>NC_064923.1:606449351-607074351 GCF_023897955.1 Schistocerca gregaria
AAGAACACATTGACACCGGTGTGTCAGACCCACCATACTTGCTCCGGACACTGCGAGAGGGCTGTACAAGCAATGATCACACGCACGGCACAGCGGACACACCAGGAACCGCGGTGTTGGCCGTCGAATGGCGCTAGCTGCGCAGCATTTGTGCACCGCCGCCGTCAGTGTCAGCCAGTCTGCCGTGGCATACGGAGGTCCATCGCAGTCTTTAACACTGGTAGCATGCCGCGACAGCGTGGACGTGAACCGTATGTGCAGTTGACGGACTTTGAGCGAGGGCGTATAGTGGGCATGTGGGAGGCCTGGTGGACGTACCGCCGAATTGCTCAACACGTGGGGCGGGAGGTCTCCACAGTACATCGATGTTGTCGCCAGTTGTCAGCGGAAGGTGCACGTGCCCGTCGACCTGGGACCGGGACGCAGCGACGCACGGATGCACGCCAAGACCGTAGGATCCTACGCAGTGCCGTAGGGGACCGCACCGCCACTTCCCAGCAAATTAGGGACACTGTTGCTCCTGGGGTATCGGCGAGGACCATTCGCAACCGTCTCCATGAAGCTGGGCTACGGTCCCGCACACCGCTAGGCCGTCTTTCGCTCACGGCCCAACATCGTGCAGCCCGCCTCCAGTGGTGTCGCGACAGGAGTGAATGGAGGGACGAATGGAGACGTGTCGTCTTCAGCGATGAGAGTCGCTTCTGCCTTGGTGCCAATGATGGTCGTATGCGTGTTTGGCGCCGTGCAGGTGAGCGCCACAATCAGGACTGCATACGACCGAGGCACACATGGCCAACACCCGGCATCATGGTGTGGGGAGCGATCTCCTACACTGGCCGTACACCTCTGGTGATCGTCGAGGGGACACTGAATAGCGCACGGTACATCCAAACCGTCATCGAACCCATCGTTCTACCATTCCTAGACCCGCAAGGGAACTTGCTGTTCCAACAGGACAATGCACGTCCGCGTGTGTCCCGTGCCACCCAAGGTGCTCTAGAAGGTGTAAGTCAACTACCCTGGCCAGCAAGATCTCCGAATCTGTCCGCCATTGAGCATGTTTGGGACTGGATGAAGCGTCGTCTCACGCGGTCTGCACGTCCAGCACGAACGCTGGTCCAACTGAGGCGCCAGGTGGAAATGGCATGGCAAGCCGTTCCACAGGACTACATCCAGCATCTCTACGATCGTCTCCATGGGAGAATAGCAGCCTGCATTGCTGCGAAAGGTGGATATACACTGTACTAGTGGCGACATTTTGCATGCTCTGTTGCCTGTGTCTATGTGCCTGTGGTTCTGTCAGTGTGATCATGTGATGTATCTGACCCCAGGAATGTGTCAATAAAATTTCCCCTTCCTGGGACAATGAATTCACGGTGTTCTTATTTCAATTTCCAGGAGTGTATTTTTGTGTGAAAAAATTGTAAGATTTGTAATCGGTAACTAAACTCAAGTTAGGCAGACCTATCCTTCTATATTTCAGCCCATTTTCGCCACACGTGAAACTCAGTAGTGCTATTCTACATTTTTCTTCTGAAATGCGCTGCCACTACGAATGCTGAGACGCATGATCTGTAAATGTTCCCGATTACCATGTCTGAGCCACCAAAATAAGTATAAAATACCAGAGGTAATGACAAAGCGAAGAATAATCCACTTCGGACACCGATAATTGATGACGTTCGGTATAAGCGCTACTCTGAGATGAAGAGATTGGCGCAGAAGAAGACTGCGTGGCTGACCGCATCAGACCAGAGGGATCGGACTGATGGTAAAAAAGGGATAAGAGAGAGAGAATCGAGAAAGAAACTTTCATATTAGGTCACATGTGTTCCCATATGTCGAAGTGGTTTAGCATCTAACTCAAAGTTTAATGTTTTGCGTTGTAGCTGAAGTTCGATGTCTGACCTCTCTGACACAGTTGAAGACCTCTGCCACGAAAGAGAGATTGTGGATTATTAATCGATACACCTCGGTTCCGTAAAAATCTCGCTGCTTTTCCATTGGGCGTTGATGGGCCGTACGTATTTATGAATACTAGATCTAGAAATTTGCTTAAATACACCGTCCGGTACGTAATACTGCGACGAGTAGGCATGTTTATAACTGGTGGATCGTTTGTCCTCACAGTTATGTTCCGGTAGTGGCGTGGTCGCACACAGAGAGAAACAGATCTCCAGCAACTCCACCATGTACGTCCACGACTGCAGGCGAAAATGAAAACCCAGCTGAGAAATGCAGCCAAGTCCCAAATCCTGCCCATGCAGCTTCGTGGTTCCAGTAACTCTGACTGGTACACCGCGTTAACGAACCAGCTTACAAGTTAACAAAAACCACAAAACTTCTTACGGAGCCTCTAGTGTAGACATTCTGAATCAATAGTGGGGAAAAAATCTGAGTCTATCCTAAATGTGAAGGGAATCGTTCATGTATTCTGGATTTACAAACGACAACACATTAGGCTGTGGCTACGCTAATATAAGTCGCATCCAAGGTCGCAGTAAATTTAGTCCAGTAAGGAACGCAGAAGGATCTCCACTGAGTTCAAAGAGATGCTGGAAGACTGAAGCTTTGATTATGACGTTAGAAGCTAGGATGCGAACTTGGTTCCAGTGTTTCTTGTGAAACGCGAGGATACGGGATTTTAACCTGTTCGGAAGTTTAAGCGAAGATGTAGAAGCCCCAAAGGAAATTAACAGAAGAGCCGGGATTAAACATTTTTAGAAGTTATTGGACGAACCCTATACACGAGTAGTATTTACATTAGATGGGGGGGGGGGGGGAGGGGGGGCATCCCTGGCTGTTAAGTTAAAACCATAGAAGCTGCCGATGAACTGAACCGTGGTTTAGGAACGTTGCTCTCCCTCTCGCTACGAGGGACGTATCCAGCGTTGACTTGTTGGCTGGTCGCTAGTGGTTGTCTCAAGCGCAGCGGTCGGTTACCAGCGCCGCCATGCTGTAGCTGCGAGGAACTTCAGTGGAGTTGTAGACAGTCTGCAGAGAACCACCGAGCAACCGAGACAGGGTCAGCTGTAAGCTTTAGACGAGGGGCAAGAAATTTACCGTGTTGGTGTGTTATGTTAGATGTTAAGTTACGTGTGTTTGGTGAATTCAGTGCTGATCATTTTCCTTGTATTTCAACTTTGCTCATGTGCTCTGATCTGTAGAATTGTGGTATTGGTAACTGTGAACCTAAAGATGATGAGCAGCTGTTTCATTGAAATCTTGTGCAACTCTCACAACATTATCCTACGCGATGCCCTTGGCCCACTGAAGCCGTTAATTAATGTATTTAGAACTTTTTAAGTATTTACGGTAACTGACCCCCTCCCCCATCCATTTCCTACCTACACCGTTTCCTCCGGCACAAAACTAAAAATCGATAGCTGCCATTTTCAGAAAAAACTGCTTGCAATTCGTTACCCATAAAGGTACAGTGGATCGTTGGTTTTCTGATCCATTGTGGAATCAGAGACGCTTCAGCTTAATTCTTGTGTAGCTGGCAGCATGGCAGAGGGCGTCGTAATTGAGAATATGAAAGAAAATCTCACAGTAATCTTGGTCAGAACCGAGGATACTGACTATTTCCAATTTTATTCTGGGTTAATATGATCCGGATATAAAAATTAAAGCTTAGTGTATGTCGAAGAGTTTTGTTTATGTGTATGCAGATTGAGTTCGATGACTTGTAAGAGAATGCGATAGAAGCATTGAAACGTACCCTTAGAATAATTATACATGACTGTGCTAGAAATTGACACATATTATTTTTAGCGCAACGCAATCTGACTTTCAAAAATCCCTACAAAAGAATGGCCCTGACTATCATTAACCTATACGTTTCACAAATCGCTTACCTCACAAAAATCTTCGTTACTCAAGCTACTGCAATACAGCGAGCACCACTACTGCCAGCTAAATAAAAGATTCAAACTACGGAAAGGCACTAACTACTGATAGGCATAGTTAGCAAATGAAAGATTTTAATAGAGAACAACCAATGGTTAATAGTCATAATATATATATATATATATATATATATATATATATATATATATATATATATATATCAGTTCATGACATCCATTCTTACAAATTTCAGAACTCCGCCATCTCTCACCCACATCCACCACTGCTGGCGTCTCACCTCCATCGGCGCAACGCTTCGCGCTGTTAACGTCCAGCTGCCCAACACTACAATGGCGAGTATTACAACAATGCCAACCAGCCACAGACTGCCCACAGCACAGCCAGTGATTTTCATAGAGAGGTGGTGTTATAAATAAAAAAACCTAAACAGCCAACTTACAGCATAAACGGAAAACTGAGGGATAACTTCTGCCTTGACAACAGACTGATAGCAGGTAGGACTGTAACACTCAAGTACGAGGGGCGAATGTCGAACCCGAAGCGAGGATTACTCTGATCTGGCCTGTCACTTCCCAATGTCACCTGTCAACGTTGATTCGCTTTCAAACGGTATCTATACTGTCCAACAAATACAATCAGTATTCGTAGTATTACTGCAAAAGAGCGAATAAAACTTTTCACAGCAGTTTCGAAATATCAGAAATAAGTATTTGTGTTATATCTATGCTTCTCCTAAAAACTGACGTTTACAGCATAGCCCAGGACAAATGGAGCAAAAACGATTGTCGTCTCACTCTTAGTAACCAAAGGAAAGACTACGATAACCGATAAAATTTCTTAACATTCGTGGATTTACAGAAAACCTGCGACAAAGCGAAGCATAAAGGGTGTGATTTGCAGCGACGTGTAATATATTGGAGAATCATACAATGCCAAGTAGTCTGTTTTGAATTTGACTATGCTGGGTGGCGGCTTGTGTTTCTCGATTCTTTACCATCGATGTCTGAAACTGGAATTCATTAGAGACTTCTGCAGGGGCGCGGTCGAAAGTTCGACCTACTGTCCCTGTAAAAAAACTATAGTATAAGGTACAGACGTCTTTTTACGTTTCTTCTCTTTCGGCTAGCCACGATGGCTGGAAGTACCTTCCTTGGCGGCATCACACAGAATCGACGTTTTCGACGTGGGCTCCTCCTCAGATTCGGTTACTGGCACCTGAATCGGATAAATTTCGAAAGATTTTAGCGTCTCGAAAACCGCCACTCGCCGACCCTCCGTTGCACGGCAGTGCGGAGCCGAAACTCCGCCTACAGCGCTGGCACTCGGGTCCATCCGCAGCGATGTTGATTCCTTACTCGTCTCTGCTCCCTTTATGCAATAGTGAATGACGTTTTCAGAAGTGGTTTCCCTCAGATCTAGCGTAAATACAGGGATATGGAATTCCACCGGACAAGGAAATGTAAAGAAAGAAACAAATCAAAGGACTAAGAGCATCCACATCTACAGCCGCACTGCGCAAGCGACCTTACAGCGCCTAACGTAGGGAACTATGTGTAGCACTGTCACATTCCCCCTGTCTCTGTTCCAGTTCGCGGGAACAACGATTATGGGTAAGCCTTCGTATCAGCTCGAATCTCCCTAATCATACTTTCATGGCCTGTTCGGGAGATACGCTTAGGAGGCAGCAGTGTATTGGCTGACTCTCCTAGGAACGTACGATCCCGGAACATTAACAGTAACCCATACTGAGAGGCAAAGCGCCTCTCTTGCAGTGTTTGCCACTGCAGCTGGTTGAGCATCTCAGTGGCGCATCTGCGCTTGCTAAATAAACCTGTTACGAAATAAGCTCTTCTTTTTTGGATCTTCTCTAGTTCCACTGTAATTCCTACCGTCACTGACGAGTAACATTCAGGACCTTTTAAAACTACATCATTTGTGTATGGATTACATTTCCTAAGGCCGGCCGCTGTGGCCGAGAGCTTCTAGGCGCTTCAGACTGGAACCGCGCGACCGCTACGGTCGCAGGTTCGAATCCTGCCTCGGGCATGGATGTGTGTGATACCCGTAGGTTAGTTAGGTTTAATTACACTACTGGCCATTTAAATTGCTACACCAAGAAGAAATGCAGATGATAAACGGGTATTCATTGGACAAACATATTATACTAGAACTGACATGTGATTACATTTTCACGCAATTTGGGAGCATAGATCCTGAGAAATCAGTACACAGAACAACCACCTCTGGCCGTAATAACGGTCTTGATACGCCTGGGCATTGTGTCAAACAGAGATTGGATAGCGTGTACAGGTACAGCTGCCTATGCAGCTTCAACACGATACCACAGTTCATCAAGACAGTGACTGGCGTATCGTGACGAGACAGTTGCTCGGCCACCATTGACCAGACGTTTTCAGTTGGTGAGAGATCTGGAGAATGTGCTGGCCAGGGCAGCACTCTAACATTTTCTGTGTCCAGAAAGGCCCGTACAGGACGTGCAGCATGTGGTCGTGCATAATCCTGCTGAAATGTAGGGTTTCGCAGGGATCGAATGAAGGGTAGAGCCACAGGTCGTAACACATCTGAAGTGTAACGTCCACTGTTCAAAGCGCAGTCAATGCGAACAAAAGGTGACCGAGACGTGTAACCAATACCATCACGCTGGGTGATACGCCAGTATGGCGATGAAGAATACACACTTCCAATGTGCGTTCACCCTGATGTCGCCAAACACAGATTTGACCATCATGATGCTTTAAACAGAACGTTTTGACGTTTTGCCATTCGTGCACCCAGGTTCGTGGTTGAGTACACCATCGCAGGCGCTCCTGTCTGTGATGCAGCGTCAAGGGTAACCGCAGCCGTGGTTTCCGAGCTGATAGTCCATGCTGCTGGAAACGTCGTCGAACTGTTCGTGCAGATGGTTGTTATCTTGCAATCGCCCCCATCTGTTGACTCAGGGATCGAGACGTGGCTGCACGAACCGATACTGCCATGCGAATAAGATGCCTGTCATCTCGACGGCTAGTGATACGAGGCCGTTGGTATCCAGCACGTCGTTCCCTATCACCCTCCTGAACTCACCGATTCCATATTCTGCTAACAGACATTGGATCTCGACCAACGCGAGCAGCAATGTCGCGATACGATAAACTGCAATCGCGATACGCTACAATCCGACCTTTATCGAAGTCGCAAACGTGAAGGTACGCATTTCTTCTCCTTACACGAGGCATCACAACAACGTTTCACCAGGCAACGTTGGTCAACTGTTGTTTGGGTATGAGAAATCGGTTGGAAACTTTCCTCATGTCAGCGCGTTGTAGGTGTCGCCACCGGATCCAACCTTGTGTGAATGCTCTGAAAAGCTAATCATTTGCATATCACAGCATCTTCTGCCTGTCGGTTAAATTTCGCGTCTGTAGCATTGTCATCTTCGTGGTGTAGCAATTTTAATGGCTAGTAGTGCAGTTCTACGTTCTAGGGGACTGATGACCACAGATGTTAAGTCCCATAGTGCTCAGAGCCATTTGAACCATTTTGAACATTTCCTAGGGATTCTTCTAGTGAAAGACTGGGATCTGTCTTACCCGTGATTAGTTTCATCTGGCCGTTACACTTTAAAATGCTTCGTACGCATATCACTAGGTATTCTGTGAATCTGACTGCTTCCAGTTAGTATTCCGCAATCGTGTAATCATGCAATAGTGGGTCTCTCTGCATATTTATTCGCAGAATGTTTCGTTTGTTTACGTTGAGGTTCACTTACCGATCCATGCACCGAACGTCGGTACTCTGCAAGTCTTCCTTCATTTCGCTACAATTTCTGTCGTTGCACCTCCTCTGTCTACAACAGCGCCATCCGCGAGAACCGTCATATAAATTGAGACGTTATGCACCAGGTCATTTGCACTATCTGATCAAAAGTGTCTGGACACCTGTTAGTAGACACCTCTCGTCTGTGCTGACTGCTACCACCATGCAACAGTGGTCCAGCTCAATTACTCCAGTTCAATCGCTGGTGGAGTACTGGTTATTCTTCGTGTTTTAGTGTCCCAGTTAATACATAAAACGAATATCGCACTAGAGTAGTTTGGAAGCACTCTGTCACTGGCCGTCGTATAACAGACGTGATTAGCTACACACTGCAGAAACAAAACTGCAAATATCTGCTGAAACACCAGAGAAAATGCGCCCAGCGACGCGAGAGAGACAACCGGTATATACTGTTGGAAGTAATGGTACAATAATACTTCCTTGGGTTATGCTCGAAGTCACTTTTACGTCTGATTGTTTCTCTCTGTTAAGATTGATATCCCATTTTATAAAAACTCTTCAGTCACAAACCTAATCTCATAGTACTTACGCTCATGTTTTGTTCCGTTGGTAGCAGTGCGGAACTTTATCGAATGCGTTCTGGAAGTCATGAAACACGGAATCAATCAGCGTGCTGGTATCGACTGTTTTCTGGGTCTCGTGGACGGACTAAGCGAAATGGGTTTTACACGTTCGTTGTTTGCGGAATCCATGTTGATTCTTATAGAGGAGACATTCATTCTGTAGAATAATCAATATGCAGGGAATCCACACAAATATTAAAATATTTAGATTAAGGGAATAAATTCCTGAACCCAAACCGATGAGGGCAGCAGTGTCCTAACCAGCCGGCGCCAGCTACGAAGGCGGGGCAGAATTATAAAAAGAAAAAAAAGTGACTTTCGTTACCTACGCACAGTACAAGACGCTACAACGTGGCATTCAATCTCGCGATGAGCAGTGATCATAATGGTTCGGTCCTTCCGTACAATTTTGTACGATTTGCTTTTCATTTGTTTATGTATACATTGAATACTCCCACATTCGTGAAAACTTATCGTTAAATATGGGAGGGGATGCAAGTGTGAAGACACTGACAGGGATCGGGCATAGTTGATAGACTACGTCTAAACTGCTGAACAATCTAAAACATTAAGAAATCGACAATATGCAATACACGTGAAATGACAAATGTAGTTAAACAACGTACTTATCACGTTGGGAGTACTACATTATCCAGCCCATACGTGAATCATTTCTGCGCCGTTGTGATAACCTCCTGATAATCACAAGCCGAGCAACGATAAAAGAGATTGTTTTGTGTACAAGGATTAGCACGAATTGAGTCTTCACCTTCGAGCTAATACCCGCTTCGGCATTGTCATTGGAGTTCGGAAAAATGAGATTCTGTAGAGTGTTATTAACAGATCCATCTTGCTTAAGACTTCTTTGACTCACAGCGCGGCGCCGAACTTATTTTGGAAATTCGCTCACGGATATGAGTGCCAAGTACACATACTTATACCGTCAACAAATCTGTGGAATAACTGAACGGTCAGGAAACTTGTGGATCAGGTATAAATGTATATTCAACGAGTAAGGCGACTTTGAGTCGTTTTTGCAATATTATGTACTTAGATCCTTCGTGTGTGTTGTCCTAAGTGTAATGAGCCTTCTTTTTAATCCATGTTAAGCTATTGTTACTCGTTAAAAAACATCGCTCGGGCACGAAATCGTGCGTAGGACATTTCTTGACTAGGGTGGCTTAGCATTTTTCGTATTTATTGTTCAGTATGAATTTCCGCTAACCAAATTAGACCACATTAGTTTTCCGTGTCCCTCAAGCCTCCCCAGAAACCACTGACCTTGCTGAGGTGAGATGACTTGGATGCGCCAGCGACACAGACCCGTACCGTACATGCAACCACGAAGGACTGGTATCTGTAAAGAGGCCAGGTAAACCTGTGATTTCTGAAGAGGGCAGCGGTCTTGGCAGTAGTTACAGGGGCAACACTCTGGATGATTAACTGATTTGGCCTTGTAACATGTCTCGTTGTGCTGGTGCTGTGGAAGTCTGCAAGGGAAAACTACAGCCGTTAATTTAGTACCTAGCAGCTCTACTGTCTGGTGATGTCATCCTCTTGGGTAAAATATTCAGGAGGTAAAATAGTCCCTCATTCGCACAGGGCTAATCGAGAAGATATTGTCACCAGAAAAAACGAAACTTGCATTCTATGGATAGGAGCTCGAAATGTAGGAATTAGTGGGTTCATTGGCAAGATGAACAGGACGTGTGGTCGGGTGAGTAGCGAGCTATAAATAAAAAATCAGATAGTGGTAATGCAGTAGTTGGCCTAACACCGAATAAGAAAGTAGGAATGAGGGTAAGCTACTATGAAAAGCATAGCAAAACCATTATTTTAGCCATAATGAGACGAAAACTACAGCTAGCACAGTTGTACAAGTTTGTTTCGAACCAGCTCAGCAGATAACGAGATTACAGGGATGTATGAAGAAATAATCTAAATTAGGGTAAGGGAGGGAAAAATTAAACTTTGGTGAGGGACTGAAATTCAGAATCACTTATACCCTTTGGCGAGCCAGACACGACAAAACTATTCCACATGGTGCGCAAGTTGTAAGAGACAGGAAAAATTCACTCATATTTCAAGAAGAATTTACTAACTACAGTTACAAAAAAAGAAGCTGCTGACTGCTGTGAATATAATCGAATTACCAATGTAAAGAGTCATGGCTGCAAAGTATTGTAACCAATTTTTTACAGAAGAATGGAAATGGTAGTAGAAGCTGACGCCCGGGAAGATTAGTTTGGCTTCCAGAAAAATGTAGAAACGCGCAAAGCAGTGTTGATCCTAAGAATTATCTTGAAAGATCTGTTAAAGAAAGGTTAACCTACTTTATAACATTTGTAGACTTAGAGAAAGCTTTTGACAATGATGCCTGTAATACACTCTTTGGAACTCTGAAAGGAGCAGGGGTGAAATGTAAGGAGTGAAGGGTTGTGTAGAAACTGTACAGAAATCAGGCAGCAGTTTTAAGAATCGAAGGACATGAAAGGGCAACAATGTCTGAGAAAGGAGTGAGACAGGTTTGTAGCCTATCCTCGAGTTTATTTAATCTGTAGTTTGAGCAAGCTGTAAAAGAACCGATGACATTCTAATTCTGTCACGGACAGCAGAAGTATTTAAAGATCAGTTAAATGGAATGAACAGTGTTTTGAAAGGAGGACATAAAATGAACGTCAACAAAAGCTAGACAAGATTAATACTATGTAGTCGAATTAAATGAGGCGATGCTGAGGGAATTAGATTACTAAGTGAGACATTAAAGGAGAGGATTAGGTTTGTTATTTGGGCAGTAAAATAACTGATGATGGCTGAAGCACAGACTTTATAAAATGAAGACTGGCATTGACAAGAAAAGCGTTTCGGAACAAGAGAAATTTTTTAACATCGAATACAGATTTAAATACTAGAAAATCTTTTCTGTAAATATTTGTATATAGCCATGTATAGCATTGACAACATGGATGATAAACAGTTTAGACAAGAACAGAAGCTACTGAAATGGGTGCTACAGAGGAATGCCGAATATTAGGTAGGTAGATCACGTAACTAATGAGGAGGTACAGAAAAGAACTGGGGAGAAAGGAAGTTTGTGACATGACTAAAAGGAAGTTCTGGTTAATAGAAAACACATTCTGAGATATCAAGGAATCATCAGTCTGAAACATCCCCTTTGTATGTTAAGAATGACAGTGCTGGAAAAACTCTTACGTAATTTGTTTTTCAAATAGCTGAGCAAAACTGAACGTACTAAGACAGTTCTCTCTTTAATTATTCTGACCATCACTAAACTGACACACAATATTTTTAGCGCAACGCAATCCGACTTTCAGTAATCCCTACAATAGAATGTCCCTAACTAACAATAACATATACCTTTCATGAATCACTTACCTCACAAAAATCTTCGTTACTCGAACTACTGCAATACAGCGAGCGCCAATACGGCCAGGTAAATAAAAGATTCTAACGACTGAAGGCGCTTACTACTGATAGCATAGTTAGCAAATGAAAGATGTTGATAGAGAACAAACAATGTATTTACCTTAATAGCGTTGAAAAGTCATTATATATATATATATATATATATATATATATATATATATATATATATATATATATATATATATATCAGTTCATGGCATCCAGTATTACAAATTTCCTTTTCTGACGGACACAAATCCAGATCGTCCGCTCATAGTAACCTCTCAAAACTCTGCCTTCTCTCTCCCCACATCCACCACTACTGGCGGCTCACCTCCAACTGCCCAACTCTACACGCTGGTCACATCCAACTGCCCAACGCTACACTAGCGAATATTCCTACAATGAGTCCAGCCAGTCACAGACTGCACACAGCGCAGTCAGCGATTTTCATACTGAGCACTACGTGGTGTTACCAACATAAAAACCTAAATAGCCAACTTACAAGTTTAATTTTGAATGGAAGCGTGTGGGGTAAAAACTATAGAGAGACCAAAATGAATACAGGAGGGTTGTAAGTTGCGTGGAGAGTTGCTTGATACCAGTCTTCGGTCTGAAGACCACAACAACAAAACAACAACAACAAGGTCCTCATGATCAGTAAACGTTGTTGACTGGTTACTGAGCGAAATGACGCAACACGCAGCAGAGGCTAAAATATGTCCCATAGATGGTTTACTGGGGCAAACTGATGCTCTGCGTTGTTTATTCCAGGAAAGACTCAGGAAATGTAACTACAAAATTCTCCGAATTCCACAAACACATAGGTTAATAGTGTTTTCACAGATATCCGTCAGGTCAAAACACACACACACGCACACATCGAGAAAAGTGAATAACACTACGACTTGGTCTAAAGGCGTACACTTTGAATCTCCTAATACGATTATATTGAGAAGAAAGGGAAGGATTACAAAATTTAAATACTATGAAGTTAAGGATACATTGTCATGCGATCGGTAATTCTGACAGATACTGGCTGACATGTTGACACTAAGGGTTTCTTGAAGTTACTGCAGTCAGTCACCTTTTGTTTTGCCCTTCTGTTCTTTTATGTCCCATTAACGATTTCGAACCGATTTCAAATTACGAAATAAATTTCTCCAGTTGTACGAACTTCTTTGGTCATGTATTAAACATTGTTCACATCCTACCCATTAAGCACATTCCTTCCACTACGTTATTAATAATTTCTTCCTCAGAGAAAGAAAGGGCCATGCATCGAGAGCCATTTTAATCATACGGACGTAGTCCTCTTGTGGCTCTCGGGAATTTTGCTCCCCAAAATATAATTTACCTACTAACTCATGTTGTTGTTCTTGTTGTGGTCTTCAGTCCTGAGACTGGTTTGATGCAGCTCTCCATGCTACTCAATCCCGTGCAAGCCTCTTCATTTCCCAGTACCTACTGCAGCCTACATCCTTCTGAATCTGCTTAGTGTATTCATCTCTTGGTCTCCCTCTACGATTTTTACCCTCCACGCTGCCCTCCGGTACTAAATTGATGATCCCCTGATGCCTCAGAACATGTCATACCAACCGATCCCCACTTCTAGTCAAGTTGTGGCACCAACTCCCCTTCTCCCCAATTCTATTCAATACCTCCTCATTAATTATGTGATCTACCCATCTAATCTTCAGCATTCTTCTGTAGCATCACATTTCGAAAGTTTCTATGCTCTTCTTGTCCAAACTAGTTATCGTCCATGTTTCACTTCCATACATGGCTACACTCCGTAGAAATACTTTCAGAAATGGCTTCCTGACGCTTAAATCTATACTCGATTTTAACAAATCTCTCTTATTCAGAAACGCTTTCCTTGCCATTCCCAGTCTACATTTTATATCCTCTCTACTTCGGCCATCATCAGTTATTTTGCTCCCCAAATAGCAAAACTCATTTACTACTTTAAGTGTCTCATTTCCTAATCTAATTCCCTCAGCATCACCCGGCTTAATTCGACTACATTCCTTTATCCTCGTTGTGCTTTTGTTGATGTTCATCTTATATCCTCCTTTCAAGACAATGTCCATTCCGTTCAACTGCTCTTCCAAGTCCTTTGCTGTCTCTGCCAGAATTACAATGTCATCGGCGAACCTCAAAGTTTTTATTTCTTCTCCATGGATTTGAATACCTACTACGAATTTTTCTTTTGTTTCCTTTATTGCTTGCTCAATATACAGATTGAATAACATCGGGGAGAGGCTACAACAATGTCTCACTCCCTTCCCAACCACTGCTTCTCTTTCATGTACCTCGACTCTTATAACTGCAATCTGGTTTCTGTACAAATTGTAAACAGCCTTTCGCTCCCTGTATTTTACCCCTGCCACATTCAGAATTTGAACGAGAGTATTTGAGTGAACATTGTCAAAAGCTTTCTCTAAGTCTACAAATACTAGAAACGTAGGTTTGCCTTTTCTTAATCTAGCTTCTAAGATAAGTTGTAGGGTCAGTATTGCCTCACGTGTTCCAATGTTTCTACGGAATCAAAACTGATCTTCCCCGAGGTCGGCTTCTACCAGTTTTTCCATTCGTCTGTAAAGATTTCGTATTAGTATTATACAGCCGTGACTTATTAACGTGATAATTCGGTAATTTTCACATCTGTCAACCCTGCTTTCTTTGGGATTGGACTTATTATATTCGTCTTGAAGTCAGAGGGTATTTCGCCTGTCTCATACGTTTTGGTCACCAGATGGTAGAGTTTTGTCAGGACTGGCTCTCCGAAGGCCGTCAATAGTTCTAAGGGAATGTTGTCTACTCCCGGGGCCTTGTTTCGAGTTAGGTCTTCCAGTGCTCTGTCAAACTCTTCACGCAGTATCATATCTCCCATTTCATCTTCATCTACCTTCTCCTTCATTCCCATAATATTGTCCTCAAGAACATCGCCTCTGTATAGACCCTCTATATACTCCTTCCACCCTTCTGCTTTCTCTTCGTAGTAGCTTAGAACTTGCTTTCCATCTGAGCTCTTGATATTCATGCAAGTGGTTCTCTTCTCTCCAAACCGAGCGAGGTGGCGCAGTGGTTAGCACACTGGACTCGCATTTGGGAGGTCGACGGTTCAATCCTGTCTCCAGCCAACCTGATTCCTGTTTTCCGTGATTTCCCTAAATAGTTTCAGGCAAATGCCGAGATGGTTCCCTTGAAAGGGCACGGCCGATTTCCTTCCCAATCCTTCCCTAACCCGAGCTTGCGCTCCGTCTCTAATGACCTCGTTGTCGACGGGACGTTAAACACTAACCACCACCACCTCTTCTCTCTAAAGGTCTCTTTAATTTTCCTGTAAGCAGTATCTATCTTACCCCTTATTACATAAGCCTCTACATCCTTACATTTGTCCTCTAGCCATTCCTGCTTAGCCATTTTGCACTTCCTGTCGATCTCATTTCAGATACGTTTGTATTCCTTTTTGCCTGCTTCATTTACTGTGTTTTTATATTTTCTCCTTTCATCAATTAAATTCAGTATCTCTTCTGTTACCCAAGGATTTCTACTAGCCCTCGTCTTTTTACCTACTTGATCCTCTGCTGCCTTCACTATTTCATTCCTGAAAGCTACCCATTCTTCTTCTACTGTTTTTCTTTCACCTATTCCTGTCAATTGTTCCCTTATGCTCTCCCTGAAAGTCTGTACAACCTCTCGTTCTTTCAGTTTATCCAGGTCCCATGTCATTAAATTTACATCTTTTTGCAGTTTCTTTAGTTTTAATATACAGTTCATAACCAATAGATTGTGGTCAGAGTCCACATCTGCCCCTGGAAATGTCTTACAATTTAAAATCTGTTTCCTAAATCTCCGTCTTTCCATTATATAATCTATCTGAAACCTTTTAGTATATCCAGGGTTCTTCCATGTATACGACCTTCTTTCATGATTCTTGAATCAAGCGTTACTTATGAGTAAGTTATGCTCTGTGCAAAATTCCACCAGGCGGCTTCCTCTCTTATTTCTTAGCACCAATCCATATTCACCTACTGCGTCTCCTTCTCTTCCTTTTCCTACTCTCGAATTACAGTCACCCATGACTATTAAGTTTTCATCTCCCTTCACTACCTGAATAATTTCTTTTATCTCATCATACATTTCATCAACTTCTTCATCATCTGCAGAACTAGTTGGCGTATAAACTTTTGCTACTGTAGTAGGCGTGGGCTTTGTGTCTATCTTGGCCACAATAATGCGTTCACTATGCTGTTTGTAGTAGCTGACCCGCACTCCTATTTTTTTACTCATTATTAAACTTGCTCCTGCATTACCCCTATTCGATTTTGTATTTATAAGCCTGTATTCACCTGACCAGAAGTCTTGTTCCTCCTGCCACCGAACTTCACTAATTCACACTACATCTAACTTTAACGTATCCATTTCCCGTTTTAAATTTTCTAACCTACCTGCCCGATTAAGTGATCTGACATTCCACGCTCCGATCCGTAGAATGCCAGTTTTCGTTCTCCTGATAACGGTGTCCTCTTGAGTAGTCCCCGGCCGGAGATCCGAATGGGGGACTATTTTACCTCCGGAATATTTTACCCAAGAGGACGCCATCACCATTTAATCATACAGTAAAGCTGCATGCCCTCGGGAATAATTACGGCTGTAGTGTCTCCTTGCTTTCAGCCGTTCGCAGTACCAAAACAGCAAGGCCATTTTGGTTAGTGTTACAGGGCCAGATCAGTCAATCATCCAGACTCTTGCCCCTGCAACTATTGGAAAGGCTGCTGCCCCTCTTCAGGAACCACACGTTTGTCTGGCTCCCAAGAGATATCCCTCCGTTGTGGTTACACCTACAGCACGGCTATCTGTATCGTTGAGGCACGCAAGCCTCCCGACCAACGGCAAGGTGCATGGTTCATGGGGGGAAGTCAACTTATGTTGAACTTTATTGGACAGATATGCTTTACGGATTAACTCGTGAAAATGGGTAAAATGCAATCTTTTCTCAGTAGCTTCCAATAGTGTGTGTCTGTGCGGCCGGAATCCATTGGTATCAACAACCGATAAAACTGAAGGTTTTGATCCTAACACTTCCCCTTTGTCGCGTAGTTTGAGAAGGAACTACAGTGTATATTCAAAATACTCACTACTTTCAACTAATAGGTCACTTCTTTTCCTGTTATAATCCTACCAAGGAGTTAGGAATGTTTGTAAATAATTAGGACATACACTCGATCCCATGACACCTACCACTGTCCATAATACCTTCTGTGAAATGCTTGTCCATGCTGTTGCAATTCCTTCACTAGATTATGTAATGGGGTGATAGATTTATCAATTTATTCTATTTTCTTGAAGCTCCGCAAGGTCGTTGAGCGTATTCATGTATGGGGTTGTGGGATCACCTTGATACAAAACACTTTCGTTTTATCCTTATTTTCTCCTCCAAAGTACTTTCAGTGACAATATCGCCATCATTAACATGTTTTCCTTTTTTTCTAAAACACGCAAAATTAGCATCATGACAAAAATTACAAAACATTACGGAACGTTACATGCAAGCTTAGCATCGTTACAAACATTACAAAACGTTACAACGATGCTAATTTTGCATGTTTTCAAGTAATGAAAAACACACTGATGATGGCGATATTTTCGCTGAAGCAAATTTGGGGAAGCAAATAAAAATAAATCAAAAGTGTATTGCATAAAGGTGGACCCACAGTCAGATATTGTTCTTCTGCAAACAGAAGTCAAATACAAGAGTTTCAAGGTACAATGATTAGTCATATAACACTTATGACCAAACTCTGTCAGTCTGAGAGTCTGATGATGCACTGAATTCAAGCAGTGCGATTACCGAGGATAATCTGACAAAGCCAACTGTGCACTGGAGATGGCGCACCCTCCTCTACCAGCCGCATGTCCAGTGGGGCAGTTGTGCGGTTGAATATCTCAGTTCGTCATTGTGCAGCTTCATCTTAGCTTCCTGGAGTTACAATACCCACTTCATTCTCCGCCACCGCCTGCCAACATCGTTTGAGGGTCTGAGGAAGTCAAAAACTGACCGAAACTGGTTACCATAAAATAGATAATTTTTTGCGGTCGAGACTGTTTCTGCTCATTTTAAAGCAGTTTTAGTCAGACCGCTGTCCTTCACGAGAAATTTTCTCAAAAATTACTAATTTTGTGCAAGACTATCTTCGAATAGTTTCTTTCCTTCTTGTCTGTACTGTTTATGGTCTACGTTTCACTTCCATATAATACTTGCCTCTTGCCAAGGCTTTGATGAAAGAGTTTTTAAACTTAAATTTATGATCTCATGTTAACATGTTTCTATTTTCCAGAAATTTTCCATTGCTTAGTCAACATTTTGTAATTATTTACATAATAAAGAAATATTTGTTCATCTAGCCCCTAGGGAGATATAATTAGTAATACGTGTGAAACCATCTCGAGAGGGAGATGAGAGACATTGTTCATCGTCAGAGAAACGAGATTCGAATGGAAACCATCTCTTATCCAAGCAGCATCAGTGTACGGTGTACTGTCAGATTGCGGAGCAGTCTGTAGGCCTCTGTGATTTTGGCAATCGCGACTGTCACATGGATCTTGTCGTGAGATAACGAGATTCTTACCAATGTGACTCTTAAAATAATGGAGGCCTTTATATGCTATATACAAATGGAGGCAACTTCCGTGCTAATTCTTGCGAGCGATCTCAAAACCAAACTGCACTGACGAGGAGCTGCTCAGGATGGGGATTGAGATGGTTTCTCCTTAGTTTTATTGCCTAGGTGGAGACATGGTTGAGTGCCTCCACCGATAAAAGATAGTTACTTCCTGAAGCCAACTATACCAGGGACGGTACACTGATCCCTCCTGCAGGTTTTTAGTTGATAGAGCAGGGGGAGACAGCATTCACAGTGACGCCACTCAAACATTACTGTTCGAAAAAATGTGTCCTTCCGTGACAGCGTGACTGCGAAGGCAGTTTGACCTAAATGATTCTTTTATTCAAATATTTATACATCTGTACACTTTCTTACACAATAAGTTTAGCGCATATCAGAATTATTTTGACCTCACCATCCGACGGTCGTGCACCTAAGCAACACACTGGTAGGTACAGAATACCAGGAAAAAATTGTATTATGTTGAAAATTTGGATACTAAGATTTTCGACTTATTAGACATTCATGCAATCGACCTGTGATTGTGGTCATCAGATTTGCAATTTCCCCTCCTGCATGAATCTGTGATGGGATTTATTATTAACTGAATTATTAGGTACACTTTCTCCGTAAGGGCTGAACGAAATCTTCGCTGCGGCCTGTACAAGTGTGTGGGAAACATGGAGTTTTGCACATTAATACCTGTTAAAATATGTGCTGCACGTGTCGTCTTCACATTTGGATGTACGACACTTTCCTCTGCAGTTGGTCACGGATTCTTTCAAACACCCCGTCTCATCTTTCGGATCTTTTTTAACCGTTCCAACAGGAGTGATTTAGACTTCACCTTTGAGATGATCCGTGGCAGAAAAATTCAGAGGATTAAGTTGAAGTGAAGTGCATGTGAGACCCAGTGTACCATTTATTAGAGTTTTTTCCCGTCCCATTCCCGTATGGAGCGCGGGAAGAGTCATTGCTTACATGATACTGTGCACGCTGTAATTACTCTAATCATGTCTTCACTGTCTCTATGAGAACGAATCACAAGAGGTTGTAATGTAGTCATCATTTAAATTTGGTTTTAGAAAGTTTCTAAGCAGTTTTTCACTGAACGGTTTGCGTCTGTCTTCAAGCGTCTGCCAGTTCGGTTCTTACACAATCTTCGTGACACTCTCCCAAGAGTAAAAACAAACATGTGACCATTCGTGCTGTCCTCCTTTGCATGTGTACATTATCCCCTGTTAGTCCTATTTGGTTCACATTCCAAAAAATTGGACGTTATTCTAAGATGATTCGCAGGAATGTTTTGTATGCAATTTCCTTGGTAGACTGATTGCATTTCCCTAGTATTCTAACAATGAACAGCAGGCTCTTACGTGTCTTACGAACAACTGATATTTATGTGACCGCTCCATTTAATATCACTGCAAATGATATAACGTAAGCTAAAAAATATTCCAATGCTCCCTCGTGCGCCTACCACATATCTCAAACATGCGCTATGAGTGAAATTTAAGCCAATGAGATGTGGATTTAATATAAATGTTTAAGTTGCAAATACATTGTTACCACCTAGAACAATATTTCAGACAGAAGTCAGTGGTCATCAGTAGTGAGATGTGTGTAATTATCGCGTTAACGGTTCATTTTAGGTGCCGTGAACACCGGTTTGTTTTTGTCTCCATTGTAGTACACTTACCCATGTCACTTTTCGTCTGTATATGTAGACAGATCTACAGTATCCTGAATTAAGTTGGGAATATGAATAAGCGGAGAATGCGATGAAGGGTGGCGTTAATCAGACCAAAAATGTTCTATGACTCTTGAAAATCGTGTTTGGAAACGTTGAAGCGCAGCGTCTGCATGACGACATACGAAAGATGCATCTGCCATTTCATCGCAGAGTAAGGACGCTGGGCTCTTGCAGAAGAAAGAGCAGGGAATTAAAGTCAAAATCATTTTATTCGGTGAAAAGTAAAGCAGATACTGAAACTTCCTGGGAGACTAAAACTGTGTGCCTGAGCGAGACTCGAAAAGTAAATCCGAGCTCTGTGGCCAAGCGGTTCTAAGCGCGTCAGTCTGGAACCGCGCGACCGCTACGGTCGCAGGTTCGATTCCGGGGGTATGGATGTGTGTGATGTCCTTAGGTTAGTTAGGCTTAATTAGTTCTAGGCGACTGATGACCTCAGATGTTGAGTCCCATGCTCAGAGCCATTTTTTACCTCGGTAAAGGACGCATCCTAAATCATTGTTCTTGCCTCTCCGAGCTATTGCTTTGTCTGTGATAAACTCGCCGCCGATGAAGTGCACGTGTTTCGTCGGTGATACGGTGCGTAAACATTACCCTGTACCCTCTTTTGTTTGTTTTGATGATTACATGTTACAACCTTTTTCAGTTTTGTGAAGGTATTTCCACGAATAGAGGAAAAAATATGGAAACGCCAAAAACACATTATCTTGCCTAGTATGCTGTAGGAGACTGGCTGGCATTCCAAACCGCTTAGTCTTCTCTGAATGGATAAATACATGTCCTGTATAATTGGAAGGGAATCTTGTGCCATTCTTCCTGCAAAACAGTAGCAAGTTCGGGTAAGGATGATGCAGATGGACAGCGATCAGGCACCCTTCTCTCCAAAGTGCGCCACAAATGCTCAATAATATTGAGATCTGTTGATTTTGGTGGCCAGGGAAGATGCTAAAATTCAATCATTAATCACGAAACCAGTTGTGGACTACGCGAGCCGTGTAAACAGGGGCCTTATCGCCTTGGAACATAGCATCACCACTGGGCAACAACATTGCACCATGGGTTGAACCAGAGAAGCTAAAATTGTGGCATAACCCTTGGTACTAATATGACCTTGCAGAGTAACCATGGCGACCATGGAATGCCACGATATACCTGCCCAAAATATCAGTAAATCACAGTCACATTTCACTCGTGGGACGATAACTGGTCCAGAAACTGGAAACAGTGTGAAACAAGTCTCATCCGACCAAATAACTCTCTTCCATTGCTCCATAGCTCAGGTTCTGTGGCTTCGGCACCATGTTTTCCTGTCACGAGCATTCACATCGCTGACGAGTGGTTTTGGAATTCTTGCAATTACCTAAATGTGGAGCTCCCGTCGTCTTGCTTTTGTGCTAACAGGGTTGGCGAATACGCCATTCAGTTCTGCAATGACTACTGCAGCTATTTACTCGCGGTTCTAGGCGCTTCAGTCTGGAACCGCGCGACCGCTACGGTCGCAGGTTCGGATGCTGCGTCAGGCATGGATGTGTGTGATGTCCTTAGGTTAGTTTGGTTTAAGTAATTCTAAGTTCTTGGAGAATGATGACCTGAGATGTTAAGTCCCATAGTGCTCAGAGCCATTTGAACCATTTTTTGTAATTTCTGCAATTTTCAACACTTAGTGATACTCATTTGTTTATTGGAGACTAACTGCAGTATGCAAACTGATACAAAAGCTGAGTTCAGAGAAGTACAAGTCTTCGACTTTCGCGGAAAATAAGCAACTTTTGAGGCTGTAGAATGTGGAGCAAAATTTTTAAAAATTGTAGAAAAGCCTTAGAGATTCCTCTGTATACAATCCTCCTGTATTTTCCTCATGAAAATACCTGAAAAGGCTGCGATCAGCTGATCAATAATTTCTGAAATACTGCGTTAACGGAATCTTAGGATGACGGAAAAAAGATATTGAACAGACGTACTTTGCATCAGAACAATGTTTTTTTTAATACCCTAAGTAAAGTGCACTTACAAGTCCTTCATATTCCTATAATCTTGTCTGTATTTTTCACCTGAGTGAATTCACTTACACAGCCGCTTATTGTATAGCAATTTATCGTCCGACAAGAAATGCTTGGATTCCATTTAACAATCTGTTGCGTTGGATGTTATATTATCTAAAATATTTGTTTTATCACACGACGAATATGATTCATTTTTGAAACCAAAGACTGAAATCCTGGATTCGACCCCTGGATGCGAAGAGCAAGTTCTACAATTTAGGCAGGACTTTTATTTTTAGCCATTTTACTGTAACACTTTGAATATGCCAAATCATTTGTTAAGCACTACTCTCCTGCAATCGTTTCAGCAATTTAATTTTTCAGCTACAGTCGTTTTGACCGTACAATATTCATCAGACAGTTCTGCACAATCATTTCAACACTGCTTACTTCTGAATCAGTGCTACACTAGGTCGTGTTTCACTCCGTTGTGTCTCCTTTTTCAAACTGATCCAAAAAAGTGAATTACGATCTGAAAAGTGCTTCCCTCATAAAATGAAATATTCAGGAGCTACATCATGGAACCAATTAACATAGGAATAAAACCTACTGCGAGCAGTTTGATCAATATCAAACAAAACCTTCAATATAGATTTAACCTTAAAATTTTCTTCCCTGTGTTTTTGCATCTTGTCATGAGTAATTCATAATAACATATTGTCTTTGCAAGTCAGGCATTTTGCTAGTCGATTTCTCGAATGCTTGTTTCAGAAAGATTGATCTGATTATGCACGAACCACAACCATAAATAAAATTCCTCGTTGTTAAAACATGGTTTCAAAGATAAAGGACAACCTGATGCAAAAAGTAAAAATTATTTTAGAGCAGGATATACGTACATTAAGAATTCTTTCAAGGGCAGGAAGCAATGCCAACCATTTGATAGTGCTGCAACCGAAGAAGGAACGGTAACTGCCTTTTACAAAATCACAGAATTCTTTTAGTCGTTCCACCTTACATTATAAATATGAAAATACTTGTAAATTTAACAAATTATATTCTTCATATCAATTGGCAGCTTCCAGCGACTGTTACCACGCTGTTGTGTATTATGTGTGTCATGTAAACCACGCCTATAAGATAATGCCTGTCAAGTCTTGCTGTAAATTAACAAAAAGGTTTTCTCTGTCATTTCTGTTTACTTCACCAAAGGTATTGTTCGCATTGTCAGCACATAAACATAAAAACTGACTGTAGATAGTAATCATGCAGAACCTATATAACATTCTTAAAGTTAGATAGAAGTTTCATTTTCAATAGAAATGAATTCTAATATTTTTATGCATCACACTTTCTGAACTGAAATATGTAACTAATACTGGAAGAGACTTTATTGGTTTTTGGTTACTGGTATCAATAGGTAAACTTTCGAAGTTAACATGGTCAAGATCTTCTTTAAGAAGTTGTTTGTACCAGAAAGTTGGAACATTAACAGTTGCTTCAAATTAAGGCTCGCAACTATAACATGTGTGGTTCTCACTATACTATGTAGTGAGAAACCAGAATTACTTATGTTGCTTCTTACCTTTCATTTTCATTGATGAATGGAAATTCTTTTTTACAATTGTTCAATGAGGAGCACTTGTGCTTCTTTGAACTCATTCTTGGAGAGAAGTTCTGTTATTAATGAAGGAAAATAACTAAACTTAACAAATGCAATGTAGCTTAGAACTACGTAGCGCACAACAGTCTTATACAATTTTGCGCGAACAGATGACGTGTAGTGGCAAAAACCAGCTTTGTGGCTTGTGTTCAACAAGTAAGTGGGTAAGAGCAAAATCTCTTTGTCAAACAGTGTCGTCAATTGAAATAAAATTAATAACAAAATGTACCGCTGTAGATGAAATTAATATCTAACTCGGGAGAAACCATATCATGATTGTAAATAAAGACGAGTCCGTAGTTATCTTTGAGAAAATACGGGACAGAACTACAAAAATCGCGACTGCCCGAAAAAAAAACCAGACTGATTTTCACCTTACTAATTACCGCCAATATTCACGCCATTTACGTGATTCCCTTGGTGGCTTGCTGTGAGCGCTGCGACCTCTGCCATCTAGCGTCGGAAGTCCGAAGCTAAGTCTGCCTCAACTGCTGCTAGATGTCAGTGTCGCGGCAAATTTCGTTGCTCGTTGTTAGCACTTGGCGTCATTAAGGCGTCTTTTGTTCCGCCCGCGGGCTCTTTTTATATTCAATGTGACACGAATAAAGTTAGGAGTGAAGCGAGTGGTGTGAGGGCAGGGAAAGAGGAAAGAGGATTTCAAATAGCGACCGTTTCCTCGCAACAGCGTGCTAGATTATCTCTGCCAGGAAATGAATTATGCAGCAGCAGGGAGGGGATAGGGAGCACCGAGCGCTACAGAATTTTGCATCAGAGAGCGCTGGTGTCAGACGCTTCCACGTTTATGCATTTCGTCGCGCTAAGTTGTCAGTCGGTGCGGGATTTGGCTCCGAGTTGGAATGACAGCATTTGATTATGGCGGCCGGGCGGGACTTGGAGGAGAGTTTAATAAACCGGCTCAGGCTGAAGGCTTTGTTAATGCAGCCGCCGGGCTGCGGGCGGCCAGAAGTTTACCCGAGGCGATAAATCAGCGTAATGAGCTGAGGCCGGAAACCTGCCTTGGCGCGCTCGGCAACTAATCTCTTTCGTGCGGCGAGCAGGTCATTTGGGCCGTCTTCCGAGTAATCGCGGCGACAGGGCCTGTCTTACAAAGATGCAAAATCATTCTGCTGAATGGAGTGTTACTTTCGACTTGCCTCAATGTCTCAGCAACACCTCTAACGAATTACGGTAGACAATAGAGAGATTGTGGTGCGGGTGAGTGAAACGCGAGTGAGGCTGGTAATACGTCTGTCCGTGTGTATCTGGCTAACGAGCCGTATATAGAACAGAAGGAGAAGAAAAATCAAGACACATTCATTGGATTTGTTGTCCTTGAAACAGAGTTCGGCAGTTTAAAATGGCTCAAGACGTTCGAAATTCTGTGACTTACAGGAACACGCCTTGTGGAAAGGTGGGTAATTTCAATGTGTACAATAATCAGAAGGGACTAATTAAACGGGAAGACCAAGAACGTCTCGGATAATAAAGGATGTAAGACAGGGGTGTGGTTCTTTGCCTCTACTGTTCAATCCCTACATCGAAGAAGTAATGACAGAAATGAAAGGAAGTTTCAAGAGTGGTAGTAAAATTCAGGGTGAAAGAATATCAACGATAACTTTCATTGATGACATTACTATCTATAGGAGACCGCAGGAGGGAGGGTGGTGAGTGGGGAGGGAAAGTGGGTGCTCTAGCCCCCCTCCATCCCTGGATTCTTGAGTACAGAGTTCTTATTCATTACAGAATTCTCATCAGCTTCTGGAAGTTATTTTCGCTATTCCGCAAAACCTCTCCTTTAGCCAATTATAGCTTTAATGTGGCTGATCGCAGTGATCTAGTACTATGGCAGTATAACACCAGACCCTCGACTATGGAGTGGGGCTTCATTAGTCTGTAAGTCGCTCTATCTTCCATAACAATGAGCAGGCTGCTGTTCAGTGTATCAAAAGAAGGCGGGAAAAAGACGGTCTCGTGCGCGGTACCGACTGCCTTTATTGGCTTCTTCGCAGTATTGTTATCAAATTGACAGCGATGTGAATGTAGATTTAGATGTAGATTCACATCAAACACTCGAAATTAGCGACGCATTGGACGAAAGAAACTTGGAGGACAATTGAACAATGACATAAGCATCAGTGCTCTAAACATATTAACTGCAGTGTGGTAATTATGTCCACTGATCAATGGTATCACAACAGGAATTATTTAGATTCAATAATTTTATGAACATCGGATTACCTTTCACCCCCCCCCCCCCCCTACCCATCATCGCGCATACATATAATTTTTATAACTATTCCTTTTTCTCCACCCCACCATTCCAACTTCCCTCCAACCTCCTATTTTTTTGTTTTGTCTCTTTTGGATTTCCATTTACCCTCCTCTCCTTCCTCCCTCTCTCCCACTCTCGCTTCTACTCTTTTAAATTATTATACACTGTTCTTTCCTTACGGACATTACTTAGCACCCATAGAAATACTCTATGTTTTTCCCCAGTATAAATTGTGTCATATACTACCACCCAAAAAATAGTAAGATAATTTTTTTCTTATTTAATCACAGAGTTGTATCTTCAAAACATGGGTGGCCACCAACATAATTATATAAAACGTTTTTTGGATGTTGTGTCATCTTCCCTAATTAACTCTGCAGTACTGTTCTCAGATTTATAGCCTATTTTTTCTAAAATAATGGAGCAATTACTTCTGTATGAAACTTCATTTGAAAAGTGATAATTGTCTTTTTTACTTTATTATTTATTTAAGATAATGGAATAAGTGGTCGTTCATACTGCACTACTATATTTATAAATGAAGAATTGTCCCATTTATTAACCATTAATAGGCTTACTTTTTATCTTAAACATGTGCTTAAGTAATATTGTAATATAGATTATATATATGGGTAATAACGAGTATAGATTTAAGTGTCAGGAAGTCGTTTCTGAAAGTATTTGTATGGAGTGTAGCCAAGTAGGGAAGTGAAACCTGGACGATAAATAGTTTGGACAAGAAGAGAATAGAAGCTTTCGAAATGTGGTGCTACAGAAGAATGCTGAAGATCAGATGGGTAGATCACATAACTAATGAGGAGGTATTGAAAAGGATTGGGGAGAAGTTTGTGGCAAAACTTGACCAGAAGAAGGAATCGGTTGGTAGGACATGTTCTGAGGCATCAAGGGATCACCAATTTAGTATTGGAGGGCAGCTTGGAGGGTAAAAATCGTAGAGGGAGACCAAGAGATGAATACACTAAGCAGATTCAGAAGGATGTAGGTTGCAGTAGGTACTGGGAGATGAAGAAGCTTGCACAGGATAGAGTAGCATGGAGAGCTGCATCAAACCAGTCTCAGGACTGGAGACCACAACAACAACAACAACTGCATAGATCATGTACATTGGTTTCCTCCTTCTCCCTTTCCCGTCCTCTCTTCCTCCACCTACTTTATCAGACTTAAATGTCTTCCTGTATACTTGGTATTCTATGAAGATCTTTGAAGCTATCGTGTAAAGGGGCGTGTAGCCTTTAACGTTGTTTATTACGATATATTTCATACAACCATGTGTCAAACATGCTGTTGCCTAAGGTGGTTGTAATCCTTAAAGATGTTTATAACTATTTATTTTTATAATGGACAGTGTATCAAATATTTAACGATCTTGGAAGCTAGAACCGCTGTGGCTCTTAAAATACGATGGTGTACGTCGTGATCTTTAGATACACGCTGTGAAGTTGGTTCTCCATGTCATATATTGTGAACATTGGAATCCTGTACCTGTTGCAAAGATAATGTAATCAGCTTGTTGAATAAACGGTTCTACTACCTGGTTTCCTGACGTACCATACATCACATCGTGCAGACTGTGATATTTCTGTGTTGGTCTTTGACGATCATTTTACTCATGTTTATATTGTTTGCTGACTAGATGCAGTGAAAGGAAGTGTAAACCTGTGATTTGGTCATACATTTTATTTCACAGCCTTATCCTGTTAATGAGTCATGCAAGCCATCAGCTGATTAACATAGCACAAAGATGTTCTCTCTTTCACCTAGGAAAGATTAGATTCATGTGTAGCCGGAGACAGATGATTTTTGCCATGTAACCTATGCTGTAAATATATTTTTTTCCCTGTCTCTCTGCTATTTGTACTTTTATTGCGTATTCTTTTATTCCAGTATAAGATTTGATAAAGGAAAGGATTAAATCTAGATCGTGTAATAAAGCACATCATGTAGTCAAACTGCGGTTATACTTTTCTTTAAGAGCCGAACGATCCAGGGCGCCTTGTCAAGGTCCGCGCGGCTCACCCCGTCGGAGGTTCGAGTCCTCACTCGTGCGTGGGTGTGTGTGTCGTCCATAGCGTTTGTTAGTTTAAGTTAGATTAAGTAGTGTGTAAGCTTACGGACCGATGACTTCCGCAGTTTGGTCCCATAAGACCTTACCACAAATTTTGCAAAATTTTCTGTAAGTAGTCCTGTTAACTTCTAGCGCTCTTTTTCCAGTCACTCCCATACATCCAATAGCACTCCACATCCTTTACCCTTCCCTGATCTAAAACTGATCTTTCTCCCATTCTTCAAAGAGTCCATGTAGCATTTAAATACGACAGGGATAACGGGGCAGAACATCTGTAGCTGAATATCAACTATGAAACCGATTACAGAAACTCGATAACTTTGTCGCAGAGTAGCTGGGATATCAGGAAAGATGTTGGTGTTGAGCTGCAATTTAGACTGAACAAGGAATGAACACATCTAAGTAAATGGATCTACTCACTTCCATTTAAGATGAAGGTGTCGTGATAAGTGGTCTATGTGCTACCATGATGCAGTCAGTATCATTTATCAACTTCCACGTAATCTTTGGGGGTAATCTGTTATTGCGAAAAAGGAGCAGGTTCATCTGTAGTATATGAACCAGATCTGTTGTAACAAACAGGATGACAAACGGCTCATAGAACAATATTCCTCGTTCCAGCAGTGAATGTTAGCAAGTTTCATCTTTTGGGTGTCATTCGTACCGCGCTAACTCCATGCTACTGATGATGAGAGGTTCGCAAATTACTTCCTCGTCACTGTGTTATAGTTTATGAAGGCTGGATAGGAGGCCGGCCAGGATGGCCGAGCCGTTCTAGGCGCTATAGTCTGGAACGCGAGACCGCTACGGTCGCAGGTTCGAATCCTGCCGCTGGCATGGATGTGTGTGATGTCCTTAGGTTAGTTAGGTTTAAGTAGTTCTACGTTCTATGGGACTGATGACCTCAGAAGGTAAGTCCCATAGCGCTCAGAGCCATTTGAACCATTTGCTGGATAGGACATTCAGGAAATGAAAACATTTTCCGAATCTTCTTTGAAGTCTGACTGCAACGTACGGTTCTCTCGACAGTCCTCTACAATGGCGACGTTCTTGGTTGGTGAATAAAGTTTTTGATTCAGTTTTAACCTCCCATGCCTTAGTGCGAGTCGTGTATGCCATCAGTTCATAAACTGTTGTTGTTCATACGTTATACACATACGAGCCATTGAACAGACTTCCAGCACTGTGTTACAACAATCAACGCTCACTGGAAGTCAGAGATGTCTTATACTTTGTCCTTACTTAATTTTTCCAGGCAAATTGCACGGATATAAGCGAAACATATCCCCTTCTGCATCATAGATTAAATTTCGTTATTGCAAAAAGAAACTACAGTTAATGTACACATATCACTACTGTTAACCCACACGTTCCAAAATATACAGAGCTCATTCCATATGTCACGTGATTAGTGATTTATGAAGCACGAAAAATCCCACGTTTACACAAGACAACTCAGTGAAGAGATGCGTACTGTGCTTATATCATGGACATCACATTAAAATCTTCATAAAATCAAGTGCTTTTCTATTTCATTAAGCCGTGTGGCAGTAACACTTTTCTCACAGCACGAAGCAAAAAACACAAAGCGGAAACGATCAGTTATATCTGTTATTTGCTGGACTAAGCTCTGTTATTTAACATCCAGTTTTAGAAGCGTGTCTGTAATTCAAGAGGTACGTGCCTCTGAATTAGATCACTTGTGCGTGGAGGAACGATAAATAATTCCCTTTGCATGTCACCCGTAATTTCCCTCTGACCGTAACCTCCTGACTGTGCTATGAGGACGATAATACGACGAAGTAGTAAATGCATACATATCAGTGGAAGAGCCTGGGACCGAAAGCATGTCTCGTCGCGCTACTGCCAAAAACGCATAAATCGTTAGATTAGATAATACACATATCGAGTAAGATGGCAGTAACGGTCGAAACTACACAGCTTCCTGGGGATCTACACTCCTGGAAATTGAAATAAGAACACCGTGAATTCATTGTCCCAGGAAGGGGAAACTTTATTGACACATTCCTGGGGTCAGATACATCACATGATCACACTGACAGAACCACAGGCACATAGACACAGGCAACAGAGCATGCACAATGTCGGCGCTAGTACAGTGTATATCCACCTTTCGCAGCAATGCAGGCTGCTATTCTCCCATGGAGACGATCGTAGAGATGCTGGATGTAGTCCTGTGGAACGGCTTGCCATGCCACTTCCACCTGGCGCCTCAGTTGGACCAGCGTTCGTGCTGGACGTGCAGACCGCGTGAGACGACGCTTCATCCAGTCCCAAACATGCTCAATGGGGGACAGATCTGGAGATCTTGCTGGCCAGGGTAGTTGACTTACACCTTCTAGAGCACGTTGGGTGGCACGGGATACATGCGGACGTGCATTGTCCTGTTGGAACAGCAAGTTCCCTTGCCGGTCTAGGAATGGTAGAACGATGGGTTCGATGACGGTTTGGATGTACCGTGCATTATTCAGTGTCCCCTCGACGATCACCAGAGGTGTACGGCCAGTGTAGGAGATCGCTCCCCACACCATGATGCCGGGTGTTGGTCCTGTGTGCCTCGGTCGTATGCAGTCCTGATTGTGGCGCTCACCTGCAAGGCGCCAAACACGCATGCGACCATCATTGGCACCAAGGCAGAAGCGACTCTCATCGCTGAAGACGACACGTCTCCATTCGTCCCTCCATTCACGCCTGTCGCGACACCACTGGAGGCGGGCTGCACGATGTTGGGGCGTGAGCGGAAGACGGCCTAACGGTGTGCGGGACCGTAGCCCAGCTTCATGGAGACGGTTGCGAATGGTCCTCGCCGATACCCCAGGAGCAAGTGTCCCTAATTTGCTGGGAAGTGGCGGTGCGGTCCCCTACGGCACTGCGTAGGATCCTACGGTCTTGGTGTGCATCCGTGCGTCGCTGCGGTCCGGTCCCAGGTCGACGGGCACGTACACCTTCCGCCGACCACTGGCGACAACATCGATGTACTGTGGAGACCTCACGCCCCACGTGTTGAGCAATTCGGCGGTACGTCCACCCGGCCTCCCGCATGCCCACTATACGCCCTCGCTCAAAGTTCGTCAACTGCACATACGGCATGTCGCGGCATGCTACCAGTGTTAAAGACTGCGATGGAGCTCCGTATGCCACGGCAAACTGGCTGACACTGACGGCGGCGGTGCACAAATGCTGCGCAGCTAGCGCCATTCGACGGCCAACACCGCGGTTCCTGGTGTGTCCGCTGTGCCGTGCGTGTGATAATTGCTTGTACAGCCCTCTCGCAGTGTCCGGAGCAAGTATGGTGGGTCTGACCCACCGGTGTCAATGTGTTCTTTTTTCCATTTCCAGGAGTGTATTTCTGCTATGTAACAGCCTGATAGAATTATAACAAAATCTCCGATGTTAAATTTTTACTTAGATTTGGTTATTTTATTACGAAAATATTTATTTTCAGATATTAAGCATATAGCATTTCGACTGATCGTGTTTTCGAAAACGTCAACAGATTAGACTGAACTATATTGAGGCTGTTTCACGATTTTTCTTTGGTAAGTATCTGACCGGCCACTGTTCTATTTCCAAGGTGGATCAACAGAGACTGTTTTCAGACGTTTTCGATGTCATTTCCAAACGCGAAAAGAATGTTCCGGCGCTTGTCACGCTCCAAGGTTGAGAACTACTATTGACCTGTTACACCCTTATCCCTCGATTCACTTCAGGGCACGAGGTAGCAGGCTGTTTTGAGCGCTGTAACGACGCTCACTTACACTGTACATAGATTATAGCCCGTCTAAGGACAGAAGATATTCGACGACAATGGCTCGTCGGTGGGAAGAAATCAGGAGGTGAAATACGTATTACCGTACATGTTTTGTTGAGTGAGTGGCTATAAGATATCGAACAAAGTTGTGTATTCTGCAAAGAAGCAAAGAATACGAAACAAAAAGAATTTTCACTTGGAATCTTGATGTTGGCGATGATGATGATGATTCTGGCAGTCATTAAAAACGTTTAATTTTTTCACTTAAGTAAGTTGTATTTTTCAAACTATAACCAAGTTTCCTTTTTTGCAGTTTGTTTTAAAAAATCATTGAACTTCAGTACGACGGTTTCGTGTAAGTTCATTATTAATCACCTCAGAGGATTGCAACTTATTCATTGGCTTGTAACATAGAATTTCATACAACTCAACACGATTTCTGGGTATCTAAAAGGTGTCTGGTTAGGAATGTCTGCACTATATTTGTGTGACATCAACATTTTTTCTACATCTGGGAAACTTACTTAATCTTGCCCAACAGTTTTCAAAACGGTCTCAAAATTGAAGATGTTTTTCTTCTGCAAAAGCACATTCCTCCCATTTCTTGACACAAATGTAGACGAAAAAAAGATATTTAAGAGATGTGCTATTATTTGTTATTTTGGTTTCATTTTCCGTTATTCTAAACCATTCCCCGGATTTTCGCTACGCTACAAGCCTCCGAAAAATGTGTTTTCGGTCTCTTGTAACCATTATTAATTAAATTAGAAAATTCAGGCGTATTGCTATTGTACAGCACGGTAATATGTATTCATATTTTTGAAAATGTGGTCGGATCAGGCATGACCGGAAAAATTTCTGAAATTACTTCTTATTTTCATTTAGAGTTGTCGAGTCTATCGATTTAATATGGTTTTGGCCGTGTTGCTGTAAATAAAAAATTGTTGTAGTATAATGTACAGATGAACCTGTACTTCGACATCTGTTCAACCTCGTGGTTGCTGATCATCCGAGTGTTATGCAACACTTTCGACAGCTCGTTAGGTGCAGTTTGCCTATTTTCAAACGTTAGAGCACCAGCAAGGCCGAACTGAAGTGGTTTCGAGCTGTCCCTAGTGGGTCTGTCCTGTACACCAGAGCAAAAATTGTGGTCGCACTACGCTGCTAAGGGGCCAGATTTCGTTCAATAGGATTGCATCATTTTTATGTCCTTAGGGCAGGCTCGAAAAGCCCTGGGGGTTGCAGTAGGGTCGAACCTTGTCCTGAATGTTGTCCTGTTGCTCATCGCACATTTCGACAGCGTAATGTGTGGAAGTCAACGCTCCAAGGGAAGGGGTGGTTTCTTTGACAGTCTTTATACCATCCCGAGAGGCGTTTTGACGTCGATTCTGAGCGACAGTGTGTCCGAAATGTTTTGTCTGCCGCACATACGAAAGCATCGCGATTTCAGCCGCTGAGGTGACACGTCCCCTGTGACGTTGGGCAGAATTGTGATCAAATTTGGTGCCAGTGTGAAATCTTTGCCAGACTTGCAGCTCATATGGACTTCTGAGCTGTAGCCTTTTCTCTACATGTGTTGCTGTGTGACGTGTCATCGAGCCCGAGGGTTACGTCGCAGGGCTCCACGCTTTTGCATCTTACAGAGGAAGGCCGTAGACATCTTTGAGTCAAATCACAAACTTATGCGGTGCAATGGGTGACAATCAGGGGGTACCGAAGAAGTGGTCCTATAATTTTGTTGCGCGGTATTTTTGGACAGCTACATACATACATATACAGCAGTCACGTGCCCTGCAGACCACGCGCTGGTTCCACAAACTACCTCCATTCCTTGGTTCTTCCAAGTGTATTAAATCCCCAGGTCTGCCAGGTCTCTCGGCAGGTCGTAAATCCGGACTTTGTCGTTCTATGAGGCGTTTGGTGTTTGGTTTCCCTTCAAATACTATTTTCATCTGTCTTCCACTGGCATAAGGGCTACAACGCCCGCCCAGTGAATTCTTTTCCTGTTCAGCTTCTATAGTGTTATTCGTTGAAGCATCAAGAGGTAGATTTCCTCATTCTTCCTCCTTTTCCACTCTCCTTTACGCTTCCCATATCTTCCTCATCACTCTTGTTTCAAATATTAATAGTTTTTTCTTTGTGATTCTTGAAGTTTTCCCGGCGTACTGAGTATTCGATGAGATTTCGGGATTGCAGCCGGATCACGTTGACTTCTTGCCACGATATTTCGGCTGGCAATCGTCCAGCCATCTTCAGGTGAGTGTGCGTCACTGGAGACTGCAAGTTCCGGGAGTCAGCTTTATAGCAAATAATTGGCGCGAAAACGCATGCGCATTGGCCACCGTCACAGGAGCGTCCTCTGTCGAAGTCCGCGCCCTCTGGAGCTACTGTTCTATCTTTGGAGCGCAGGCACATGCGTAAAGGTGAAAACTACATGTCCGCCCTCTGTCGGAATGCGCGCCCGCGTCGCTAAAAACAGACGTCAGTTGTCGCTAGACGTGTCATTTAGAATAAACCGTCTTCTCTCAGAGGAAATTAGAGAGATCACCGGGTCCCAAGCCTTGTCCAGTTGAAAACCGCCGTCACGATTTATAAGATTTTGCGCTAGGCGTATCTCCACAGATTCTTTAATAACGGAATCCCAAAAAGTTTTCGCTGGGGCCAAGATTTTCGTGGCCGAAAATTCCATAGCGTGTCCTGTGGTAATACAATGCTCAGCTACGGCCGACTTACTGGGCTGCAAAAGGCGAGTGTGGCGTTCGTGTTCAACGCACCTTTCATGTACTGTGCGCGTCGTCTGACCGATGTAAGCTTTGCCACACTGGCAAGGAATTTTATAGATTCCGGCCTTCCGCAGACCCAGATCGTCCTTTACCGAACCGAGAAGGGCACTAATCTTCGCCGGTGGCCGGAAGATTACTTCCGGCCACCGGCGAAGATTAGTGCCCTTCTCGGTTCGGTAAAGGACGATCTGGGTCTGCGGAAGGCCGGAATCTATAAAATTCCTTGCCAGTGTGGCAAAGCTTACATCGGTCAGACGACGCGCACAGTACATGAAAGGTGCGTTGAACACGAACGCCACACTCGCCTTTTGCAGCCCAGTAAGTCGGCCGTAGCTGAGCATTGTATTACCACAGGACACGCTATGGAATTTTCGGCCACGAAAATCTTGGCCCCAGCGAAAACTTTTTGGGATTCCGTTATTAAAGAATCTGTGGAGATACGCCTAGCGCAAAATCTTATAAATCGTGACGGCGGTTTTCAACTGGACAAGGCTTGGGACCCGGTGATCTCTCTAATTTCCTCTGAGAGAAGACGGTTTATTCTAAATGACACGTCTAGCGACAACTGACGTCTGTTTTTAGCGACGCGGGCGCGCATTCCGACAGAGGGCGGACATGTAGTTTTCACCTTTACGCATGTGCCTGCGCTCGAAAGATAGAACAGTAGCTCCAGAGGGCGCGGACTTCGACAGAGGACGCTCCTGTGACGGTGGCCAATGCGCATGCGTTTTCGCGCCAATTTTTTGCTATAAAGCTGACTCCCGGAACTTGCAGTCTCCAGTGACGCACACTCACCTGAAGATGGCTGGACGATTGCCAGCCGAAATATCGTGGCAAGAAGTCAACGTGATCCGGCTGCAATCCCGAAATCTCATCGAATACTCAGTACGCCGGGAAAACTTCAAGAATCACATCAGATACCTCTTCGGGGAGGCGATGGCATTACAAATCCAGAGGTTGGACAAGCTACGCAATAAGCGAGCGAGACTGTTAAGTTCTCTGTGTTTTTTACTGAAGTGTCGGGACAATGGCCTTATACCGAAGTTTGCCAGAGTGAGGCATTTTATCCAAACCGCCGCTGCAAAATTCATTACACGAAAGGCGAGCTTGGCATTAGTGAAGGAGAGGATCCGGTTTACTCGGTGTGAACTGGACGCAATATCGAAACAGCTGTTTCATCTGCATATGGAGATTGCATCCAGCCTGCCATCACTTTCCTGGGCATGGGTCGATGGCGTGACCTGGGCTAAATCGGACTGGGTTCATAAAGAATCTACATCAAGACAGGTCTCGAAGTTCACCCGGCTGTCAGCAACGTTACCGCAAGAAGATGCTTTACGACGCTCCGTGGTCAATTTAACGGATAAAGTTTTGGACAACGTAACACTGTCTGTGCTTGGGAAAGGCCTGAACTTCGCTCCTACGCCGAGGACCCTGCCTTTAACTGATTTTATTAGTGCTGTTGAGGAAGCTGTAAGGCCTCTTCCTAGTGATGCTGCAGAAGAAATTAGACGTGAAACCTGCCGTGCACTCACGAAAGCTCCACGTCAGAAGAGCAACATTTCTGCCATGGAAAGGGCCGCATTACGAAAGCTACGAGAAGATCCTCATACAGTGATCTTACCAGCGGATAAGGGAAACGCTACAGTGCTTTTGCCACGTGAGGTCTATAATCAGAAGATTTACAACTTGCTGAATGAACCAATGTATCGGAAGATTGGCAAAGACCCCACAGCGAAAGTGGAAAGGAAAACATCAGCACTGCTGAATTCTTCTTCTATTCCGCAAGAAGTGGCGAAAAGACTAAGACCTCACAGTTCTGTGCCACCCAGGTTATACGGTCTTCCGAAGATCCATAAGAAAGAGGTTCCTTTACGGCCGATCGTCAGTAATATCGACGCCCCCACGTATGATTTGGCGACACATCTCGCCTCTCTACTGAGACCTTTTGTGGGGAAGTGTGCGCATCATGTTCGCAATTCGGCTGACTTTATTAGTAGACTAAAGTCACTTCGGCTCAGTGAAACTGACTTACTAGTCAGCTTCGACGTCATCTCACTTTTCACTAAGGTTCCTCTTATGGACTCTTTGTCTCTCATCAGCAATAAGTTCACGGCCGACATAACAGCACTTTTCCATCACGTCCTTTCCTCAACCTACTTTTTATTTAATAACGAGTATTTTGAGCAGACTGACGGTGTTGCCATGGGAAGTCCTCTCTCGCCTTTGGTAGCAAACTTTTTTATGGAAGACTTTGAGGAAAGGGCACTAGATTCGGCAGAACTTAAACCGAGTGTATTCTGGCGGTACGTAGATGACACTTTTGTAGTGTGGCCCCATGGTGAAGAAGAATTGTCACGGTTCTTGCAGCATCTGAATGCAATCCACAATAACATCCAGTTCACGATGGAAATAGAGAAGGATGGTTGCTTGCCGTTTTTGGACGTCTTGGTTACCAAGAGAGTGGACGGGTCATTAGGGCATTCTGTCTACCGTAAGCCCACACATACGGACCTCTACCTGCAAGCGTCGAGTTGTCATCATCCTTCACAAACTACTGGTGTCCTTAGAACGTTGGTGCACCGAGCTCATGTTGTTTCTGATGGAGACAGCCTTACAAAGGAGCTGGAACATTTAGAGTCGGTGTTCAGAGGTAATGGTTACTCTCCACATCAGATTAGAGCAGCGCTAAAAAGGAAGAAACGTGACCACTCACATCAAGAAGATAAGGAGCTTTTCAGGTCCAGGGCGTTCCTTCCATACGCCGGCAACCTTTCATCTAAAATAGGCAGGATCCTAAGGAAACATCAAGTAAAAGTAATCTTCCGGCCACCGGCGAAGATTAGTGCCCTTCTCGGTTCGGTAAAGGACGATCTGGGTCTGCGGAAGGCCGGAATCTATAAAATTCCTTGCCAGTGTGGCAAAGCTTACATCGGTCAGACGACGCGCACAGTACATGAAAGGTGCGTTGAACACGAACGCCACACTCGCCTTTTGCAGCCCAGTAAGTCGGCCGTAGCTGAGCATTGTATTACCACAGGACACGCTATGGAATTTTCGGCCACGAAAATCTTGGCCCCAGCGAAAACTTTTTGGGATTCCGTTATTAAAGAATCTGTGGAGATACGCCTAGCGCAAAATCTTATAAATCGTGACGGCGGTTTTCAACTGGACAAGGCTTGGGACCCGGTGATCTCTCTAATTTCCTCTGAGAGAAGACGGTTTATTCTAAATGACACGTCTAGCGACAACTGACGTCTGTTTTTAGCGACGCGGGCGCGCATTCCGACAGAGGGCGGACATGTAGTTTTCACCTTACGCATGCGCCACATATAGAACAGTAGCTCCAGAGGGCGCGGACTTCGACAGAGGACGCTCCTGTGACGGTGGCCAATGCGCATGCGTTTTCGCGCCAATTTTTTGCTATAAAGCTGACTCCCGGAACTTGCAGTCTCCAGTGACGCACACTCACCTGAAGATGGCTGGACGATTGCCAGCCGAAATATCGTGGCAAGAAGTCAACGTGATCCGGCTGCAATCCCGAAATCTCATCGAATAGTTTTTTCTTTCCTTGTTAATGCGTGCTCCAGGTTTCTGAACCCAGACATGACTGCTGAGTACATCATTATATTATATATTCTCATCTTAGTATTCTCTGATGACAATTTTGAACTGAGCTTCTCCTTGAGGGAACGCATGCATTTCATTCCCATTGCTTTTTTCCCTTTTGATGTCCATTTCTACGTTGTTGTTGCAGGTAAACCAAAATCGCAAGTATCTGAAGTGGTGAACTCTCTTGAACCTCATCCCATCCATTTCAAGAAATTCTTCCTGCTCTTATCTTCTTCCTCACTGCGTAAACTCCGTTTTGTCTTGCTTCATCTTTAGACCAACCTTCTGTGTGTAATTGTCAATTTCCTGACACATTTCTTTCGCCCTATGGATTGATTCGCTTAGCAGTACTATATCGTCTGCATATATACCGTCCATCTGTACTCCAGCCCGTTCCTGTTGCCAACATTCTCTTATTTCTTTCTGTAAGACGACATTGAACAAGTTACCATTCCCACTGGCTTCTCAGGGATTCTGAAGTCACGCGATCGAGCGAAGTGGCGCAGTGGTTATCAACTGTACTTGCATTCTGGAGGATGACGGTTCAAACCCGCATCCGTCCATCCAGATTTAGGTTTCCCTGCAATTTCCCTAAATCGCTCCAGATAAATGGCGGCATGGTTTCTTCTAAAGGGCACGACCGATTTCCTTCCCCATCCTTGACTCAATCCGAGCTTGTGCTCCGTTTCTAATGACCTCGATCGACGAGACGTTAAACCCAATCTTCCTTCAATTCCTAAAGTCACGCAGTGGACTGTATAGGTTATTCCTGTGGATGCTATAGTATGCACGTTGAAAAATCGACGAACAGACTATAGGTATCTTCAACATACCCCCAGAGTTTTCCCAACATTTGTCTTAGTGTGAAAATGTGTTCGGTTGTCGATCGGTTTGGTTGAAATCCATCTTGGAATTCATGTATGTTGTTCTGTTTGAGTGACTGGAATTTTCTTAGGGCAGTGATGGAAGGTACCTCGTAGGTTACATTCAGCAAGGTGAAGTCTCTGCAGTTACCACCTTTCATTTGGCTCCCCTTCTTGTATATAGGGCATATTACAGCCAGTTTTAATTCTTCTGGCAATGTTTCGTGCTCCCATGTCAGCTAGATCAGTTTATATATCTGTAAGCGCTAACTCTCCTCCCCTGGGGCATTGTCGTTACTGAGCCTTTTGATTGCAGTCTTCACATAATCTTCAGTCACTTACCAAGAATGTCCGAGAATCTATCCATGACATTAGTACACTACTTGAACAGCATCATACGAAGTCAATTGTTTTTACTTAAAACATAGTTACCACGCTCTGACAGAGACATAAATAAAGGGAAACAGAAAGACTAATGCTATGTTTCATGACTATATCTTCTACGTGATTGAAAATAGAAAATTGGAATAAATGTTAATCCGTGCATTGAAACTAAAACTGTACTTAGTTGGCAGTTGTAAGTTTCTGGTTCATGTGGCTGCTGGTTCATGCGGTTGCCGGTAGGATTCTGCTGGCGATAGCACATCAACATAAGACTTTAAGTTCTGCTGTCTAAAGGTGTAATTCAGTTACAACTGTTCGAGAGGAACGTAGAAGCGTATTTCGACAACCAGCTGCCTCAACAATGGATCGGCCGTAAGGGGCGTACGGATCTTACATTGCAAGATTTCTCTCCAAAGTCACGCAGCATGTGAGAGACTCTGGGTACCTACCCTTCCAACAACTTGTGATGAACGGCAGCGACTTAGCATAACAATAGCAATGAACACTGTAGTTGCAGACTTGCTCGCTAAAGTATGTGACCAGTTTAATTATCGTCTGGCTGTTTGTCGTTTGCCCGGTGTAGGCACATTGAAGAGGTGTGAAACGTAAGTAAAAACGTTTTTTCCTAAATGTAATACAGAGTGATCCAGAAGGAGCACCTATTCAACTGTTTGCAAAAACTTTATTAACACAGTTGTTTGTGATTTACAAATGCAGACGTCTTTGGGCGTCATGTGGTAAACAGTACTCACTTCATAAAGATCATATCACTCAGGTGAGCATCGCTTTTATCGGACCGCTCATGTAAACGAGCTATGATGACACTACGCAAAGTATTCACCAATAAAGAAACAGGAAAACCGGAGACTTCTCTATGGATACTGACCTCCAGCGGCCGAAGGTTTACAGGACAATTTCCAATCTCTGGATTTAAGATACCACAGAGAAAGAAATTTGGAGCTGTCAGATCGGATGAACGTAACGGTCAAGTTCACATCACCAAATCTGGAGATTAAACGTACAAAAAACCCTTCACACATTTCTTTCGTGACAGACAGCCGGGCGATGTGTGCCACGTGATTGGACGGGGATGCTGTTGTGGCACAGGGACGGCAAAAGTCCGAATCATGGACACCCAGTGCTCGGAAGTCACAGCATATGTTGCACCATTGATGACCCGAAAGAAATACGGTCCAACGATCCCAGCTGTAACGAATCCGCATGAAACAGTTAATTTCAGGCTGTGTAGCGTCTGTTCATCGACTTCCTGTGGCTTCTCAGTGCCCCAGAAACGGCGGTTTTGATTGTTAAGTATGGACTGTGCGGCTGGTCCCAGCGGAGGTTCGAGTTCTCCCTCGAGCATGGGTGTGTGTGTTTGTCCTTAGGATGATTTAGGTTAAGTAGTGTGTAAGCTGAAAGACTGATGACCTTAGCAGTTAAGTCCCAGAACATTTCACACACATTTGAATATTTTGATTGTTAAGTGCCGCTTGTTGGGTTGGCTGAACAGCCAACACTGTGTTACTAGTGGAGGGCAAAAGGCACGCGTTTTAGCTCAGCCAGGCTGACGTGAGGAAGGAAGGACTATACTGACATGAGGTTTGGAACATGACAAGGAATTAGAATTCAGAGAGCGGACGTAATTAGTTTGATACTTAACATCCATTAATGATGAACGTCGCTCTTGACGGTACATGATTCACAATATTAACTGTTCAGGATACATTCTTGAAGATACTATCATTACTAACTGAATATGGCGCCTTGCTAGGTCGTAGCAAATCACGTAACTGAAGGCTATGCTAAACTGTCGTCTCTGCAAATGAGACCGTATGTAGACAGTGAACCATCGCAAGCAAAGTCGGCTGTACAACTGGAGCGAGTGCTAGGGATTCTCTCCAGACCTGTCGTGTGGCGGCGCTCGGTCTGTAATCACTGATAGTGGCGACACGCGGGTCCGACGTATACTAACGGACCGCGGCCGATTTAAAGGCTACCACGTAGCAAATGTGGTTTCTGGCGGTGACACCACACCCATCACAGTAAGTAGTGTGTCTCGTCAATCATAATCAAGCTGCCAACAGTTCATGGATTAGCCGCCCAAATTTTTAGCTACGTATTGCAAAACCGACCACGTGAGACCTTGTCGGTGGGCCTTGAGCGTTGCGCTATCTATGTCTTGTATGGTCATGAATGCAAATCTGGGTGTAAAATGCGCCGCAGCTCAGGTTTAGATCCTGCAATGTGAGGTGGACTTTTTTGAATTGTTGCCCGTACACCGTCGACGTTTTCCCGTATCGACACATTTTGGGGTCGGCCGGGACACTTGACATAACGCACTGGCCATTAACTGCGCCACTTAGCTATCCTATGCAGTCTGGTATGGCCATTCGGAACGTGCCTGCGATCGTTTAATGTGCGGGAAGCTCGTTGGGTCGCTACTACTGACTTCGTTTCAATGTAAAGCTCTACCACAGGGACACGGTTTTACACACTCCATTCGTCTTTGTAACAGAATTTCCCACTCCATTCAATGCTGCCAGCGTGTGACCGATTGCCTACGAGCGCACGTGCAGACAAAATTGCCAACTGGGAAGCGGTGTTCTTTTTGGCTCACCCTTTATAAGAAGTATCTCAAGAGTTCATGTTCAGGTAGGTAATAAAACACAACCTTGAAAACTCGGACTTATTTCTAAAAGGAAAACTCCCATATATGAGTTAAAACTCTGTACATTCAGGTGAACCATATAGTTTTGCGAAACTACGTGAATCTTTTTGAAACTCCTTGTATTTGGTAACTGCTTGATAGAGTTGCTCTCTACCAAAACTATGGTTCAGTCGTTTTGGTGCGCTACATAAATGACGCAGTAAGTGATAGGATTATCAGTTGTGTTGGTAGCAGTAGTAGGTGTAGGAATATAAATGAAAGTCTAGGAGAGATATTGGAAGCCGACAACTTCTCTCTCTCTTTTGTTTTCCACATAATTAGTACCGCACATGTTCAGTGTTAGTCTATTGCGTATTTTATATCCTTATAGTATACAAATTGCATTCTATCAGTAACAAAAATTAGTTGATCACGTAACTTGTGCACTTTTATGTAATCGATGCATTTACTTTTGCCACAAATACAGTTTACATGCACAAACATAAAATTTACATAATTATTGTTGTTTCTTTGTATTTAACAGAACTTTCTTCATCATGATCAAAGACAAGAATTTCCTATTATTATTGATACATACGAAAGTTATTTATGAATGATAGAAACATGTTTTATATGAGTCTGACGACGTGTGAAAGCGGTGTCTGGTACATTTTTATTTTGCGTTTTGTTATTTTATATTGTTATTGAGGTAATTGCGTTTTCTAGCGCTATATTATAAATCTGTATTGTTTTACTTAATTTTACTACAACGTTCCTCTTTCTCATGTTGCAAATCAACAACTATTTTAGAAGAAACCTTACTTGAACATTAGTAATTTCACTTTTGCTATGAACTCTATTTATTTGTAAGCAACAAACAGGACAACTATGTAGCACAAAAACGTTCTGTAAGTTATTCGACCCTTTATATATCCTCACTCAGTTTCTAGACGGTTCCGCTTCTGGTTTCTAAAGGAATCTTACTGACACTGACCGCAAATGTGAAGAAAGTGATCGTTATGTGGTAACGCCCGATAGGATGCAACACACCTGAAGTACAGGTATTGCGGGTACTACCTTAACTGACCAAAGTTAGTAACAAAACTACACTTATTTATGAAAGTCTACACTTATTTATGAGAGTCTACGGTAGCATGCGGTAGTTTCATAGCTCTACTGCATACTGGAATTTTTTCTGTTATACAATGGCGATTGTAGATAAGAGCCGAATTTGGTGAAAAAGCTTCAAGTGCAAGGAAGATAGGCTAAGAGCGTAACGTCCCGTCACCGACGGGTTCCTTGGAAACGGAGTTCGATAGGTCCAAATGGCTCTAAGCACCATGGGACTTAACATCTGAGGTATGGTATGGTCGTGCGACTGGGCCTCCCGTCGGTAGACGGTTCGCCTGGTGCAAGTCTTCCGGTTTGACGCCACTTCGGCGACTTGCGCGTCGATGGGGATGAAATGATGATGAATCGGACAACACAACACCCAGTCCCAGAGCGCAGAGAATCTCTGACCCAGCCGGGAATCGAATCCGGGGCTTAGGATTGATAGTCTGTCACGCTGACCACTCAGCTACCGGGGACGGACAACATCTGAGGTCATCAGTCCCCTAGCCTTAGAACTACGTAAACCTAAGTAACCTAAGGACATCACACACATCCATGCCCGAGGCAGGATTCGAACCTGCGACCGTAGCAGCAGCCCGGTTCCGGAATGAAGAGGCTAGAACCGCTCGGCCACATCGGCCGGCACGGATTTGAAGATTGTGTTGGAGAATGATGAGCGCGGAGACTGACCCCGTCCTTTACAAAGAGACCGTAAAGGCATTTACTTGTAGCGATTTAGGGAAACTACGGAGTTTTTAGCGGCCAGACGGAGGTATGAACTGGTGTTCTCCAGAATGCGAGTCCAGTGTCCTAGCACAGCCCCACCGCACTCTGCACTGCACTGGCAACTTTAGGTGGGTGCAGGCTAGCACTGGAGCGGAAACAGAACACGAGCTCTTAACGCGAGCACAGGGCTCGTGGAGGAGGGTGAAACGAAATTGGGAGATAGCAGCAAGTGTTTCTTGGGGGGTCAGCGCCCGGCCCGAGGCGGTAACGATCCCTCTAGAGTGAGATGGGCGGGGGGGGGGGGGGGGGGGGATGAGATCGCGCGTGACAAGTCTATCCTCGGCGCCGCCTAATAGCCGGCGTACAACGCCCCAATTAAAGTTCCAGCCGGTCTGGCCGCGCTGGCGTGTTCTCGCATGCTAATGGCCGGCCCACCTGCGAGTGCTCTCGCCTAATGACGTGTCAGGCGCAGATACAAGGCAGGCCCTACACGCCACGTCGCGGCTACCGCGCCGCCCCGACTCCCACCTGCTTTCTTTCCTCCTCCTACACACCAGCCATTTCCCGCAGACTCTATGTGCCTTCGCCGTTTCTGACACTCGGATCCAAATCTGCTACTTCTGCCAGTATAGAACCGTGGGTCATCTTGTGTAACTGTGGAACTGCAGTAATATTTCAGAAAAATGTAGCACCCACAAGGAATGTCCTGGTCGTGAAGTAGATAGCTGAGTCCATAGACATCCGCAAAGGAGGGTGATGGTGGGGGGAGAAAGGGGGGAGGCAAAAATAGGCATTTGCTCCCATCTGTAATCCGGAAAGCAGGCTTCTTACAGAATTCTGATTTCCAAACAACGATTAATTATGTAAGATGCTACTAATATTAAATTTGGCATTGTCGAATGCAGCGGAAAGTACTTTGACTTTAAGAAGGGTGGTCCATTGATAGTGACAGGGCCAAATATCTCACGAAATAAGCATCAAACGAAAAAACTACAAAGAATGAAACTTGTCTAGCTTGAAGGGGGAAACCGGATGGCGCTATGGTTGACCCGCTTAATGGCGCTCCATATGTCAAACGGATATCAATAGCATTTTTTAAAATAGGAACCCCCATTTTTGTTACATATTCGTGTAGTACATAAAGAAATTTGAATGTTTTAGTTGGACCACTTTTTTCGCTTTGTGACGGATGGCCCTCTAATAGTCACAAACGTATAAGTACGTAGTATCACGTAACATTCCGCCAGTGCGGACGGTATTTGCTTCGTGATTCATTACCCGTTTTAAAATGGACCGTTTACCAAGTTTACCAATTGCGGAAAAGGTCGATATCTTGTTGATGTATGGCTATTGTGATCATAATGCCCAACGAGCGTGTGCTATGTATGCTGCTCGGTATCCGCGACGACATCATCCAAGTTTCCGGACCGTTCGCCGGATAGTTACGTTATTTAAGGAAAGAGGAAGCGTTCAGACACATGTGAAACGTCAACCACGTGCGGTTGAAGTGGTATTGAGCAGCAAATTTCATGACAGGTGGATTGTTTGTGGAAGCACCATACCACAGCCCGCACGTTCACTGGATCTGACGTACCCGGATTTCTGTCTATGGGGAAAGTTGAAGGATATTTGCTATCGTGATCCACCGACAACGCCTGAAAGCATGCGTCCCAGCGCATTATCAATGCATGTGCGAACATTACGGAAGGCGAACTACTCGCTGTTGAGAGGAATGTCGTTACACGTACTGCCAAATGCATTGAGGTTGATGGACATAATTTTGAGCATTTATTGCATTAATGTGGTATTTACACATAATCACGCTGTAACAGCATGCGTTCTCAGGAATGATAAGTTCACAAAGGTATATGTATCACAATGGAACAACCGAAATAAAATGTTCAAATGTACCTACGTTCTGTATTTTAATTAAAAATTACCAAATGTTCGTCTAAAATTGTGAGCCACATGTTTGTGACTGTTACAGAGCCATATATCACAAATCGAAAAAAGTGGCCCTACTGAAACATTCATATTTCCTTACGTACTACACGAATATGTAATAAAATGGAGGTTCCTATTTTTAAAAAAACGCAGTTGATATCCGTTTGACATATGGCAGCGCCATTTAGCAGGCCAACCATAGCACCATCTGGCTAGACAAGTTACGTTTTTTTGTAGTTTTTTCGTTTGACGCTTATTTCGTGAGATATTTGACCCCGTATATCTCAGGTTTGTATAGTTGTGACTCTATTCACGTTTAACTATGCTGTTCCCTTGGCATGATAGCAGTTTTACAGATGTTTGCCAGTCGTAGCTGATGCGAACCCTTACAGAACATTGCTGTTATACACTGAAGTGATGAAAGTCGTGGGATAGCGACAAGCACATGTATAGATGACAGTAGTATCGCGTATGCAAGGTGTAAAAGCGTAGTGCGCTGAGGGAGGAGCTACTTGCAGTCAGGCAATTCACGAGAAAAGGCTTCCGACGTGATTGTGGGCGCACAACGGAAATTAACAGACTTTGATCGTGTAATGGTACGTGCAGCCCAGACGCATGGGACATTCCATTTCGGAAATCGTTAGGGAATTCAGTATTCTGAGATCCACAGTGTCAATAGTGTGCCGAGAATACAAAATTCCATGCATTATCTCTCTCAACGGACAACGCAGTGACCGACGGCCTTCACTAAACAACCGAGGGCAACGGTGTTAGCGTTGAGTTGTCAGTTCTAACAGACAACCAGCACTGCGTGAAACAACCGCAGGAATCAATGTGGCATGTACGACTAGCATATGCGACAGGACAGTGCGGCGAAATTTAGCGTTAATGGGTCGTGGCAGCAGACGAACGACGCACGTGCCCTTGCTAATAGCACGACATCGCCCTCAGAGCCTTTCTTGGGCTGGTGACCGTATCGGTTGGACCCTATATGACTGGAAAACCGTTCCCTGGTGAAACGTGATCCGATTTCAGGAGGTGATGGTAGGGTTCGACTGAAGCGCAGTACCCACGAAGCCATTGATCCAGTTTGTCAACAAGGCACTGTGCAAGCTGGTACTGGCTCCACAATGATGTGGGCTGTGTTTACATGGAATAGACTGGGTCTCTTGGGTGTTCGGCTATTTGGAGGCCATTTGCAGCCATTCACGGACTTCATGTTCATAAACAGTAATTGAATTTTTATGGATAAGAATGCACCTTGTCAACGGGTCACAATTATTCTCGGTCGCGTTGGAGATCATTCCGGACAACTCGAGCGAATGATTTTGCCACTCATATTGCCCGATATGAATCCCATCGAACATTTATGGAACACAATGGAGAGGTCAGTTCGTCTGCAAAATCCTGCACCGACAATATTTTCGCAGTTATGGATATCTATAGAGACAGCATGGCTCAATATTTCTACAGGGTACTTGTTGAATACATGCCACGTCGAGCTACAGCAGTAAGCCAGGCAAAAGGAGATCCGACACGAAGTTCCGACGTCCCATAACTTTTATCACATCAGTCTACAGTTCCCAATCTCTCCTTTGTCTCTCTCTCATAGGACATTCAGCGTTTGCCGAGCTGCACGAAGGAAAAGTTCCGACACTGATCAGATACTAAACATGATTGCCGTGGACCTGCATCTCAATTCGATGGTTGTGTTGCAGGGTTTCTTTATCTCCTCTGGTTTCTACCTTACCTAGACAATTCAGAAATGTAGCTTCCAAACACATTCTGTTCAACTTTTATTACGCTAGTCAGCCGAGAAAAATAGAAAACGTGGAACTAACAAAATTATCTTGAAGTTTTTTACAAGAATTTTTTTTTTCATTATCAATCCAAGATTATTTGTATACAAATAAAAATAGCCTTTGTGAACATTGTCTAGAATTTATTCGTTATCCTGCATTTAACCAAGTGGTTATCTAAATACAAATCGTTGTATGTGAAAGGTGGCATAGATATTCATATTAATACGAGGGTTGTTCAATAATTAACGCGATGTATTTTTTTCTTGACCACTTATGATTGAAAAAGAAATTTTTACAAGAAATTTTTTTTTCATTATCAATCCAAGATTATTTGTATATAAATAAAAATAGCCTTTGTGAACATTGTCTACAATTTATTCGTTATCCTGCATTTAACCAAGTGGTTATCTAAATACAAATCGTTGTATGTGAAAGGTGGCATAGATATTCATATTAATACGAGGGTTGTTCAATAATTAACGCGATGTATTTTTTCTTGACCACTTATGATTGAAAAAAAAAATCCGGAATTTGTTGCGGGGCATCGTGAAATATTCCCACTTCAGACGCTGTAGTTTAATGAAGTTCCGATAGGTGACGGCGCTATACGTATCCCCTTAAAGTGGCTTCTGTAACGAAGGTGCGTTCCAAGCCGAGACCTATCACTGAGTTTCTTTTGGCGGAATAACAGTGCATCGCAGATATTCATACGCGCTTGTAGATTATCAATGGATATCGGACAGTGAACAAAGGCATGATGAGTCGTAGGACGAGGCGTCTATAATCATCGCAACAAGATCCATCGCTCGAATCTGTCCGTTCTCCCGCGTGCCAGCCGACTACATACAGCCTCAGGAAATTGAAGAAATGAGTTCAGCGTGTTCGTTGTCACCAAAACCCAAACGAACTTCACCTAGTACTTCAGAAAACTACTTGGACTGTTTTTCCTCATCCACCGCACAGTTCGGATTTCACACTGTCCAACTTCCATCTGTTCAACCAATGGAGGATGCATTTCGCTGGAAGCAGCACGTGGATGATGGGGACGTTATTGATGCAGCAAGACTTTTGCTCCGAAGTCGACCAGTAGAGTGGTACGATGCAGGTATACAGGCCCGCCTAGTAACGTGGCATAAGGCCGTCACATTAAATGGAGCTTATGTTAAGAAATATGAATTTGTAGCTAAAAGAGTGGGAATAATATGTTGTATTGAAATCATGAATAAAACCAGTCTGCTATCAGAGAAAAAAATATGTGGCATTCCTTATTGAAGGCCCTTCGTAATGTCAAATGATGTACTTTAAAACAATGTTAAAAATTAGGAATCGGAGTATTCTACTTTGAAGAAAATATTAAATAGCTGACGTTCGAGATATCGTAACTGTCGTGTAATTCGTCTGATATTAACTCCTGAGAACACGACATTCCTCTGACTCATCGAACACGTCAGTGGCAGTTTAAGGATTCTACTCCCTCTTCCAAAAATTTTTGCGAATACTCATAACTGCATCCCTGAGGTTTTGGAATTGTCTGCCTGTGGGTTGTACCAAGATGTTAGTACAATGATAAAGAAACAGCGTCCAGCGGGTCTGTGTGCTGCCCATGAAACCATTTCAAGCTGACCGCAAGGCAGCTCTAGGAACGGCACAAGGAACACAAATACTAGAAGTTATACGTGTCTTTCACGCAGGGAGGTATATTTCGAAACAATCATTTACAAATAGGTTACAGTAGTTCCAGTGCGTGCAGCTTGATTCATTGTTAACAGTTAAAGCGAATTTACATAGTCGATCAAAGAGCAGACCTGGAACATCTGTTTCGTCGTAACCAGAGCAGTGATACGATTACATAAAAGCACTAGACCGGCTATTTGTTCGTCGACTTTCGTTGTGCACACGTTGTTCGGCCATGGCTGGTTAAAGAACATTTTCCACACAAGCTACATACACACACCAAAAAATGTATTGCATCACCTCAGTTCTGAGAGTTCCGGAACCTGTACAGATATTTGGGCTAGAGATAAACATAAACATCATTTCCGCCCTTTTTATTGCTCATGAAAACCACACATTGCATGTTGTACCACCATACAGCGAGGCCTTCAGAGATGGTCGTCCAGATTGCTCTACGCACCGCTATCTCTGACACCCAGAAGCACGTCCTCTTGCATCGATGCATGCCTGTATTCGTCGTGGCTACTATCCACAAGATCATCAAGACACTGTTGGTTCACCACTCCTGATCAGCGATTCGGCGTAGATCCCTCACAGTGGTTGGTGGGTCATGTCATCCATAAAAACCCCTTTTCAATCTATTCCAGGCATGTTCGATAGGGTTAATGTCTGCAGAACATGCTGGCCACTCTAGTCGAGCGACGTCTTTATCCTGAAGGAAGTCATTCACAAGATGTGCACGATGGGGGGCGCACTATCTGTCGGAGGATGGCATTCACATATCGTACAGCCGTTACGGCGCCTTTCATGACCACCAGCGGCGTACGTCGGCCCCACATAATGCCGCCCCACAACACCAAAGTGTTCAGCCTGACCGTGTTGCCTCCAAACACGTCCCCGGCGATTGTCTGGTTGAAGCCATATGCGACACTGATCGGTGAGGAGAACGTGATAACAGTCCTGAGCGTTCCATTTGGCATGTTGTTGGGCCCATCTGTACCGCGATGCATGGTGTCATGGTTGCAAAAATGGACCTCGCCATAGACGTCGGTAGTAAAGTGCTAATCATGTAGCGTATTGGACACAGTTTGAGTCGTAACACGACGTACTGTGGCTGCACGAAAAGCATTATTCAACATGGTGCATTGTTGTCTGGATTCCTCTGAACCATAATCTGTAGGTAGGGGTCATCCACTGCAGTAGTAGCCCTTGGGCGGCCTGAGCGATGCATGTCATCAACAGTTCCTATCTCTCTGTATCTCTTCCATGTCCGAACAACACGAGCCGTGTACCTCCTTCCTGGTGGAATGACTGGAACTGATCGGCTGTGGAACCCCGCTCCGTCTAATAGGCGCTGCTCCTGCTTTGGGTGGGTTTAATTGCATCTCTGAACAGTCAAAGGCACTGCGTCTGTGAGACAATATCCACAGTCAACGTCTGTCTTCAGAAGTTCTGGGAACCGGGGTGGTACAAAACTTTTGTTCATTGGTGTACAAGGCGTACGTTGGCGTCCCCGAACTGCCAATACGCTCCTTCGTGTATTAGTTACTTTTCGTTGATTTCTCTACTCAGTCTACACATATCATAAACATAATAATCCTTCTCCGTAGAGGAATGGCAGCGCTTGCATTTTTCACTCGAGGTACCTGGCTTCAGATATGAGTAACAAGACCAATTTGAACTGACCAACTCATCCCTGCGACACATGAAAATATTAGCGTGAATCAATAAGCCATACCGGGATCGGTTATTTGTTTACAAACATTATAGTAAATTTTTTTTGACTACACACAGGATGATTCAACCGCTCCTTCCAGTGGGTCTTATGCAGGCCGTAAGGCCTTCAGATATCACATGGAAGATTTTAATATTCTCTCACTTGCCAAGCGCAAACTGTTAGTCCTACAGAGAAAATGAACAGGACCTTTTTATAGGATATTTAATGTGGTTAAATTTTGTACTGGGATACGCTTTCGCTAGAGGCCACGGTTTTTGAGTTATTGAAGAAAAATCGTTTTGAAGATCAGTCTTGTTCCTTTTTCTTGAATAATTCGAAAACTAATGCGTCTATGAAAAACCCGTCCCAGTACAAAACTAAATATTAAATTTTCCACAAAAAATCTTCCTCTTTTCTGTAGCAGTAATAGTGCGCACATAGCAAGCGAAAGAATGTAAAAATCTTGCGTGTAGTGTTTGAAGGTATTGTGAGTTGCATAAAACATAGCAGCAGGGTCAGCTGAATCACCCTCTATACAGGATGGATCACAATTAGCAGCGGAAAAAAGAACCAACAGAAGAAAATACATTCCAAAAACATGGGTTCATAAACGAGTCATTTGCGACATAACCGGAAAATGTGGTTATGAACTAGCACTGATTCCAGTCTCAAATACTGCCCTAATTTACGTGTAAACTTTTCGATTAAGTTTCCATCTAGTTGGGGACCTGTTCCATCGTAAACGGTATTTTGCTGCTTCACACTTCTTATTCTCTCTACTAGTATACTGACACCTACGCATTCAGTAATAGTGTCAACGGTTTGGACAGTAATGTGAATTCAACGACTGTTTATTTATCATTTTTTGTTCTAACCTCCAATAATAGTACTAACAATAACAAGTGTTAAAACAGACTATCCAACAATGAAACATTAACAAAGCTCTTGTAGCTGAGCTAAGTGAATACAGCTACTTGAGACTTGTGAGGATATAAGCACATGAGGATGTATCCGCAATAATACTCACAGGTAGCGTAATATTTACCATACTGCGCAACATATTTTAAAAGATTTTGATCCGCTCATTAATATTGTGCAGTGTTTATAACTAACGTACTGAGCGAGATTAAGCAATAAGCGTTTGCAGGGAACGGGTTTCAAATACCAGTTAAGGTGAATGCTGGGATGGTTCCTTGGAAAAGAATACGACTGATTTCCTTCCCTATTCTTGCCCATTCCTAGCAAGACGAAATTCTAAGCCGCAATCTTCATTTCTTCAGTCTAACTTACATAAGCTGAATTCTATTTCGCAACCAGAAATGTGCAGTTTTACTGACAATGTAGGAGCCACTGCAATTATATGATACACGTAAAAGTGGTAGAGTGCTGTGATATGTGTGACGGAAAGTAGATTTAAGTAACAAGATGTTTGTGTGAAGGTGATTGCCTGACTACTGCTGGTACTACAAAACTGCTTAAAACATTTTATAAAATTAAACGCTGTACAGGTAAGAAACATGTATTAAAAATTCAATTCCGGATACGAACCAAACATGTACTCGTTAAAACTTTCTTAACATACAAGTAGCCGTGAAACCTAAATTGAGGGAAAAAATTGACATAGGCACACGCGCTATTGGAACGTGAGAAATATTTAGACACAAACATTTTTAATCTCAGCAAGTTGTGAAACTCGGCAACCCTTTTTCAATATGGCGACTAGATGTAAGTAAGAACTGGTTGTGATACAGTTTTCGAGTCGTAACGTTCGTCGATGGTCGGTCGAGTAACGATTTACACTTTTACGTAAACGGAGCAGGTGATGTGAAACAATAACCGGTGAGTATAATCATGAATTCCTTTGACTTTGCGGTCACGGAGCAGTCGAGACCACGAAATATTAACATGGTGTGCGTGCCGCTCCACAAGCAGGCTTTCTCGTCCTCTAAGACCTGTCTTGAATGTACAAATGGAATTTTCTCTATCAGATGAAGGCGTGTTATTATTTTTCGAGCTCTATTATCAACACTTCAAATTAAAAGTTGTTTGACATGCTACCCTTTTTGTACGAAAACTACATAGCGGACACAACTTTTATCGATAAATTCCAATCACATTTACAGTGATACAGAAGAAATGGGTAAACTGATAATGTCACACTTGCAGCTATCTTACAAAACAGAGTGAAATGTTGGTGTCATGTTTGGCGAAAAATAATATTAGTAACAAAACAGGGTTGCCATAAGTCCCAGAAAACCGGGATCATCGGGGATTTTAGTGGAGTAAATAATGCCCGTCCGGTGAGTAGAAGTCCGGGGTTTTTAAAAAGTAATCGCTTTACAGTGATATCAGGAAATAATATTTAAAAGCTCGCCTTATCTCTTCGATTAACTGGAATGGTCGAGACTCAAAAATTTTCTATTACATTTCACTTACCGACGAGGCAAGTAAAGTATAGAATTATAGCCTCTTTCTACGTACTTCCGGTGCTACCGCTTCCTTTTCAACTGCAATACTGAAAGAATCTTGTTCAACGTTGTATGTTTTAAGAAGCAGAATCTGTGGGCATCCATTACATTCAACCCGTGTTATTGAGTTGACGTTTTTGATGACGTAGCATCAAAACGGACACAACATTTAAAAATGAATAGACCAGAGAATTACCTTCACTGAAACGAGACCGAAGTGAACATGAAGCGGAATGTAAACTCTGCAAGTAAGTATCTTTCTACTTTCTTTTCTAAAGAAGAAACAGGACAATAATTGGATAATAATAAGTAGGGTTTCCTTTCCCAGAAGTCATACTTAGCAATTTCGACAGTACCTGTCTTTAGAGTTGATATTTTTCGATTGCGCGCTGTAGATCGGCTGGTGACGTCAGTGATTATGTAGGTACAGTGAAGCAGAGGAGTGCCGTGAGTTGTGCGCTCTCCAGTGAGTAACTGGTGAGTTATTTCAATAATAATAGGTCAGAAGGAAAGAAAGAAGCGGCTATAGAGGCAACGTCTGCTTTTCATTCAGTAAGAGACCACCACTTCAACAGCTACACCATGTGTAAAAGCAAGTTATTCCCAACAACGTTCAGTGATTCGGGAATCGCAAAAACATTTTCCAGTTCTACGACAAAAATTGAGGTAGTGATAAATAATGTAATTTCACCTTCAATAGAAACAGAACTGAAAGAAGATATTTCCAAATGAGGTTTCGTTAGTATCAGTACAAATGTTTTTATTTATAAGTATCGTAAAATATTTCCTCTTGTTAGTCAATACTTTCTCATATGTTGAAGGTACTCACACAAAACAGTGAGATCTGGTTGAGTGTAAGAATGAACAACCTGTTATAAATTATTTTATCGTAATGTAATACAACCCAAGAATACAAATGAGAAAATAAATGTTAGTGGGGGCTATACATCCTAATTTTGGGGGTCTGGCTAGAAACGGCCGGAACAATATTGTTACAAACCTGAAGTCTAGATTAGATAGGCCAGTTGTAGGGGTTGGGTCTCCAGCTACATATTACATAACTGTCTACAAATTGGTGCTGACTGTCTTCCTGTAATGTTCCAGCTTTGATTTAATAAGATGGTTAAATTTATTTCCGGCAATTGAAAGATTTTTTTTACATACATGTGAGCCATAAAAATCTTATTTCGAGTCACTGGATAACATTCTGCTACTCCTGAAGGCTTTTTTCTCAAATGAAGTTGGTGAGGCATATTTCTGGTATGTAATGGCACAGGGAAAGTCCATAGACATAAATGAAATGAAAGGGATTTCACTGAATAAGATTGGGATGTTTCTATAGGAAGTAACTGACACTTTACTAGAAAATGGAATGCTGGTTTTGTAAGTCCAAAAGCAAAGGATTTAGTAGCTGGTCTGTCAAAAGCACAATATCTGAAGTTTGAAGATCAATGCATATAATTTTATGAAACAACTATTGAGTATCTTATTAAATGGAGCCTCTATCACAAATGCAACACATTTATTGGTTACTTCTGAAGACAAAAATGTCATGGGATCGGGTAAAATATCCTTTCAAATGGCCAGATGAGCATAGTAATTACAAACTGAACGAGAGTATTTTGTTTAATCAGGTCATTAAATTAAGGTCTTTTATGAAGGAAAATAAATCAAACGCAGAATTCAGTGATCTGTTAGCTATCAAAAAGTGGTTACTGTACTTCAAAATCTGTTTGTCAGAAGGGCAATGTTCCGAACTGCTGAAAATGGTCTACTTTTACTTCTCTCTTCCTGGTCACAATGAAAATATAGAGACAGTGCTCTCACTAATGATTGCTCACTAGACTGAAGACAGAAATAAGTTGATGCTGGCATCTATTAGGGCTACACTTGACATACAGTACAATGTGGTAAATGTCAGTTGTTCTGAATTCTGTGCGTTAATCTCCAGAGACCAAATGTTGAAATACCTTGATCGTCATTACAGAATTACAACTGGCGTAATAAAATATAAATTTTAATATATTATGCAGCATTTCATATTAAAAATTATCCAAATATATTTGTAGTTCTTATTTCATCGGCATTGTGCTATATTTAATTGATAATACGCTTGTCCCGGTTTTGTAGAAGAGAAATGTGGTACTCTTTATAACAATATGTTTACTTTTGTGCATTAACATACAACTATAATCGGCGGAGGAAATACACTCCTGGAAATAGAAATAAGAACATCGTGAATTCATTGTCCCAGGAAGGGGAAACTTTATTGACACATTCCTGGGGTCAGATACATCACATGATCACACTGACAGAACCACAGGCACATAGACACAGGCAACAGAGCATGCACAATGTCGGCACTAGTACAGTGTATATCCACCTTTCGCAGCAATGCAGGCTGCTATTCTCCCATGGAGACGATCGTAGAGATACTGGATGTAGTCCTGTGGAACGGTTTGCCATTCCATTTCCACCTGGCGCCTCAGTTGGACCAGTGTTCGTGCTGGACGTGCAGACCGCGTGAGACGACGCTTCATCCAGTCCCAAACATGCTCAATAGGGGACAGATCCGGAGATCTTGCTGGCCAGGGTAGTTGACTTACACCTTCTAGAGCACGTTGGGTGGCACGGGATACATGCGGACGTGCATTGTCCTGTTGGAACAGCAAGTTCCCTTGCCAGTCTAGGAATGGTAGAACGATGGGTTCGATGACGGTTTGGATGTACCGTGCACTATTCAGTGTCCCCTCGTCGATCACCAGAGGTGTACGGCTAGTGTAGGAGATCGCTCCCCACACCATGATGCCGGGTGTTGGCCCTGTGTGCCTCGGTCGTATGCAGTCCTGATTGTAGCGCTCACCTGCACAGCGCCAAACACGCATACGACCATCATTGGCACCAAGGCAGAAGCGGCTCTCATCGCTGAAGACGACACGTCTCCATTCGTCCCTCCATTCACGCCTGTCGCGACACCACTGGAGGCGGGCTGCACGATGTTGGGGCGTGAGCGGAAGACGGCCTAACGGTGTGCGGGACCGTAGCCCAGCTTCATGGAGACGGTTGCGAATGGTCCTCGCCGATACCCCAGGAGCAACAGTGTCCCTAATTTGCTGGGAAGTGGCGGTGCGGTCCCCTACGGCACTGCGTAGGATCCTACGGTCTTGGTGTGCATCCGTGCGTCTTTGCGGTCCGGTCCCAGATCGACGGGCACGTGCACTTTCCGCCGACTACTGGCGACAACATCGATGTACTGTGGAGACCTCACGCCCCACGTGTTGAGCAATTCGGCGGTACGTCCACCCGGCCTCCCGCATGCCCACTATACGCCCTCGCTCAAAGTCCGTCAACTGCACATACGGTTTACGTCAACGCTGTCGCGGCATGCTACCAGTGTTAAAGACTGCAATGGAGCTCCGTATGCCACGGCAAACTGGCTGACACTGACGGCGGCGGTGCACAAATGCTGCGCAGCTAGCGCCATTCGACGGCCAGCACCGCGGTTCCTGGTGTGTCCGCTGTGCCGTGCGTGTGATCATTGCTTGTACAGCCCTCTCGCAGTGTCCGGAGCAAGTATGGTGGGTCTGACACACCGGTGTCAATATGTTCTTTTTTCCATTTCCAGGAGTGTATATTTGCAGAGTAAAGCATAGAATGATATATATAGTACTTTAGGCCAATAGACGTAACTGGTTATTGTAGCGGTTTTGAATACCTTTACTGGTAAGGAATTTTAAGCCGACTGTGTGCGGCTGTTTCTTTTTGAATCGTCTGATCAGTCGGAAGTTGCTTTGCAGAGGAGGGTAAATGACTATTGAATACATAACTGTTTTTGGATAGCTCAACATGAATTTCCTAAGGCACCGAAGTTTTTCATGCATTTACCAGTAGAATAAGGTGTGGAGAAAATATTTCTCCGTATGCAACTTCCGTCCGATTCCGACGAAACAATACGTGATTGTGAACCATCAAACTTTGCAGAAACATGAAAGAAAATTAAATACGTATGGTCATGAAGTAGTGACACGTAGATTCTGTACTAAATAATTAGTCCATACACAAGTTCCATTTAACTTTGAATTTAGGGCAATTAATAGATAACGAACTTACATCCTTCGACATTTCCAGACACACGTCGCACAATATAGCTTCTCACACAAATCTATTGCAGTGCAGTACGGCACTTTCACATTACACTAAAATAATATTTTTTAAACAATAATAATACGGTGGCAAGACATGCGTGTCCGACACAAATTACAAGAGGCAGAAGAATAATTGTTCATCGAGAATATCTCGGACATCAAAAGTATGTGTAAAAGTGTTCTTATCTTGTCCGCCTTTCGCGCAGCGGCTTTCAAAGTCAGTAGCTCACTGCATCTCTGACGACGTTTCCACAATAAACACGCCACATCACAGGACGTTCGCTTTTTACATTCTCGCAACGTTATTTGTTAACTGTAACTGTTGCCGAGCGACTGCTCGGTTATTGATTGCTTTAAAATGGTAGAGCAATCACATAATGTTATATCCTGTAACAAAAGGATTGCTAGTGCTACTTCTGTAAAATTAATAGTTTCTGGACTTTTGGTACTGGCAGTTTGACCAAAACATAAGTAAATTTTATTGTAGTACTGAAATTGTTTTTGTACAGTACATAAACAAGATTGAAGTGTATTCAGTATACTTTCGTAATCTAATATTGCTCCATTTATGATAATTATGGAGTTTTTTTTGGAACATTTGAGTATGCTTCCACGGAGGTAAGGAAGATGTAGTTAGATTGTAGTAATGCAGGAAATAAATACAGGTCATTTCAATTTCAGATTGAATTGTGGTATTAACACCATCATAGTGTAACAACCAACACCTGTTCAGATAATCTACACGGCTGTGGGAAGAAGTTTCAGTGACTATTTTGGAGCATAAAGTAGCGAAATCACGTTTCGTTTCTCAGATCTGACCGTACGAGAAAAGGTTATTATTATCAGGCTAAGAACATGTCACGTGAGTACTACTAAAAAAGTGGTTACCAACAAGGGTGTAATTACCAGCTTGGGGGTAAAATGTTATTTTCCGAGGGTAAAACAAAAGGGTTCAACTGCATTATTTTCAAAACGTCATTACTGTTATCACTCTTTCATAAGACAATGAGAGATATAGAGCACATATACTGAAATACGTCATGAAAGTGTCTTCTCCAAGATGCACGTGGATCTCGCAATAGAACAAAACTTGTTTCATTATTCTATTCGCAACAATAAAGGCACTAATGACAAAACGGGACAATAGTATGTAGGCACTGGCTATTACGCTGCTTCAAGGCCTACACTGCATTTATTATTGTTATTAATGCCAGTCGCCAGACACAAGGTATTGGCAGCTTGCAGTCTTGCAATTTCTGCCAGTTAAGAAGTAAGGAATCCGACAGTCAAGTGATTTCCAAAGTGCTTACGTATAGTGCACACATTTTAATTTGGTTGATTTTAAATGGGGATGAAGGATGTGGGCGAAGCATATGTCGGTATGGTAGTGTGGAGGAAGCCTGTTTTGTGCCGGCTGCGGATCTAGGCGCCCAGTCCGGAACCGCGCGACTGCAACGGTCGCAGGTTCGAATCCTGCCTCGGGCATGGACGTGTGTGATGTCCTTAGGTTAGTTAGGTATAAGTAGTTCTAACTTCTAGGGGACTGATGACAGCTGTTAAGACCCATAGTGCTCAGCCATATGAACCATTTGAAGCCCGTTTTGTAACAAGTGTCTACCTTCGGGGTGGTTAGTTACCTTTCCTTTTTTGAGATGGAGTTCTAGACAGTACTAAGGATGCATTCCTAACTGCTTCATTATTCTACAAAGATGGTTATTAGAAATAAGCAGTGCCTGGTGTCGCGTTGACTCATTAGTTCATGGTTTAATAAAACATCTACAAAAACTACATCTACAACAAGACTTTTCAAAGCAAACATACCAATAACAAGTTTATGCAGAGTATTACTGCTCTGAATAGACGGTCCATGACTGAAACCGGTCGATAATTGGGTTTAAAATAAAAATGGCTGATGGTCAGACATGCATTTTATACGTTACTAGACGGTTGGTGATAGTCAGCTTCCAAAAATGTTTTACTCTCAAGCAAATTTGCCTGTTACCAACACTGATAGTGCAAAGATATCAGTCTACATCTACATATAAATAGATACTCCGCAAGCCGCAGTTGGGTGCGTGGCGGAGGGTACCCTGTAACACTACCTGTTATTTCCACTCGTGTTCTACTCGCAAAATAGAGCGAGGGGAAACGACTGTCTGTACGCCTCCGTATGAGCCCTAATTTCTCGTATGTTATCTTCGTGGTCCTTACGCGCAGTGTATGTTGGCGGCAGCAGACTCGTTCGCCAGTCAGCTTCAAATGCCGGTTCTCTAAATTTCCTCAATAGTATTTCCCGAAAAGAACCCGCCTTTCCTACAGGGATTCCCATTTCAGTTTCCGAAGCACCTCCGTAACAGTCATAGGTATTCCAAGATTTTCGAGCATGTTTTAATTTTAGTAATACAAACGTGATATACAGACATCAAAAAACGTTTCGCATCACCTCGGTTCCGAGAGTTCCGGCACCTGTACAGAAAATTGTAATAGAGATCAACATAAACGTCATTTCCGCCCTTTTTATAGCTCATGAAAACCACACATTGCATATAGTACCACCACACAGCGAGACCGTCAGAGGTGGTGGTTCAGACTGCTGTACACACCGTTGCCTCTAATACCCAGTAGCACGTCCCCTTGCATTGATGCATGCCTGTGTTTGTCAACAAAGCAGATTGTCCCACTCCTCAACGGCGATTGGCCGAAGATCCCACAGAGTGCTTGGTTGGTCACGTCGCCCACAAACAACCCTTTTCAATCTCTCCCCGTTATGTACGATAGGCTTCATATGTGGAGAACATGCTGGCCATTCTAGTCGAGCGATGTCGTTATCTTGAAGGAAGTCATTCACGAGATATACACGATGGGTCGCGAATTGTCGTCCATGAAGACGAATGCCGCGCCAATATAATGCCTATATGGTTGCACTATCTGTCGGCGAATGGCGTTCACGTATGGTACAACCGTTATGGCGCCTTCCATGACCACCAAGCGGCGTAGGTCTGACCCACACAATGCCACCACAGAAGAGCAGGGAACCTCCACCTTGCTGCACTCGCTGGATAGTGCGTCTCAGGCGTTCAGCCTGACCGGGTTGCCTTCAAACACTTCTCCGACGATTGTCTGATTGAAGGCATATGCGACACTCGTCGGTGAAGAGAACGTGATGAGAATTCTGATCCGTCCTTTCGGCATGTTGTTGGACCCATCTGTACCGCGCTCCATGGTGTCGTGGTTGCGAAGATGGACCTTGCCATGGACGTCGGGAATGAAGTTGTACATCATGCAGCCTATTGCGCACAGTCTGAGTCGTAACACAACGCCCTGTGGGTGCACGAAAAGCATTATTCAACATGGTGACGTTGCTGTCAGGGTTCCTCCGAGCCATAGGCAGCGATCCACTGCTGTAGTAGCCGTTGGGCAGCCTGAGCGAGGCATGTCATCGACAGTTCCTGTCTCTCTGTATCTCTTCTTTGAACGAACAACATCGCTTTGGTTCACTCCGAGACACCTGGACACTTCCCTTGTTGAGAGCCCTTCCTCGTACAAAGTAGCAATGCGGACACGATCGAACCGCGGTATTGGACGTCTAGGCATGGTCGAACTACAGACAACAGGAGCCGTGTACCTCCTTCCTGGTGGAATGACTAGAACTGATCAGCTGTAGGACCCCTTCATCTAATAGGCGCTGCTCATGCATGGTTTTTTTACATCTTTGGGTTTAGTGACATCTCTGAACAGTCAAAGGGACTGTGTCTGTGATACAATATCCACAGTCAACGTCTATCTTCAGGAGTGCTGAGAACCGGGGTGATGCTAAACTTTTTTTGATGTGTGTGTAATCGTGTAAGGGTAGGTGACCATTATTATAATAATAAGCAGCATTCAGGCTGACTGAGTTGCAATAAGAAAATTCAAACATAAGGCAAGGAATGACTTTCTTGCCCATATGACGATTTTCGGATTTTATCCGTCACCAGAGATCCAGGAGCGATTACTGCACATACTGCGGGAAAAAAGGCTAGTCGACTCTCAGTGTAGTAGCCTGGAGCAGGTCTCGTCCGAGACGTGGAGGAGGCCCTGCCGGCAGCTGTAAAGCGCAGTAGGTGCAACCGGCTGCCAGTAGTGGCACTTGTCGAGTCGAATGACGCCTACCATTTGGATTCTGAGCTCAACTTTAGTTCCTACAGGCAGATGGCTGATTTGGTGAAGACAGATAAGAGTGCAAGCGAGGAGTAGGCTGTAGCCACGGTCGATCGCGGTCCTCTTGTTTGGAGCAGAAGGGCTGGCAGGAAAATCAGCCGCTGGCCTAACGGGAGAGGCGTCTCATGCTGGTGCAGAAGTATTATCAACAATGGGTAGCACGTTGCACCTGTTGCTACGACGGAGGGAGCCAGCCGTGCGGCCCCTTTCGCCCCTTGACGTGCGAACCCCACTGTTCGTCACTCACTGAAGACAGACCGGTCAAATATTGCGTTTCTAAAGACGCAGAGGATTACAACAGCAACAAAGGTGTCGCAGGTCTCGTCACTGGTGCTTCGATGTTGCTGCAGCTTTGACCAGTAGTCAGACGCCTGTCGACCATGGACAATGCAGTTTCAAGCTGTTTACAGGCAGCGGCCAATTTTGCGTGTGCCCGCTCATAAGAAGCAAAATCTCTCTGCATATCGTACCGTGAACGAACACTGAATAAGATCTCAAAAAATGTGAACGAAGCAGTCAGGAGTATCTGAGAATGTGCAAACGGATCCTTCCAGAAGAAAAAAAAACCCTATTATGACGCTACTGAAGTAGGTATGTAAGCAAAATATACATGACGAGAATAGACGAGTACTAAATCTGCGTTGAGATGTTTTCTATATAGCCTAAGATAGCAAGATAGAGAAACTCTTAAAACAGAACTAAATTTCTCTATTGAAAATGGGTGTATCACAGTTACATTGTTCTGAAAACTCTGCTGACACAACACCTACAGAAGTAAGTTTATACGCATACTCTAAAGCACTGTTCTAAACCGTATGCTATGTCCTAACATCAGATTTAAACGGAGTTTGGTGACGTGGCTCTTCTGACGGCAAGAAGTTACCAGAGAAAGTTGCGTCGCACCAATATATGCACTAAAATTTCGGCCGAAACTTAGGCTAAATTTTTAAGCACTAGTCTACCTACAAGTAAGTTAGAATACCGCTAGGCGAAACGATGTTTATGAACTGTGGACAGCCGGTAAGCTGCTGCTAGACTTCCTGATCTCCGTTCGGCTAGAATATTGACTGTTTGCAATAGTAACCTTCAGGCGTGAGAGCTTGTAATACCAAGTTTAAATCTGCATGTAAGCTTCTTTCAGTTATTCCGCTATTTATCCGTAGAGTAGGAAGGTAACACTTGTAGGTAGGGGAAAACCGCTTGCAACCAGTTTCCTGCACAGTACTTCCTGCGGTTGCTTGTATTTGGTGCATCCCAGTATTACATGAATCAAATCTGCTACGACGGATTGTCTCATCACAATGTCCCAAAACTGCAATTTTAATCTACATAAATGTGCAGGTTAACCTCCTTGCCCCAGCTTCATACGAATGATGGACACAACATTACACTGGTTTAGTAATGTATGCACGGGCGCTAGGTGTCTGCCTTTACGTCGCTGTGATACATGCCATTAGCGGTTCTAGTCATGGCAAACAGCTTTTTTGTTTGTAGGTTTGAGACAGTAAGACTGGGCTTGGCGTAAGACGGAACTGTCCTTCAGTAGTGTTCGTCTGTGTTAGGCGGTTCGCTGATTGGTGATTGAAAAGGATTGTGATAATTGCAGTCGTCCAATATGTTCAAATTTATTGTTTTATCTTTCTCTTAGAGTAACATCTTTTTGAACCGTGTCGGCTCCCTTTCCTTTTACAAATTCCCCGCCTCATCCGCATGAGTTCGCAGCCAAAATATGCAGTAGAGTGGGATGTTTGTGTAAGCAGCGACGTGGTGGTGGTGTCGTGATAGGAGAAACGAGGCGTTGACGCGGGAAGCAATGAGCTGGAAGTGGTAGTGTTGGGTGGCGATGTCCCTCTCTGCTCGTGTTAAGAGCGCCACGTGGCGCGAGTTTGTGGGGAGGCGTACTGGAATTGGACATTGGGATGTCTGTGTGTGTACAACGGCTTTCTTGGTGGAAAACTCACTCAAGTCTTCTGAAATTGACTAATTTGAATTTTGGTTCCGACAAACCCTCTTCTTCTCTGAAAGGGTTGATCGAACTTTTACAAGCGAGCTTGATTCATTCTGGGCAACGGCCTTGCCGCAGTGGATCCACCAGTTCCCGTCAGATCACCGAAGTTAAGCGCTGTCAGGCGTGGCCGGCACTTGGATGGGTGACCATCCGCGCCTCCATGCTCTATTGCAATTTTTCGGGGTGCAGTCAGCCTCGTGATTCCGATTTAGGAGCTACTCGACCGAATAGTGGCGGCTCCGGTCAAAGAAAACCATCATCACGCCCTCCTACCCCCATCCTCATCTGAGGATGACGCGGCGGTCGGATGGTACCGATGGACCAATTGTGGCCTGAAAATGGAGTGATTTTGATTGATCCTGCCGTATAAGGGTTTATGTATGTTTGCAGGGAGGGATATTCAGCAGCCAAGTAATTGTTAAAATTCATGGTGAAACCTTTAGCTGTCATTTATTTTGCACAGTTCACTAATAGTGTCGGTCAATGATAACTATCAAGATTAACTGGTGTAAACGGCAGGAAAGTTATTCCATAATTTGAACAAAAGTAATTTGCTCTTTTAAGCCCACCACTTAAAAATTTCTCACAATATTAATTATGCACGATAATCTTCTTCAAGAAGCAAGTCTACATCACCAGCTAGTAACGCACTGACCAAGCGTGGGACCGAAACTAGAAGTGAATTGTGGAAAACAAATGACAGCTAAAGGCTTCACGATGAAAGTTAACAAGTATAAGACTCTCACTGCCCCGCCTGTCTCTTTCCTGATGCCTCTGTAAACCGTAGATGAACCCAGTTGAGTCGTAAATTTCTGGCTGTTTAGATTTATTCGTCCCAGCGCGGCAGCACTCCTGGTATCATTCTTCTGTCCTACCATCTTATGTGATCCTCACAGTACAGAGCTCTGAAACTGCGGCAGTGGTGGATCGGACCTAAACACGCCTTCAGTCTGATCCAGCGTCGCGGCCTGCACCATCTTCGCAGAGGAGGTCGCCGCTCGCCTTAAGTAATTGAAATCTGTTGACTGTTTCATGCAACTGCGGTTTTACTCATTCTGAAGGCCAAAGCGGTAAGTGGAGGTCGCCACTCGCTAACTTTAGCAACTGTGATCCAGTAGCTTATTTATGTAACTGCTGATTTTTCTCATTCTGAGGGCCTAAGTTGCCTGTTATTCTATGCCAGTTAGGTACCCTTTGTTTTTAAAGTGCAACACGTTTTTAAACGTGGTCAAATTTTTTAAGTAACTATGAGAATTTGCTCCTGTTATAAAGTGCTCATTCTTTTGGCTTGGTAGTTTATTTAATGTGACAGTCCCCTGCCCCCACCGCTCCTCTCTTTTAATGTAGGGGGCTGTAACAGCACTGGCTTTGGGCACCTCGTGCATGGTTCGGCCATAGTTGACTGTATTTCATAGGCACGGTACCTGGAGTCAAACAGATTTTTTTAGTTGTTACTTATTCGTCAGGTCATCACCCTTTTGGGTTATGTTTATTGTATTTGGTGTTACCAGTCAAATCTTGTAAGAGGAAAGCGTCTATTCTGCATTGCTTGGCTTAAGGGGTTTGTCTTTGCCGAACATTCTGGCCACGAGATATTAACTGTGACCGTCTTGGCGGTGTGGAGTTCCTTGACACTGATTTTAAAAAAATGGTAAGTTGTTTTTCTACTCACTGAATTGTAATATTCGTTACGGTGCCGAAATTTGTTTCTCTCTGAATATATAGAGGCGGTGTCTTGTCCTGACACTTCATATTTGTTATTTTTTTGTCACTCCTAAAATTCAGACCATTGTGGTATAATTTCATGATTGTTTAAATTTTGAGTCAGCCCAGTGAGGCAAATTAGTAACGTTCTTGGCAAAAGTGATGGAAAACTGTGTCTAACTTATTTGCGCCCGTTATTGTTTTCACAAGTTGCAAAAAAAAAAAAGTTCAAATGTGTGTGAAATCTTATGGGACATAACTGCTAAGGTCATCAGTCCCTAAGCTTAAACACTACTTAACCTAAACTGTCCTAAGGACAAACACACACACCCATGCCCGAGGGAGGACTCGAACCTCCGTCGGGACCAGCCACACAGTTCATGATTGCAGCGCCCAAGACCGCTGGGCTAATCCCGCGCGGCTTCACAAGTTACACCCTATGTTAAAATATGCATAGTCTGTGGTTTAAACCGTCATAGCATTTGGTCTTGATTTGGCATTAAAGGTCTCCAGTTTATAGCCTTCTCTGTAAAGAGCAATAATTTGATGAAAAGCAGTGTCTTGGTTTAAAGCTGTTGTCATATCTAACCTTTCTTTAATTAAATGTTGTTGACCTCAGTAACTGTTTCTCATAGAGAGAGAGAGAGAGAGAGAGAGAGAGAGAGAGAGAGAGAGAGAGAGAGAGAGAGAGTTTTTTTAATGGTAATAAAATCTGTCTAATGGTAAATGATGTGTATTTAAAATTCTGACTCGGTCCTTTCACATGTTTGATTTTTTTTTTAAGACGCACTCTGAAAGGTATCATTTCAGATGTCTCCATAAGGAGGAACTTAACATTTATACCCTACATTTTTGCGTGCATATGATGTACGCTTATTATCAAAATAAGTTTCATGTCACAAAATGGGTCTTATAATTTAATCAAAGCAACGTCCTGTTTATGCGTCATTAATTCACAAAACTGTACAAAACGCCTGGGTGACAACCAAAATCACATCCACTTTCTCATATATCTGAGGAAATAGCAGTTATGTGAAACAAGTAAATGTAATACGATAAAACTACAAGGAAGTCCTATTTGGAAACGCTAAACGTGGATGTTAAATTTCAAAGTATTTGACTGCAGCCGAAGCGGCGCAATACGTTGTGGTTTTACATTTTTTTTTATAAGCGACTGATATGTAAAGGAGAGTTGAAGTGACGACATCGTACCCAATACAACATTTTTAGCTCGCATGTTTTTTTTCCCTTTTTCCGTACCCAATTCGTACAGATCAATTTACGTTTTGTGCCGTATCGCTGAATCAATCGTCGCCCATATTCCTTTCTCTGGGCTCCTCCAATAATGTAATTAATCGAAATACCAATCTCTGGTTGCAAGAAGTTAAAAGAGACTTGCGTCTGAAATCTGACTGGTTTACTAATGATTTTGGAGAACCAAGCTCAAAAATTTTCTATCGACTTTTGGATTCCGTATTTTAGTTTAGCCTTATCAAGTCTATGAGGCACTCCCTTATCTCTTACACCTTACAGTTCACTGTGTGATTTTAAAGAACTCCATGAACATATATAAACTGTTTAAATTATAATAACTGTATTAATTATAAAGTAATAATTATAAATTAATCAGAACTTGGAAAGGGGGAAAGAAAAAAGAGAACACAGAAAGGAGACAATGAGTTAAAACGTACATAAGACTTTAAGATACATCAAACTTAGTTTGCGCCATTCGACTACGGGATCTGCAGTGTTATGTGAGTGGAACCAATGGTAGTGAGTGGCAATGAATAGCCGGATACGCTTCCTGGCACCCTTTCCTTAACCCCCTCCCACCCCAATTCAGCACCGGTACAGAACCTGTGTACACGTACCCAGTTGGTCTGCGTCTTGAGTAAATATAGCGAAATGTGGCGTCATTTTTAAGTGTTTGCACATCGTGTATCTGAGACGTCGGGACGTGGGAAGCAGCCCGGTATTTACCTGGTTGAATAAGCGAAACCGCCTAAAAACCACATTCAGGCAGGCCGGCGCGTGGACCTTCGTCGTTAATCTGCCGAACGGACTCTATCTGTGGCTAGCGCGACTCCCCGACTCCCGGAAGCAGTGCGTTAACGCGCTTGACTGATTAGACTACAGTGAATAAAAACTGTTTACTGACGAGGATATACATCTGTTACTTGAGCCGATGTTGAGTGAAAGCATGAAACGCGGTTTAGCCTAAACTAAGCAGATGTTATAAATAGGAGCTAATTACTATGTTTTTCAAATCACTAATTCCATGGCCACAAACTGGAAGGCAATTACGTGTGAAGACAAATGTTGATGGTGTTGAGACAGCAACCAGCCACAAATCTACTTTCAGTTCCTTTATTCAAAGGATACCGTTACCGTTGTAATATATCCTCAGACGGTTTACATGCTTTCTTTATGACATGTGGTGTGTTTTTTTACAGATTATTTGTCGTGAAATGTCGGTTTGGAGTGTTTGTTTTCATAACATTCGTCCAACAGATGTGAATACATTCCCATGCATTCTTATTGTTGCACACGTAAATTATTCTCACTGAACACTCAAGATTTGTCACTGAGAAGATTTCTATCACCCACCACATGATTTGATAAATGTATCATGTTGGACGAGTGTTAAGAAAACAAACACTCCAAACCGATATTTCACGACAATTAATCTGTAAAAACCACACCACATGTCACAAAGAAAACGTGTAAACCGTCTTAGGATGAATCACGACGTTCGAAACCGGCAACGGTACCCTTTGAATAAAGGAACTGAAAGTAAATTTGTGGCTCGTTGCTATCCCAACACCATCAACATTTGTCTTCAAGCAACAGCCACGGTGTCCATCATGTAATCATATGACAAAATTGAATTATGTGTGACTTGGGGAGTATCCACGTAGATGTAGATGTAGATAACCTACAACTATCATTAACACCGCTAAATTAATATTGGCAACTTGTTTTAAATATTTATAAACTTAAAAGCATGCGCTTCACAAAACGCCAAAACTTAGTATCCTATGAGCACAGTTTCAATAAGTGACAACTGAAATCGGTCAACTCATAGGAATAAATGCGTGTAACAATTTCTAGCAGACCGCTGTTCATTGGTAGGGTACTAGGAAAGTGCAAACAGTCTACAAAGTAGGTTGCTTGAAAAACACTCGTTCGACCCATACTATGTCTCTTGAAAGTTACTGTACCAAGCACCAGTACAAACATATGATTATTATAACAAAACATTCACCTATTTTATTGTTATTATTTTTAACATCGTAGAAATCCGTGACACGCTAGAGAGGGTAGGGTGGTGAGGTGATTGCGTGGTATCTGTTGTGGGAGGGGGGCGAAGAGGGGAGGGAAAAGGTGACATGCTTTGACGAGTTCTACAGAACAGAACTCAGGATCCGCATGCGGTGTCAACGTCATTTGCCTGCGAAATCACTTTAGAATAAACCTGCTCCCAGTTCAGTTCTAGCTCTCGCGGTGTGTCCTAAGGAGGCTCCGGTGATGGCGAGACGAGGCGGGGTGCTGGGAGTTCCCCCTTCGTCATCAGGTATGCGCAGCCCGCTCCCTGGGTGGCTGGTCGTGATTTATTCGTCGAGGTGTGAGGCTGCGACCATCGGCAGACAGCGGGCGCGATCACAATCGCCCCCCCCCCCCCCCCCCCCCCCCCGCCGTTGCCCACCCAGACACAGCGCCGGCCTCCTCAGCGGCCATTTCCATGCCGCTCCCGTGTTTACGCCGACACCCGCAGCCGGGAGACAGAGCACTCAGCGGCCCTGCTATATCGCCCCGCCGCGCCTAACAGTGGCTAATCTTCAATCAGTGTCCCTGCCGGCGCCTGCGCCTGACGTGGAACAAGTAGCCGTTTGCGCCTGCCGACAGCACATGTCGCAGGCAGCATCTCTAGCAGCGCACTCCAGGCAGTTCTCCAGAACATCAGATTGCGAACTCACAACTTGGGCTGCCTCACAAAATCACCGTATCCTGTAAACACAAACTATTTTTGAAACTTGCCTTGTTGGATCAGAAACATTCTGAGGCATATTGACTCTGGTTTGTCCATACGGTGACGAAATCGTTCCGGCCTTAACAAGGATGTTATTAATGGGTGGACACAATCAACAGGTTCTAATAGAAGGACGACATAGCAACACCGTTTGTTCCTTTCTTCTGATAATAAATATTTCCCAGCGGAAAGAAACACAATTATTTCGTTTCCTATTAAAACAGTGTGACATTAGAAAATATTAACCCACAGTGAGAATCCAAATTTTGCATTAGTTCCAAAAATATTACTAGAAGCATTTACTAATTTCAGGCATTCAGTACCATCTTACTAAATCAGTGTAACTCTACAAAAAGGCTCATTTACCTTAAAAAATAAAATTTTCATTATGTTCCAGAAGTTTTACGAGAAGCAGTTTACTCGCTTCAAGCATTAAATCTTTTCTTACTAAACAGTGTTTTCTTCCCAGGAAACAGGGTGAAGTCACTGGATGCCTCGTCTGGAAACATTTTGTGCATCTTACGAGCAAAATATGCTAGCGGTAAAGGAGCAACTTGCTTTTCTCCTTTGTCTTGTGGCCATAGCAGTGCATAGAGAGCACTTGTCGACGATGACTAGACGTCTCATGGAGTCATCTGGATTGGTTGACACACGTGCTACACTTCCTCTGCTGCTTGAGTTCGTAAAACGTTTCGCATTGGTATGTGCAATTGTGAAACCCAACTGGCGGCGACATTTGTCGTATTCATAACTGATGCATGACTGATTTTCTTTTTTTCCACTATCATCTCGATTGTGATACAATGCTCTTCGAGCACCAGACCCTCCGTGTGCTTTGTGTTTTCCAGTTTTACACGCAGAGATGGTCTGTCTTTCGTTGCTTGCCATTCGTAGTTGGTTGTTCCACTCGAATCGTATGTGCCTCCTAACCATCATTCTGTCATTGTCAATCGTTTCCATACTCTCCGACTATCGTTGTTACTTAGTTGCCCTTCCAATGCAGAAAACCGATTAGCACACGTTTCTGCAGTTTATAAACGCTCTGTGTCCTTCTGAGCCTCGTGTTTGGCGGTGTTGAAAGCACTGCAGTATATCACTCCATCGAGAATAGCCCAGGTAACGAAAAGCAGTTAGAGCAGTGTGAAGACTGTGATAAACTCTCTCTGCTCAGGAGAGGTTAGAATAATAGGGAGTGTTCGTAGACCAAAACAAACATATTTAAATGCCGTGGACACTAACGTCAGCATTATCCGTATTATCTGTCATTATGATTTGACACCCGCTGAACGTTCCGAACACTCACTTCAGCCAGTAGACAGCTGCCAGCGCCATTGCTGTACGGGTAATAAACAGCCAAGAAGGGGAAGGGGCTCACGAAATGAACATAGACTCAAATTGTTTCTCAGCAGGCTTCGAAGACGACAACCATTGCTTGGTATCCTGAGGTGGCTTGCCAATGGGGAACGTTTGACTTGCTCGTGTAACTTCTCCATCATTCTCAGATCGCCCACCAACATATTACGTAACCTGTCAACAATTAAATTATGTCTCCCTTGCTTGAAACTGAAGTCCGATATTCGAGAAGCCCACCTTGCTGTTCTTTCTGTACATTTGTCTCGTTCTTATACAGCTTAAAGCCTGGTTAACATTCTGAAGTTGGAGCGGCCCATGCTCTAAATTGAAGCGAAGCTTATCTAGAGCAAACATTAAAGCTTAACTGGACACACGCCTTATCAAAAAATGGTTCAAATGGCTCTGAGCAATAAGGGACTTAACTGCTGTCGTCATCAGTCCCCTAGAATTTAGAACTACTTAAACCTAACCAACCTAAGGACATCACACACATCCATGCCCCAGGCAGGATTCGAGCCTGCGACCGTAGCGGTCGCGCGGTTCCAGACTGTAGCGCCTAGAACCGCTCGGCCACTCCGGGCGGCCAGGCCTTATCCCCTGCACTTAAACTGCGCGAGCCTGAAACGGGCACCTTCATGCACATGCGGGGAAGAACATTCCCGAGAACACACTGTCTTCTTCTACTCACAGAGGAATTTTTCTCCAGAGTAAATAGCCCCAGGGACATATGACACTGGCCGTCTACTTAGCTGATCTCCTTCTCGGTGTATAACTGCCACTAGAGACAGGGAGGCATTAGTCTCGACGACGAACTGCTTCTCGAAATGAGGAACTGCTAACAAGGGAGCGCACGCTGCAGATCTACAAAAGCCACTTATTGTGACCCCACCTCCCACGCCCATGAAAGAACCTGCGTCCCTTTTTCTTCATTTCGTTCAACGGTATATTTAACTGGGCACAACAGAGGGTAAACGTTCCAAAAAGATTTACCACACCCATAATTCTTACTACTTCCTTAGGATTCTGTCTAAGCGAACACTTTCTTATAAGATGAGTTCAACCGGGATTCACTCGAACTTGTGCTGCCCACAAAATACGCCTCAAAAATCACAAATATACACTTTTGATCTTGCCGATTTCAGTTGTTAATCCCAAGACGAGTGTAAACTGCCATCAAATGCTATACATATTAGTCCCGTTTCGTACTAAAATGACAGAATCATCTAGAAAATTATAAGCCAAATTAAAATTAATCTCAGAAAACAACAAAGCTACGTAGCAGCTAGGACGGGACAGCAGCGCTCGTAGCAAAGGCAACGCGACTAACCTCAAAATGATTCCAATCCTTCTAGATGGCTGTAATGTGATTGAACCACTTAGGCTTATTAAAGTCCAATGTGGTAAACCTAGAGAACCAGCCAGAGTTAGTGTGTTAAAACTAGTAATGATATGGAACAAAGGACGACTTTCTTGTTCAAAGGCCTATAATCGACCACCGTTCTCCATTTGCTCGATGGTTTAGGGACCATAAATGTGGGTGTCGAGTAAGGGGAGTTTGAGGGATGGATGAGTCCATGACCTAACATTTCCTCTATCATACCTTTTAACTCCTCCGTCCAAAGTGGAGACTAGCGACAGGTGGACGGATGGATAGCTTCTCCGTCGTCCCAGTTGTACAGGGTTTCACAAAGATACACGGCACCAGTTGCAGTACAAATTCCTCACATGTAGACGAAGAAATTATGTTGTGTGAAGATGTGTCCGGAAAAGCTTTGTTTCATTGTTACAACTCATTTTCTCCAATGCATTAATAATGGAAAACGTAGAACGCATCGGCATACTACACGCATCTCACAGGAGATGTTCAATATACCCTCCGTGGGCACTGATACATGCATCATGCCACTGTCATAGGGAATCTCGGATACACTATGTCCCTGTAGTACTGCGCATAGTTTCGCAGCCTTCCATAATACGGGCACCCCAGTATATCTTGAGCTGGGGATCCATACACAAGAGCATTCAAATGCCCCAAAAATAACAGTCCAGTGGCTCTCGGTCCGGAGAGCGTGGAGGCCAGGCAAAACAGTCACCAACATTGACAGAGAATGACTTGCTTCAACAGTTGCGTGAGGATTGACTTCTGCCCATATATGCCAATTGTGAAAATTTACAATCTGATACCAATGATTAATGAGTTGGAGAAAATGAGTTGTAACATGGAAAGAAAATGGGTTCCCAGACCCATGTACACACAGAATAATTTCTTCGTCTACGTGTGAGGAATGTGCTCTGCAATTTGTGCCGTAAATATTTGTTACACCATGCATATTTAACAAGATTTGTTACTACCAAATCACCCGTGAGAAGATCGGTGTAATCGTTACACTATTCATTCAGCTGTTCCTCCCGGTCAGGAGGCAAACAATCGAACTGCAGCCCACCGTCCACCCCTTTCTTCTGCCGCACAGACGCTACCGGTAACTCATTTTGCTGGCAAAATGGGAAGGTTCGATTTTTATTGAATCTAACCGAAAAAATGGTCCTCTCAACAGTTACAGATTTACCCAGAAATCCGAATGAAATCGTATCCCAAAATTAATTGAGTGACAGTCCTTTAGCAACCAGGATCTTAATGAGACACGTAAAGTTACGAATCCTTAGATTGGCCTTTACCCAGCCGAACATTCGTAATGAACTAGAATTGCTGTGCCATATGAAGTGGCCTGATTCAACTCCAGACATCCACAGAATGTTTTTTGGGAGCAGAACCTTTCTCACCTAAACCGGTCTATGAACGACCAGTATCCAGGAGGGGCATAACAATGACTCATTATTATTTTCGCAACACGCAAATGGAATTAGGATTCGCTATTGAGCTAACATGATCCAGGCAGCGCCTAGAGCAGTGACTAATCCCCCAAGCCGCGTCCTTTTGACACCGTCATCTTGCTGCACCATTGCCGTATTTTCTCCGAGCGCAGGCCCGTGTAAAGTGTCTTTGAACACCAGAGAGGAAACAAATACCCTGCCACACCTCTTGAGCTCTCCATCCGTTTTTCCCATGCACACGAGCCTGACCTTGATAAACATATATTCAACGCTCTCGATTTTATAGGCTGTCTTTCGAGATATTGGAGCATTTGGGGTGTTGGTCAAATATGGTGGCCACCGCAACGTTTGATACTTCCTTTAGCTCAATGTACGAAAGACATATTGCTCCCGCAGCTGACTTTAACCAATTCTTACACGGCCCTGTCAAATTAATCTGACCACCGCCTATGATCGAAGCCAACATACAATAACCACTCATAGACGGCAGCAGGTGTAGTGGTTAGCGTACTGGACTCCCATACTGAAGGACGACGGTTCAAACCCGCGTCCGGCATCCTGATTTAGGTTTTCCGTGATTTCCCTAAATCGCTTCAGCCAAAGGCCGGGATGGCGCCTTTCCAAGGGCACAGCTGACTCCCCTCCCCATCTTTCCCTAATCTGTTTGGTCCCCTCCCACAAATTAGCCAGCCAGCCAACCAACCAACCCACCAAAACAATGCAGTCATTGTTGTAATGCGGAAACGGAGCGATTTGTATCACGTCCAAAATGGCATACTCATTGGCTTCCGAGCCAACGGTGTAAGCATATCCGAAACAGCTAAATTTGTAGATTGTTCGTGTGCTGATGTGGTTAACGTACAGCGTGCGTGGCAAAATGGCGCTATCCAGAACTATCTCAGAGGCAGCTGTGGTGTACCACGGGTCATAGATGACGGAGTGAACGACAACTGTGGAGATGTGTATGGGCGAATAGATGTGCAACTGTTGAGCAACTGACAGCCCGGTGAACCAAGGAACTACCAACAGTGTCTCCTCAACGGTTCTTCATCGAAAGTTACTGTGCATGGGCCTCTGCAGCAGGCACCTGGTTCATACACCCAGAACGAGTACTGTTCATCAGTGAAGAAGGCGGACTTTTTATGCCAGTACTACAACAGGGCGTCCACTAAGTAGCGACAGGTGGCCTTTTCAGATGAATCACGTATTATGCTCCGTCGAACAGATGGCTCTTGGCATGTACGGCGTAAGACGTCTGAAAGCAAACACCCTGTAACAATTATCGGAAGACTCCAGGGCGGTGGTGGGAGCGTTATGGTCTGGAGAATATCTTCTTGGCGTTTCCTGAGTGATATCGTCCTTCTGGAAGGGATAACGGGCCAACGCACGTATGCATTACCCACTGCTGAAACAGGCCACAATGTTGCAGACACCGCTTTGTTAGTACAAGATACTCTGTACCGACTTGAATAGGTATGTTTATCAGCTTTTTAAACCCCCGTGATGTTTGTAGCATATAGTGTGTGTGTGTGTGTGTGTGTGTGTGTGTGTGGATGGGTTGGGAGGAGGGGGTGTTGACTAATGTTGTCTCCGATATGGTATTTTCACGCCTACAAATCGTCAAGGTGACTCTTCCATTCACAATATACTCCGTCTTCAGGCCACGAGTGGCCTATCGGGACCAGCCGACCGCCGTGTTGTCCTCCGTGGAGGATGCGGGTACGAGGGGCGTGGGGTCAGCACACCGCCCTCCCGGTCGTTATGATGGTATTCTTGACCGAAGCCGCTACTGCTCAGTCGAGTAGCTCCTCAATTGGCATCACGAGGCTGAGTGCACCCCGAAAAATGGCAACAGCGCTTGGCGGCCTGGATGGTCACCCATCCAAGTGCCGACCACCCCCGACAGCGCTTAACTTCGGTGATCTCACGGGAACCTGTGTAACCACTGCGGCAAGGCCGTATTGACAATATACACCTATGGATTTCCATAAAACGAATTATTGTGTTGCATTTTACATCAGTTTAGTTTAGCACATCAAAGCAATCATTCCTATCGGGATACTACTAGACTGAATCACAACTTGAACACCATAAATGATCCATTCTCAAAAAACAAATGGAGTGCAAAAAACTGTATAAATGCGAACTACATTATGTCAGATTCCACCCTGCATGTATCTGCGAGATTGGTGGAACATAATGTTGGACTTCCTTTATACCGCGGCCCACGTTGGCTGATACTGATTAGCGCTGAGAAACGCAAGCCCTAGGCCCTAACTGGCACTATCATAAAACGCAGAGTGGACAAGCAAATCGAACTGAAAACATGTACTGTCAGTGTTTCCCCATCCGCCGAACTAGAGTACGCGTATCACCTATTGAGGTACGAACAGCAATTGTACTGCATCGACCATCCGCTCGCAGGAGTGCTGGCCGCTGCGCAGATGAAGTACGCTGGCGTACCTGCGGTTCTCTGTCTACACAGGCTAGGGCTAAAATTACCTCAGTGCAAGACAGAAAATGAATCGAGATTTCTGTTTACTCACTAGTCAGAAACGGAAATTCGACTCGGGTATTCTGCAGTTAGCTGGTCCACATACAGATTCCCAAGAAGACATGGCTATCGAACTTTTAATTGGCAGCGCTCATTACAGGAAGATTGTCTCCGATAGTCGACCGATCTGTATCTCTGATTGCCACCACATTCTTGTACATCCTCATTGGAAGCAGATCCGCAGTCTGTGGGAATTTAGCTGATTTTCACTTTGTACCTCAATCTCACTTGACCACAGGCAACGAATGGAGATCATTTTGAGCCCTAGTGACAGTGAGCCATCATGATTCTGTAAAGACCAATAAAAAGCTTTTCCCTTTCAAGAATTTCAGGCATCTTATCTTTTGCATGATCATTGAAGAGTCGTTCGTCCTCCTAAGAAACAAAATATTATTCAGTACTTTATAAACTGACTTAACGCAGAAAGTAGATTTTGTAGTTTACATAAAAGCCTTCTTAGGAACGACCCCTGAAAAGATGTCTACCACCATGTTGAACTACATTACAAAGGACTACGTGGAGCTTCCTTCTCCTAAAGGCTGAAGTTACACCATGTCTTGTGCATCAAGCAATTAGGTAGGAGAAGTGGCGGATCTTTTTCGATGCGTCTTCCCACACGAACAACGCACCCTCTCTCAGCAACACGCTAGCGGGGGAACGAAATCTTCTGCAAGAAATATTTGTTGTTCTGTTATATCCCGTTTCTGTTATTAATGATATTACATAAACATTTCCGCAACTCGTCTTGCATGAAGACGACAAGGATTTACAAGATTTCTATGACACAACGTTCTTCAAGGTAGTCACGGAAACTATCATACAACGAACGCAGTAACGACTTAACTTTTCACAAGTATTCCACACGGACTGACATTCCAACCCTTCCTGATTTCGGCAACGGTGAAGGGACAAGCTTCTAGACATGAGACCGCGTTCCCGTCATCTCACACCTACTAGGCAACAACATTTTCATGGATGACTTCGTGTTTTACGCAGGTAACGACAATGAAGTTATCGCTATGTATTATGAACTAACGGCTCTCTTGAATTTATTAAACATTCAATTGACGAAATGGGCTACCATTTCCGATCAATAGCAAGACATATGGAGAGTCGAATGTGACAGATTAATACAGAGACTTAGGTTTCAGGTGTACATTTGAATACGCAGTGGGCAGCTTCTACATCAACACGGAAACACTGACTGATGGACCTACTACCAAAAAGAAACTATAAAGACCATATCTGAGTTCTACGGTCGACTGTAACTATTTTCTCCTATGTCAAATATCACTGACCGATTGTTACAAGAGACGTGGAGTAGGAAAACTGACCGGAATCAATGACTTGCAACGATATGGTAACACGATGGGTTATTTGGATGTTCACTTTAGTTTAGTTATCTTGCATTCGTATCCCACAATGGATATCAACACCTACAGATCACGACGTTCAGATTCACGTGCATAGTGATGCTTCGGAAAGTATGATAACGTGCACACCCAGCATGTGGTACATTTAAAGACAATTTGACATCTCTCTCGAATGCGCAGCAATTAAAAAAAAATTGGAGTAAAATCAATGGCAGCAGGTTATTGTGAGACAGCTCTTGGAATGCATGAACACTGACTCGCAGAATATAGCTAGAAGCGAAAGGTATATTGTGAATATTGTGAATTTCTTCCATTTCTGTGTTCCAGTGAATCCTGACTACACGGCTGGTGCAGGTGTGACTTCTGGAAGGCAAACGAATACAACCAAAAAGTTACTATAAATTGCTCCAAGCGCTCAGTAAGAGGCGTGAAAGGCCACTGTTAATTATAAACCTAAAATAAGCGAACGTGTTTTCTCCGTGTCACTCGGATGGCCTCATTTTTCTCACCACTGAAACGACGTCCGTGAAACGGGAAGCTTAATAAGATGGAAATGCGTCACGGAATACAGCTTCCATAAACTTGTTTTTCAAGATATTTCTTGCTCCAGCGACGGACGTGTAATCATTAGCAGTGTCGTTGCAAGATGATATAAATTCGTTTATTTACCATGAAAACGCATCTCGTAATTTAGTCCTTGCGTTTTAAGTCTGCTGCAGTTGTTTAGTGTGGATTAATTTCAAACTGCACCATTTGCCTCTCAAAACAAATTTGCACCTGTTGGCCACTTTAAAAAAAACTGTGCGTCCCATGTTCAGATTCATTATCAGCAGCAAGCAAGTATTAATTGATGTCTTTCTCTCTGTCGATAGCGCTGATTTGCAACAAACCAACACGTGTTCATCCAATGAGTTGATGTTCATAGACTAGCGTTACAAGAATTTACTTCGTTGCCATTTCATTAAGTTTTACTTTGCCATCAAATGCTACCGTACGAACGCTACATCTACATGTACACGTACATCTGAAAACAATGCGTTTCCTTACTCCTTACGGAAGACAGACATTCATGACATTATTAGGCACTCCGTGAAACGCAATGTCTCCCTTGTAACGTCACCCACCGTAGTTCGTTGAACTTCCTCTAGCTCAGTCTGACAAAATAAGTCTTTAGCGAATCTTGTTGCCTTCCTTAGAATTACTGGTATCTATTTTGTTAATTAAACTTGGTAAGGGTGTCAGACCTAAGAATAATACTCAAGAATTGGGCAACAACGAGTTTCATAAACTCCTCATTCCTGTGTGATCCACTCTTCCTTATGATTCCTCCAGTTAATCTGCATGGAAACTGCCTTTCCCACGGCTATATTTATGTACTCTTTTCACCTTAAATCACTCCGGACAAACTCAGGATAACTGAAGACTGTCACTGTCTCTTCTGCAAGACACTTTGCATTTTGTAACAAGTTGCTCCCTGTACTCAACAGCAGCATCTGTGAACAACCTTACAAGGACACAAACTTTCACACTTTATCAGTCAGGTAATTTGTAGGCTGATTAGCTAAAACATTACGACCGCTAACACTGAGAGACTAGATGACGCCCTTTGGCATTTTGGATAAGTGACGGGATAAGCAAAAATATGTAAGGAGAGCAGAGACAAATGAGGACTCAGTCTAATGACCATAAGAGCCGGAAATAGGGAAGTCCCCTGGTGTAAGAGGCAGATTGTTACGGTCTGCCACCTGGAAACGAGAATTTCGGAAAAGCTGGTCGTCTGTTGGTGTGCTATTAGTCCGCATATTAGAGAGCAAATATAGTCTATACTTGTCCCTATAGTTCATGCCGCAGTACCGAATAACAGAAATTTTTTAAAATTGTTTCACACAATCCAAAGATTTCTCCATATCACCTCTTTATCTTTCCTATTTTTCCCAAACATGCATTCATTTATTAATCAAACTTTCCACTCGAGTGCCCCTACTTCTCGTAAAACGAAACTAGTTTCTGCTGCTCTACTTTCGTCTGTTCCCTTCCATTTCACGATGAAGTAGGTTGTGGATATTTTTGACGTATATGTTACTGGACTGGTTCTGTGGTAATCTTTATAAATATCCGCACTTCATTTCTTTGTAAGCATAATAATTATGTTATTTTCAATATATGATTAATTTATTTATTTAATTTATTGGTTACATTGTAGCCTGTCATCTATAATTGAAACACAATTGCGTGCCTTATTACACAAATTATTAGTGTCAAGAACAATTTTTCTATATATCGGCAACTAATTGCACAATACACATTATTACATCCAACACAGTGTTACTTCCCATCACAATGACTAATTCCACCATTAATAAAAACTACACCTGCCACAAAACCTAACTCTACTAATATTATGGTAGCATCAGTTCTGATCTGTCGCGTTCCACAATGAACTTCATTGCTCCCTGATCCGTTAGCATAACGTTCTGGTTCCTTGGGCTTTGTGACTGCATCAGCCTCTTTCGTTGCTGTTCGTTCCCTGGTCGCAGAACCGACACATCTGGTCAGAATATCGTTGCTCCCGGTGAGAAGTGAGGCCAATGCCGGCCTACCTCAGTCATATTCTACTTCCTTGGGTGGCGAGACACAGGAAATAGCTGCACTTCCACACTAGCGGTGATGTTACATTGGCCGTGCATGCGAGGTTGGCTGTTTTTCGCCACAGCTATTGACCTCACTTGTTTTCCCAGTATTATTTATCGATCTTTTGTGGCAGCATCCTGTACTGCAGCAGACGGGGGCTAAATGGTAAGCCTTCTTGAAATAGCATCAGCAGCATTGTCCGAGATGTGCTATTCTTTCTCCCAACGAAATGTCTCCTTGACCTTGAGTCTCCCATGCCGATTCAATTGCTGTTGACGAATCCTGTGCCAGGCACTTAAGGGTGATCTGCAGAATATTCATGCACGTGTAGTTGTAGATGCCGACCAATATCAGCAACAGCGGACATCCCCATATAGTGTGTTCTGGCGTGCCTTCTCTATTACAGGCATATTTAGACAGTTGTCTTCAACCAGTTCGATGCTAGTAGGTGTCGCAAGGTATGTGATGTACAGGAGGCTGGCCTCTTAAAGGATTCAGGTGCCTCATTCTCAGTCACTGTTTTATATTTGGGAAAAAAACACTAAGTGCGCCTCACTGCCTGCTCATCATCCCAACGTTTCTGTCACAGGTGGAGGATCTGACTGGGATCTACTTCTTCAACTTTTGGATTTGCAGGTCTTGTTATTTTTTCGTGTTTTCAGTTAAAATTATCGGATAAAGGTTCCGACTATTGTGCAAAACACTGTTTTTTCTTGTTACCCAAACATGTTTCGACACCTCTGCGCCATAATCAGTGATTTTTGTTTGTTGAACAAGTGTCAAAAATAAACATATTTTAGGTTGTAAAGACAGTTTATGTTCGTTTTTGTTCTTACCTTAATTTTACTTTATATGCTTTTGCAGGGCCATCTTTATGGCGTCCTTCAGTGACTTGCAGATGACAAGCTATCAGTACAGATTCCCATACACAATGTTACACCCTAAAATTTGTTCACTTTTTACAGCTATTCAATAAACAAAATCCACTGAGGGTGGTACAGAGACATCGAAATGTTTGGGTAACAAGAAAAAAGTGTTTTACATGAAAAATGGAACCTATATCCAATACGCTTCTTGTTTGTTTGTGGTCTATATTGCTACAAAATTCTGCACTTCAAGATGTTTTTCTTTGTTCATCTGGAGATAGAGTGGACATATTCCAAGTATTACCTGTAACACCTCAACTGACAGAGTACCAAAAGCTCCCGCCAGCCGAATAAGTATTCCGCGTTGGACCGTGGAAACTACCCGTGCTGTTGCTATGAGCAGAAATCTATGTGTCCAAGCACTCGCACAGTATCCCGTCATCGCAGTTAGGTTAGCGTTATGATACGTTCTTATTGTTTGCAATAGTAGTTGATAATTGTAGCTGGCTACGCTAATGATTTTGTTCTTGTCCCTCACTCTCTAGGTCATTTCTTAAATATGTGCACTACAATTTTGTCGCTTGTTCAGAAAGACACCTAGGCATCTGGGGATCGAACGTTTACTTTATGGGCTTGCTGCTTAATTTCATGATCGAGTCTCTCAAAAGCTTTTCTTTGAAGACTCTTACTTAGCCTTTCTAGACAAAACAGGCAATTTAAGTCCTCTGCGCCACTTTTCATATTGTTGATGGACTATGCTACATAGGGTTCAAATGGCTCTGAGCACTATGGGACTTAACTTCTGAGGTCATCAGTCCCCTAGAACTTAGAACTACTTAAACCTAACTAACCTAAGGACATCACACACATTCATGCCCGAAGCAGGATTCGAACCTGCGACCGTAGCGGTCGCGCGGTTCCATACTGTAGCGCCTAGAACCGCTGTGCTACATACATCTTCCAGGTTGTTTCTGGAGCTTTCCTTCACAAGGTTCATCAGGCCATCGGCACATGACTCTTATCCTAAGACGGTACCAAACATGATGCACCTTCCTTACTTATATTAATTTCAAACTCGATCTTGTGTAAGTCTTCCTCTCCTCTTCGATCTCACACTCATGTTCCACCGGAATTTCGTGAGCAACAAGTCGAGGGGGAAATATTCATCTGTAGGCCACGACACTTTGCCTAACTCTTCGTATCTTGCTCGCATCATCCCTACGTGAGATATACGAGGGAGGCGAAAGAATTATTGCACATTTTTTGTGGCATATCATGTCTCCAGGTGTAACGACCAAGGGATGGAGAGAATCATTTCGTCATTGTTCCAAAGATTATTATTTAAGATCACTTAATACCATGTTTAAATTTATTATCTCCTATACCGATGTATTAATACTCTAATTCGAATCTCTAAAGGCCTTCTGTATCTGCTTTCATGTCTGCTTGATAAGGACGCCAAACACTGAATGCTACACTTGGAAAGGTGCCACTAGTGTCTAGTGTGTGGTCTGATTTACGCACGCACAAAGCTTTCGAGAATACATCCAGTAAATGTAAGTGTTATATTGGCCTCCCATACTTGTGATTAGACGTGTTCGTTAAATTTCATATCGCTTTGTAGTATTACAGCTATGTATTTACGTGATAAGGCAGCCTCCATAAGATTACCACTAATCACATACTCGGATACTGCTAAGTTCTTTTTAATTAATTATGCGATTTAAAGGAGTGAAAATGCTATCTAAATTGTTCTTAAGTTCTATACTGCTCTTCCAATTGCAATAGTTTTGTGTAGCAAAATTGTCAGTTACTATTCTGGTAGTTGTGGTGGCTGTACCTGAAAATTTCTTTTACGTGTATTGAGACTATGAGAGGTCCTACTTCGTTTCTCTGTGGCACATTGTCATGTTCGGAAGCTGTTAAACAGACGAAATATACCTGTTCAGCTGTGTTTATTATTTCATATAAAATACTAACATACTTGAACAAAAACAAGTAATCTGGTACATGAGTCGGTCATCATTCATCTCGTCTGGTGAATATACATTACAAATTTTCCGATGAATGTTAACAGATTTGAGACGTTTAGACCTAAACACCAAACGCAGAAAGTATTTTATGTTTGGCATGATTTTCAGTTGTAACGCACAATTTGAACTGTTACTGTAGGCGAACGAGAAGTGACGTGGTTCTTTCTGTATCGCAACACAAAGCACTCTAACCCACTGTGTGAATCAATGTAGTAAGTATTTCGTAAAGTCCGCCCGGTTAGCCGTGTGCTCTAACGCATTGCTTTCCGAGCGGGAAGGCGTGCCTGGCACGAGTCCGCCCGGCCGATTAGTGTCGAGATTCGGTGTGCCGGCCAGTCTGTGGATGGTTATCAAGGAGGTTTCCCATCTGTCTCGGCGAATGCCCTTATTCCGCCTCAGTTACACTATGTCGGCGATTGCTGCCAAAGGGACGGGGGGGGGGGGGGGGGGGGCTCTAGTGGGGACCGAACCGCACAGTAACCCTGGGTTCGGTGTGGGGCGGCGGTGGGGTGACTGGACTGCAGTAGCCTGTTGGGGGGTGTGAACCTTTGAGGCTACGGCTGGGACGAAGCCTCTCCGTCGTTTCCAGGTCCCTAGTGCCATACAATACAAGAATGTCGTCCGTGACTCCCCCCCCCCCCCCCCTTCATAACTACTCGTACCCTCTACAAGTTCCATTTTTAAAGGTCTCTTGTGTAAGTAGATTAAGATGTATAAATGTATTAATGCTGGCAGTATGGCAAATGTTTCATTCTCGCCCAGCCAAACTCCGCTTCGCGAGCGCGAGCGCTGCGGCCACGCTCCTGCCTAGCTCTCCTAGCGCAACGGCGTATGGGGCTGAGAGGTGAGGAGTAAGGAAAATGATGGCTGAAGCCGGACGCAACTTGAGCAAAGCATTCATTTTGTCAGACGCCAAGCAGTTTTCTGAGATTTCTGTTTGCCTTACACTAGCGCCCACGCACTTGCCTAAAAAATAAGAAGTGGGAATTGCCTTCTACACCTACATATACTCTCCCCTAGGCACCAAGCGGTCTGTGGCTGAGGGCAAAATTCGCGCCTTACTTTTCGTATTGTTTAAAGGCCATGAAAATCGCTTAACATGCCATTGCACTAGAATGGGCTGATAAAGCACTTACTGGAACGTTTGCAGCCAGAAGGACGATATGACGAACAGCACTGAATGCTGGTGAGAAAACCTGATTTAAGAGTGAGCAGCGCTGTTATTTGATTTCAGTAAGTGTATCAATGCAAGGGAGAATCATTTGGTAACATATGGCGGAGAGGATTAAAGTTATCAAACAAAAATTAGTCCTTTGGAGATATCGGCTTCAGCTTCATAACATGGAACACCTCCCGTAAGTCAAGGCAGTTATTTATGGGCCAGACATCACTATCTCCTTTTTTTTAGTAACTGAAATATTTCATCATGATTTTTCAAAGGTATTCGAAGACATTACTCCAGTGAAAACGTATTTCGATTCATTTGTCAGATCGTCCTCGCATTTCGCTGATAATGTTCCTCATTACTTACAGCCTGAGTTGACAGACGTGCTGTGTAGCACCCACGTCAACTAAATTTTTATCCAATGCAGATATTTAAAAGACTTTGTAAAATGTCACCTCGAGAGCAATATCTTCGACTGCACACCAAGCCGCTGAAGTTTTTTCAGTGTTTTGTTCAGCACAAGTGTGCGAAAATTTTTCTGTTATGAAACTGACAAGGTCCCATCAACGTTTAGATTTAACAGATTTTAATCTTCGTAACCTCATGCGTTTGACTGTATCACGAACCGTAGTTCTAGGTATATTACATATTCTAAAATCGAAATGTGTATAAACTTATAAATATCGCAACTCGACGTTAAAGGCCTATGCGTAAGGCATTTGCATTCTGTTCACCGCATTAGCGGTATCTATTACACTTCTTTACTCACGTAATGAAGGTTATTGCTTTCGAAGAAAAATAAAAATTTGAAAATAAGCACGTGTGATAATCCTGTTCATGAAAGTACACCGTAATTTTCACTGTGAGAAGTAGTTGTACTGTGCTGTAAACACATCCTCCTAAGTGTCTGTCGGCCGGAGTGGTCGAGCGGTTCTAGGCACTTCAGTCTGGAACCGCTCGACCGCTACCGTCGCAGGTTCGAATCCTGCCTCGAGCATGGATGTGTGAGATGTCCTTAGGTTAGTTAGGTTTAAGTAGTTCTAAGTTCTAGGGCACTGATGACCTCAGAAGTTAAGTCCCGCAGTGCTCAGAGCCATTTTGAAGCTAAGTGTCCTGCGTGTGTAACCTTCATCATATAGTCGTCCCACTCACACAACTGCTCAGATAGCGCAGTGGTGGGGGAAACCGGAGCGCTGAGCAGACTCGGCTGCTCTCGCGGAGGGCGAGTGTGCTCCTGAAGCGGTCAGGCCTGGCTGATTCAAGGGCAACGTAAATTTCGTTTGTCTCCCACCTTATGATAAACAATGCACAGGTACTGGTTATAGCAGCAAGCAGCCAGCGTAGTGGATCGGGAGACACAGATGTAACATTACTCGGCTTATGGGTATGGATAGGTCAACAATAGACTTGTAGTTTCTGTAATTTTAGTGCCTTCTCATCGAATGTTTGCGGCTTGCTGACATGTACCACCAGCGTTACCCACCGGCAAATAGTGCTTGTGCAACAGGAAATACCCACAAAAAGGGGATAAACGCTTCAGTTGCAGGGGGGTTGCATGTGCCACCTATCATCTAACTTGCACCGCGAGTCAGCGCCTACGATAAGGGGTTACCTCCTCAGTTCTATGTTTCTCCTCACACGGATTTACCGTGTCGGCAAGCTACCTCTCTCCACTTTGACATTTTACTGTTGAGGATGCTTTCGCGTCACCTCCATTGCAGATCGTATACTGCCTGTAAACACCCATGGCTCTAGGAAAACTCTCCTAGTGATAGGCTTCTTTTTCTTTTAAATGTATGACAAATAGCTGTTTCAATTGTCTTTTGTTACAACTACCGGTTTCAGTGTTATACCATCGTCACGGTATAAAAAATCAATAATGAATCACATGTCACGGATTGCGCGGTCCCTCCTGCCGGAAGTTCGAGTCAGTCCTTCCTCGGACACGGGTGTGTGTGTTGTTCTTAGGACGTCGTGTGGCTAGGGCCTCCCGTCGGATAGACCGTTCGCCTGTTACAAGTCTTTGGATTTGACGTCACTTCGGCGATTTGTGCGTCGATGGGGATGAAATGATGATGATTAGGAACACAAAACACCCAGTCCCTGAGCGGAGAAAATCTCCGACCCAGCCGGGAATCGAATCGGGGCCCATAGGATTGACATTATGTCGTGCTGACCACTCAGATACATGGGCGGACTATTCTTAGGATAAGTTAGTTTAAGTAGTGTGTAAGTCTAGGGACCGACGACGTCAGCAGTTTGGTCACTTAGAAATTCACACACATTTGAACATATCGAAAACAGTTGTTGTGGTGGTATATAAAATAATAATAATACTTTATTTGGTGGTGGGTGATAATATTACATATAACTGTAATTTCCTATTTCTCTTGCGGCACTTGATTTAAAGAACTGTAGTCATCATTTGCATTGGGTTCTGATTCTTCCTAGCTTGAGACTGTTAAGCAAACTCAATAGCGCCACAAGAATTTACGTAGACCTCGGATTTTTCCCAGTGTGTATGCAACAAATTTTGAAACACAGAGCGCGACTCAACGCTTCTGCGGTTAGGTCTGCGTGAGTGGCTGCTACTATTAATAAAAATCCTTGTATGTTGCGTGGAATGTTGTAACAAAAATTAGTTCTCAGGGGGCCTGAAGGCAACCGGTTTAGTTATGTACCAATTTTAAAGCGACAATTAACACCTGAGATATTTGTGTTTTCACGCAAAGTAATAAATGATTATTATTCATTAGCAGCGCAGAGCTAAGGAGATTCTCGTCATCTGCCGCTAAGCGGCCAATAGAAAATTTACCGGACTCAATGCAGCGACAATATTAACGATTGAATCTTTAGTTTAATTTTACTAGATTTAGAATATTGAATGAGGAAAACAGAGAACTCTCCTGCATTTACATTTATATTTAGCACACGCTAAAACAACAAATTTAAGGAAAAATTGATACACTCGTATGAGAGGTGTTAGCTGTACAAAAAGTAAATGTTATTACATGGAAATATAGTTTATATTGTGAATAGTTTTACAGAACTTGCACACAATTACATCCAGTGTGCAATGGCGCCTATCATCCACGTAAGACTCGAAGACAAGAGAGTGAGTTGTAAGGTGTCCGGCAAATCCAACACCTTCCATGAAAACCCTGACATAAGAAAATCCAGCAGTATGTCACATAGCTCCGAATAAATCGTGACATTAAATTAACCAAATTAATACGATCAACGAGCGAGCAAATGGAATACCACAGACTAACACAAGGATGCCTAAATGCATGTCATACCTTCCCACCGTGAAACAGACGCATTTCCGAGGGGTGAAACGAGAACAGAAGCCGAGAGCAGAACCGTGTTAAGTGAGAAGGCCCTACGATAAGGGACGGACACCGACGTAACCAGCCAACCGTCAGGACCACCCCCAGCCCATGTTAAAAGATAGAGCCCTCCAGAGTATAGATCTTTCGATAACACTAAAAGGGCCACACCAGCTGTAAGTTTTAGCCTGAGACTTTTTCGCGTCTCTGTTACGTTGCAAACTTTAGAAACATTGCCCCACCACGAAAAGTATAACGTTTCTCATTGGATAGACAGAATTTTTGTAGGCGGAGCTTAAGGTTAACATTGAGACCCTGATTGGCCAGATGGAAACATAGCCAGATAGGTTTTTTTTAACCAACTTCGGTAAATTGTAGTAAGGAGAAGTTAGGAGAGAGTGGCTTCTGAGACGGCGAGCTGCATGGAGCTGCGCTGCCTGCCACCCCCTGACGCTGCCTAGCCAACGACAAGGTAATGAACGCACGCGATGACGCATAACAGGGCATACAGCTTCACTCAGAGCTGCAGAAGACTCATCTGTTACACCCCCTTTTTGCGTAATACTAGTGTCGATCGTCAATTAAAGCTCACGGTATTCACATTTGTTACGTAAGTTAAAATCTGAAATGCGATGATTTATCTGTTATATAATTATTGAGAAGCCACATCAGCCACTGTAATTTATGACAAGTTAAATAAGTAATTAAAGATAATTGAGGGTCACTGTAGACCATTTTGATAGTTTTTTCTTTTATGAAACTTAACTTAAATCTAGATTATAGATGTGATATGGCATAGGACACCCTTCTATCCATTTCAGAACTTGGAAACCCATTCAGGGAATATTCGTTCACATTTTTGTTGAACGCAGTTGGTTTTTATCACCCTGTATTAAAAAATTTGCTTTTATCAATAGTGCAATTTATAAACAAAGTTTTGTGAGTAGAATAAAATTTCCAATGGTAAACTTAACTACTTTTTCGACGTTATTTTACCAGCTAACTAAAAATAGGAAAGCCTGGAACCCCTTCCACAAAATTTAGTTAGTATTAAGATTCTTTTACAGGGAGTGCAGTGGAGCTGACGCTGAAATCATTAAGTATTTGATTATATCATCGCTAGTCTCACTGAACTCTTCTGAACTCTACATGTCATGTGTGGTCTGGCGTCTCCTTACCAGCAACAGGTACCACGTTCAAACTAGTCAATTCCCTAACACGCTCAGAGCGTCGTTGCGCGAAAGTGGTAGGGAGACACGACTTAGAACAAATAGACACCAAGCAGAATGTTAGAGAGTCACATGGTAACAATGTGTCTGGCCTTTTTTCGTTGACCAACATAGATAAAATAAAGAGGGTTCGATATCATTACCTTTAGTTCTCTAAATTTTTCTTCCAAATTTTAATGTTCGTTGGACAAAAGACATAGCACTTTAACACTTTTAGCTGCACATGACGAATTATTCATCAGAAACAAAAACTCCGTTTGTTTCTTTAATAAATATATGTGGCGTTCCGCTACATTACGTATCACGCACAAAAGAAAAGAAGAAAAAGAAAACATTAGGCTGTTTGTAATCGCCTCAAAAATATGAATAGGGTAGTTCCAGACCATTTTTTTGGGTAAATCCCATGCAACCTATAAAGGGACTTTCTTCATAACCACAAATTCCCTCAGACACCAATAATCTGACGCCAGCTCCTAGCAGGCACCGAAACCGACCGTCGCAATGTTTTATCTTCTCGTATAGTAACCGCATGGGTCCTACACACTAGGAGCATACAACTTGCGTTAGTAAGATTATTCTCGGCCGACCGCCGTGGTTAGCGGTTCTAGGCGCTCAGTCCGGAACCGCGCGACTGCTACGGTCGCAGGTTCGTATCCTGCCTCGGGCATGGATGTGTGTGACGTCCTTAGGTTAGCTAGGTTTAAGTAGTTCTAAGTTCTAGGGGACTGATGACCACATAGTGCTCAGAGCCATTTGAACCATTATTCTCGATGCGTCTTACAAGTGATCTTCGGGGACGCTTCCATGACCCTCTGTTGCACTGATTTTGCTTTCCACGATGCCAGTTGGCCTCAGATTAGGCATTTGGTGGTACAAGTTTTGGCTTTTGGAGTAATCAACACGTAGATCACAGGGTTACAACGTGGCACTAAAGGGCATTTCGTTATTCGTGATTCGCACGGAACATTTCTTGGCCTGACTCTGGCGATGGTCCAGCCGAATTACCCTCCTCTTGTGGACCGGAGCCGCATATCCTGACTCCTCGGCTCCGTTAGCCGGCGGCAGTCCCTGATTGCGACGGGCCTGCCATGTCCGCTGACTGGAGATCCACCAAGTGGTGTAGTGCGACTTCCCAAAGTCGGCTGACTCATTAGGTGTCCCCGACAACGAAAAGGACTTACTGCCCAAACGTGAGCCTAACCCACGGTTCGGGGGATCGGAAGACAGACGTGCGGTCTGCGGCTGGAGACCCAATAAAGAAGAAAGGGCAGCAAACACCGCCATCAGCTCTCGGAATGCCGGCCGCCACCCACAGGCGCTCGCCTGCTCCTACTCCGCCCCCCCCCCCCTCGGCACCCCTCACCGTACAGCCCCCTTTCTTACACGTCCGCCATTAAGGGCCGTGTCGCGCTGGCCGCTGACGGCCCATTACGGCGGCCGCCGCGCCGTGTTTTACTGTGGGCGGACGCGGCTCGGTGCCGGCCGACGCCGGCCGGGCAGCCCGCGACGCTGTAATTAGAGTGGCTCGTTACGTCGTGATGCGCGGACCCGCCTCTAATTGCGATAAATATTTGTGCCGCCTGTCGCGACCGGCGCCGGCCTTGAACGAAAACGCCGGACTCTAGCGTCGCACCGTGTGGCGCTGGCCACCCTGCTACACCATTACCGTCCGAGTGCTGGAGGCGTAGCCAGATCGTTGCTACTGGCCAGCCGTTTGTGTGCGAGCCTAGTGTACCTGAAACGCAATTCTTCAGCTTAATACGGTATAAAATGATGATCTACGTTGGCAAATATACAGAATGAGATTTTCACTCTCCAGCGGAGTGTGCGCTGATATGAAACTTCCTGGCAGATTAAAACTGTGTGCCGGACCGAGACTCGAACTCGAAACCTTTGCCTTTCGAGGGCAAGTGCTCTACCACTACCACTTGCCCGCGAAAGGCAAAGGTCTCGAGTTCGAGTCTCGGTCCGGCACACAGTTTTAATCTGCCAGGAAGTTTCGGCAAATATAGCTAGAGCGTCTGCAGAAACTGGCCCAAATGGTAGCAGGTTTGTAATATTTCTATTGTTTATTTAACTCATCTGATAAGAACGTTTTTACATTCCATAGCTGTGATAACTGCAGAATGAAATTTTCACTCTGCAGCGGAGTGTGCACTGTTGTGAAACTTCCTCGCAGATTAAAACTGTGTGTTGGACCGAGACTCGAACTCGGGACCTTTGCCTTTCGCGGGCAAGTGCCCTATCAACTGAGCTACCCAAGCACGATTTACGACCTGTCATCACAGCTTCAATTCTGCCAGTACCTCGTCTCCTACCTTCCAAGCTTAACAGTTCTTCTACGAATCTTCCAGAACTAGCACTCCTGGAAGAAAGAATGTTGCGGAGACGTTGCTGAGCCACAGCCTGGGGGATAACTGTTTTGAAAAGATAAACAGTCTCAAACTGCAAAACAGGCTTTATTAGTTTATATATGGTCAATAACATTTTCACCTTATTTAAGGCCTCTTCGGAAAGGCTAGCATGACAGGCATTAAATACCTGTCTTGCTGCCCACGCGAATATCTTAGCAGGCAGAAACCATTGTCAATATTTTAAGAGCACTGTCTCGTGCCCCGATATAAAATAGCGTTGAGTACACAGGAAGTCACTTTCAAATAAATACCCGCAGAGAATTTTTATGTATTTTAAATGTGACTTCCCATGTACTCAACACTGTTTTATGTCAGGGCACCACGCAATCTCCTTAAAATATTGGCAACGGTGTTGGCCTGCCAGGACACTTACATGGACAGCAACATAGGTGTTTAACAGTTGTAATTCCAGCCAGTCTGAAGATGTCTTAAATAATGCGAAACGTGTTATTGGCAAAATATGAAATAATAAAGCCTGTTTTGCAGTCAAAACTCGTTATCTCTTCAAATCATTCGCTGAGCTTGAGAATTTGTCACTCCTCAAAAGTAAAATTTAACAAAATATACACAACTTTTATTGTACCTCAAAGGATTCATAAGCCCATGGGGGAAAACGTTAATCGCATCGTCAAAAGAGTACACTGGTCGCTTTGCGACTGTCATTTGACCACTCATCCTTGACGTGTCATGGGAGTGCAGTCTAGTATGTAGGGAGTGGATGAAAATATGGAAACACGGCCAGAAATACATGATTGAACATAAATGCATGTGCTAGGTACGTCTACAGGTTGCGCTATTGTGTCTGATCACGAACGGTGCCCATGCAATATCCTCAGTGCGTTTCAAGTGCCACTGTAATGTACGATAGTGAGTACATTGTGTCGGAGCCAAGTGAATCCGAACGTCGTCAAATTGTTGGGTCTCGCATGATGGGAGCTTCCGTAACCCAAGGAACCGAAATGTTTTGTGTTTCAAGAGACGTCATATCGAAGATTTATACAGCATACAGGGAAATCTGAAAACCATTATCCCCTAAGTCACAATGTGGACAGAAAGTGGGAGTTGAGTAATCGTGACAGCCGGTTAGTGAAAAGGATTCGAATGAAGGTGCGGAATTCACTGCAGAACTATGTGTTACACTAGCGGATTCTGTCAGCACTAGAACAACAAATACGGGGTTCCATAAGCATTGCATTGCAGGGCGAGGTACAGTTCAACAACTCATCAGTGATGGAAACGCCCGTAACGGGAAAACGTGGTGCCGAAACTGTGAAACCTGGGTTATGTTCCAAGAACCAAACACAGTGGTGATTCTGTTTCGATTTGGGCAACCATATCGTGCTATTCTTCTAGCGCGGTTACAAGAAACGACGTACCGTTTGTATTCATGTAACATGGTGTAAGAGCAGTGGTCGTAAGAGGATCCTAACTGATATGTAGCGGAGAAGAGTGCCATGCCTTGTCAATAACAATCCAGTTTAAATCCTACCGGAAAGATATCGTGAGTGAATATAGGTCCATCTCAACCAGCTTCAGAACGAAGAATCAGAAGAAAAGTGTAGGTAGTAGACTTCTGGAGACGGGTATCTTGCAAAAGGCCATTGCTTATGGGAGCACCTAAAGCTGCAGATCTTCAGAGGACCAAACAGCCCACAATCTGGACAGAAGACTACCGGGGGTATTTTGTCATCTTTTCAGATGATGCAAGCCACCGATTGCGCTGACAACCCGTTAAGACGTTTGACCTGTAGTTTGTTGGCGATGTAACTAAGTCAGGAGGTGGTTCTGTAATGTTTTGTTTTGTGGGGGGGGATTGTTCTTCTTTTCATACCTTACGCCCATCCATTCAGATTATTGTGAACTTATTAATTTCAACATTCTCGGTGACCAGGTGTTTCCCTTTCCTCTACACAGGCATGCTGAATATTCTGTGAACTCTTCTGTCTTGCAAGATGACAACACCACTGTTCACAGGGCAGTTCCTCTTTTGCAGAACTCTCGGACACTCTATCGCACTTCGAATGACTCGCTAAGTGACTTTTCGTACATCCTATAGTAAATATCTGGAGTGTTTGGAACAGCCAGTGGAACATATCCGAAATTTGTAAGTCTGTGAGATGTAATCATGAATGGGTTTCTTCCGCTGGATACGGCGTATCTGAGGAAGGCAGGGCATTATCTTCATTCTCGAACTGAAGCTAAACGCAGTGTTACACAGTGTGGAAGACACAAATACAATGGAATACTACACGCATACACACACACACTTACTCACACACGCGCACACACACAAACAAACAAGTACACACGCTCACACGAACTTAAATATTTTGGCCACATCATTGTTTATATATAAAGATGATTATTTACAAAAACAAACGAGTTCCAAGGAATGTGTGTGCCACATAAGTGTCAGTATGTACAGTACATGGATGTTCCGACAGAAAATTAGCGGGGCATATCTGTTACAGCGAATTTAGTATTTATTGAATAAGCTTTAATTGTAACTAATGTAGAAAAACAAGGAAACCCAGGTAATCATAAATTATTGTATAAACATATGTTCTGTTAAATTTTGTGAAGAAAGGCAATACATAAATAACTACGAGAGACCTGTATACGCAGGTATGTATGACAGCTTGCTAGGAAATCCCGTTATTGTATAATAGACAAATAATAAGATATGATTTTACATACATAATTATAACAACAGTATATTTTATATTAACGTTGCGATATCTTGTGAAATTCTAAATTAAGTGCTGTGTGAACTTATGAAAACTATATTACATGATAGAGAATTTTGAAACTGAGACAGCCAAAGCTAACATAGTTATATATGATTAATTGACAATTCATACACTACAACAGGTGTTTAAAAAACAAGTGTTAAAGCTATTAAAAACTAAAACTAAATGTAAAGTCCAATAGTCCCCTTAGCTGTACTTATTTAAGTCGAAATGGGTTTCGCAAATATTGTGTTGCATCTTCTGGTCAATGCTATGTCAGATGGTACTGTGAGTAGTTACATTATGCCGCAGGGTCACAGTTGGCGTGGCTAGGCAAAGTCTCAGCCCCCCTCAATTGATAAAAACCGTCATCAATGATGAATACCATGCCTGTGTTAAAATCACAAACTGTCATTACTTTACCAAATAAAATATGTTCCTTTAGGCCTATGTCAACCATCTTAATCGTTTTAACATCTACCTTTTTAAGCACCTGATGTACTGTATGAATTGTCGATCAGTCATGGATTACGTGACTATGGTTTAGCTCTAAACCGTTAACGATGCTATTTGTTCTTACTAACAATGACTGGTTGCTGTTTTTATTTTATTGTAAGAATTAACCTGTATTTTTTAACACTTGTCCATTTTCGACTAAAAGCGTATGCACGAGTACATAAAATAATAGAAGAAAAAGCAGGACTACAAACTCCTTCGAAACGGTAGAGGTAATGGGCATCACCAAGGCTGAAACCTCAAAATGAATAACAAAGCACAGGTAGGTTAAAAGGACAGACACAATTATCAAGGAGAAACCGTGCCACCTTCTTCTGCTTCTTCTTTTAGTACTTATCGGTTCTGGTTGACGGCGAGTGTCATAGCTATACCATCCTCCAGTCTAACGGAGGAGAAAAAGAAACCATAAGAGCCTGGCTGAAAAAGATAGACTTAAAATTTCATTTATCACAACATGTTTATAATAATAAAATGACTTCCTCTAGAACTGCAGTAATTCATCACTATGAGACAGTAATTCGTCCGGAATGCACATATACATCAAAACCGCTAATTTTAATGCCCATAAAATAGAGAGAAAAAAGTGCAAGGAAGATATTAAGAATAGAACAACAGTAAGAATTAAAAACAAGAAGTCAGCCAGAAATGTTGAATCGTGTGCGAAAAATTAACACTAGGAAGACCGAGGGGCCAAAGTGGAACCTTTTCGAAATTCTCACTTGCTTTCTGAGCAAACTGTAAACTGGACGGACTTGATATTTTGCGACTTCAGTTATACGAAATATTAACTACCGTTTTTTGGAGTTACTTATTTAAGTCGATTACAGACCCCACCTGTTTTCATTAGATTGTGAGATATGAAGCTTACTACCTAGAGAGACGACGGGGACAATCTCGCCCCCCTCTAAGACGTTTATCTGTATTTTTAGGCTACTTCTTTGCAGTACTGTGTATCGAAATCACGTCAACTGTTCTCCCTTTGTTGTTCAAATATGCGACGACAATGCCATTCAATCCAGCGTTGACTGTTTGTTAGCCGAAGCAAGGTTCTCAGTTATTATCTGTTATGACGGTATCTGATAGTCATCCCCCCCAATCATGAGCGGTGAATACTGGAAGCCCCCGACAGACGCTGAATGCGAAAAGAACTGAGAAAAAATAGAAGATGAAAGTTCAGGAGAGGAATTTGAGTTTTCTGACAGAGATCAGTCTAATGAAGCAAGTGTAGCAGTTACAGCGTTTGCACATGAAGAAAGTGATTCGTGTAACGAAAGTGATGATGTCAACACGATCCAGGATAATTTTCCACCAGATTTAGGGAAAAATGAAGGTTCTACATCCAGTATGCCTTCAGATGTTCCAAATTCTAGCTAGCTCTATGAGATCAACAACACGGACAAGTGTTGCTTTCCCCAGAAAGTCAGTTAAAACGTGATGCTGGGCAACAAAAACATACTGAGGAAAAAGAAACAGCAAAAGATGGAACTGGGTGGAAAATTGTACCCGAGGGTTCTAATGCAGGTCAGTAATATTTCTGCTCTTTTTGTATATTTTTAGTTTGCAATGTTTCAGTAAAGACTAACAAAATAAGAAGCTTCTATAATAAATAGTATTACTAATAACTTAGTATGTTATTGTATAACGAAATAGGATATCATACAGAACAAGAGAAAATATACTCGTACATCAGTACATACACTTTATAAAAATACAGTCAATTTCTCATATGTTTTCAGATCTCCTCCAAAGTCATAACGTTTTGCAGGACAGACCAGGAAAACATCATACACTAATAGGAAACTTCAAAGTGGAAAACTCCTTAATGCTTGGCGGTTACTTTTCAGTGCTCTCATGATGCCCCAAAACAAGCACTGCACTGAAGCTCAGACTCGTCGTCGAACTTCAGTGGTTCCTGGACGGTAGACATTGAAGAACTGGATGCAAGGACAGTGTATGGGGCAAGGAATTTTCCTCTCAAAAGCCTATGTGGTCCTTCGTTTTTCGCACGATCTATGGGGCGAAACAGAGTTATCGAAATAAAAAAAAAAACTTGAAGTTTGACACCAAGTCCACTAGATCTGAATGCCTCAAAACTAACAAATTTGCTCTTTCTCAGCTGTTTGGAATGCTTTCATAGAAAACAGTGCGTCATGCTATAAAGCAGAACGTTATCTTACCACAGCCCGTTCACACAACATATTGCAAGCAGTGTGGAACCGAGTGACCGCTACAGTCGCAGGTTCGAATCCTGCCTCGGGCACGGATGTGTGTGATGTCCCTAGTTTAGTTAGATTTAATTAGTTCTAAGTTCTAAAAAACTGATGACCTCAGAAGTTAAGTCGCATAGTACTCAGAGCCATTTAACCATTATTGATTTGGCAACCGCAAATTTCTGGACGTTGTATAAGTTTCGTTGGTGGTTCGGGGGAGGTCATCGGTCCCATCGGATTAGGGAAGAATGGGGAAGGAAGTCGGCCGTGCCCTTTCAAAGGAACCATCCCCGATTTTGCCTGAAGCGATTTAGGGAAGTCACGGAAAACCTAAATCAGGATGGTCGGACGCGGGTTTGAACCGTCGTCCTCCCGAATGCGAGTCCAGTGTGTTAACCACTGCGCCACCTTGCTCGGTGTTATATAAGGAAGTGACTGGTAAGCGACTTAGGACGCGGAAGTATATTATTGATTTGTGCGAAGAGCTTCGAGCACAGTGATAGAAATAAAGAGCAGGACCAGGATTTTCCAGACACTGAAGAACGACCACAGAGGGCAACAGAGAGAGAGAAGTGTAAAATTCGTACATCATGGAAATGAAATCATACTGCAGCTGTGTGCTCAGGTTGTGAGATATCAATGTGTGGCAAATGTGAGAAGAGAAGAGTGTGGTGCGACAAGTGCAGCAGCAAGCAGCAGTAAACTCTGGTGGGGAGTGTTTGAGCGTGTGTGTGTGTGTGTGTGTGTCTGTGTGTGTGTGTGTGTGTCTGTGTGTGTGTGAGTGAGTGAGTGAGTGAGAGAGAGAGAGAGAGAGAGAGAGAGAGAGAGAGAGAGACAGACAGACAGACAGAGAGAAAGAGAGAGAGAGAGAGAAAGGTGTATATACGATTTTATTAATTAATATCAACAAAAACTGTACAAGTGTGTTACATTACATTATATTCCACAATATGACCATAAAAACAAAAACAAGCTGACCTTATAAGCAAGATCAACAGTAAGCAAGCATGAAGACAATTTGGCCCTGGCGGTCCTTATAGCCAGTAGCCTGCATGCGGTCCTCCTAATGTTAAATGGGCACATCCAAAAAATGATTTACAGCAGAAAGACAAGGAAAATTATACAGCATATTGGGAAATTAAAAGTAAACCCAAATGGCTTAGGATAGCGCTTAAAGGTCAAGAATAATTTGGACAAGTAAGCAATAAATTGGAGACAGAACGTCACACTGAAACAAAGTGAAGGGATGCGAAAGTTTTCAAAACGAAATGATTATAGAAAGACAGGAAAGAACATGGACAAATGAAAAGAGAAAAGAAAAAGCTCAACAGATTGGAAATTATTGGAGAAATCGTAAAGCTAACTTAGAGGCTTAAACGGTTTTGTTAGTTGTCCTGTACGGAGATAAGAGGAAGAGAAGGTTCTCAATGCAATCACTTTACCCTTGGCTTTTGTGTAAGCGAAGTCACAGTTGATTTTCAACAAGCTTAGAAAGTTATTCTTTTCTTTTGTGGAAATAATATGTTTTGCTAAGAAGTGTTGAGAAATATTTTATGCAATGAATTTTCAAACATAAAAAAACACAAAGCCTAAATGGAAAATACAATACAAGGACGAAAATATATGAAAGTAATGCTTTTAACGAAGCAGTAACTCCATTTGTAGTAAGATCTCATTGTTTTGGGAAAAAATTGTCAAAGGCTGAAGATGTATATGGTTCCTCAATAAATTTTAGTGTGAGTGCATAGACATCAATTTTAATTAGAGCATCTTAAAAGACTGACCATTCCTTAACAATTTACACTAATCCTTACATGTATCGGAGTTTTAGAAACTGTATTCTTAACATTTATTTATTCATTAGCTTGCAAAACTAGCATTCACTGAGTGTTCTTTTTGAACTTTTCGTATTAGAAACGAAAAACAAAAATCAACTGAATTTGTAGTGAAATAACGAAAAACTTCATTACCATGTATTCTTTAAAACACCTTTGAAATTATGAAAGTCCTACAAAGAAATACAGTATCCAGAATAAGAAAAACGAACCCTGACAGTTTCTGTACAATTCACACAACTTCTCCACGAGTCTATAATGCCTCTTCATAGCTCTATAGACGGATGTCGTTTATGCCTGCAGCCATTTGAGCTTCGCTGTTGAAAGTTAGCAGAAGTGCTGCCAGGTGTCAGGGATTTCCTTAAGCTGAGTAGGAGTCTCTCAGCAGTAAAGAACAAATGTGTTGAAGTATCTCAGTGTTCCTGATCTACGTGTAATACAATGATGCCATATTGTAGGCACATTTAGCGCCATATGTGGATACTGTCTGCAAAATGTATTGCGAATACAAATGGTAAAAAAAGAAATAATAAATTTAAACGTCATGTATAATGCGGCAGTATTTCACGCATCGTGGTGTTAATGACATTATGTCTGCTGACCTTTATATAGTACCGTAATATACTTCGGTGGGTGCATTTAGCGGCACATGTGGATTCTGTCTGCGGAATTTATCGCGATTACAGTCAGTAGCAGACAGCTATTGTTGCCTGACAGTGAGGGATATGTGCACCAAGTTTGGGTCAAATCTGTCCAGTGGTTTAGGAGGAGGTGTCGAACAAACATACGTACGTACACACAAATACGTACAGGTATTTTTATGCGTATGGATGTAATTATGCACCGAAATAACGAAAATTTATTTTAATATAGGTTTTTTACGAGTTGATAAAGATAGACTTTTTTATGCAATTTGGTCGTTGAAAGATATGTTCCCTTTCATTTGAAAGTAAGCTATGCTGCACTTTCAACAATTCTTTTGCTTGCACAGTTGCCGTGTTTTCTTCTTTTCTGAAATTATTGTCAACCCATTCTATTTTTACAGTTTTTGTGAGAGAATTTAAATGAAACTTTTCAAAATGATAATTATTTATCGGTAAAAAATTTGAATGTAAAAGAAAATACAGCACTTTTTTTATCATTGGAGATATAAGGAATTCCCTAATGTTATATTCTAATGTGTTAAATGCTGTGACGTTGAATTTTCTTAGGGTTTTGCATCAGAGACAAGTATTTCGTTATGTAAACTTTGCATGTTGCATTTTGTAAGCTGCAGAGTACGAAATTTAAATCAGGAACCAAGTTATTAACCACCTCTGGTATTTCATTTCACCAGCATCAATCATACACGGGAGAAATTTCCTTGGGTAATGCTACCATATGATTGCATAACACGCTATTATTCTATCTGATTAATTCAGACTTTTCATACTAATAATAACAATACTGCTTCCTTTTATAAAAGAAATATTTCCTTAGTTAACTGCATCTTAGTGACAATGGCATGCAAAAATTCATAGATATTTGTGCATTGTGTAGAAGATGTTTGCGAAAGAAAAGCCTTCGCATTTGATTTGATAATATTCTGTTTTTCAGTAAGTGAATTCAGTTCATACAGAAAATGAATCCCGCAGAATAATATTCTAATACAAGGGTAGTCCCAAAAGTAAGTTTCAAATGGTTCAAATGGCTCTGAGCACTATGGGACTTAACTTCCGAGGTCATCAGTCCCCTAGAACTTAGAACTACTTAAACCTGACTAACCTAAGAACATCACACACATCCATGCCCGAGGCAGGATTCGAACCTGCGACCGTAGTGGTCGCGCGGTTCCATATTATAGCGCCCAGAACCGCTCGGCCACCCCGGGCGATCCAAAAGTAATGTCTCCTATTTTTTATAAGTAAATAGGCCTGTTTATTTCTACAATGGTTTACATTAGTTTACAGCTTGAATATTTAGCTATTTTTCGACATAATCACCATTTCTGTCGATGCATTTTTGAAGAGGCTGTGGCAGTTTTTGTATGCCCATGTCATACCAGCTCGCCGCCATGTTTTTCAGGAAGTTATGAACTCCTTCTTTCACCTCGTCGTCGGAGCTGAATCGCTGGGACCACAATTACCGCTGACAGGTACTGTGAGACTCTGAAAAAATTGAAACGGGCAGTTCAGAACCGGAGAAGAGGAACGTTGAGCAAGGGCGTACACATTCTCCATGACAACGCTCTCCCACAAATCGCTCTTCAAACCGTTGCTCTCCTGCAACAGTTTTGATGGAACATAATCACCCATCCACCCTATAGACCTGACTTGGCACCCAGTGACTATCACCTGTTCCCTAGGTTAAAAGAACGTTTGGCCGGAAAGCGATTCAGCTCCGCCAACAACGTGAAAGACGAGGTTCATAACCTTCTGGACAGCAAGCTGCTATGACATGGGCATACAAAAACTTCCACAGTGTCTGCAAAAATACATCGACAGAAATGGTGATTATGTCGAAAAATAGCTTAATGTTCAAGCTGTAAACTGATGCAAACAATCGTAGAAATAAACTGGTTTATGTACTTATAAAAATAGGAAACCTTTCTTTTGGGATTACTCTCGCATCATGTGAGTTAAATCTCGGAGGCTTCCAGCACAAATAAGCTCTGTCACAGCGATCGTCGTAATCCTCAGGGAAACATTAGGAACTCTTCCATCCTTAACTTTTCTCTCGCACCCAAAAAAAATTAAAAAATAAAAAAAACATGAAAGTATATTTATCTGCTAAGACCCACCATTTTTTGTTCGAGGGTAAAAGATTACAGATCTGTATGCGACTGGCGCCTATATACGCCATAACGTAATTTTCATTGCACTAATAAGTTACTCATCTTGGTCAGTGAGTTAGGTAAATTATGATTCTCATTATATCATTGACTTGACTTAGTTAACATTAACATAAACATTTTCTCTGTGTATTATATTGGTGTGGTATAATAGCTGCTTGTCAATCTGACGACAAAAATAAACGAGACGTTGGACACGTTGGTTATTCGGATAATTATATTGGCAATCCTACGTCTTTGTGGGGGTTATCCAAAGATTATTCTAATTTTAACTACAACGTAATAGTTTATGTTTCACATTTATCGGTGGTCAGACACTATAGACAAAAATTTATACCATATACTTACTTGAAAATTTCTAGCAGATTAAAGCTGTGTACCGGACAGGGACTTGAACCTGAGACCCTTTTTCGGCTAAGTTCTGTACCAACAGAAACCTCCAAGAGCAACTCACGATCTGCCCTCAAAATTTCACGTCCTACAGGTCCGCAAAGTATGCGGGAGATATTCTGTCAAGTTTGGAAGATGGGAGGCGAGATAATGGTGGAAATGGAGTGCAGGTTATGAGTCTTGTTTGGTTATCTCATAATTGGGATGATCGGTGTATAACGTCCCTATGACAATCTCTTGCGATGCAGCAGTTATACTGATATGAAGAGAATAGCTGGCAAGTGTCACTACTGGAAAGTCTCATCAAATAAACCTTAGGATTTGTGACCTGAACAATAGCTCAACAACGCAAATAATTGTATTGGAAGGGAAACGATATAACAATGAACATGACATGATACTTACATTAAACTCGTGCGCCCTGTTTAGAGAGAAAAACAATGGAAAGTGTGTTACAAAAGTACTTTGCACGTTGGACCACATTTTAAAGATTCTTGCCGTACCGTTTGCGGATGGCCGTTGGCATGAATGATTGCTACATGGGGGCTCCCGCAGCCGATACACGTTAAAAGGTGGAATTAATTAAATCTCTATATTACGCTCGTTGGATAAATTACGCGCCATGGACTGCTCTTGAAACATACCGGCGACCAGTCGAAAGGTATTCGGCCGATTATACGGTCAGCCGTCAACCGTCCAGTGCCGATAAAAAAGCTCGACCTGTCGTTTTTCAGCGCGGTTTCGACAGGCGAGCCTTTTATCGACGTCCACAGACGCCAAGCCACAGTCTGTCTGTCATTTAAGGTTCCGGCCGCAGTGAATTTTAGTTAATAAGTGCAAACCAATCTGGGTGGCGCTGTGTCATTAAAAAAAGAACGGCTCGCAAAAAGTGCGGCTGATGGGCGTGCTGGCGGGTTTAATTTGTACACGATTCGCGGCTTAACATTTATATCGGCGGCGGCGGCGGCACTGATTGAATATCGACACATTCCCAAGAGCGCCGCCGCAAATGCGCGATTCGTGTCGCCGGCCGGAGCAGCGCCTAGCGGTGGGCTGCCGGCCACCTGCTGGCGCGGCCTGTGTGGTGGGTGGCCCGCTCGCCAGGCGCACTGGTGACCACCGCTGGCAAAATTAATTCTGCTCGCCAGTACCGAAGCCGCCGATACCGTGTACAGATGTGGTTACTACGTCACATGCAGTAGCTCCACCATCGAGTACATCTTCATTTCCTTTTATTTCACGTCAAGGTCTGCATTATCACTTTCAAGAGTAGTTGAAGTGATAGTGAACCCCTTTGGGGAGGATAGAATATCAAACAGTATTGATATTGGGCTCCCAGTAATTATTTATTGTATCCCTGTTGTCCCAAACTCTTTGTGATGCTGTGCTATTTATGGCGATAAACATTAATTACGCTAAGTTTCATCAAGCATCTAGTACTTCGTCAGCCTTCGGCAGACCAAATATCTACTGAAGCGAACACACCCTCTCACGATCGATATTCCGGAAGCTGGAAACCCTGTGATCAGAAGACACGTTCCTTACTTTGTTTTCTTAAGGATGGAAACGATAATTTCAGTTGCACGGAAATTCTAGTACACGTCTTTCGGTCATTGCTCACATTTTTCCTGGTAATTAGAATCCACATTTTGTTTGCTATTTTTGTCTCAGTATACATTTATTTGTTAAAATTAAAACAATTGTAGCCCTAGTCTTTTTGACCTAGGTTTCGGCCACTTCTAAGAGTGCCTTCATCAGAAATAAAACATTTAAAACTGGCATGTCACGTATAAAATAAATATGAAGCGATAACGCTTTAGTCACAAAATATTAAAATTGAAAACATAGAGGCAGGCCACTAAGGGCTGCGGTAGCTCGACATTGCAGTCCTTAGTGGCCTTCCTCTATGTTCTTTTAAATTAAAACCTCGTGCGTTGCAAGAACTAAAATAGCAGTCATCACTATGATTTTTGGGCTCCCTCCAAACCATTGGTATTCCAAACGTAAGGACTGCTTTTTACGTTGGAACAGTGGCTTCAGTTCTTCAACACACACTGAATAACCTTTGTGTGGGGTACAAGGCTTATCTTGATCGCCTAACTTTATACCAAAATAGGCGAAATACACTTTTTCAACAAAATCGGAAATGTTTCTTTGTTGCTTTTTAACGGTATAGTTACCACAAATGTAGCAGAAGCAATCTGGCGAATTTACACATACTCTGGTAGCCATTGTTCATAAAACAACTTCAGAACGCTAGAAAACAGTCACTACTTTAAAGCACTAGTAACAACAACACGTTAACAGCACAGAATGAAGAGTTACTGTGAACTGAAGGACAACAGGAGAAGCTCACTGCTTGGCGATGGCGGGGAAAGGGGCAGCGCGGCAGACAGGCACTGACATGAAAATATTGCTGGTTTCTCCTAATTACTCTTTATTGTACGTATAGTATAAAAAAGACTAAATAACAGTTTATGGAGATCCTAAACACCAAAATTCAAACTCACTAGAGTGCTGAAATATCGAAAAAGCTAGATTAGCAGTTTGTGAAATAACTGCATGCGATGGAATTTTTTCACTATTTTTCCCAAAATCAGCGTTGGAAACACTATAAAAATCTGAGAACGAAGTCTTTCGCGACGGCACTGTTGAATAAAATATTCTCGGACTTCTTGCCGCGTCAAATCTTGGTAAAACCTCGAGCTTTCGACGATATTCACCACCATCGTCATCGTCAGGAAACTGACTGGCTAAACAGCAGCTGTGGTGGACCTTATGTAGCCCCAGGACGGCTTGTGATTGGACGGCTCCTGATTGGACGGCGAATACGTCACGGTGTCGCAGATGTTGTCGACGCCTGCACTGGTGGCGCCATCGCTCCCGGAGTATCGAAGACCCGCGGCGAATCTCTCTGACGTTTCTCCATATCGAGCGCTCGCTTCCATGCACCACTAAGATTGTAACCATTTTCACGATTAAAATTGTTATCGCACATTCTAATTTCTATCGCCTCTTTATTGGAGTATAGCACTTATAAATGTTTGAAACGGGACCCAACTCTATCATATCGTAGAAAAACAACGGAGCTCTTGAAAAATTCTGGTCTTCCAGAAGATGTCATAAAAAATCTTAAAGTCCGAGCCCCTAGGCCTCCAAGGCTTTACGGATTACCTAAGATCCATAAAGATAATGTCCCTTTAAGACCCATCATTAGTGCTATTGGATCTTCTACAAACAAGCTAGCGAAATTCTTGACTAATTTAATGGTTCCCATAGTTGGCCATTGTGAACACCACATCAAAAACTCTCAAATGTTTATTGAGAAAATCAAACAGATTAGAGTTGGTCCAAATGATATTTTAGTTAGCCTAGATGTGGTCTCGCTTTTTACCAAGGTTCCTATTGAGGACACATTGCAATTTGTGACAGAACACTTTCCTCCGGAAACTGTACAGTTGTTTCGACATGTCATGACGACCACCTACTTTCTGTATGGCGGGAAATTTTATGAAATGAGGGATGGAATGGCCATGGGTTCTCCGTTAACCCCTGTATTGGCTAACTATTTCCTGGAACAATTTGAGGAACGTGCACTAAATTCGGCTGCACTCCGTCCATCTATTTTTTATCGTTATGTGGATGATACGTTTTTGGTTTGGCAGCATGGCGCAGGAGCCCTCGAGAATTTTCTGGAACATATGAATAGTGTGCACCCGAATATTCAGTTCACTGCCGAGATAGAGAGAGAGGGAAAACTGCCGTTTCTAGATGTACTGGTGCAAAGAAAAGCAGATGGGCGGCTTGGCCACTCTGTGCACCGCAAACCAACGCACACAGATCTATATCTCGACGCTAAGAGTTTCCATCATCCAGCTCAGAAGAAAGCCGTTCTAACTACATTGATATATAGAGCAAGAACTGTGTCTGACAAAGGCCATTTAAATTCTGAAATGAATCACCTAAAATACGTATTTCGTAGGAACGGCTGTGGTTCACGGGGTGTAAATTCAGCGTTCTGCAAGAGAATGGTGAAAATAATGATTATTCGCATGATGAACAACCTAGCGTGTTTCTTCCTTTCTTCGGTTCTGTTTCCAGTAAAATAGGCAGGATCCTTCGTAGACGAGGTTTGAGACCGATCTTTCGACCTCCAAGGAAAATCAAGGAGATGTTGCATCTTGTGAAGGACTGCCTCGGTCTCAGGATTCCTGGTATATACAAAATTCCTTGTGAATGTGAAGTAGTTACATTGGTCAGTCAGTCCGGACCATTTCCGATCGCTGTACAGAACATCAACGTCACATTAAAAATAGGGAGCTGGAAAAATCGGCAATTGCGGAGCATAGCCTCACTAGGAAACATAAAATTTTGTTTGGTGAAACAAAAGTTCTGTCTCAGGCCTCCACATACTGGGACTCGGTAATTAAAGAGGCGATAGAAATTAGAATGTGCGATAACAATTTTAATCGTGAAAATGGTTACAATCTTAGTGGTGCATGGAAGCGAGCGCTCGATATGGAGAAACGTCAGAGAGATTCGCCGCGGGTCTTCGATACTCCGGGAGCGATGGCGCCACCAGTGCAGGCGTCGACAACATCTGCGACACCGTGACGTATTCGCCGTCCAATCAGGAGCCGTCCAATCACAAGCCGTCCTGGGGCTACATAAGGTCCACCACAGCTGCTGTTTAGCCAGTCAGTTTCCTGACGATGACGATGGTGGTGAATATCGTCGAAAGCTCGAGGTTTTACCAAGTTTTGACGCGGCAAGAAGTCCGAGAATATTTTATTCAATATAAAGATCACCTAATATATCTGAAAAAATTTTATGTCGTAGGCCTGTGTTATCATCCCTCTCCACCTTGAGGCTATTCTGCCTTGTGATGTTTCGGCGCGGGACGCAGTAAAGAATGTATTTCAACGGAGCAGAGACCAATAAGACATAACTGTTGCCATGAAAAGTGACATACATTAGGAAATTTACTGACAAACCGTTACGGCCAGGCACCTGGGAACGAGCATCTCAGAAACGGCGAAGCTTGGTCGGTTGTTCGCATTTTACTCAAGTGTGGATTATGGGAAGCACTTTAAAGACGAAGAACACAAAACAGGCGACAAACGTTTGATACCCATGTCCCATTACAGAATGTGAAATCCTAAGCTTGCCCGCCTTATAGACAATGATAGGCGACGATACTTGTCAGATCTCACGACAAGAGTGCTGTAGGAGTCGCCCCTCTCGGGCCCGAAACTCGCGCTGTTTTGTCAGGGTATACCGCCTGAAGACCTGGACGATGTCGTTTGCCTCAAATACAACGACATTACTTGTAACTCATTTTATTGTTCAATATGCACGCATCTCTTAGCTGTGGTCTCAGCCACTGTCGATCGCTGTGTAGGCCGCAGTGAAATCTGCTGTCATCAGCGGCAGTCTGGTGACCGCCCGGAGATTGCTGTGTCACCCCGCAACCTGCAGCTCAGGCCAGCGACTCGTGGTCTGGCGGGTTGCCCGCACACCGATTCGTAGGAGATTCCTGTGTGACAGATCTACTGATAGAGTGAACTGTGACCTTGGTGAGCGTGGGTTGCCACACACACCGCCCATAGAGTGCTCTGTCCCTATCTCGTCACTGCATGGTGTCCGGTGCCGTGATATTTAAAGCTGTGATGTATGCTGGTCCTGGGCAGCCGGTTTGGTAGGCCATCTGACGTAAACGATGCTGAAGTATCAGAGCAGCTCGCGCCCTAAAATGGAACGGTGTTGGTGGACCCACGGACTAACATTGTGGCAACTAAAGTCCAGTACTCCACCGTCAGTTGTCTGAAGTTAGGAAGTTTCTGTAACTACGACAGGGGGCAAGACTGGAGCAACGTGACAATACTGGAGAAACCTTACGCAAGGTGTTGCTATACACTAATCAGAAACTCGAGTGTGTACGACATGGATGCCATAGATCCTACTGGTCGACTGCTTCTGGCGTTTAGACGATATTAATACATTACACTCATAGTCATTTTAAAATCTTACATCTACAATATCTTAAGAACTATTCATCTACAGATTGATCATTTAGACACGTATTCTCCCCTGGTTTTATCTTTCGTCTGATGTTTCTGCCAGATTTATTCCTGAAATGGTTTGGTTTTTGTACATTCTGAAGCTGCGATATGAATTTTCGGCCTCTGTGCCTACGTCATGGTAGCACCTCACACCACCCGCATCATGGGTTTGATGCGCCAATTACGTAACATTCCAAACTACCTGTTACCGGCTTGCTTCGTGGCATCACCATTCAGCCAATTGCAGAGTCTCGCAGAAATCTCCAGTCGCTACGCCCTCGTGAGCGATGCTCACCTGTATCAGAACTTTCACGCCGTATCCTGTCACCTCTCAAAACGACGCGCATCTCTTCACAGCTGTGTGTAATGTCTCACGCAGTTGTATGTTAAATGACAGTTGTATGTTTTGTACACTCACACGGGGTGACTTTGTAAAACTACGAGGATTTGAGCACTTGAAAACGATACATTGCAAATGTAGAAATCTCTAAAAGATAATAACAAAATGCCAATTTTAACACAGCTTAAGAAAGAAAGAAGAAATGCAAAAGGAACGAAAAGCAAAAAAAGGAGATACTGGTCGTTACTTGAAAAATGTGGGAGGAGGTGGAAATTACCAAGACACTTAATGAATATTGTTGAGTACTCTCAATGGTTGACGTACCTTGTACACAATTTCTTTTGAACATCAGCTTCAGGAAATCGTGGATCTGAAGGCAATTCAATGGTTTACAGGATTATTTCCCGAGTCTTGCATGTATGATAGGCTAATTACGGTAGATACGTTCTCTCTCTGTGTTTGGACTTTGGTTCTGTGCACAGCGACTGTCAGCTGTGGCCTAAGTTGCTGGATGTCTGGATCCGCACAGCCCAGACTACAGCTACGCACAAAGGGCCTGCCATTTCACACATGGAACAAACTGCTTCCTAGACGCTGTCCACCATTATCCGCCCACAGTCAGTTGGCACACACTCACCACGATGCTTCACCTCCAGTGTCGTTTCAATGAAAATTAGTAAGTGATGTTTCGCTTACCTCAGCGTAATAACCTTGACCAAGGGAAGTAACCCTGTGCTAATGTTTATAGTTTATAACAACTACCATATTATTGTTTTCATCTGTATTGCATTATGTATCTGGAAAAATATTGTGTCAGAATGAGCTTCTGACGGGCAATGGCAGCCAGTCTAGGAAAAAGAATGTATCAAAGTCTATAAACAATGTTCTTATTTCTTTGTGGCTTTCTGCCCCATCTTTACATGGTCGATAGGGTTAATTTAATGGGTGGCTTTTCTGTCAGAAACCCATTGCAACCTAGGATGGAATGTGTGTAGTCCGTCTGTGTATAATGAGGTGGGACTTGGGTACCAGCTCGGTAGTCACCTAGTCGAATGTGGGAAACCGCATACCCAGGTTGGCCAGCACACCGACCCTTGTCGTTAATCCGCCGGGCGGGTTCGATTCCAGGTCAGCATACCTGCCCGTCCCGAAAACGTAACTTTAATACACACGGATATATGGAAGGATCGAAAACATACTCCATATACAGGGTTCTTCCGTAGGAGCGTGCAAAAGTCTAATAAGACATAGAGAATGCTCCACTGAACAATTTGGGGTAGGGAACCTGGGGTCTGCCCCTTTGTCTAGCATTACTGTTTTCCAGCTTATCTGCAGCTAACATGCGTATGAGTTTACACGTACTGTGCTGTTTATTTACATATACATTCTTTATTTCCTGCAAAGAAACAAGAATGACGAGCCTGGTTACTAGGAAGTCATGATGCAGGTTCTGTTTAGTTGTCCATAAGGTTGCTCTGTTGTAACGTATTTATATTGTCCCACGGTAGAATATGATATGAATCAACGACAGAACCATTAATTACTCAGTGTTATTCAGTGACGTACAGTACAATACAATGGAGCAGTACCGATGCAGTTTCGTAGAACTCACTGACACCCATCTTGTGTATGGGGAAGTACGTTACAATACTCTGGCTGCTGAAAGGCTGTTGACGTGGACGTGTACTGACAGAGAGCGGAGTATGGACGTTCACAGGGATCGTGTTCGTCCTACTAATACGTTGTCGTACGGTTGGAAAACTACGGCCGACTGATGAAGCTCGTCACCTGCAGCCGAATAACATCTGACAATTGATCGGCAATCATTCTGTCGCGAAGCAACTGAACTGAAAACTTGCCTTATGATACCATTCCCAGTGTCAAAACTCGGACCAATGCAACGTAATTTTAACATTTACCTTTCTAAGACTCGACAAGTAATAGAATGTGATTTGTTGGAATAATGATTGGTAAACGGAGATTTCTGCGAAAAAAGTTTTGAAACTGATAAGCCTGATAATGCTGACATTGTATCCCCAGCATAACCGGATACGCAACACGGTATTGACGAGGAGGAGGGAGAAGCAGCAGCTGCGTTCAGCTGCCAGCTGACACAGTCGACAACACTTCGTCCGTGAGAACCGCAGAAAATCTACAACGTTGTTTTGTCCAGGTGGAAGTGCGAAAATAAAAGCGGTTTGAGTATTTTAGAGAACGCTATTTACATCGGGTGAACGTAAGGCTGAAGATGTTCTTCTCAGTTTTGATCTTTAATACAGATTCTAGAATTTTTTTAGCAGTCTCGCTGAATTGAGTACTTTCAATCGGTCTTTGATGCACAAAAACAGCAGCGAAGTCAATAGAAAAGTATCACAACATGTGCTTTTTCCAATATTTGTATTGTTTCTGTCACCGGGTCACACTAAGATGATCTGACAGATGCAGACTGCAGAGCGTCTTTGGAATATTCTCAGTTTTGTTTTTTAAATACAGTCTCTACAATTTTTTAAACAATCTTATTTAATGTACACTGTACATCACGAATAATGTGTTCAAACATCTGATGACACAGTATTGCGTTTTTATTACGCTTATATTGGTGTTCCGACTTATTTTCCACACTCTTGTCCTCTGCAACTTCCAGCTACAGTTTCCAATGTGTTCAAACATCTGATGACAACGACAGCGACAATGCATGGTAGGTGTACGCTTCTATAAACTCTGAATGGACTGCTGCGGTGATATTCCGCTTGCAATGAATAAGACGAATTACCGCAAGGTACTTCACTTTGTGAATGGGCTGCACGATTTTGTTTTCACTCTTGTAGTGCCGTGCTACGTTATTGTGGCGCGGGGATTTCAGCCTGTACCAGGACTTAGTTTTTTCGGGTTGATAAACAAAACTTCATAACTTTTGTATTCCCACTAGAGATTCATATCCATTTCAATGAGTAAAATACATCACGGCCATTTCCACTTAAAACAGATGCCCTTTATGAGGTGTAGCTACGTTGGTTATTGCAACTCCAAGATTCACTATGTTGCCCCTTTCAAACTTTGTCAAGGACTGGTGGGGTTGCCTAATACAAACAAGTCGCTTGCTTTGTGGTCCTTCACAGTGGTCACTAACCATCTGACGCAGCGCGCGCCCGTTATATAGGTTACTACCAGAGAAAAGAGCGTTGTCCAGGTACTTATTTATAGCTATGCTTCCACCCTCTTACCACGCAGTGTCTGGCTTTGTGGTTCAAATGGCTCTGAGCACTATGGGACTTAACATCTGAGGTCATGAGTCGCCTAGAACTTAGAAATATTTAAACCTAACTAACCTAAGGACATCACACACATCCATGCCCGATGCAAGAGTCGAACCGGCAACCGTAGCAGGTAGGCGGTTGTTACCTCCACAGCGATTGTTTCCTGACACTAAGTGCACGTGTACCAAGTCTGGTTGAATTCAGTCCAGCGATGTAGGAGGAACATAACGAACACACACACACGCACATTCATTTTGATATTTATCGAGAGACTGTAAGACTTGGGAGGGAGGCAACAGAAATGCGTTCTTGTGGCCGCTCCATGTGTCACGGATGAGTGCAGATCCGTTCGCTACCCCGTGACGGTACGTACGTGTGCGTAACTCGTACATTGTTCCATTATTTCCAGATGTCCTGGAAATAACGGAACAATATTATTTTTAGTGAGTTTATTAGCCTCCGCTCCCTGAGATACACGGGAAATAGATTTTCAGAGCAACTTAGCAGCAAATAAATACATCTGGTTGTTAATTGTGTTGGTAGTTGGCTAAAAAAAAAAAAAAGGGCCAAAATGAAATCCAGCATTTTCAACGTGTGCGCTGGAGCACTCGAAACTGTTGAAAATGCGATGCACCACATTCGCATTAAACAGTGCGACCCATTATGGAATGAACCTCTCCTGAAGTTGCGGTAAATGAGGCCGTTTGAAACACAAATTTGAGCATTACTTTTCAAACGGTATTTTTCTGTTTTAAATAGCATCAGCGCTTTGCAGTAATTAATTATTTAGCGGTGCATAAATGAGATAATTAGCAACAAGGCTGCAGCAAATAAATATTTGTTTTATTACACCTGTTGCGAACAAATATGGAAGCTGGAGCGCGCGTTTGCGCTTGCCGGCTCGCAGATTACGCGCGTGCCGAGAACAAAGGACTGGCGTGCGTGGTCCGCTGTGCGCATGCGCGGCTGTGGCTGTGGCTGCAGCCGCTTTGTGACCCGGCTGTACCGGGCAGATAGTCAATTACGGCGCGAAAGCTGCATCAAAATGATTAAAAACAGGCACTAATCCGCGATGCACATTTTCACAAAACAAACTGTGGCAATGGCGTCGCGATCGCTTTAGATGGCAAGTGGCGTTTTATTGACGTTGCCATGGCGACGCCGAGTGCACAGATTTATTTCGCTGTAACATTTCACGCGGCCGGAATTACCAATAATCATCGGCCAAAACCTTATGGACCGTTAACAAGAGACCACCGGAATAACGATAGAGTAATCCGCATACAGCTGCGATCAGTTAAAATGGAGCACTACGTGGTAACACGTGGACACGGGACTAGATCTTCCGAACGTATTAGTTTTGAATAAGCCAAAATCAACATCTTTTCCACCACCATACAGGATAATAGAACTCAGTTACCCTTTTTAAGATAACGCTTTGATAATGTTTTGCGATATACTTGTGAATAAAATTCTGCATTTTTTTACAGATGTTGTTTCGGTATTTCAGGAAACAAATACAACCAGAATTAATGTATACTTATTCCACAATGGTACCTGGTCATTTTACTATACACAAATAACTGCACATTATCGAGGTGTGTTCGCAAATTGCGAATACGATTATAAACCAACAATCGAAATGATTATTGATAGATGAAAGTTTACTCCGAATCGGGTCAGCTTAACTGCTATGGCTATCCGTGCGCGCCTCCCAGATCGTCACATAGTTCCATATGTATCAGTTCTGAACTATATAGACACTGAACAAACCAGAATTCGCCAACCTGTATAACAATGTTACAGTTCGGGAATGACAATACTATATGGTATAATTTCCTCCTTACTACTTTCTTTAAAGTTTCTGCTGAATTAGGGATAAATAATGAGACATTTCTCCTTCCATCTCCTTTTTCGTTTCTCTACTGACGAACAGAGTCTGTCATGTCCTGTCTTTTTTTTTCTTTCCGGAGGTTTAACTGAATTTCCAATTTTTTTAGATTTTGTGGATATGTTTTAATAAAACACCTTCACAATATCTCGACAGATGTTTCTCTAAAGTACTACATGTAATTTATATTTTAGGATGTTAAAGTGGTAGATTTGGAATGTAGAATTAGAGTCATCAAGAAACATACTAACCAAAGTCAAAGAGCGTCATAGGTTTACATCGTCCGCATCCTGCTTTATTGCAATCTAAAGACTTTATTTTGCAATTAATCAGACGCTTTATGCCTCATACTTGCTCTATGAGTTACTGTGTAGCCACTTTAATTGCTTTGCACCACATTTACAACATATTTTACAAGTCATGGACCTGAATAAAGTAGCTTCATCGTACTAGCGAGCTCATTAACTTCGGATTTTATTGTTGCAATTCGTCGTACGTTGCTTTTGATACGCAATAGTTCACTAACGTATCTGTGGGTGAATTCTTCCTCCTACCCTTCCAAAGTTGAGCTGCTGTCTCAGGTGTGATCAGGCGAAGATTTTCCTTTATCTTACAGACTAAGGTGTGAGCACACCCTTATTGCGTAGAGCTGATTTTTTAAATTTTTTTCGTTCATTTGTTCACTCGTTCATAGTTTTCCGTAGGTTATAGCATGAGGAGAAATCTTCGGAAGTATAGCATGAGCCAAGATACATCTCAGCAAAGTGAAGCAGCTGTTAGGAAATGCATTGATAAAAAAAATAGAAATAAAATAAGAGGAACTACTACTGCATTCTCGGATCTGTTAAAGAGCTTCTTGTATCTACTGCCAGGTCAGTACCTGCATTCTTCGCATCGACGGACTGCTGTATCATCCTGAGCCCAGAGACGTCACTGGATGCAGCTATGGAGGGGCATGTTGTCAGCACACCGCTCTTCCGACCGTTGTCAGTTTTCAGCACCGGATCCGCTACTACTCAGTCAAGTAACTCGTCAATTAGTCTTACAAGGGTCACTTGCCAACAGCGCTCGGAAGATCAGGACGGTCACCCTTCCAAGCCCGACAACGATTAACTTGGAGGTCTGTTGGGAATCAGTGTTACCACTGCGGCAAGACCGTTGGCTAATACTTGCTTAAAAACATTCATATTTACACAAATTGTAACGTATCAGTTCCTCGAAGCGACCGTCTTCTTGTGCTGGCCGTTGTTGCGAAATCCTGCGCTGGTTTACCTTCTTTGGGGAAGGAGACTATCCTACAGCATGGATAATGCACCGTTCTTCCCTGAGATACTAAAAGTATGATAACAGGGAGCATCCACTACCCTTATTTTTATCAAACTGACTGATATCTTCAGTCTGCAGATCGCTGCCTTTTATTTCCAAATTACCGGTTTGGTGCAATGTCGCCAATGTTCAGGTGATATGCTGTAGTTAGAGAGTATCATATGACAACGGGTTTTCCAAACACTCTCCGAAGCAGCACCTTGAAGTGGTACTACGAACGTTAAACGGAAACGGCCGATCGAAGTGTCTACATTATGCTGCGGACGCGGGTCGGCCCTAAGGCTTGCATATTAAAAGAATTCCGTGACACGGTTGAGAGTTGGCGAAACCGACGGATCGACCGGCAAGTCATGTGGCGTGCACGAGGGAAGTTTTGAGCGTCCGAGGCGACGGTGATGTTGCGGTAAGTATTTCGGAAGTCGAAAGTCTGTTGTCAGTGATCAATGCAGATGTTATCTTTCTGTCGAAAGTTTGGTGAGTGCTTGGAAGCGCATTCCTTAAGGTGGGCTTGGGAACCTGCTTAGTCAGTTGCCAGCTTTCCAGGAGGGAGATGCTGCTTTGTGAGGGTACACAGACTGTATGGACTGTATGCGAAGAGGCCGCCAAGCAGAGCATAGAACAACCAGCACGCTGGAAGTGTTGTGTAACAGACGAATCGGGTTGTTCGAAGGTTATTAGAAGATATTAAATTATGCTACATTGTAAGGTGTCAGGCAAACCCAACACCTTCCATGAAAACCCTGACATGATAAGCAAATCCAGTAGTATGTCACATAGCTCCGAATAAATCGTGACATTAAATTAACCAAAGTAATACAAGTAACGAGTGAGCAAATGGAATGCCACAGACTAACACAAGAATGCCTAAATGCATGTCGTACCTTCCCACTGTGAGGCAGATGCAGTTCTGAGGGGAGAAACGAGGACAGAAGCCGAGAGGAGAACCGTGTTAAGCTAGAAGGCTCTACGATAAGGGACCGACACCCACGTCTCCAGCTAACCACTAGGGCTCACCACGTTTTAGCGTGAGACTGTTTCGCGTCTCAGGTACGTCAAGGACAACCCCCAGCCCATGTTAAAAGCTAGAGCCCTCCAGAAAAGCAGTATAGATCTTACGATAACACAACAAGGGCCACTACCACCCACAAGTTTTAGCGTGAGACTTTTTCGCGTGTCTGTTACATTAGGACAATCCTCCAGCCCATGTTAAAAGATAGAGCCCTCAGCAGTATAGATCTCACGATAACGCTAAAAGGACCACACCAGCTGCAGGTTTTAGCGTGATACTTTTTAGCGTCTCTGTTACGTTGCAAACTTTAAAAAACATTGCCCCACCACGAAAAGTATAACGTTTCTCATTGGATAGACAGAATTTTTGTAGGCGGAGCTTAAGGTTAACATTGAGACCCTGATTGGACAAATGAAAACATAGCCAGATAGTTTTTTTTAAACTAACTTCGGTAAATTGTATAAGGAGAAGTTAGATGAGAGTTAGTTCCGAGACGGCGAGCTGGATGGCTGGTGCGCCGGCAGCTGTCGCCCTGACGCTGCCTAAACACCGACAAGGTAATGAACGCACGCGATGCCGCATTTTTGAGCGCATAAGGCTTCACTCAGAACTGCAGAAGTCTCATCTGTTACACCCCGTTTTTGCGTAATACTAGTGGCGATCGTTAATTAAAACTCACATTTGCCACTTGAAGTAAAGATCTGAAACGCGATGATTTTTCTTTTATATAGTAATTTACGACAAGTTAGATAAGTAATTAAAGATAATTGAGGGTCACTGTATACCATTTTGATAGGTTTTTCTTTTGTGAAACTTAAATTTAACCTAGATTATAGTTGTGATATGGCATAGGTCATCCTTCGATCGATTGTAGAACTTGGAAACCCATTCAGGGAATATTCGTTCACATTTTTGTTGAACGCAGTTGGTTTTTACTATCCTGTATTAAAACATTTCCTTTTATCAATAGTGCAATTTATAAACGATGTTTTGTGAGTAGAATAAAATTTCCAATGGTAAACTTAACTGCTTTTTCGACGTTATTTTACCAGCTAACTAAAAATAGGAAAGCCTTGAACCCTTTCCACTACATTTAGTTAGTATTAAGATTCTTTTACAGGGAGTGCAGTGGAGCTGACGCTGAGATCATTTAGTATTTGGTTATATCATCACTAGTCTCACTGAACTCTTCTGAATTGTACATGTCATTTGTGGTCTGGCGTCTCCTTACCACCAACAGGTCCCAGGTTCAAACTAGTTAATTCCCTAAAAAACACGCTCAGAGCGTCGTTGCGCGAAAGTGGTAGGGAGACACGATATAGTACAAACAGACACCACCATGAATGTTTAGAACATGCAGGTTCGAAACGTGGAGTTCCTATATATCCTTATCCTTTTTGACTTAATATTGTCGTCCTACTTTGTAGACGACGAAATGTCTGTCTGTGGCGTTTTTATCCCATTCTTGGTCGCCTCTGAGAGTTTGTTGGAAGTAGGTGCATTACTACAGGACAATGATTAGCATTGTAATACAACTGACTATTTTACCCCGTCTCTCTCGTCAAAGCGAGGTTAGCGACCCTTTTTACACGCTGGTAGTTATTGCACAACAGTACACAGAAATAGTCCGAGTCCGTCACGAAACGTTTCAGACGAAGTCTATGAGCAACCAGTCCCGTGTTTTGTCCTCTACAGTTACCTCTACTACCATGGAAGTCATACTCTGCTGTTTTTGACAGATGTCCTATCATCCTGACCCTTCTCCTTGTCAGTGTTTCCCACATGCTCCTTTCCTCTCCGATTCTGCGCAGAACCTCCGCATTCCTCACCATGTCAGTCCACCCAATTTGTAATAGTCGTCTGTAGCACCACATCTCAAAAGGTTGGATTCTCGTCTGTTCCTGTTTTCCCATAGTGAACATTTCACTACCATAGGATTCCTGCGCTCCAAACGTACATGCTCAGAAATTTCTTCCTCAAATTAAGCTCTACTTTTGATACTAGCAGACTTTGCTTGCCAGGAATGGTCTTTTTGCCATTGGCAGTTTGCTTTCAATGTCCTCCTTACCCCGTCCGTCATTGGTTATTTTCCTGCCTGGGTAATAGAATTTCTTAACTTTATCTGCTTCGTGATCATCAATCCTGATGTTAAGTTTCTCGCTATCCTCGTTTCTTCTACTTCTCTTTACTTTCGTCTTTCTTTGATTTACTGTCAGTCCACATTCTGTACATCTAGACTGTTCATTACATTCTGCAGGTCATGTAATTCTTCTTCAGATTAGCAATGTCAGCAGCGAATCGTATTAGTGATATTATTTCACCTTTTATTTTAATTCCACTCCTGAACATTTCTTTTATTTCCACCATTGCTTCAGATTGCTACAGATTGAACAGTAGGGGCGAAAGGCTACATCCCTGTCTTACACCCTTTTTAATCCGAGCACTTCGTTCTTAGTCGTCTATTATACCATCTTGGCTCTTGAACATAGTGTATACCCGTCTCTTCCTACTACTTACCTATATTTTTCTAAGAATTTCAAACATTTTGCACTATTCTACATTGTCGTACGCTTTTTCCAGGTGGACAAAGCCAATGTACGTGTCTTTATATTTCTTTAGTCTTGATTCTATTATGAACCACAGCTTCAGAATTTCCTCTCTGGTGCTTTTCCTTTCCCAAAACCAAACTGATCATCATCTAACACATCCTCAATTTTCTTTTCCATTCTTCTGTGTAGTATTCTTGCCAGCCAGCAACTTGGATACATGACCTGTTAAACTGATTGTGCGATAATTCTCGCAGTCGTCAGCTGTTGCAGTCTTCGGAATTGTGTTGATAATATTTTTCCAAAAGTCAGACGGTATGTCACCAGACGCATACATTCTACACACCAACGTGAATAGTCATTTTGTTGCCACTTCCTCAGTCATTTTAGAAATGGTGATGGTATTTTATCCATCCCTCCAAAACTCTCTTATATTCTGATTCTGATACTGAATCCCCTATCTGTTCGAAATCGACTCATGTTTCTTCTTCTATCACATCAGACAAATCTTCCCGATCATAGAGGCCTTCATTGTACTCTTTCCACCTATCTGCTCTCTCCTCTGCATTAAACAGTGGAATTCCCACTGCACGCTTAATGTTATCATTCTTGCCTTTAATTTCACCGAAGATTGTTTTGACTTCCTTATATGCTGAGTCAGTCCTTCTGACCATCATTTGTTTTTCTATTTCTTCACATTTTTCTTGCAGTCATTTCGTCTTAAGTCCCTACGCTTCATATTTATTTCATTCCTCAGCTATTTGTCTTTCTATATTGCTGATTTTCCCTGAACATTTTTGTACTTCCTTCTTTCAACGATCAACTGAATTATTTCTTCTGTTACTCATGGTTTTTTCGCTGTTACCTACTTTGTATCTACGTATTTCTGTCCAACTTCTGTGATTGCACTTTTCAGAGACGTCCATTCCTCTTCAACTGTACTGCCTACTGAGCTATTCCTTACTGCTGTACCTATAGCCTTAGAGATCTTCAAGCGTATGTCGTCATTCCTTAGTACTTCTGTGTCCCACTTCCTTGTGTATTGGTTCTTCCCGACTAATCTTTTAAACTGCGTCCTACTCTTCATCACCACTACATTGCGGTCTGAGTCTATACCATGATGTAATCTGACTGAAATCTTGCCGTACTACCCGGCCTTTTCCGGGTATATCTCGTCCTCTTGTGATTGTTGAACAGAGTATTTGCTATTACTGGCTGAAATTTAATAAGAAAGTCAATTTGTCTTTCTCCTCTCTAATTTCTTGTTCCAAGTCCATAATCTCCTGTAACTTTTTCGTCTATTCGTTCCCCTACCACTACATTCCAGTCTCCCGTTAGTATTAGATTTTCCTCTCCCTTTACGTACGGTATTACTATTTCAGTACCGTCATATAATTTCTGTATCTCTTAATCTTCAGCTTACGACGTCGCTATGTACACCTGAACCATCACTCTCGGTGTTGGTTTGCTGTCGATTCTTATAAGAACAACCCTATCAGTCTTCACTGTAACACACTCTCTACTTCTCAGTATTGTGATGCCTTGGAGCTGCCCAGTATGGCAACATCATTACCTTGTATACCACGTCAGGCATATTGAAGTCTGATGTCACGTTTTGCTGGTGCTCATATTCTAAGTCTTGGCTTATGATGTCACAGTGACAGTGACAGTATTCCAAGTCAATCAGCATGATACTGCACCTGTTTGAATTTCCCGTCAATTTATATTTAGAACTACAGTTCTTGTCTAACATGAAATAAAATAATAGCAGAGTTGGGTTCTTTTTTGAATTTCCCACCAAAATTTTGATTTTGACTTCAAAGTTTGGATTTTCTGTCGTTTTATACATAGGGAAAATGACACCTGTCAGACAGGGTTTAGGGTTGGGGTTGGGGCTGGGTTTGGTGTTGTAGTTTGGATGGGGTGGAGGTGTGAGTATGGGTGGGGTTTGACGAGCGTGGAAGTGGAGGTGGAGGTGTTGGGGGTGGGGGTTGTATTGTATTGTATTGTATGTTAACTGGGGACCTAGAAACGACGGAGAGGCTCCGTCCCCGCAGCAGCCGCAGTTTTCCACAACCCCACGACGACTACCGCAGCCCACTTCACTCCTCCGCCGTCCCACACCGAACCCAGGGTTATTGTGCGGTTCGGCCCCCTGTGCACCCCCCTCCCACGGAACGTCTCACTAAAGACGAGTGTAACCCCTACGTTTGCTTGGTACAGTGATGGTGATGTACGCGTACGTGGAGAACTTGTTTGCGCAGCAATCGCCGACATAGTGTAGCTCAGGCGGAATAAGGGGAACCAGCCCGCATTCACCGAGGCAGATGGAAAACCGCCTAAAAACCATCCACAGACTGGCCGGCTCACCGGACCTCGACACAAGTCCGCCGGGCGGATTCGTGCCGCCGACCAGGCGCTCCTTCCCACTCCTGAAATCCGCGCGTGAGACCGCTCGGCTAACCAGGCTGGCGAGGGAAAACCATTACTCATTGGTCACAACCTCGGTGACATATTTTGTCCATGTACTGACATTATGAACGTACTGCAGAGCGTTTATATTACTGTTCTTACCTTATTGTAGATGTTTTTATAGCATTTGGAAAGGGCAGGTGAAAAGATGCAGTGAATTTATGACAATGTGAACGCTGATGATAATGACGATGATGGCGACTGTGGTGTAATGATGGAATTATGACTATGCCAATGGTGATGACCATAATAATGATGGTGGTAACGAGGTTGATTATCGTGGTTTGGCTGCTTCCAGTGATTGAGCCACTGCGTTTATTCCTTAATATTCACCGGTTCTCGTATTCTTTCTGGCATGTCCTAGTTCCCACTCTGCCTTTTATTTGCCTGTACGTCTGGCCGAGACGCTAGGCGACTTCCTTTTTCCCCTCTCGAACAAAGAACCGACAGCGAACTTAAAATGAGGTCCTCTGTGGCGACGGCGAAGGTCGCGTCGCCTTCGAGGACACGCCGCGCGCATCCGGCAGCAGGACAAATAAATCGGGCCCCGTTGCTTTTTTAATAAATGCGGGATCCGGGCGAGGGGAACGGGACGAGGACACGGCCGGCCGGGGTGCGCGTGGCGTGTCGCTGGCTGAGATTTAGCGCGGCGACCCATCACGGCGTCGGCTCGGAGGCCCCCCGGCCCAGCCAGGGGAGGCGGCGATCTGCAGTCTGCAGGCGCCCGCGGCGTGTTATGGGGGAGAGAGCAGGGCCGGGGGAGCGGCAATCATATCGCCGTCAGCGGGGCTGCCGCTGCTGGCTGCTTTGTCCGGCCAGGCGAGCCGATCTGTCAGCCGGCGCGGCGCCACTCGGAGGCTTAAGATGGGTCTTCAGGGGGCGCGCAGGGTAAACATGGCGGCCGGGACGCGGCGCTGGCAGAAATTGCGTCCCCGAGGGCGAGGCTTCGCTGGCTACAGGTCTGCTCCATTCTCAGATAACAATAAAAAAACTGTTCAGGAAGAACAGTTTTATACAACCTGCTAATCTACGAACGTGAGTAAGCTTACGACGCCGTAATAGCTGACGTGACGTAAGTCAAGCGATACCTCCTAATATCGTGTCGGACCTCCTTTTTCCCAGCACAGTGCAACGACTCGTCGTGGAATGGACTCAACAAGTTGCTGGAAGCCCTGCCGATATATTGAGCCATGCTCCATCTACAGTCGTCCATAACTGCGAAAGTGGTTCTGGTGCAGAGTTTTGTGCACGAACTGCCCTCTCGGTTATGTCTCATAAATATTCCACACGTCTTATGTCGGGCAATCTAGATGGCCAAACACTTCGCTCGAATTGTCCAGAATGTCCTTCAAACCAATCGCGAGAAACTGCGGGCCGGTGGCATCGATTTCCAGTCAATGATCGATTCACTTGGACCAAAGAACACAGTTCATTCCACGTAAACACATCCCACGCCATTATGGAGCCACGACCAGCTTGCACAGTGTCTTGCGGACAACTGGGGTCCATGGTTTCATGGGGTCTCCGCCACACTATAAACCTGTCATGAGCTTCTTACCAACTGAGATGGTGACTCATCTGACCAGGTGTAATGGTTCTTTGTTTACGTGACCATCACGGCAGTCCAAACCCAGTTATTGAACCAGTAATATACAACTTTTCTGCGAAGTAACAGACATATTTTTGTGACAATATTCACATTTGGTTTTATTAATGTATAGGTACTCCGATATATCGATATATTACAGTGATATGGTTCTTCTGTGTTTTCATTTCTGTGAGACTGTCATAATCTTTGACTTACTTGTAACCGTTTTGGCGCGAATGCGCACAGAGCAGTCTTTGTTTCATTTTGTGGAAGTTAAGTTGTTATTTCGCTTTGTAAAAGAACAGTCAAGTCTTGTGTTTGGATAAATTGGAAATTAAATATATGAAGATTGATACAAAACTGTTTTCTTGATGATGTGACAATTAAGAAGAAGTATATGTGAATTTACAAGAAGTTTAATAAAAATGTGGATTATTTCTACCATATCACTGTTCTGATCTGGGATTGTTTGATCATTAAGAATTTCCTGAAAAACGTATTTGTTAGGTCTTCAAATATTGCTAAAGTACAGATCTGGACCTTCTAGCAGTTAAAGTCCAATCACCCTAGAATGAATAAGATGAGCCATAACAACTTCGACGAAATCTACGTGGGAATCCATTCAAGATAAGTGCCAAAATTAATGACTTTTTTTACAGTGACTTCATTATTTCCATTCTGACGACACCATCCACAGTCAATAACTTTGTTGTTGCCCGATAAAGCGAACAAATGCTGCGTGAGAAACATTATTAATCTGATTTCTAACCAACTTTGCAAGTGATGGTGTTGTTAGACAGGCCACGGTTTTGCAGTAGTCTAGGGTCCAGCCGATATGATAATTAGCCCATGAGAGGCGATGCAGGCGATGTCCTGCTGTCAGCAAATGCAGTAGCGTCGGTCGTCTGCTGCCATAGACCATCAACGCCGAATATCGCCGCACTGTGTTAACGAATACGTTCGTCTTAAGTCCCACATTGATTTCTGAGGTTATTTCACGTATGCTGCTTGTCTGTTAGCACTGACAATGCCACGCAAACTGCGCCGCTGTCAGTGGTCAAATGAAGGCTGTCGGCTTCTGTGTCGTCCGCGGTTTCAGACAGTGCCCGAAATGTGGTATTCTTGGCACACTCTTGACACTCTGGATCTCGGAAGAATGAATTCCCTAACGATTTTCGAAACACAATGCACCAAGCGTCTCCTTCCAACTACCAAACTACCATTCTGCGTTCAAAGTCTGTTAATTCCCATCGTGCGGCTATAATTTTCAGATGAGTAACTTAAGTACATATGAAAGCTCCGCCAATGCGCTGCTCTTTTATACCTTGTGTATCCGATACTATCGCAATCAGTATGTGTGTATATCGGTATGCCGTGAATTCTATCACCCCTTATATTTCTGTTTCATACTGAACTGACGGCAGTGTGTTAAACCAGGAATACGTTAGCCGATGAATATTACTGTCCTGCTCCACTATTTCCATGCCAGTATTGTATCCTGCAAAATTTCATCCTTATGACAGCTCATTTTCATTATTTTAAGTAGAAAAACCCATTCTCACAAGTGAAGAATGGTGTGAGCAGATGTGTGTCTGACGTTATTACAAGTTTTCATCGCAGTCCAGAATGCACAGACGACTTGTATGTGAACGTATACATTTTGATAAAGAACGAATAGTTTCTATAAGAGACATGGGAACATCGCCTGATTTCCTGCCAGAAAGGCCGCAGTTCGTAATAACTGACGGAAAGAAGTGTTAAACAGAGGTAATATCTGGCTTTCCCCAAGTAAGTGTTATAGACGATCTGTTGCTCCTGATCAACATAAACGATTTAGGAGACAATCTGAGCAGCTCCCTTTAGCAGCTAAAGCTGTCATTTACCATCTTTTAAAGCCGTCAGATGATCAAAACAAATTTCAAATTAATTTGACAAGAAAGTGGCAATTTTCTCTAAATAATGAGAAGCATGATGTCACCCACATGGATACTAAAATCAATCCGCTAAATTTCGCTTGGACGATAAAACACAGAAATCTAGGAGCTGTAAATTCAACTAACTACTTATGTATTACAATAACGAATAACTGAAACTGGAACAATCACATAGATTCTGCTGTGGGAAAAGAAAACCAATGACTGCGATTTACTGTCAGAACATTTAGGAAATGTAACAGTAATACTAAAGAGACGGCTTTCACTAAATTCGTCCTCCCTCTTATAGAATATTGCTGTGTTGCGCAATGTGGGATGTGCATCAGATAGCATTAGTGGAGAACATATAAAAAGTTTAACGAAGGGAAGCTTATTTTGTTTTATCGGAGAGTTCCACGGATATGATAACGAATTGGTGTGGTAATCATTAAAACAGACTAGCCTCAACGTATGAAAATATATTGTTGGTGCCCACTTATATAGGGAGAAACAATCATCATAATAAAATAACAGAAATCAAATTTCACATGGGAAGATTTAAGCATCCGTTTTGCTTGTGCGCTGATGGTGAATGGATCGGTACTTAACTGTGAATTGCAAAAAATGGTTCAAATGGCTCTGAGCACTATGGGACTCAACTGCTGTGGTCATCAGTCCCCTAGAACTAAGAACTACTTAAACCTAACTAGCCTAAGGACATCACATACATCCATGCCCGAGGCAGGATTCGAACCTGCGACAGTAGCAGTCGCACGGTTCCGGACTGCGCGCCTAGAACCGCGAGACCACGGCGACCGGCGTGAATTGCACAATAATCATCTAGATGTAGCTGTAGAACGAGTGGTTACGGGACACATTCGGGACAATATTATAGAAGGAGAAGATAGTAAGTTGTTCGAGTGGCTGTGACGGATAGATGAATGACATCACATGGAATACGCGCAGAGCGTAAGCGTAAATAGCAGGGAATAGGTTATTAGAGTCTGGTTTGTGATTTCGAGTTGTCGTGGGTTGCTTACGTCTGACATCGTATTACTGACAACAACGACTAGCGCAGGTCATAACCAAAGCCTGCTTACACACTGAATGGCGTTCTGTGATATTCAGCTATGAGTCTCGCTCCTGTTTACGGTACTCACAACCTAACTGCGGACAACCTGGTACAAGGCCACAGGAAGCAATGATCATCGAGACGCATACATCTCCAGCTCCTGGAATCACTGTGTGGAGCAGCTACAGGATATGAGGATAGGAATCACTTCGACGACTGCAACAGTTTATACATCGGACAAACTGGACGAAGTTTTAGCATTAAAATTAGAGAACCCATGAGAGATCGTGAAGTCTACCAATCAAGTTTTTACCTATATTTAAAAAATAAAAACCATAGAGCGAATACAATAGAAAACGCTATGAAAATTCTACATAGGGTACCAAAAGGGAAAACCATCAACATTTTGGAAGAAACGGAAATGTATGCACACACAATTAGATATCCGAATGACTCCTCAACGAACAGGCGGACCTCAAACATGAAATTTATCTATGAAGCTTTACTGATATAACAGAAAAAGAAAAGGCGTAAACACAACAAGATAAACAAAAAAGGTAGCGTTGAGATAGCACATCTACATAATGCACAACATCTCTGATAAAAGCCATCTCTGACTACCGAAGATATAATATACTTCTAAACATAAAACATCATTGGAACGATCTGTCACATTATAACCACTGTTAACATATGCAGTCACAATACTCATGCTGTGAAAACTGTTACCGTCAGACAGTTGGAACAACATTGGCGCCCATAGCAGTGAGAATGCGGCCGTAAGATGAAGGTTTGTTTTTAATTACTGTTGTTCTTAAGTAACGAAGTAGTTATTACATTTTTGAGTTTCAAGCTTTAGTAAACTATGGAGAGAAGTGAATTATGGTGAAACAAACGTAAAAAAACAACCGAATATCATTGACTCATGCCATAATCTATAAATTATTCATGAAGAAATACTTACTGGATTGTGAATAATTGTAACTCATACCGCTGAATTGAAGAGAATATAAACTTATATTTCATGCATGACAACCATATTTGTGGTTATCTGTTCTTATCACTATATGCACTCTCCTTTGCACCTAATAATTTTGTACGGAGTCTAAAAATTCGTATTTTATTCACTCGACTTCACAATGCGGGAATTTTTTTAAAATGTAACTATTCTTAATTCAAAACCGAAAGCGTTGAAAATTTTGCTGTTTGTGACTCAGAAATAGAAACAATAGTTGAATTTTTTGTTGGATAACATTTTTATTACTTTTGACGTTTTATTATCACGTCTGTGGTTTTTCCATTCAGCTATAGTTGTGGTGACTTACTTCGTATATTACATAATATAAATACGGCATCCCATACAAGTCTCCTGCATTCCAAATTCACTGATTTGACTGAAAGTGAAGTGATCAAAACAGTCACGTTGTTGAGTAGGTATACGAATTCTTTCTGCAAAAGGGTAGGTCTTGTGCTCTTTACTAAATATTTTTTGTCCTCAAAAGAAAACAACATTCTTCATAAATATCGAAGGTCACAAGAGATTAGTGAACAAATCCTGTCATTTACCGTTTCGTACCTTCCAGGATCCTTAGGAAACTAAAGAAACACCAATGTGACCTCATGTTCTAGTTATTGTCAATTTTTATGGAACTACATAGCTCTCCATTGTAAAAACTATCTTACAAATCGATATAAACGATTATGTTCGCTCTCATACGATATTGCGTTCAGAAGTGTTGCTTGCTGGCCACTTGGAGCACTGCTGTCGCAGACTATAACAAAATGTTGAGAATTGTCGCGACTGCATGAGTTAGACTGTGTTACAACGAGCAAAAAGTAACACGAAATTTCACTATCAGTCTTCTATAGAAAGTAAATATGTGACCTATGTTAAGAAAATAGTACACAAAGGAACTTACGTTCCAAGATGATTTGTGGACGTCACTCCATCTAGACGTACTTGTAAAGTAAGGTTAAATCTCACAGTACTATTGTAAAGACATATAATAAAATGATATGTAAGTGTAACGTGACCAGGAACTCTAGATAATGGCGCACATGAAGAACAAGCCTATTTTGAAATTATGTAATACATATTACAGCCGGCCGGGGTGGCCGAGTGGTTCTACGCACTACAGTCTGGAACCGTGCGACCGCTACGGTCGCAGGTTAGTATCCTGCCTCGGGCATGGATGTGTGTGATGTCCTTAGGTTAGTTAGGTGTAAGTAGTTCTAAGTTCTACGGGACTGATGACCTCAGAAGTTAAGTCCCATGGTGCTCAACGCCACTTGAACCTTACACATTACAAAAATGAATGTAAGTGTGTGTGTGTATATTTATGTGAGTGTGCGTTCCACTTCCCCTCCTAGACCGATTTCAACCAACGTTGGTACACATGTGCCTTCCTATCAGGCCGACAACCGCTGTGGGGGTAAGACCCACGTGCCTAGTAAAGGGGTGGGGGTGACAAGGGAGCGTAGCCTGCAGCACTCGGATTGCAAGACTTTATTCATACAGTATTTGAGAATGAGAGAATTTAGTGACTTGCAACCGAAGTTACACATAACCACAAGCCTTCACGAAATTTGTTCTCTCTGACAAGCTCTACAATATGATGAAAGAAAAACTGTTTATCGTTTACGATTTTTCCACCGTTCTTGCAGTAAAAGTACTCCACGAGGTATAAAACTATAACTTATTACTTTATAACTATTACTGCGTTCGCATCACATTTTGCATACAGGTTCCACATATGCATTTTTAGTGTCAGAGGGTGGCTGGATGCCCTTCCTGTCACCACCCCACAGCCGCGGGATGGAATTAGTGTACCACAGCTGTCTGCGTCTTGTGTAATCCATGGAATAGTGCGAACATCTTCAGATGTCTGCGAGTCGTGTAACTGAGGAAGGACTTGGGAATCAACCCGGTATTCACCTAGTGGGATGTGGAAAATCAAATAAGCAATTTACAGCTAATATTGTTAAAATTATAAAGAAGATGTAATAGTTCTTAAAGGCAAGCACGCTAACGAGTCTGTTGTCAAGCCCTACATGATCAGCGTACCAAATAGCACGTTCGAGCAGGAAATGCAAGACCCGCACTACGTTTAATACTATAAACGGCTCAAGAAATATATAAATGCGTGACTTTTTTGTCTGGGATGCTATGAGGTGACGTGTAGTCTGGTACCACACTCCAGGTTGTCGAGTAATTCCTCATCATGATGTTCGGAGGCTATATGTTTCTATGGCACAACGAAAACAGGGGCATATTCGTACCCATGGTGGTCACAACTTATATTGTTTACATTTCTTCCGAAGTGAATGAAATTTTAACCACTTGATTCCCTTTATGTACTGAACATCGCCAATCTCAGACCAGAACTTCGTGAGATAACACTTACCCTCCTGTCATTGTGTGATACTACATTCATTTCATTCAAGAATCAAGCTGTCAATTAGAATAAAAAACTCATAGTCATTATTTGTGTGCCTCTGAGATAAGAGTGGTACAGAAACTACTGAACACATCTCCTCTACACAGGAATACTTTGTGGCCAGGTTAACATTTCAAATTAAAGTAGTTGGAGGTGACCGAGATGGCAGTGAGCGATCGACAGAAAAGCTTCTTTATTTGAAGGAGGACGCCACAAGGTTGCTTGGTATACATTCCGAGCAGGTATCTGGGGGTTAGTGTGGTAGCAGCCAAAGGTTGCGGTGCCACATCACAGACGGCAACGCACGTCGATACCACAGACAGTAGCGATGTTTCACTGCAATCAGCAACGGCGATCTGAAGCGGCTGAAGAAGTCACGCCTCCCTGTCAGCACTGTATCACTCTCGTACGGAGATCAGTATGGCAGCGCTCTGCCCTAGTTCGCGACCTCAGCTGAAGCGGTCGAGTAGTCTCAAATGGAAATGTACTTTCGTAAATGTTGAACATAGTAGTTCAATAGAAGAGGTTGTTAATTGGCGCACCAAGCGATCCTTTAATAGTCACTGATAGTTGTAAATTATCAAGCACTCCGGAGCAAAGTATTTATGAAGTTAAGTAAATATTTTAACAGTCATGTAATATAGTGAACTAATATTTGATATGTTGTAATCCAATGAACCATTTCCCAGAATAGTCAAAGAACCCACAGTTATGGTCGGACGATCGTTGTTTCGACTGGTCACAACAGTTAGGACCAGCCAGAAAATGCCAACTTAACAAACATGAAGAGGTCCCTCAGAACTCGCTGGTAAGACAATAATTTTATAAGAACGGCCGTTTCAGGACGCAGCAGAAAATAGCGCCTTGCCTGACAGTCTGCAGTTTTCTTGCTGCTACCGATTTTGTATACGTGACCCATCAGGATCACTCAGTCTCACTATCACTCAGACTCGCTCTTGAAGGTGTCCTGGAGCAGCCAACAGGCAACGTCCATGCCTGTCACAGGGGACCTCGTGGAGAACCGGCAGCCGACGTCGGCACAACACGGCAAAATGCTACGCCTACAGGCTAGTTAAGCGCCATTATGCTCCATTTCTATTTCTCATTGGTTGTATTTCTTTCTCCCGTTCGTCTCTTCCTTATACGGACTTCACAGATTACATTTTCATATAGAGCGCTACGTGGTGTTACCAACATAAAAACCTAAACAGTCTACTTACAAGTGTCCATTCCGTTCTGCTGCCCTTCCAGGTCCTTTATGTCTCTGACAGAATTAGAATCTCATCGGCGAACCTCAAAGTTTTTATTTTTTGTCCATGGATTTTAATTCCTTCTCCAAATTTTTCTTTTGTTTCCCTTACTGCTTGGTCAATATACAGATTGAATAACATCGGGGAGAGGCTAAAACCCTGTCTCACTCCCTTCCCAACCACTGCTTTCCTTTCATGCACCTCGACTCTTATAACTGATGTATCACAAAGAATTCCTAACTAGAGGAAACACGAAAAGTAGTCTCAAGATGCTTCACAGCCGGTTATGTATTATGAAGTTACTCAGTCACCAAACAAAATACTTTTACATATTTTGTTTTGCGGAAATACTATAATGACATCACTTCGTCCATAAGTCAGAAAATTTTGGAATTTCGGAGTAACCTCATACAGCAATAGCCCGCCAGCTTAAGGCTCACTTCTTTCCCAAAATATTGACGCCTCTCCCTCGCAGCCTTGAAAGGCAAAGAGCAATTGACGGGAAAGGGAAGAGAGCTCTTTCGCATTCAAGCAACGTTACAAAGCTGCAGACATGTAAGAGGTTTATAAGCGCCACGAACTTCGTTGACAGTTATCGCGTGTTCGCGCACTGGCTTTAAAGGCGACTCTGCAACTCGTGTAGTTCCAAATAAGCTCCATTGGGCGAAACCATGCGCGGCGCTCAGTGATCGGCTGCGCGCCAGCGGGGTCGGGCCTCTTTGGAGGGCGCTAAGTCTGGCAGACGCGCGTCGGAAGCAGCTTTCGGCTCTCATTTACCGCACAGCTGCTAGCAGCGGCAACCACTTTGCGGCATCGCGTTCGGCTGCGCCTGAGCCTGGCGACTGAGCGGAGAGGTGAATGCAGTTAACTGGCGCGGCACAGCCGGCTTACACGATGCTTCCGCTCAGCTGCTTCAGTGGAAGGGGGATCCCGTACCAGCGGAACGCTACCATCCGCACACACTCGCTAATAAGTTAAGGAAGAGTACATCTCGAATAATTTGGCTTCCTAACTAATACTTATTTCAGTTTATTGCTTACGCAAATTTTGTGATCCAGAATGAACTGATGAATGAAAACATAGCTGACAGCTCGTGAAATTTGATTGTAAGTGACCACACTAGTGGTTTCACGGTTTAGAGCCGCATCTTCAGCTGAAACTCACATATCCATGATAGTCAATCGAAACCTAGTAGCTCCATCAGTTTGCCAAAATCTCGTGATACTAGTAACTCCATTATCAAAGAGAGATTTGGAAGTGCATGAATTTTCAACCTGTCAATAACTTCGCTTCTACTACATAGTTACAAATGTAGCAACATTATCTGTATCATTTTCTATATTTTTGAAAAAAAAAACTGTTTTCCTTCTTCTGTGAAACTTAACAAAATGGAGTTATAAGGTTTTTATGGCCTGCCATCAATATTAAAGAACTGAAATGTAACTGTAAACTGCACCGCAAATTTGTGCTGCTATGTAAAGTTTATTTGAGACATACACACAAAGCTTGTTACATATACTGACCGGTATATCGGTTCCATCTACCCGGCAACATTAGTAGAGGGTATTACACGGACCACCTTCCAAACGAGCCTTCGTTCTACTTGTTTCTTTATGTATTGACCATATTCTCTCAATGGCAATACAAAATAACATCTGAGGTCATTCGTCTCCTAGAACTTAGAACTACTTAAACCTAACTAACTTAAGGACATCACACAGCCAGACGGGGTGACCGAGCGGTTCTAGGCGCTACAGTCTGGAACCGCGTGACCACTACGGTCGCAGGCTCGAATCCTGCCTCGGGCATTGATGTGTGTGATGTGCTTAGGTTAGTTAGGTTTAAGTAGTTCTAAGTTCTAGGGGACTGATAATCTTTGAAGTTAAGTCCCATAGTGTTCAGACCCATTTGAACCATTTTTTGACATCACACACATCCATGCCGGGGCAGGATCGGACCTGCGACAGTAGCGGTCGCGCGATTCCAGACTGAAGCGCCTAGAACCGCTCGGCCACACTGGCCGGCTTGAAACGGAGTGTTATCGAAGAGAAGGTGTCACCGCGTATCCGCAAATAAGCAGAACGGGCTCATTATTGGCTTTGGAAACGTCTGACTTGATCCTAATTGCAGGTTTGAACCAAGAAGTCACTTTGAACATGGATTTATCGAAGCTAGTCATACGGATGTAGGTGAACGAATGAGCAATAGTGCAATCATAAGAAAATAAAGAGCCCAAATTCGACTCCCTGATTGCAAAATGCTTCGCATTCAAGATGCAGAAAGCAACAGAATACGAATATTAAGCATGGAATTCGAGAGGGAAAAGTGCACCAGTATCTAATGAAAAGTTCACATGTTATCAACCATCGATTCATAAAATGTTCAAGATGTCCTCCGTTAGCGAGGACACATGCATCCACCCTCCGTCGCATGGAATCCCTGATGCGCTGATGCAGCCGTGGAGTATGGCGTATTGTATCACAACCGTCCACAATACGAGCACGAAGAGTCTCTAAATTAGGTATCGGGGTTGCGTAGACAAGAGCTTTCAAATGCTCCCATAAATGAAAGTCAAGATGGTTGAGGTCAGGAGAGCATGGAGGCCATGGAATTGGTCCGCCTCTACCAATCCATCGGTCACCGAATCTGTTGTTAAGCGTACGATCACTTCGACTGAAATGTGCAGGAGCTCCATCGTGCATGAACCACATGTTGTGTCGTACTTGTAAAGGCACATGTTCTAGCAGCACAGGTAGAGTATCCCGTATGAAATCATGATAAGGTGCTCCATTGAGCGTAGGTGGAAGAACAATGCCTGACCAAACGGTCACAGAAAATCTGTGTTGATGACGTGATTGCACACTTGCGTGCGGATTCTCGTCAGCCCACACATGTTGATTGTGAAAATTTACAATTTGATCACGTTGGAATGAAGCCTCATCCGTAAAGAGAACATTTGCACTGAAATGAGGATTGACACATTGTTGGATGAACCATTCGCAGAAGTGTACCCGTGGACGCCAATCAGCTACTGATAGAGCCTGCACACGCTGTACATGGTACGGAAACAACTGGTTCTCCCGTAGCACTGTCCATACAGTGACGTGGTCAACGTTACCTTGTACAGCAGCAACTTCTCTGACGCTGACATTAGGATTATCATCGCATGTCAACACAAGCACCAAAGTCAACATTACCTTCCTTCAATTGAGCCAAATGGCGGTAAATCGAGGAAGTACAGTACATACTGACATTTTGAACATTTCCTGCAACAAAGTGTTTATAGTCACGCTGGTACGTTCTGTTGCTGTGTGTTTCCATTCCATGATGAATGTGATTTGAAGAGAAGTAATAAAATTAGCTCTAACATGGAAATTAAGCGATTCCGGATACATGTCCACATAACATCTTTTCTTTATTTGTGTGTGTGGAATGTTTCCTGAAAGTTTGGCCATACCTTTTTGTAACGCCCTGTATATATGACTTTTGAACACTATTAAGGGAAATACATTGTTTGTTCTCTATCAAAATCTTCCATTTGCTAACTATGCCTATCAGTAGTTAGTGCCTTCAGTAGTTAGAATCTTTTATTTCGCTGACAGTAGTGGCGCTCGTTGTATTGCAGTAGTTCGAGTAACGAAGATTTTTGTGAGGTAAGTGATTCATGAGACGTATAGGTTATTGTTAGTCATGGACGTTCTTTTGTAGGGATTTTTGAAAGTCAGATTGCGTTGCGCTAAAAAATATTGTGTGTCAGTTTAGTGTTGATCAGAATAAGTACAGAGCGAAATGTCTGAGTACGTTCAGTTCTGATCAGCTGTTTGAAAATCAAATAACGTAAGGGGTTTAGCAGCACAGTAATTCAATAGTTTTTTAAGGGGACGTTTCACAGTGTCTTGAAAGGGTGATATAAATGAACACCAACAAAAGCAAAACGAGGATAATGGAATGTAGTCGAATTAAATCGGGCGATGCTGAGGGTATTAGATAAAGGAAAGAGACCTTTAAAGTAGTACATAAGTTTTGCTATTTGGGGAGCAAAATAACTGATGATGGTCGAAGTAGAGAGCATATAAAATGTAGACTGTCAATGGCAAGGAAAGCGTTTCTGAAGAAGAGGAATTTGTTAACATCGAGTATAGATTTAAATGTCAGGAAGTCGTTTCTGAAAGTATTTGTATGGAGTGTGGACATGTTTGGAAATGAAACAAGGACAATAAATAGTCTAGAGAAGAAGAGAATAGAAGCTTTCGAAATGTGGTGCTACAGAAGAATGCTGAAGATTATATGGGTAGATTACATAACTAATGGGGAGGTATTGAATAGAATTAGGGAGAAGAGACATTTGTGAGGCACGTACCTTGTTGGTAGGACATGTTCTGAGGCATCAATTTAGTATTCGAGGGCAGCGTGGAGGGTAAAAATCGTAGAGGTAGACCAAGAGATGAATACAGTAATCAGATTCAGAAGGATGTAGGATGCAGTACTTACTGGGATATACAGCAGCTTGCACAGGATAGAGTAGCATGGAGAGCTGCATCAAACCAGTCTCAGGACTGAAGACCACAACAACAACAACAACAACAACAACGTCAGGTGTCTTTCCCGGCCGAGTTTTCTCTACTGTTTCGGGAGATATTTGAAATTTTGTTCTCAAATCCGTAGATGGAGAGTCCAAATAAATAATGTCCTTTACATACTTCTTGCAGTACATAGTACCAACATAAAACATTGTTTTGTTATTAGTTACAAACAAAATATTTTTGAATTGGCTTTTATTAGACCATTCGATAGAAAGATCCAAGATTAGTCTAGTTCTACCTTCGTTTTCACGGTATGTTCGAAAATTGTTAGACTAAATTTATCTATTTAAACGTACCTACATGAAAAATATGCTGTCCGCAGCTCGTGGTCGTGTGGTAGTGTTCTCGCTTTCCACGCCCGGGGTTCCCAGGTTCGATTCCCGGCGGGGTCAGGGATTTTCTCTGCCTCGTGATGACTGGGTGTTGTGTATTAGTTAGGTTTAAGTAGTTCTAAGTTCTAGGGGACTGATGACGATAGATGTTAAGTCCCATAGTGCTCACAGCTATTTGAACCAAAAAACATACTAAAAATGGTTCAAATGGCTCTGAGCACTATGCGACTTAAGTTCTGAGGTCATCAGACGCCTAGAACTTAGAACTACTTAAACGTAACTAACCAAAGGACTTCACACACATCCATGTCCAAGGCAGGATTTGAATCGGGGACCGCAACGGTCGCGCGGTTCCAGATTGAAGCGCCTAGAATCTCTCGGCCACACCGGCCGGCAAACATACGAAAAAAATATGTGCATGTTCTCATTGTGGCTGACGACATTTTCAGAAAAGAAACATGGACTTAAGAGTTGGTCAGTAGACAGGCCGAGAATCGGTATTCTTTGCCGATGAATAATGTCGACTTCGATTTTCACTACGTGCTAGAACCTGTAATTTGTCTCCTTCGCAGACACATTCACGTCAGCCTTATAGCTTACTTTATCTTGAATGGTTGCTATTAAACATACCCTCTGGCACTGTAGTGGGACGTGAAATTGAAGCGTCACCCATCCATCAGTGTCAGCCCAGTTTGGAGGTGAATGTAAGTTTAATTTAGTGTCTTGTTTAGTTATTTTGTAATATTTATAATTGTTGTGAATTATCTGAAGTTTTGTATTTATTTTTATGTTTCATCTACGGAGAGGGCGGCGCAACGAACGGAGACAGCATCTTCGCTGCCGGGGCCAGAGAGAAAATTGCTGGCCACTATACGTCGCGGGTCCACAGCCAAACAGCAACAGAAGATCCTGAAACCGAGTTGTTGCGTCGTGCTTCTAAAAACTGAAGAAATAAGAATTTGTAATGTTTCTACAACAATGAAATCATAGAAAGTTTAATCATGTTGTAAATGTTCAGACCTATCTTGTCAAGACTCAGGTTCACGTCTATATGTAGTATATAGGAAGATAATAAACTAGTGTACACTACAAAAGTTTAAATATGTGTTCCGAGAATTTATTTATGAAGAATTATTGATTTTATTTGACAAGATTATTAATTTTGACAACGTTCATCGCGAGTTTGAGTCTTAAAAGTTTATTCAATGTGGCTTTAATATTTAGTAAAGCAGATTCTTGCGTTAATATAATGTTTGAGAAAAAACAAATGACATCTAATTTGAACAAAGTTAGCGCAAACCAATTGGACTGAGTGACGTAATTCTGCGCATACGACTCAAATGATGATGTTTTAATAATAGTTTCGTTCAAGAAACGTTCAGCGACCACTTAAACAAAGAGTTTAAATAATTCTGAAGTGTTTTGTAACTGACGTTGGTGACGAAGTCTGCACATGGTCATATGTCAAAAGAAAATCATTTATACAAAACTTACGTCGTTACACTACAGCACGCACTAAGGGTGTTAGTGACGTTACTCTACCACTTTGGTATGCGGTTTCAATTCGTTGTTGGGCTACTATATTGCAGCCACTATTTCAGGCACTGGAACCATGCACTGTACCTTCAGAGGACGCACACGCCCTCTTAGCCGCGCAGATGGGGTCCGGTTTGGTCTCGAGCCTCCTTTGTTGGCACAGGACAATCTGCGAATCTCGTTAGGACAAGAATACGTCCTTGGGGCGTTGAGCAACTTTTGCCGCCTGTTCTGCTACCATTGCGTGAGCACGGCTGGCATTGGTCCGCGTGCTGGATAGTGATGCCGTACCTGTCTTGCAACCAATGGAAATAATCGGCTTGACATCTTTGCTTTTCTGCGTTTCTTCAAAGGCGCATACACCGTGATGCCAATCGGCTAGTGTGGCAATATCGCTTCCATCTCGCTCGAAAAATTTGCTTTATCCAATGCGACTGTGTCGCCGCACCTAGTGCGGGGCCCCAGACCTTCTGATACTAAAATGTGGTTCTTGCACCCAAAAAAAGAAAAAAAAATATTACAGTTCTCGTTTGTCACATTGACTATAATTTGTTGTTTTCTCTTCCTCACTGAATTTTTGGAAGGTAAGAAATCGTGCAGGAGGAAGGAATGATGGAAGTTTTGGATATAGAGGGAAGAAGGGTAGAGGAGTCGGCAGATATTCCGGGATGGAACATCGGAGGAGATGCGAGCTGACAGTCATCTAGGGCTTCTTGGCACACTAAGCTGACCTTGAGAAGACGTAAGTTTTTCACAAGCCACTGTACGGTGATTTGTAATCTGAGCAGCTCACTTCTAAAATGTTTCTGGTATGCAAATTACGTTATTACTTCAATTCTAATTTATTATTTTGTTTCAATAATCTCGTATTCGCCAGCTGCATAGAAAACGATGCATTGGTGCTTCTTTCTCTATTTGGTCTTCCTTTCATTTCACACTCCATGCAGTGTTTTCATCACTTTCTGTTAACTTAATTTTTAATTCAATTAACCTCTTTGTTTAACAATTTTTGATTAACGTAAGAGCAAAAAGTTCTGTTAAATGCTGAGTTGACTTCTATATCAATATCCTAAATTTGTCCTAAAACTTTCCTGGTGAGGTGAGCCATTAATAAATAAAAATAACGAGGTGCATACCAAGTTGGGCTTTGTTGTGTCTGCACTGACCTTCCATACACCAGCCAAATACAAGAATAATTTATTTATTTGATAAAGCAATAAGCTCAGTTTATGTAGTATGATGCTGCATTACAGCATTACAGACAAAGAAACTTTCAACGTTTAGAAGACCTTCTTTTTGAACATATGCGTTTTGTCGAATTTCTTTCAGTATTTGAGTTACCACGCTTGCTTGAATGATCGTTTCTGTGTGTTGTCGAGGTTTTCTGGCCGATTAGTGGTTTGATGCAGCTCTCCACGCCAGTTTGTCCTGCACAGACCTCTTCGTCTTCGCATAGCTACTGCAACCTATATCCACTTGAACTCGCTTACTGTTTTCAACCACTGGTTCACTCTACAATTTCTTTTTGATGTCTGACTGTATCTCGCGTATCTCACATATATTGCATACCAGATGGAATGGTTTTGTCTTAATATGTTCTCCCAAGGGCGTCAGTAAACTGGAGAATGCAGGGAGAGTTGTCTACTCGGAGTACCTTCTGTCTGTAAAATTCTTAATGCAGCATCGTATCTACTATCTCATCTTCATCTATTCCTCTTCCCTTTTTATAATATGGCCTTAATTTTCCTTATATAACCCGTCTGTATATTCCTTCCATGAAAAATTTTTCACTTGAACAATTTAGTTCAGACATATCATTTGAGCTGCCAATATACATACAGCTTTTTATCCTGTCTCTAAAGTGGTGTTTTCAAAAATCAGGACATTGGTTCTAAGCAGGAGAATCGATTGTACCCTTTAGTCTACAATGACAATAATAGAATAGTTTTGAAGATTATTCGACAACTTATCTGACAGTGGTATCACTCAGCCCGCAGCTTTCAGCTGATTCTGATATACATCTGCAGAGCTGCAGTTTAAGTGGTTATCTTTCCCTGTCTTTTCCTCGCAATATTTGTATTAAATTTCGTGTGTGTCTTTCTGTTTAAGAGGTTTAATCTCACGTGGTCTAATGGAAAATTCATTACGTCTGTAGCGCAGTAGTTGGTCATTTGTTTCGTTTGAAGACAAGCGTCCGTTCGTTTACCAAGCCAGTCAGCCAGGCTGTAACTGTCAGCTTACATACACTGTGTGATCAAAAGTATACGGACATCCCCAAAAACATTCGTTTTTCATATTAGATGCATTGTGCTTCCTCCTACTACGAGGTACTCCATATCAGCGGCCTCAGTAGTCATTAGACATCGTGAGAGAGCAGAATGGCGAGCTCCACGGAACTCATTTCAAACGTGGTCAGGTGACTGGATGTCACTTGTGTCATATGTCTGTACCCAAGATTTCCACACTCCTAAAAATCCCTAGGTCCACTGTTTCCGATGGGATAGTGAAGTGGTAACGTGAAGGGACACGTACAGCACAAAAGCGTACAGGCCGACCTCGTCTGTTGACTGACAGAGCCCGCCGGCAGTTGGACAGGAGTCCAGACCATCACACAGGAATTCCGAACTGTATCAGGATCCACTGCAAGTACTGTGACAGCTAGTCGGGAGTGAGAAAACTTAGATTTCATGCTCGAGCGGCTGCTCACAAGCCACACATCACACCGGTAAATGCCAAACGACGCTTCGCTTGGTGTAAGGAGCGTAAACATTGAACAATTGAACAGTGGTAAAACGTTGTATGCAGTGACGAATCACGGTACACAATGTGGTGATCCGATGGCAGGGTGTGGGTATGGCGAATGTCCGGTGAACGTCGTCTGCCAGCGTATGTAGTGCCAACAATAAAATTCGGAGGCGGTGGTGTTATGGTGTGGTCGAGTTTTTCATGGAGGGTGCTTGCACCCCTAGTTGCTTTGCGTGGCACTATCACAGCATAGGCCTACATTGACGTTTTAAGCACTTTCTTGCTTCCCATTCTTGAAGAGCAATTCGGGGATGACGATTGCATCTTTCAACACTATCGAGCACATGTTCATAATGCAGGCCTGTGGCGGAGAGGTTAAACGACAATAACATCCATATAATGGACTGGTCTGCACTGAGACCTGACCTGAATCCTGCAGAACCCCTTTGGGATGTTTTGGAACGCCGACTTCGTGTCAGGCCTCACCGACCGACATCGATACCTCTCCTCATTGCGGCACTCCGTGAAGAAAGGGCTGCCATTCCCCAAGGAACTTTCCAGCACCTGACTGAACGTATGCCTGTTAGAATGGAAGCTCTCGTCAAGGCTAATGGTGTGCCAACACCGTACTGAATTCCAGTATTTCCGATGGAGGGCGCCACGAACTTGTAAGTCATTTCCAGCTAAGTGTCCCGATACTTTTGATCTCTTAATGTACATCAGCAGAGCTGCAGGTTAAGTGGTTAGCTTTTTCTGTCTTTTCGTTGTATTTTATTTACTGAACTTCACATGCGTTGTTTTGTTTAAGAGGTCTGATCTCACGTTTTTGTAAGCGAAAATCCATTCAGTCTGTAGCGCAGTAGTTGCTCATTCAGCAGCTAGCTCTTGGTGACACATGTGGAGGGTAGCAAGTTGTGTATCTTGGGTTCTGTCTGCTTTTTTAGTTTAGCTCCTCAGTTGGTCTTGCTAAGCTGAGCGCATATTGTGTACGGAAGCTGGAGGAGCTGGCTGCAGTTCGCGAACAGCTGAATGCTATTCGATATGGTCAGTCTCTTCAGGCTACTGCCTCAGGGTTTAGGGGTAGCAGAGAATCTGGTGCATCGCTTGGGATACCTCCGGTGTCGCTCGTTTACCCCAAGAACTCTGCTGCCGAGGCATTTCCTAGCTGACACAGTGGATCCAGCCTCACCATAGGATGAGTGGCGAGTGGTAACGAATTCGCCTCGCTCGTGGGAGGGCCAATGTGGAGACTGGCCATCTGGCCTCGCTCATTCACCATGTGACTGGACAGGTGGCCGCTGCTTCAGCAAGGTCCTAGCAGAAACACGGAGGGAGGGATTATACTTGTTAACTGGAGCTCCAACGTTAGGTGTGTTATGGAGCCACTCTGACAGTAAGGGTTCAGTGCTGGGAAGAGACCCAATATGCTCTCAGTATGTCTGTCGTCGGGCACATCCGAGATGTGGAGGCCGCCCTGTCGGAGGCTATCGAGCGTGCAGGGTGCAGCCGTCTGCAAGTTATGGCTCATGTCGGCACCAACAGCTCCTGTCGCATGAATTTTGAGGCGATCCTCAGCTCATACATGAGGATCATAGAGTTGGTGATGACTTCTGCCCTCACGTGCGGAGTGTAAGCACAGCTCGCAATTTGCAGCATTGTTCCCAGAGTTGATCAGTCCCTTTTGATTTGGAGCCAAAAGTTTCGTCGGCTCTGTGATGGTCCTGGATGGAGATTTCTAGCCATGTGTTATCGGTTGAGGTGTTGTAGGACTTCTCTTGATAGATCATGGGTGCACAGCACGAAGGAAGCAGCAACTCGAGAAGAAGAAAAATTTTGAAATGCACGAGTTTTTTTTTTTTTTTTGGCTAGATGGTAGTTTGAGGTACTCTGATGAACATTCGCCAGTCGATACGCGGCAAGAGAAGTCAGACCACGTTCATAGTAAAAGCACTTAGACTTTGAAAATTTTATCAGTAAACTGTCGAAAGATTTGTAACAAAGTTCCCGAATTTCCTGCTCTCCAGGAAAGCTCTCGCGCTCAAATTATCTTTGGGACGAAGAGCTGGATGAAACTCAAAGTGTAAAGCTCTGAAATATTTATCGAGGACTGGAATATGTATCGGAAAGACAGATTGGAGGCAACAGGAGGGAGAGTGTTCATTTCAGTTGACAAAAATGTTGTCTCTATTGAGGTTGAAGTTGAGTGTGACAGTAAAGTTACCTAGTCGCGTATTACAGGTGTAGGTGAAAGCAAGTTAATTGTCGGATGTTTTTACAGGCTACCCGATCCCGCTGTGACAGTTCTAGAGACATTTACAGAAAGTCTACGGTACGTAGCACGTAAAAATTCAGATCAGTACTAGGTAGAGGTGACTTTACGCAGTGGAAATACTTTAGACCTTGTAGCTACAAACAGGCCAGATCTTATCGACAATGTCAGTATAGAAAAGAGGATTGGCGATCACGATGCCGTTATAGCAACGATGGTCACAAAAGTTAATAAATCTGTCAAGAAGGCTAGGAGAGGGCTTCTGCTGGATAGAGCAGATAAACAGTTGTTAGCATCTCACTTAGAGTGTGAACTGACGTCACCTAGTCCAATAAGACGGACACAGAGGAATCGTGGGCAAAGTTCAGGCAGATTGTAAATCGTGGTCTGGAGAGTTATGTGCCTAATAAGAGGATATAGGATGGAAAAGAGCCACCACGGTTAGATAAAGAAATTCGGAAGATAGTGAGGAAGCAGAAGCTGTTGCAATCTAGCTTCAAAATCTAACTCACAAATGACGACGAGTAAAGATTATTAGAGACTGTGAAAAGATCTATACCTTAGCGAAAGATCTGGTTGAGTACCCGAGAAAAATATGGTCCTAAGCAAAATCGCTAAGCGGGTCTAAGGCTCCCTTTCAGTCCCTTCTTGACCAGTTTGATGTGGCAGTTGAAGACAGCAAAACGAAAGCCGAAGTTTTAAATGTCGCGTTCAAGGAATCGTGACGTTAACACACACATCTGACTGATTGCAGTCACGTAAAAATGAAAAATTCATTATCCACTACAATTAAAAATAATATTTTAATAAATTTTAGTTTCTTAAGCAATGTGTTTCAAACAACTGTTTACTAGACTGAAACAATTGCTTTACGATCTCTTTTGCAAGTTATTTAAATTTTAATTACTTTTATTTCTTTAATTAAAACACTATAATAGTTTCTCAATCATTAGGACTCTATCGGATCATCAGTGATGGATAGGATGGATCCTGCTTAGGTATTTCGCCTTACGTAAAAGAGAAGGCCATCACTTTGGTATTATGCGTTATTATTCAAACACAAAATGAACTACGATGCTGGGTAGCAGTATAAAAGTCTGACCAAGTAATTAGTTGGACCTTACTTCAGGTTGAGACGTCGTCGGTGCAATATAACGCATTGTTCGTTGACAGTTTGTGGCACAGGCTATTCTTCTGGAAGATCTTTAAAATATTAAACTGGGCTCATAGTACACTTCATGTTAATTTGCATCCTTCTGCGATAACTATACTGCGCCCATTTAATACTATATACTCCGCCCGTCCACACCAAATGTACGCCGGGCCATTGTATACTATAGCACTACTGTCCCACGACAATTTCTCAAGAATAGCCGCAGCGCAACTCGACTAGACTGTCTCTCTCAACGCTCTCCTACCTTCTGCTCTGCACTGATCTCCGCTGTTGGTGCGCTTGCAAGCACAGCGATAGATGCAACTGCCAGTTCACTATACTCTCTAACAATATCGCTTCGCCCTGACGCAACTAGCGTGTCTACTTTCAACAACTTACAACTAACATTTATTTACCTTTTCAATGGGAAAACATTTCATTTCATCATAAAAACGCAAGTACACTTATTTCCAAACTCTTATTCATAGAGAACATGCATCGGAAAGTAAAATCGCAAGAAAAGATTGGTACCCAACAGAGTTGCTGTGTTACATTTTGTTTTAATTGGAATATTTTGATTTAGTATTTAATTATTTTGATTTCCATTTGATTATAGAGCTTAAATAAAATTAAAAGAAAACTTCTTTCAACGGAATTCGAACCGGAGACTCTTCAACCACTAGACATTGACGCTGTGCCACCGTTAACCGGTTTCTAATTCATTAAGCATAGGTTGTTCTTACCAGCTCTCGGAAATCTTCAATCTTGAAGGACAATTTTTTTGAGTTTCTATTTTTTAGAACTGCACTGCTTTAGGAAACTGCTGGCTGTGGACTGACTTCCAAATACTATAAGCATTAAAAAAAGACGACGAGGAGGGTTGGCATGTCAGATAAAATTCATATTTACATTCAAAGGCGTAAAATCGGTACAACCTGCTATCTCATCAAAACAACACAAACAGAGTGCAGAACAATTTTGAAACTAAGACAAATACATAGCAATCATTTTCACAAGTCTTTCAAAGAATGCTTCAACACCAGAAAGCAGTGCGAACGTACGAATCGAAAGAGGCTCGAGGACGAAATATGGCGTCGCAGCCGACTGGCCATTTACGGCGACTTCACCTTCTTTGGTCTCTCTCTCTCTCTCTCTCTCTCTCTCTCTCTCTCTGTCTGCATATATGCTCAGACAAGATTGCTCACAATGGAGCGATGCGTGCATCTGTGTCGTTGAATTTGCTAAACGTGAGTTAGTTGTGACGGTTCAGCGGCGATTTCGTAACAAATATCAGCTGAAAGCTCCACCAGGCAGTTTGCGGGTGGTGTGGCATTTATGCCACATTTCAGCCCACGTTTTGTCATACAGTACCTGAATGCTCACACTGCCATAAGTTAGCGAGCAGTTCATGTCAGTAGACCAAGCCATCCCACATGGCGTTACCACATTTCCAAATTAAAAAAAAACGGTGGTTATTAAAAACGATGATTACGTGAATCGCAATGGCTTACTTTCTCTACAAGAAGCATATTTCTGGTTGCCTCAAACCTTCTTAATGCTGATATAGAAATAATATTTTGTTGTTAAAAAAAACTATAAATTGAACTGACGAAAGAAACAGTTATTAAGTACAATGTGTAAAACACTTGTTGACGGTCAGTTATAACTTTAAGGCTCTTACTTCTTCTCATTATTATGAAAACAAAAAAATCCTATAAATAATGAGAAGAAGTGAGACCTTTAGTTATAATTAACGACCAAAAAATTCTTTACATATTGTACTTAATGTCTGTTTCTTTCGTTGGTCCAGTTTATATCTTTTTGAAAAGAAAATGTCCTTTCCACATCTGCCTTGTGGGCAGGCAATACCAAAAAGTAAAGTACAGTTTTCAAAAGTTCTGAATATTCATCTAAAGAGCGATGGTTCACGAAATCACAAATTCTGTCATTTACAGTTTCCTCTAAAAATGTTAATATAGTTTTCGATTTGATCTGTTCACTTGGAAACCTTTTCAGGCGGTTTACTTCAACTGACCTGCACGTCAAGTTTTCTGCCTCAAATACAGTTCTTCCTTGTTGTAGAACACGAAATTTATTCACGTAATTTTCCCTAAACTTGCTTTTTCAGTTGTCCTTAAGCGTATTCGAAAAGTTTCCTACAGTCGCAACAGCTAACATCAACAACGACGACGCCACGACCACAGCCGACTCGATGACCGCCACGCTACTCTAAGAGGAGCGAAGCTGCAGAGCAAGTTGCGCTGTCACGACAGTAGACGATCGCCTGAAGTGTTGCCGATATGTTTTTATCTCTCCCAAACTGTGCAAAGTTTCAGTCTCAATCTACCAAATGACATCGCAGAACAACAAAGTGACATGTTCGTTGGCACGGCAACGTTTCTTGCCTAGTGACGAAAGGATGCTACCTGTCAGTCACGATATGATACTGCAATAAAAAAAAGCACATACGTGTAGCTGCCGTACACTATATAGTTCCGAAAATATTATCAATATGCAGGTTCAGTTTTAACGGTCGATGGTCAAGGGCGTAAGCGCATTAGTAGTAATAGCTTTAGTAGTACCGGTATTCATGATTATAAAATTTCCTTATCACGGTCTTGTTTATTATTTTGTAGACATTGCAACCCAAAGATATTCACTTTCTGTCAAGTTTCCACAGCAATTGATCTTTGGTTCTAATAACATATTTTAATCTTGGAGGCAGTTTATGATATTTCACTAAAAAAAAAAAAAGAAAATAAACACACACACCGACTTACGAAGTTTCACTTTTAAAGAATATTTAGCTTTTGGACTAGTTCCAACTACCACTTTTCGATAATTAGTACGACTTTCCACAATAAAATTGCATTTAACGTAACTTAACAATATCCAGCGACTGTAGTATGGTTGACCGCCGCAACTGAGCTTCAAGTACAAAGATGATCTTTGTTTGTTGATTTATAACTGTGACTCGAAAATTTATTTCGCCCGTAATTTGATAAATATTCGGTTCTGCAATGTTACGAATTTAGTTTTATCTTTTGTATGCCTGCTAAAGGAAATCTGAGCATCCCAATCGCCGTGAGGTACAGTCCTTAATATATGACGTCAGTACATTCAATATTCCAAAGATGGCATTATCCCGTATAATTTGATCTCCTATTGCATTGAGCACACTTCAGCTTTAAAAAACTAATATGAGCCAATGTGCAGCAACAAGAAAAATAAATCAGTAGTAAAACTGGCTTAGCAGAGTAATACAAAGTAAATTCAGTAGCGCTGTGGCTGACAAACAGCAGCAGCAAATGCAATAACTTATACCTGAACATGACAAAGCTCAATCAGAACAAATATTACTGTAAAGATAGGAAATGTCTAATACCTATGTCACATCTTAACACTAGAGTGATGCATCACAATAACTTACTCTACGAAACAAGTTACCAAGTCGTTGAAAACGTCCCATTGGAAAAATTATGAATGACTGTGCTGGTAAATTTCTACGGTATTTGATTTTCAAACAGGTGAGCAAAACTCAACGAACTCAAATCGTACTCTCTTTACTTATTCTGATCATCACTAATTGACCCACAATATTTTTAGCGCAACGCAATCTGACTTTCAATAATCCCTACAAAAGAATGGCCCAGACTGACAATAATCTATACTTTTCACGAATAACTTACCTCACAAAAATCGTCGTTACTCGGACTACTGCAATATAGCGAGCGCCAATACTGTCATCTAAATAAAACATCATAAATACTGAAAGCACTAACAACTGATAGGCATAGCTATCAAATGAAAGATTTTGATACAGAACAAACAATGTATTTATCTTAATAATGTTCAAAGTCATCATGTAAGTCATATATGACATCCAAGTTTACAAATTTCCTTTTTCTGGCGGACACACGTCCAGATCGTCCGCTTGTAGTAACCTCTCAAAACTGTGGCACCTCTCTCTCCACGTACACCACTGCTGCTGGCTCACCTCCAACCGCGCAACGCTACGCGCTGTTCGAATCCAGCTGCCCAACACTACAATAGTGAATATTCCAACAATGTCAACCAGCTACAGACTGCGCACAGCACAGACAGTGATTTTGATACAGAGCACTACGTGGTGTTACCAGCATAAAAACATAAAAACATAAACAGCCTAGTTACACTATTTTATGGATTATTTTCTATATATGTACATAAATTTATAGAGTTACTTTTGTGATCATATATTATTTGTAGTGTGGACTCTGGTAGAGAATAACTTGATTATTGAATGTTCATGTACACGGTATCCCCATCTCAAGTCACGAGGTTTGCTCTATAATTAATCCGTATCTATCTTTTGGAGTGAAATAAAACTTACACAGGTGTGATTTGCTTCATGTTCCATTGATGGTCCTAACGCAATATTTTATCTTTATCCTATGTACCGCTACAGTATTGTACTGATAGGTTCTTGTCAGTATCTAAAACTTCATTACTACTTTTTCTGATTAATCGTTACTACTACAGCTTAACAGGGATGATCCAACTTTATCATTTCTTCATACCTTAACCATCCCAATCATTTATGATCAGGTTACGAGGATCCAATGCACTCACAATTGATATCCCCTCCCGAAACCTGCTTATATCTAGTCAGGTTCGGTATAATTTTCTAAGATCCTCTGTATATTCAACTATTTCCCATTACAGGGCTTACTAATGTAAATATTTCAGTTCATTCCCCATTATTACTTTCTATTGTATCACTTTGTCACCCTAGATCTTAATATAAATTTTATGGTACACCAAAAGGAAAATCTCATTCGCATACCTTACATTTCCTTGCAACTAATCGCTACCTATAGTTTTATACCGTTTAGAGGAACTTGAACTTCTACTGTGTTAGTCATTCTCAATTTCTGTCTTTATATCCGCTAGCGAATATCCTTCAGCAGATCATATTCCAAAATAATGATTCTGAGTCCGAGTCCGTGGGTTTCCGAGTCTCCATTTAAATTAAACTACACTCTTAAATTTCCCTTTTTTAGTTTCTCACGTGGAACACGCGGAACTACGTCGACTCTTTAGCTAACATAGTAACATGCACAATCCTGTAAGGTTGCATGTGATTCACACTATACAGACCTTTGATTTTTCACGTTTTTCGGTCCCTTAATACCGCCGCTTTCGAGTGAGGTATTTCGAGTACTTCCCATGATCCCTCATTTTTATAGTAATACTTACGGTATCTATTCCCTTGTTTAACTCAGAGCTCTTATGGTGCCCTTGCACCATGATTAGGTTCCGACTCTTAACTGAGGTACTCGAGACTTGTTATAATAAGTGCGTAACCTTTTTTCTGCAGTGGCCTTTCATTTTTCGTTGACAAGTTGATTGGTTATCGCGCAAAGGTTGCCACTTTATCATAGCTAGGAGTGGCTCCCCCTACGAACCTCTTTCCTACTACACCCACAGGCACCAGTCCTGACTTAAATGCGGTAACTCATTAAATATTGTCTCAAATTCTCATACTTGACCGACCAAACTACTATGCTGTTTAATACAGTATTGTCTGCACAGTCTTCCCAGTTTTTTCCTCACCCTCTCAGAAATATTCCCTTGTGGATGAAATATCGAAATCCTAACGAGTTTTCTACTATGAATTTCGAAGAATTCCTTAAAAATCGTGTTCACAAATTGCCTACCGTTTTCTGCCAGAATTCTTTTGGGAGTTGCATAGTTTACAAAATGATCATTTCCTGAACATTTGATTACAGCACGTGAGGTAGCAGCCTTTAAGAAATATAATCGAACATACTTGGACCAACATTTTTGCAGTACCAACCATACTTGCAACCATCTCTTCCTGAGCGTAAAGGACCGAAAAATTCCACGCAAGTATATCCCATAATCCTTTTGGTATTACAGGAAACATTTTGATTATATATAATGCTTTCAAATATTTCACCTTCTGACAAATTAAGCAACCTGTTATATTGTTCCTCACTAATCTTACCATGTTCTTACAATAATAGAAGCTATTTAGATGCAGCAGACATTGCTTTACTCCAAAATAACCATGTTCATTATGATCATAATCAATGAGTTTGGCTATTACATGTTTAGGTACTCGGATTCTCCACTGTTCTTTCTCCACACTTTCCCTCTAGTATAGTATTCTCTCGTACCATTTCCAATGATCTATCTTCTCCTTGCGCCATACATATTTTTCAATAAGTTTACTCGTCCCCAAAATGCCTGTCTTTGTCCTGTTCTTCATAACTGATAGTGTCAAAGCCCTTTCTTCTGTGGCGATAGTATGTGAGTGTATAAAATAAATGTGAAATGCCTTTCCTACTCTTCCATTTCGGTTTGTTCAGTCATACCTACTAAAAGCCGTGATAAAGCATCCAGTACTATATTTTTAAGCCCTTCAACATATTGTACATCAAAACTGTATTATTGTAAAAATAACATCCACCTCATTAGTGTAGGGAGTAACAATTTGCTAGTCATCAAGAAGGACAGGGCTCTGTGTTCAGCATATACCTTTCTACCTAACAGTGAGTATTGAAAACGCTTAAAACCCCACATAATAACAAGCGCTTCTTTTTCTGTAACAAAAGTAATTAAATTCGTGCTTGCTTAGCACCTGAGTAGCAAAAGCTGTTCTTCTGTGGTTTCCATGAGTGTTCTTGAAATCCCCTGAAAAATCTTACATGCTATTCCATATGAGAATATGTCCATGCACATTTTAAATGTCTCGCCCATTTTCAGATGGTGCAACAGCTTAGTATTTAATAATTATAGTTTGAGAGCATTAAATACTTCTCTCACCTTATCGCTCCACTGCGATTTCGAGATTTTCTTCACTAAATGTATACTGTCTGTCCCTTCAAATATCGTCTATAAAAACCTACCATTCCTATGAAAGCTTTTAGTTGTTTCTGGTTTCTTGGGTATGGACACTCATCAATGGCTGCGAGTTTATCAGGATGGGGTTTGATTCCCTCTGTATTAACCCTACGTCCTAAATGTTACACTTCATTTGTTCCAGAGGTTGACTTACAAAATTTTACTTTAATTCTGTTTACCAGAAATTTCTGTAATACCTCATTCAGAGTTTCTTGGTGTTCCTTCCATGTCTTGCCTGTAACCATCACATCATGCGGATAAAGTACTCGTATTACTTTGCTTACTAGTTCTGGACCCAAAGCTTGATCTAATATTCGCATAAATTCACTTACTGACAAATTCAAACCAAAAGGGAGAACTTTAAACTGATAGGATCGTCGTTGAAAAAAGGAAATCTGGGAGTGGCCTGGAATCTAAATATAATTCAATCTGCCAATCTCCAAGTCTGAGATTAATACAGCTAACATATTTAATTCCCTTAATTTAGCTAGAATTTCTTCAGTGGTTATAGATGTATCTAGATCTGTCTCAATTATTTGGTTTAATGTGTGAGCGTCCAAATCAACTCTCACACACCCAAATGGTTTCCTTACTATTAACATTGAACTATTATAGGGTTTGACTGAATTTTTCAATTATACCTTGACTAATCATCACATTTATTTCCTTATTAGCAGCTTCTTTCCATGCAAAAGGGATAGAATACGGTTTTCTGAAAATAAGATTTTAACTCTTTATTTTTAGTTTACATTCGTAACCCATTATTATTTCCGGTTTGTCGGAAAATATTGTGTTGTATTGGTGTAATAGTTCAGCTAATTCTGCCTTCTCTGCCTCACTCAGAATATTACTATTCTTTACCTTTTCTCCTATAATTTGATGTGTTGTTTTAACGGTTCCTGGATTGTCTTTCGTATCCTGGTCAACTCCAGAATTCTTATCTTCGACATTGATACAAATTCTTAACTCCTTAAACCTAGTGTTATCTTTGATACATGGTCCCATGAAAGGTATTGCAGCTAAATTGCCGTGAATATGTAAGCATAAATTTTTATTTTCAAAATATGAAATGGCTTTCTGTTCATTTATCCAATTTAAGCCATACAGAAGATGAACATTCAAACTTGGTACTATTAAGAAAGTATGGGTAAATGCATAATTTCCTAGTTTAAAGGTTAACATCACCTGCTCCCTCACTGGTTTACCTCTGCTCCCAGTAATTCCAATACTGTGTACTGCTGCCTAAGTTTCATAAACCATTCTTTACTTATGACACAAATATCGCTTCCTGAATCGAAAACAATATTACTGGCAGCCTGTCAATGTGTCCCCCTACCACAGGTTTGATAACTGTATTTGGTTTTTTATCCTCCCCTTCTTCTAATAATTCTTGCCCCATTACTTGTACCTGACAGTTAGTTCGCAATCTTATCATTTTGGATCGGCATTTGTCTCTTATTGGTCCTGCCATCTGGCCCCTCACGTAGGACCGTCTTTGTTTCCCGCATTTTCTATGATTACTGTAGCTATTGAAGATTCGACCGGATTCCTATTTCCATTCCTCTGGACGAATCTTTCGTATGAATTTTGGTTTTATTTCCTTTATTGCAAAATTTGTTTCTTTTTATTTCACAATACTGACTATTCTTAACCTCAGACTCTCTTCTCATCCTTCCTCCATCATTATTAAATACGATTTTCCATTGACGTGCTCACCCATCTTCATGATCTTTCCCGAGGATATCTAGCTGTTCTAAATAACTCAAAATTGCTCTTATTTGAGTCCATTCTCTAATTAACATCATTTCTCTTACATGAGTGGATAGTCGACTAGTAAGTACGTTAATTAAATGTCTTTTGCTTAATGGTTCATCCAATAACTCGACCTTATGTAAGTGCCACTCATAGTATTTACGAAATCCACCCCATTTTCTATCATATTGTTTAGGATCTAACAATTCTAAAATAAGTTTATGTTGCTTCATTCTGATAAGTATTTCTCCTTGAATAAATTACAAAACCTTTCCCAATTTATAAATTCATTTCGATGAAGCACTCACTCCACATTCTACAGCCTCACCAGCTAAATGCCCTCTGACTAGTTGTATTTTCTTCTGATTGTTCCATTAACTTTGGAATGCCACTTCAAATTTTCTTATGAAAATAATTGGATGTAATCCATGTCCTGGCTTGAATACTGGGAACTTATTAGAGTTTCCTACGCCGTTTGCGAAACGAAATTCCTCCCACTCAGAGACTCTGTACTGTCAGTTCCTTCTACTCTTATACTCAAACTTTCCTTAGGATGATTTCTTTTATCCTCACCTCTAAAACTACTAGCACAATTATTATTGGAAATTTGCCCAGTTGTAATATCATTAATTAGACATGCAGCCTCTACTCCAAATTTGCTCCAGGCTACACTCTTCTCCCTGAACCTTATTGATCCTATTAAGAAATTTACTTTTGACTTTGCGTTTTCTAACATTCTCAATCTATATCCCTTTGTCTTTTCATAATTTCTACTTCATCTAATAAAAACTCTACATCTCCTTTCACCTTGCTAAACACTTCTCCTTGCAACCGACAGCCATTAGGTTTTATTTCATTTAAGGCATCCGATACTTCTTCCCGCAGTGTACTAATTTCATTAGTCACACGTTATGCTACGATTTCTACCTTCTCATCTATTTCTTAACTCGTGTTAACTTGCATTCTATTAAATTCGTTAGTTAACGTGTCTATCTGCAATTAGAGTTGCACCTTTTCATGCTTTGATTCTTCAATATGAGTGTCTACCTTCTGGTCTACTTTGTCAATTTTGGCATGTAGCATTCCCATACTCTGTATGCATTCGTCCGATAGATCATCTCTCACTTGTAGTATCTCCGCTTTTGATTATCTATTACTACTATCTATCTTACTGGAAAAGTCGAGATTGTTACTATTTATTAGCTGTAACATTTTATCTAAGGTAACACTTAACGCTTCCATATGGCCTACAATAGTTGAATGTCCTTCAACAAAATTAATATTACTATATGCACTGAATTAATAAAGCATTCACAGCCACTTGTATTGCCTCTAATACCCCGTTAGTATTAATGTCAACATCCCTTTCCTCTACAAATCATTCACTTGATTAATATTCAATTCTATGTTACCCTTAACAGTCATTGGATCCGACTCACCCAATTATTTTTATTAAAAACTACGCCGGGGACTGTGATTCGTGGGATCGCACTCTGCACCGCGTAGTCGTAGCTGTGTTGCCCGCAAACTGTAGATCAGCTGCGGAGTTGTGCTGCAAGCGTTGTCTGCGACTGCCCAACCGACGATGGTTTACCGCGAGCCGCCGATTGCGTCTGCGATGCGATGACGACGAACTGCGAACACTGACTGCGACTGGTATCCGAAGACGATGAACTGAAAACAACGGCGACTCTTACGTGAAGGCGGGGTACTGCACCCACCGACCGCGACTACGATGCGAAGCTGACGATTTCAGCACCTGGACAGAGGAGAACCCTTGTCCCAAATGGCTTTTTCTTCTCTTTTGTTTCTTGTACAGCCGTCGATCCTGGGTCGAGTCCTGGCACGCCTCTGTCGCCTACAGTGGCACGGCAACTTTCCTTGCTTGGTGACGGAAAGGTGCTGCCTGTCAGTTACGATATGATACTACAATAAAGCAAAGCACCTACACTCGTGGCTGTACACTGTATGGTTCGGAAGATATTATCAATGTCCAGGTTCAGTTTTAAAGGTCGATCGTCGAGGACGTAAGCGCATTGCTGGTAGTAGCTTTAGTAGTATTCATGATTATAAGATTTTCCTTGCCTTGTTTATTATTTTGTCGGCATACCAACCCAAAGATACCCAAAGATATTCACTTTCTGTCAAGTTTCCACAGCAATTGATCTTTGGTCCCAATAACATTTAATGTTACAAAAGTTTACGATTTTTCACTAAAAAGAACACAGACTCACGAAGTTTCATTTTTAAAGAATAATTAGCTTTTGGACTAGTTCCAAGTAACACTTTTCCAAAATTAGTATGACTTTCCACATTAAAACTGCATTTAACGTAACTTACAATATCCAGCGACTTCAGTATGGTGGTCCGCCGCAGCTCCGCTTCAAGTACGAAGATGATCTTCGTCAGTTGATGTATAATTGTCACTTGAAAATTTATTTCGCCCGTTATTTGATAAATATTCGGTTCTGCAATGTCACGAATTTAGGATTATCTTTTGAGGAGGAGGAGGAAATTAGTGTTTAACGTCCCGTCGACAACGAGGTCATTAGAGACGGAGCGCAAGCTCGGGTGAGGGAAGCATGGGGAAGAAAATCGGCCGTGCCCTTTCAGAGGAGCCATCCCGGTATTTGCCTGAAGCGATTTAGGGAAATCACGGAAAACCTAAATCAGGATGGCCGGAGACGGGATTGAACCGTCGTCCTCCCGAATGCGAGTCCAGTGTGCTAACCACTTCGGCACCTCGCTCGGTGATTATCTTTTGTATACCTGGTAAAGGAAATCTGAGCATCTTAATCGCCGTGAAGTATAGTCCATAAAATATGACGCCCGTACATTCAATATTCCAAAGACAGCATTATCCTGTATAATTTGATCTCCCTTTTCATTAAGCCCCCTTCAACATTAAAAGATCAGCTTCACTTAATCCACTATATATTCCACTCAGACTCAATTCGTGACGATTAGCTTCATATAAACTTTTCAACTAAGCTCTTCAAAATTAATAACGTAATTTTTATCCACTGTACTACAGTGAAATCATTCAGTTATAAATAGCCACTTATCAACATTAACAATTTGGATGAGCAAGTTTGCACCCAATCATGACTAAAGCTGAACATGACCTCCCTCGATCTTTACAGTATCAATTCCACACAAATTGTTTTTTAGTATGTAACACTCTTCTTTCTTCCGCTATTACGGCAAGGTTGGCCGAGTCGTTTCGGGAGGTCTTCTTTAGAACTCTACCATCGTTATTACGTTGCTGCTGGCCGGTAACTCTATGTGACGACGGGAAGACCTTTTCATCCGCCATTGCCACACCCCCGCTCTTTATCATGAAACACAAATATTTCTTCCAGTATTACAGTTATAACAAATGGTTCAAATGGCTCTGAACACTATGGGACTCAACTTCTGAGGCCATTAGTCCCCTAGACCTTAGAACTAGTTAAACCTAACTAACCTAAGGACATCACACACATCTATGCCCGAGGCAGGATTCGAACCTGCGACCGTAGCGGTCGCTCAATACAGTATATTCACTGTTTAAAAGTCTGTGCAGAGTTGCAAATGTGCTGACGACATCCATACTGACGACTTTCTAATTATGATTTCAGTAACTCTAAATTCACGCTAGAAGTTTAATTAAAAATTTCATTTAAGATTATAAACCATTAATGAACTGCACCAAAGTCCTGCCCTGAGGGGGCAGGTGCGAAACAGTTAGGCTAGTTCACCAGGTAACATTCGACCAGTATCCTCACAGGCAATAATTGTACGCCGTGTACGGTTCTAAAGTTCGCATGAAAGTGCTTTTTTCCCTGAGTTTCCACGTAAAGCGTTGGTGTAGATACCATGCAGCCACTAGAAATGTGTGAATATATTTTTTTAATTTTGATGGTGATCGATAAGTGATGAGTAATACCCGCAATCTTTGATAAATGCATTGCTGTTATCCTGACTTTCAAGTAACTTATTATAATACCAAATCAGTTTCCTGATTTTAAGGTTGGTAGCGATAAAAAAAAATAAAGTGGCATCCTTTTATATTTATATTTATATATTTACTGTAGGGACTTTGAGGTCTTTCCATTTGCTACTCCATCATTCACTCTTCAATTCTCGCTTGTTATCCGCGGCCGACAGAGGAGGAAATCAATTGGGAAATCGGCACAACTTTAGCAGACACGAAGTGAGCAAACCCCTCCTTCCGTCCAGTTAGGGAAGAAGAAAATCTGTTAGAATTTTTCATTGGGAATTGGTCAACGTAGCCCCTCACATGGAACAGTTGACAGAGAAGAACTTGTGCTGTTAGTATGTCCGACACACCTTATCCTAATTAGTTATTTAAGTTTGAAGGGTCAGGAAAAGGAATAGGAGTGACTATAGTGATATAAAGTATTTCATGCAATTTGATGCGAAGGAAACAGTTCGGCGAGGACCAAGAGGAAGGTGGAGCATGTGCGGAAATCATAGTCCAGGAGCCCAAAGAAATCGAAGACACGCGTGAAGGAGAACTGCAGGTACCGCAGTCAACTGTCTGCCGCATTCTACACAAACGTCTGTGTGTAATCATACCCGCTGCAGTTGTTACATGCGCTGAGCGCTGGGGACAATGGTACAAGTTCAAAATTTTGCAATGAATTGCAGCTGATCAGATGTTTGTTTTCAGTGAACGACCCATGTTTCATATGCTTGGAAGGCAAATGTTCATGACGTATGTTTTGAGGTGCAGATTCTGGAACAGATCAGTGATTTACCTAAAGTCATGGAGCATTTTTCTTTGTGGAGGAAAATGTGACTGGTTTCGTGTACCTGGATATACTGCAGGAACGGCTTCTGCCATAATTACAGCAAGACAGTGGAGACTTCATTTGCTTAACAAGATGGTGATCCACCATATTTTCTTAGAAACGTTAGACATTTCTCCAGTCCCGAACTGTCTTAGCGTTAGATAGGACGTGCTTCTCGTCATGAGTCTGCTCTTCTTCTGTCGCCCCCACGGTCACCTAACGAAGCGTGATTTCTTCTCATCGGTTACGTCAAAGATCGGGCGGCCCCGCTAACACTTAATATCGAAGAGTTAAAAGGAATGATAATTAATGTATCGCTGATACTGACCATGACTTGCTGCAACGTGAATGGCAAGATATTGACAATCATATTGACGTTTGTAAGGTCACAAACGGTGACCACATTGAAGAACAATAAAGTGAGTTAAATACTTGGGAAAATTCTCTAGCCTCTGATGTATGTCTATTTTCAATGGTTCAGATGGCTCTGAGCACTATGGGACTTAACTTCTGAGGTCATCAGTCCCATAGAACTTAGAATTACTTAAACCTAACTAACTTAAGTACATCACACACACCCATGCCCGAGGCAGGATTCGAACCTGCGATCGTAGCGGTCGTGCGGTTCCAGACTGTAGCGCCTAGAACCGCTCGGCCACTTCGGCCGGCTGTCTATTTTCTTCATGGCCTGTAGTTGCTGCAGTGGTTATCTGAATCCCTGGAGGTACTTAACGAATGTAACTTAATATTTGAGTTATTTATTTCGGCGTAAACACATCCAAACGTTCTTTGCGAGTGCGTTTTTTATGTGACCCTTCCCGTATTTGAGAAAGCCTGAGAAATTCTAGGAAGATTCCTATTATTGAACCAGCTGATCAAAAAATACTTATGCTCTCTTCATTTCTACACGTAGAGTTACGTGGCAATTTTTCCCATGACCGCCATAGGAAATTGAATCTTTTTCTCTTACAGGGTACATCAGAGGCGCCCTTGAGGCCGTAATTCAAAGAGTGTCGGTGTATGCAGTAATTCGACTCTTTTTCTATGATTGAAAAATTGGAGGAAGCCGTCTGTCACTGTGAGCGAGTTGCTGCCGGTGACGTGCAGTTGGGCAGCGCGTATTGAATTAACTGCGAGGCGACCGCCGTCGGCGCCGACAGCGCCCCGTCCGTTTATCCGATATCGACGTCTGACCGCACGATCCGGCGCCGACACGGCCTCCTGCCCGACCATCTCTCTCTGTCTCTCTCTTCCATTCGCAGATTGGCGATAATCTCTGCATCAGGGTGCCACTACACCACGCCTCTCTTTGCGCGCGGGCGTCGGCCGCTCGGCGAACTCGCCCGAATATGGTAATTAGAACGAACTGACAAATCTCTTTATTCGGACTGATGAACATTTAAAAACTGAGGCGGACGGATGCGGGCGACGCGGCACATTAAAAGCCGGGTGCTAATTCGCATCGACAGCGGCGCGATGGGGGGCTGGAGAGGAGCGATGGCGACGGGGGGGGGGGGGGGGGGGGGGAGAGGACTGAGGAGTGGAAACGTGGAGAGGGGAGTGAGAGTGGTGACCCGGTGCCCGACGAAGCGCGCAGAGAGCACGCCATCGCTCAGTTGTGCGCAAAAAAATAATCCGGGCTAGCAGTGCTGCCAACAGAGCGGCAGGTACCTAAATGATAGCCTCCGCGACGCGGGACGCGCGCCTGCCACCGCTTGATATGGTCGCAGTCTGTCTCGCCGCTATCCTCTCAGCCTGCTCGTACACACTCCCTCCATCCAATTCCCCCCCCCCCCCCCTTCCACTCCCCCTCCCTCGCCATTCCCCACCGCGCCAATTCCCCCGCCCATCAGTTGAACCACTCCCGAACGCTGTGATCTAAATTGGCAGCGTTCGCATTTGCTGCGTCGCAGTCCGCACTCCCTCGCCCGCTTTTGTGCACAGTTTACGCCAATCCAGTTGACGTACGCGTGGGCTCATACGGACGTGGCCGCGAGGGCGAAGAGTGAGTGAGAGAGAGAGAGAGAGAGAGAGAGAGGATGGTAGAGGTTTGCATCGCGTGACGCCCTGGCTTTTACGCCCCGTGGGAACGCCGACGCGCCAGCGCTACTGCGGACACGGCCGACACTGTTGCAGTAATTGCGGGCGATCCGACCGGCGCAAAACTGCTACCATCCCGGGAGCTCTGTTTGTGGTTCCGTGTCAAAATATTCCCAGTTTTTCGTACCCAGTTGGGGCCGAGTGTACTGTCGTCCATTTGGACGACGACACGTCTGTAACTCACACTTCTGACTGAAACGAAAATTCACGGTTTCCTTACGCCAGCAGTCGGTCGATTCCGGTATCACATCTACATTTAGACCCTGCGAGCCAAAACATAGTGTCCGACGGAGAGTACTTGATACGTCCTCCATTTCTGTTCCACTCGCGGATGAGCAGACTGGCAGTTGGCAACCATCTGTGCCAGCACGAATCCCGATACTTTTGCTCTCGTGATCATTACATTTCCCGTGTTTTGGAAGGCGTAGTACGTTTCTTGACGGGAATGTGAGCTTGGAGCGCTTCATCTTACCTGCACTCGGTTCCTTTGAGAAGTGGAAGCTAGAGGAAGATATTCCGCATAGCGTCGGAAGCATCGTATGCGATCGAACTTCTTGCGTGGTTCAAGTAGACAGTTATGGCATAGTTTAATCAAGATTACTCATGGTGATGTAAGTAACACCAAGAATATCCAACTGAAATAAACTGGCTGACAGAGAAAGCGAAGTACTCAGTACAAGAGAAGTACTGAGAAGAACTATTACTACAGGTTATCCGCCTTAAGCTGACTGCAGTGTAATTAAAAAGAATTACACCATATGCGTTTCGCTTTAATTTGTAAAGCATCTTCCGTTGTTAGTAAATTGGATACATACGTTTGTACACTTTTGATTATTTTAGATTGAAAACAGAGTTTTCTTTATAAAGCGAGTCTGCAAGTTACTAACGGTTATCTTACATGTTCTGCTCCTTCCTTCCTTGGTAGCAGCGGCTGGTGTCGAAAGGCTTCATTTCACGTCTGCACTTCGCTGTTTTTCGCTTTCTGCAATATTTCTTGTGCTGCTCTATTTACAATACACTTTCTTTAACTGTTTCTCATTCTGTACTGCCACAGTGTTTATGTTTGTAAATTTGTTTTCGTTCACGTTTGTGTGTCTATGAGTGTGTGTGTGTGTGTGTGTGTGTGTGTGTGTGTGTGTGTTTGGGAGGGGGGGGGGGGTGAGAGAGAAAGACAGAGACAGAGTTATTGAAATTGTCTTGTATGAAGATAGAGACATGAGAGGAGTGGGCTTGGGTTGTTTTCTGTTCTTTTTTTTTCAGGGGAGTGGGGTGGGCAGACAGGGATGTGCCTGAACAGTTATTATAGGACAGAATCTTGAGGAGATGGTAATGTTAAATGGAGCCAACCCAGACGCACTCCTCTCACGTCCCTATCTTCATACAAGACAGTTTCACTAACTTTCTCTCTCTCTCTCTCTCTCTCTCTCTCTCACACACACACACACACGCACACACACAAAATCGTTTTACAGTTCTGTCCAATTGCTCAGTACCCTTATTCTGAAGAGCTTATGGACGTATGAAGTAAAATGTATCATACGTCACATATTTAGATCTAGGTGCCTTGACGATGTAAGTCAAATGCAATCCAAAGATGCGGTCATATACGTCACATATTTTGATACTCGCAAACTCAGTCATCAAAACCTACAGGGCACTTACCGTTGACTTAGAATCCTTACGTTTGCATGGAGCAAAGTTGCACACTACAAACAAAGGCAAAATCCGAAAATTGTTAATTTGTGATCATAAGACACGCAAAAATTATTTGGCCTTTTTTACTAGACTGTCTTTCTTCGTGTCCGTCTGTTTAATCCCTTTTTTTTAGGAACGGGGAGACGCAACAAGTTGAAATTTGTATCAAATATCAAATACGAAGGTGTATGGTTCTTTGGCGGAAAAAGAAACATTAGCGTCCAAGTTAATGCAGTAAAAAGTTTCGGCCATTTATATCACATTTTTTGACACTCGCAAACTCATCCATTAAAACTTGTATGGTATTTTCCGTTGGTCTAGAATCATAAAATTTGGTGAGAGGAAAGGTTTCACAATGGAAGTAAAGGGAAAAATCGGAAATTGTTTATTTGTAATTACAGCACACGAAAAAGTTTTCTTTGTTATTTGTTATTAGATTGTTTTCTGTCCGCCTAGCTGTTAAGGTTCCTTTTTATAGTATTGCTAGTGACAACTGACTTACAGCCCACCTCGTATCCTGGATACTAGCACTGCGACAGAATAGACATCCCACATATATACTATCGAGAAACATGAGGGGATCTTTCTGGCTTCGAGGGTAGTTGAGCATAATGCAGCCAGTTTACGGAGGCATGTACCGCGTGAGGACGAGCAATGTTCTGGTGAATAATGGCACCATGATATTGTCGCCTGAGTTACCTCAATCACCACCAGCCGTGACCTGAAATCGTATCCGATTTTTCCGCACACCAAGACGCTGGAAGTAACACCGCTGTGCGCCTCCAAGACATTGGAAGAATGGGACCTCTCCCCATGTCGTCACCATAGTTCCTGACGACGATCATCGGGGGTAGTGCCCAACCGTGATCCACTTCTGAACACAATGCGACACAGTTCAACAGCAGTCCATGCTTACCTGTCACGACACCTCCCCAAACGCTGCTGCTTCTGTTGTGGTGTTAACAGCAATTCCTAGGACCGGTTGGTGGTGGTCACCAACTAATGGTGCCCCGTTTCACAGAATCTTGCAGACTGTCCATCAATTGTTCTCGCTTAGGAGGCGCAGATGTGTGGGGGTTACGATCTGCTTGGTGCAGTATGGCGATCATCCCGGGTGACGGTCGATTGGAACTACACCAGCGTGTCTGCCTTCAAATTTGCTTACAGTCGAAAATCAGACCACTGCCACGTCCGAATGGCCCACAGACAGTCCAGCATCAGGCCACTGTCGCATCTAAATGCCCGCCGGTCGGAGAGGCCGAGCGGTTCTAGGAGCTACAGTCTGGAACCGCGCGACCGCTACGGTCGCAGGTTCGAATCCTGCCTCGGGCATGGATGTGTGTGATGTCATTAGGTTAGTTAGTAGTTCTAAGTTATAGGGGACTGATGACCTCAGAAGTTAAGTCCCATAGTGCTCAGAGCCATTTGAACCAATCTAAATGCCCATCAGATCTGGATATTGCGCGATTCGACCAGATGGCCAAATGGAAACCCACAATGAGGCCCTCTTCAAATTTTGTCAGATACTGATGGTGCTGTCTTAGACGAGTATGCGGCATTTCCCTGTTCTTTACAGTGATCAACTAACAGCTTACGATATTCGCACCCCTCACATACCCTACCCGGCTTGGTATCAACACTAAAACGAACAACACTAATGCATTCTGATGGCTGTTCTGCAAAGCAGGGAGAACTATAACCATTTATATATCTGTCGATGGTGACAGTGACATATGACCATGTCTTCTGCGTGTTTCGCTATTTTTGTGAGGAAGTGTATATTGGGCACAAAAGATTCACATGTAGCAAACAAAGAAATATTTCGCCGTTACGTCGCAGGATTGTCTTGGTCATTAGATTTTACTTTTCACAAAATCTCCAAATAAAGAAAAAGGAGAACGAAATGAAGTCCATCCGACGTTCGGAAAGCCTGTAGGCGGTAACATATCTACGTGTAGTTACAAATCACGGTCCACCAGCTGTTCCCCTTTCAGTACATAGTCATGAAGGTGATTTATGCTTCGTGACCTCATGAGTGATAAAGTTTGCGGTCTGTACCAGATCCTGCCTCTGCTGATGTGAGTATGTGAGCTTTCACTACAGAACTTCTTGTTGCGAGAATGTTACAGTCTAGGGTTAGCAAGAATTCTTGCGTTGTGCTACAGTCAATGGCTGTGAAAGGACCGTGTGCTGAATGAGTTTCGAGTTGGCCACATTGTTTGGATGCATTTATAACACAACTCACTCTTGGACTTAGATTACAGTACATCTGTTTAAGCTTGTTATGTACGCACATCTGATACTTAATATAGCAGCACATTTGACTGATGCTGACAACAAAAGCACGTCTGGCAAAGCGTTGTTATTTAAGCACATGTGACTAACGTTGAATGCATAACGCAACGGACTGATAATGAATATACACTCATGGAAATGGAAAAAAGAACACATTGACACCGGTGTGTCAGACCCACCATACTTGCTCCGGACACTGCGAGAGGGCTGTACAAGCAATGATCACACGCACGGCACAGCGGACACACCAGGAACCGCGGTGCGGTGTTGGCCGTCGAATGACGCTAGCTGCGCAGCATTTGTGCACCGTCGCCGTCAGTGTCAGCCAGTTTGCCGTGGCATACGGAGCTCCATCGCAGTCTTTAACACTGGTAGCATGCCGCGACAGCGTGGACGTGAACCGTATGTGCAGCTGACGGACTTTGAGCGAGGGCGTATAGTGGGCATGCGGGAGGCCGGGTGGATGTACCGCCGAATTGCGCAACACGTGGGGCGTGAGGTCTCCACAGTACATCGATGTTGTCGCCAGTGGTCGGCGGAAGGTGCACGTGCCCGTCGATCTGGGACCGGACCGCAGCGACACACGGATGCACGCCAAGACCGTAGGATCCTACGCAGTGCCGTAGGGGACCGCACCGCCACTTCCCAGCAAATTAGGGACACTGTTGCTCCTGGGGTATCGGCGAGGACCATTCGCAACCGTCTCCATGAAGTTGGGCTACGGTCCCGCACACCGTTAGGCCGTCTTCCGCTCACGCCCCAACATCGTGCAGCCCTCCTCCAGTGATGTCGCGACAGGCGTGAATGGAGGGACAAATGGAGACGTGTCGTCTTCAGCGATGAGAGTCGCTTCTGCCTTGGTGCCAATGATGGTCGTATGCGTGTTTGGCGCCGTGCAGGTGAGCGCCACAATCAGGACTGCATACGACCGAGGCACACAGGGCCAACACCCGGCATTATGGTGTGGGGAGCGATCTCCTACACTGGCCGTACACCTCTGGTGATCGTCGAGGGGACACTGAATAGTGCACGGTACATCCAAACCGCCATCGAACCCATCGTTCTACCATTCCTAGACCGGCAAGGGAACTTGCTGTTCTAACAGGACAATGCACGTCCGCATGTATCCCATGCCACCCAACGTGCTCTAGAAGGTGTAAGTCAACTACCCTGGCCAGCAAGATCTCCGGATCTGTCCCCCATTGAGCATGTTTGGGACTGGATGAAGCGTCGTCTCACGCGGTCTGCACGTCCAGCACGAACTCTTGTCCAACTGAGGCGCCAGGTGGAAATGGCATGGCAACCCGTTCCACAGGACTACATCCAGCATCTCTACGATCTTATCTATGGGAGAATAGCAGCCTGCATTGCTGCGAAAGGTGGATATACACTGTACTAGTGCCGACATTGTGCATGCTCTGTTGCCTGTGTCTATGTGCCTGTGGTTCTGTCAGTGTGATCATGTGACGTATCTGACCCCAGGAATGTGTCAATAAAGTTTCCCCTTCCTGGGACAATAAATTCACGGTGTTCTTATTTCAATTTCCAGGAGTGTACAAATGCAATACACTGATAATCAATATACGTGTGACTATAATGAATATGCATCTGACTATAGCAGAATTAACTTAATGCTATTTAAACAAAAATGGACGCGCAGATAACGTTTCTGACGGCGTTAATTACAACCACTCCCTCTGCTCTATTTTTCTGTTGCAACCAAGGTTTAATATAATAATTTAATTTAAAAACTAAAAGCACACGTTTTCTTTACATTTACCACATTGTTTTCCTCTGGACAAACCATTGAGGGCCAAGGGAAATCTCTAACGAAAACTCACAGTCTATTTTAGCTTAGATTGCATATTCAAAAAATCGAACTGAAAACAGAAATTACACGACGGGTAATATACAGATAATACTATAAGGTGACTCTTCAGACACCGTCGCACTCTGCACATACTCGCCACGGAGGCCTTGTTTTGCCACAATAAAAATAAAAAAAATAAAAAAACTCTAGAAGATGGCTGACCTACTCATATGTTTTCGATACCAAGCCAGAGAGCATTCATACCAAGTAAAGCCTACACGGACTGTGGCCTCATTAACTACTATATGATAACACAAAGTACTAAGCGCTCACTAACCACTAAGGGTGGTATGCAAAATCCTGAATATATCAAGGATTTCTAACCTAGGAAGCTACTAGCATACCGTATATTCCGATATACTAAATTCTCGAATTGTTACGAAACACGCGTTCGACAAACGATTACATTAAAAGCTTGTCAACTCATTCAAAGCACCCGCCAGGAAACCGCTACTAACGTCTTGGAACGCTAATTTACGAAACATTGCATACACGGAAACGCGTAAAACATTGCATTGCCTGTTCAGTAGAAGAGATGTGTTCACCGTAGCGAGGATGAACAAGTTCTCAAAGCTCTTAAGGTATGCATTTTAGAACCTTGGTTCACTGGACATTTTTTATTGCTATGATTCATACCGCCTTTTCCGAAAAATATTGATGTCAAGGAGATTACATTAGATGAGATACATTTCACTGTATCGAATATGAAGTGCTCTTAGCTCTTATGGATGCATTTTAGGGCCTCTGTTCAACAGATTTTTTTTTCAGGCTCTGAAAATTGCCTGACCTAAAATCTTAGGAATAATAATACCGGTACATTTATTCTACTGTCAAAAGTATCAGATTGATTTTCGCCTTTAACTTTAACTGGATCGTTTCCGGACAAGAGTCCCTTACCATGGCATATTCCATGACACATACCTGCAATACATAATATGTAATATCTTATATGTTTTACGATTCATGAAAAGTTCTTTCCCAGCCGCACAAGTCAAAAATTCACGATTACTGAAATGCCGAACAGAAAATTAATTTTACGTGGATACTGAGTCACCCCCACCGAGGAGGGACCTTTAACTTCGTCTATAACGTCACATACACTGAATTGTCGCACAACATGGAGCCTTGCCGAAACAATCAACCATTAATGGCGTCCAACGTGGGGCACAGCTAAATCACATACGTAAGGACAGCAGCACTTGGTACCGTCCTCTGGGACGGTACAGTGAGATGAGTGTGAACGCAGGTTTCCACCGCATTTATTCACAGCCTATAAATAACAACCATCGGAAGCCGGCCTCTACGGGGGAGAATCTACAAGGCCGAGAACCAATATGGAAGCGGCGCACGAATGAGCGGGAGGAGGCGGAGGTAGAGGGACGGAGTGGTTAGAGAGATTTGTCGGGCGGCGAGTTGGCCAGCAGAGATGCCTATCGGAGATCAATAGCGGCGAAATGAAGAACAGCCGCCGGCTCCGCCGCACACCGTTTATCTGGGCCTAACTGCACCACGCCGTGCCGCGCAGCGCCGCACCGGGTTGCCATCGCCCGAATTACTGTCAGTGGGGGAATTTGCCGGCTGGGATCGATGGCTTGGTCAGCAGCAGGCGACGCTACGCGGCCTGGTCGAGGCGAGAGGCATGCCAGCACATAGCTGCAAGTAAAGAAATGGGCTCCTTCTCTTTCCACGACCGCCGTCCTCTGTTCTGTTGTATTAGCACACGTTACTTTGAGGCAGCGCGATCCCTTACATCTCACTGGCCACTTACATTGATGTGCCAAAACATAATGACCACCTGCTTAATAACGCGCTGATTTACTTTTGCAATGCTATATACCAGCGATTCCGGGTTACGTAGATTCAAGGCCTTGACGGGTTTCCGGAGAGCACACAATTTCTGTAAGCTATGGGCTGGTTGTTTGTCAGCATGGAGCTGACGCCGGATAGCGCCCCAGATGTGTTCCGACAGGTTCTGATCAGTAGAATACAGTAGCTAAGGTATCTACGGCAGTTCAATATCATGCTCCTCAAACTATTGTAGCACGAGTATGGCCTTGAGACACTGACACTTATGTTGCTGGAAGATGCGATTGCCAATGTCGAAGGCATCAAGTGTTAAGGGACGCAGATGGTCTGAACTAATGCTCGTTTAGTCTATAGCTCTCATGGTGTCTTGCATTGCCGGCCCTTCTGGCCGAGCGGTTCTAGGCGCTTCAGTCTGGAACCGCGCGACCGATACGCTTGCAGATTCTAATCCTGCCTCGGGGATGGATGTGTGTGAAGTTCCTAGGTTAGTTAGGTTTAAGTAGTTCTACGTTCTAGGGAGTTGATGACCTGAGATGTTAAATCCGACAGTGCTCAGAGCCATTTGAACAATCTTTTTTTGTCTTCCATTACTACCACAGATCCTGTGGAAATCCAAGTGAATTTCCGCAGTAGCATAATACTGCCCCCAACTGCTGCGTCCGTGGCCCGATGATCGTTTCGAGGAGCACTTCCGCTAAATGACAATGTATACGGAAACGCTCAGAGACGTGGTGTAGCAGGAAAGGTGATTCATCCTATCAGGGCTATCCCTATAATCCCGTGCCCACGCTAATCGTAAGTGAGAATACGAGGTGGTTGTCTGCTGTTGAGCTCCATTTTCAACAAGGAGTTCAGACCGCTGTGCATCGGAACACTTGTCACTGTGACAGCATTAGACTTCGTCGTCACGGCTGCCACAGCTCGACGCGTATCATTCTTTCTTTCTTCTGACGGTTGGATGCGGCCTGCCACGAAATCACCTCCTGCACCAGTCTTTTCCTCTTTGTGTAGCACTTGCAAATGACGTCTTCAGTTATTCACTGGATGTATCCCAATCCCTGTCTTCCTCTATTTTGCCTTCTGTAGCTCCTTCCTGTACCGTGGAAGTTGTTCTCTGAAGTCTTAACAGGTGTCCTATCATCCCACCCCTTCTCTTTGCAAAAAAAAAAAAAAAAAAATTTAGAATAAAATAAAAAAAATAAAAATAAAAAAAATGCTCTGAGCACTATGGGACTTAACTTCTGAGGTCATCAGTCCCCTAGAACTTAGAACTACTTAAACCTAACTAACCTAAGGACATCACACACATCCATGCCCGAGGCACGATCCGAGCCTGCGAGCGTAGCGGTCGCGCGGTTCCAGACTGTAGCGCCTAGAACCGCTCGGCCATCCGGCCGGCAACCCCTTCTTCTTGTCAGTGCTTTCCGTATATTCCTTTCCTAGCCGACTCGGTGGAGAACCTCCTTATTCCTTACCTTAACGGTCCACCTAATTTTCAACGTCTTCGTGTAGCACCACATCTCAGATGCTGCTGTTCTGGGTTTTCCACAGTCCATGTCTCACTGACATATAAGCCTGTGCTCCAAATGAACATTTTCTGAAATTTCTTCCTCAAATCAAGGCCTATGTTTTATACTATCAGACTTCCCTTGGACAGGAATGCCCTTTTTGCAATGCTACTCTGCCTTTTGTATCTTCTTTTCTCCGTTCGGTATGGGTTATTTTGATACCTAGGTAGCAGTATTCCTGAACGTCACCTACTTCATGATCTCCAGTTATGATGTTAAGTTTCTCGCTGTCCTCATTTCTGCTACTTTTTGTTACTTCTGTCTTTCTTCGATTTACTTTCAATACTTATTCAGTACTCGGTAGAGTGTTGATTCTGTTCAATAGGTCCTGTAATTCTTCTTCGTTTTCAGTGAGGGGAGCAATGTTATCAGCGAATCTTCCCTTCACTTTGTATTTTAACCAGGGTCTTGAACATTTCTTTTATTTCCATACTTTTTAGGCATATAGATTGAACAGCAGGGGCAAAAGAATACATCCGTGTCTTACGCCATTATTAATCCGTGCACTTAATCCTTGGTGATCCATTCTTATTGTTCACTCTTGGTTCTCGCACATATTGTATACTGCCTGTCTTTCCCTATAGTTTACGCCTGTTTTTATAAGGTTGTCGAACATTTTGCACCAATTTACACTGTCAAATTCCTCTTCCAGGGTGACAAATACTTTAATGTGTCTTGATTTTTTTTCAGTTTTGCTTTCCTTATCAACCGAAACGTCATAAAGGTCTCTCTGGTGCCTTTACCTTACCTAAAGCCTAACTGATCGTGATCCAAAACATCCTCACTTTTCTTTTCCATTCATTTGTGTATCAGTCTTGTCAGCGCTTGGGTGCATGAGCTGTTAAGCTGATTGTGCGGTAATTCTCGAACTTGTCGGCCCTTGCAGTCTTCGGAATTGTGTCGATGACGTTTTTCTGAAATTCTGTAATTCATGTAAATCCTGTAATTCTTCTTCGTTGTCAGTGAGGGCAGCCATGTTATCAGCGAATCTTCCCTTCACTTTTCCTCAAATCGCCAGTCTCCTGCATTCTATACACTGACGTAAATAGTGGTTTCGTTGTCACTTCCCCAATAATTTTAAAAAATTCCTATGGAATGTTATCTATCTATCCCTTCTGGCTCATCTGATTTTAAGTTTTCCAATGCTCTACAAAATTCTGATTCTAATACTGAATCCCTTTTTCCTCCCTATCAACTTCTGTTTTATTTTCTATCACGTCAGCAATGAAGTCCTTCCCTCAGTGTACTCTTTCCGCCTATCCGCTCTCTTCTCTACATTTAACAGTGGAATCCCCACTGTACTCTCAATGTTACCGACCTTGCTCTCAATTTCACTGAAGGTGGTTTCGACTTTTCCATCTGCTCTTGTTTTGACTTTCTTTTATGCTGAGTCAGTCCTTCCGACAATCGTTTCTTTCTCGATATCTTCACATTTTTGATCTAGCCACTTCGCCTTCGTTCCCCTGCACTTCCTAATTATTTCGTTCCTAAATGACTAGTATTTCTGTATTCCTGAATTTCCCTGCACATTTTTGCACTCATTTCTTTCGTCGATTGACTGAAGCATTTCTTCTGTTACCCATGGTTTCTTCCCAGTTATTCCCATTTACCTATGTTTTTCTCTCCAATATTCGTGACTGCGTTTCTTAGATATGTCCATTCCTCTTCAGCTAAACTGTCTTTAATGTAGTCATTTCAGTTGGATTCTGGTCCTCATGCCGCTGATCATTGCTGATTCTTCCGCCTTTTATGGGGCAGTTTCCCACCACAAAGGCAAGAGAGTGCCGCTCCTCCGCCTTCTTTGACAAGGCTGTTGACAGAATGAGGGTGACTTCTCACGCCGGAAATCTTGGGCCCCAATTGCTCATGATTTTTATTCAGAATGTTAGCAGTGACGGGTTCAAACTCACGGCCAGGGACGTTTTGATCACTAACTCAAAGACGGTATCGATATACGACAGGCGCCCTCTGTACAGGTCGGGAAAGCCTGCTACCTGCGCCTTCTGTGGCTAGAAGTTGACATTCCACATCTTGTCGCCTTCTCGTGGTTTCGCCATCCTTTAGCGAGTTTCGATAAATGTTCAGCACACTAGCTCGAGAACAGCCGACCATCTTGTCCATTTCCAACACGCTCTTTTCCAGGCGCCGGACCATAAACTGCCCTTTGTCGAAGTCAGTTACGTGAAAGTATTTCCCCATTTTTGACCCATTTGTCACTAGAAATATTCCCCCTCCATCTCTGCTCGGCTTATATTAATTCCCTACTAAGTCACGTGCCGCAGCGTCACCAGGAGGCATTCCGTTTGCTGGTGAGCAATGGTCGTAATATTTTGGCTCGTCAATGTAATTTAGTGAGGCATACGAATCCCATCAGTCATCTAGGTCAAAAAAAATTCCAGTCCTTCTTTGAACTTGTTCGATGTCCTCCGTGAATCGTGCCTCGCAGGAGTCCCATATTGCGGGGCAACACCCTTGAAGAGGACGGATAAGCTTCATAAATGTACCAATAAAAGGCAGTCTTTGGTTCACCTTCCTGACAAGATTTTCTTTGTGATGGTTCCAAATTGAGATGCTCGTAGTTGTAAACCCTAGGTATTTCGTTGAATCGATAATGTCTATTTTTGTGTGATATATCATGTAACCGAAATTTAAAGGATTTCTATAGTACCCATGTGGAAGGCGTCGAACTTTTATTTTAAGGTCAAGTGACACGTTTCGAACGAAGGAGATATCTTTATAAACTATTTTGTAATTCGTTATGATCATCTGACGACATTACTAGTTGGTAAACGACAGCACCTACATCTAAATCTACATAGTTACTCAGCAAATCACATTTAAGTGCCTGGCAGAGAGTTAATCAAACCACCTTCACAGTTCTCTATTATTCCAATCTAGTATAGCGTGCGGAAAGAATGAACCCCTATATCTTTCCGTACGAGCTCTGATTTCCCTTTTTTTATCGTGGTGACTGTTCCTCCGTGTGTAGGTCAGTGTTAACAATATACTTTCGCGTTCAGGGATTTCGTGAGAAGATTCCGTAACAACGAAAACCGCCTTTCTTTTGATAATGTCCAGCCCAAATCCTGTTTCATTTCTGTAAGACTCTCTCCCACATTTCCCTATAATAAAAAACGTGCTATCTTTCTTTGAACTTTTTCGATGTACTCTGTCAGTCCTATCTGGTAAGGATCCCACACCACGCAGCGGTATTCTAAAAGTGGACAGACAAGCGTAGTGTAGGCCGTCTCCTTAGTAGGTCTGTTACATTTTCTAAATGTCCTGTCAATAAAACACAGTCTTTGGTTAGCCTTCTCCACAACATTTTCTATGTGTTCCTTTCAATTTAAGTTGTTCGTAATTGTAATACTTAGGTATTTAGTTGAATTTACAGCTTTTAGATTAGACTAATTTATCGTGTAACCGAAGTTTAACGAGTTCCTTTAAGCACTCACGTCGATGGCCTCACACTTTTTGTTGTTTAGGGTCAACTGCCACTTTTTGCAGCATTCAGATATCTTTTCTAAATCGTTTTGCAGTTTGTTTTTATCTGATGACTTTATTAGTCGATAAACGCAGCGTCATCAGCAAACAACCGAAGACGGCTGCTCAGACTGTCTCCCAAATTGTTTATATAGATAAGGAGCAGCAAAGAGCCTATAAAACTATCTTGGGGAACGCTAGAAATAACTTCTGTTATACTCGATGACTTTCCGTCAGTTACTATGAACTGTGACCTCTTTGACAGGAAATCACAAATCCAGTCATATATCTGAGACGATATTCCATAAACACGCAATTTCACTACGAGCCGCTTGTGTGCATGATCAGCAAACAACCTAAAAGCGTTGCTGAGATAGTCATTTAAATCGTATATAAAGACTAAGTGAAGCAAGAAGTTTGTACACTCCCTTAGAGGAATTCTATTTCACTAGATAACATCCCGGCTGTTATTATGAACTGTGACATCTGTGACATTTGTGACGGGATGTTACAAATCCAGCCGCGCACCTGAGGCAACACTCCATAGGTGCGCAATTTCATTAGAAGCCGCTTACGAGGAATGGCATCAATAACTTAATGGAAACGTATAAATATGAAATCTGTGGTGCACCGCCAGACACCACACTTACTAGGTGGTAGCCTTTAAATCGGCCGCGGCCCGTTAGTATACGTCGGACCCGCATGTCGCCACTATCAGTGATGGCAGACCGAGCGCCGCCACACGGCAGGTCTAGAGAGACTTCCTAGCACTCGCCACAGTTGTACAACCGACTTTGTTAGCGATGGTTCACTGACAAAATACGCTCTCATTTGCCGAGACGATAGCTAGCATAGCCTTCAGCTACGTCATTTGCTACGACCTAGCAAGGCGCCATATTCAGTTACTATTGATATTGTGAATCATGTACCGTCAAGAGCGACGTTCATCATTAATGGATTAAAGTTAAGTATTCCACCAGCTACGTCCGTTTTTCTACATTCTAATTTCCTTGTCATGTCCCAGACCTCACGCCAGCCTGCGTGAGCTATAACGCGTGCATTTCGGCCTCTTCTAGTAACACGGTGTTGGCTCTCCTGCCAACCACAACAAAATCAACGTGAGGTATACTGTGGGGAGCACTCATTACTTCGTGTGAATAAAGACCCATTTGCACGATAAATTCGGTATGAGGGATGATGGTGTGTCAATAGGTCGTTACATTTGAGGTATATCATAATGTTCGAGGACAGTTTCTGTTGTCCGTCCTCTTAGCTGAAAGCCCAGCGCGTCTGACTAACAGGCAGCGCGGGTTAGATCCGCGGCTGCATCGGAGCTTCTCTCCGCTTTGAAAATGGGCGTTGTGTAGTCCTCATCATCATTTCATCATCATCCACACATAAATCGCATAACTTGGTGTAAACTAAAATGACCTGCAACTCAGCGTCCGAACTTCTCCGGGTGGGTACGCCCTGCAACCAATGACATATGATAATTTCATTTCACTTACCACGTTCCAAAATCACATTACGATTCGACGTTAATATTATGAAACTAGAATTCAGGAGATTAAGTTAGCTTCTTTTTTTTCTAACGATCTGACCTGAGCAACTTTCCAGTCATTGGATACGGATTTTTAATCGAGCGAGCGTTTGTATCTGATTGCTAAAAGTGAAACTATTTCATCAGCATTTTCTACAAGGAACCTAAATGGTACAAACCTGGGCCGGAAGACGTGAATTTGTTGACTTAAGTTGCTTCGCTATATCGAGTGTGTCTACCTCTTCTAAGTAAATCATGCTGCAGTTTTTCTTGAGTCGAACTCTGGAACATTTACTGCATCTTCCTGTGTGAAGAAATTTCGGAAAACCGTGTCTTTCAACCCCTCTATGATGGCGTTGTCATTGGTAACGTCACCAGCGCTAATGCACAGTGAGATGATCCTTGCCGGCCGGAGTGGCCGAGTGGTTCTAGGCGCTACAGTCTGGAATCGCGCGACCTCTACGGTCGCAGGTTCGAATCCTGCCTCGGGCATGGATGTGTGTGATGTACTTAGGTTAGTTAGGTTTACGTAGTTCTAAGTTCTAGTGCACTGATGACCTCAGCAGTTAAGTCCCATAGTGCCCAGAGCAATTTTAACCATTTGAAGATGATTATTCATTGTGTCTTGCCGCTGGTGTGTTTTACAGTTAACAAGAATCTCGTTGGACTTTTTGCTACATTTGCAGAGTTTCGTTGTGAAAACCATTAAAGCATCTTGTACTGAAGTTTCGGGATAATTTTCGACTTTCTGAAAACATGGCCAGACTTGGAGATTTTGGTCGATTTTAAATCTGGAATGCTTTTTTCGTCACTTCTTTAACGGCGCACTAAACTATTTTTGTGGAGGGGACTTCATCTGCTGCCATTCATCAACCATTTATGAATATACACCGCCGGAAAAAAGTCACACCACCAAGAAGGAATTGCGCCATATAAACAAATGTAGGTAGTCGTGCTTCTACCTTTGAAAGATGATACCTGTTCAGATTTCGTGTCAGTCGCATAAGGGTGGCGCTAATATGAGGATATAAAGCAGCTTCACTTTAAACAAACGCCGTAACGATCGTGAACGTTAGTTACCTTTCAGACTGGACACGGTGAGTTGATGTTCATCAAGAATGCCTTTTAGTGACAAAAACTGAGTTTGAACAATGTCATGTAATAGTGCTAAGAGAAGTTCGATTTTCCTTCAGCGGCGTTGCTGGAAGACTTGGAAGGGACACAGGCACTGTACATGGATGCTGGCGGCGGTGGTACGATCGCAAGAGGACTGCACTCCGGGCGGCCAAGTGGCACTACCGGGACGCAAGACCATCGTATCGCTCTGGTGCATCGTAATGCACATGCAGCAGCAATCTGAGCAGCAGCTGGCACCGCAGTGACAAAATGAACTGTTATAATCAGTTACTTCAAGGAGCGCTCCGAGACAGACGCCCTGCAGCGTGCATTCCACGACTCTGAACCACCGCTGTTTGCGACTTCAGTGACGTCATGCGGGAGCTCATTGAAGGGGAGGATGGAGATCTGTTGCGGTTGTTTGGTGTAAACTGGTTCTGTCTCGATGGCAGTTATGGCCGTATGTTGATTAGGAGGAGGGCAGTTGAGGATCTGTAACTCGTGCTACACTCACTGGACTTACACCTGGGGATTTCGTGTGACAGCAGGAGCACTCTCGTGGTTGTCACACCCACTGGAACTTCAAAATTGTATGTTAATCTGGTGATTCGAATTGTTCTGCTGCCTTCACGAAGAGCAATCCATGGTTTTTTTTTCAACAGGATAACGCTCACCCAGATACCGCTGTTGTAAACCAACATGTTCAACGGAGTGTCGACATATTACTTTGGCCTGCTCGATCACCAGATGTGTCTCCAATCGAACAGATACGGGACGTCATCGGACGACTTCAGCGTCATCAACAATCAGCCCCTGTGTTGACCGACCAAGTGCGACAGACATGGAACTACATCCCAAAAAGTGACATCTGGCATCTGGACAACACAATGCGTGCCCTTTTTCTTGCATTAAATGTCCTGGCGCTTACATTGGTAGTTAATGTAGCAGCATTTCACATTTGCAATGGCGTATCTGGCGAGTGCATTAACGTGTTATCTTGCAATGTTAATCACGTGAATATGTGTCCTAGATAAATGTATTCGACGAATTTCATTACATTAATTAATTTTTGATGTTGTCAGGTTTTTTTCGTCAGTGTAGATATTCTGTCCAAATATTCTCTCTAAGAATGCTAGACAAACTTTAACTAACAATATCTTTACTTGGCTCAAAGACTGAAGTAAACACAAGACTTCCTCAACAAAAATACTGTTGTGTTTAGATTCGCTTTTCATTCAGTGTAATCGACTACATGACTCCACAGCATTAAGTTGAAAAGTATATGCTTACAATTTTGAGTTTCACTCTTCATGTATATTCTTCGTTCACAGCACACCTACAGACCATCTGATAGCATGAAAAAAAAAAAAAAAAAAATAGAACGGAAAAAAATGTTACGCAAACAACTGCGAAATGCACACGTTTTCTATTTGTGTACAAAATGTGTATTTTAATGTTATAACAACGTGTTATTTAGCTAGATTTCTTCCATGAATGTATAAAACGTCATGCCAGTATGCCATGTACTTATATTTTATTCAATACTTAACAAGTCTAGTTTTAACTAAATTTATAAATATGAAAAACTGTTAAAGTTATCAGCCCGAAATGTGTATCTTAAAGTATTATTGCTGTTTCACAGCTTCGTAGCAAATTTACTACAATCGGCGCACTTAAACAGGTAGAAATTAAATCGCAATTTGATGTAGTATTTAGCGACTAGATAAGCGCACACACTGCGTTGCGCTGGCTGATGTAACGTGTAAACAAGTCCGTCAGACACATCTCTGCACAGCATCTGCACAGGCCGCAACTGGAGTATTAGTTTAACGTCCCGGCGACAACATTGTCACTAGAGAAGGAGCGCAAGTCCGGAGTAGAGAAGAAAGTAGCCCGTGTCTTTGTGAAAGAAACCACTCCTGGATTTGGCTTAAGCGATTTTGGAAACCACGAAAAACCTAATTCAGATGGCTGGACAGAGATCTGAATCGATAACTTTCTGAATGGGACACCGATGTCTAATCATTGTTCCAATTAGTTCGTTACATATCACTGCAGGCGCTTATGCTTCTGCAGAATAGTTCCAAAATTTTGCAAGACCGTCAAGGGGGATCAATTTTCTGCATTTTGCACAAACGTGTGCTGTACGAATATGAGTTTTACAGCATTTACGTAACTGTGTAATGTGTCTGACCAGTCTTATCTTCCTTGATGCTTAAGCTTGGCTGACCTCATTTCTGTGCCTTGCCAACGTTTCTTCTTACGCACGTAACATGTTCTCAAATTATAATTATTTTTTCGCATTTTTCATGGCTCAGTGAAGTATCAGAGCTATTCGCAGGGTCACAACTTGAAAAGTGATTCAGTTCATGGTGGTACCAACTGCACTTCCAGTCATCTTTGTTTTCATATATCTTTGCCGATGATCTACCGCTTTATGATCAGTGCGATGTATTGCATTCGAGTGCAAATAGATGGACGGAGGTGAGGTAAACTGTCGGCTTGTGAAGATATGTTGTTAAATGGTTTCAAGTGACTCTGACTGTCAGTAGCTACTTCGTATAGGATGCATTATCCATTCCCATGATCTCAGCAGCAAATTAGTCAATGTCGGTGATCGTGGAGCTAAGAGAGTTTCATTTTTCTTGCGAACCGGTCGGCATGTACTCTGACTTCAGATGTGATGTGACGATTTCACCTTGTACACTAGGAAGCGTTTCGTAGGTTGGTGCGTATAAAGTAAATGAAATGTACGCTGGTATAGGCAAAATTTTAACACTTAGGAAGACGGAAAAAAGAGGCACTTTTATACGGTTCTGGAGGAGAACGCTGAGGTTTGGACGATTCAATGAAAAAGTTTATGACAGTTAGCAGGAATGCACAGGAGACTACTCAGGGCAATTGCAAGTGCCAGAAACAACGTGGTTAGGAGCCTAATCCGCTATTCTTACCAGTTCAACTGCTCCGACATAGTGAATAAAGGACGGAAGAAGATAAAGACTGTGATAGGAATTCACGGACAATTTTAAAGCCGATGGAAAATACCAGAACATCGTGGAAAACATAAGAAAGGAAATATGAGCGAAACCACCTCAAAACTAATTCTGTTGTCCAAAAAGTCGCAGCTGGCAGGACAGTTTTCTTTTAATGAATCAATGTTCAAAAAAAAAAAAAAAAATCAAATTTCTCTGCGACAGAAAGAAACGGACAAATTTAGGAGATGGAACTATACTCACAAATTCACATGGTCGCTAAAATATGATGTTAGGAAGCCCAAATTTCTTAATGTGTAAAGATTGTCTAAAAATGCAGCACTTTATCCAATTTTCAGACCAGTACTGACTTTTTGTACGAAACAGAACGTTCTGTCACCATTTACCTTTAATTAAGTATCACTCCAACAGTGAGTAATATATGCAATCTTAATTATGTTATACAAAATGTATTAATTATTTTTATAATTCCCCATGTAATATAATTAAAAATCACTAATGCACATATTTAATAAGCATATAGCGTACTCAGCAAATTCTGACTAAACAATTTCAATTATTTTTAGTCAAATGTTCAAATGCGTGTGAAATCGTATGGGACTCAACCGCTAAGGTCATCAGTCCCTAAGCATACACACTACTTAACCTAAATTATACTGAGGACAAACACACACACCCATGTCCGAGGGAGGAATCGAACCTCCGCCGGGACAAGACGCACATTCCATAACTGCAGCGCCTTAGACCGCTCGGCCTATTTTTAGTCATACAGAAGCTTAAACTAGAAATAATACTTTCAGAACCCATAAGTAAAATATAACATTGACGTAGACATAATTTTACTACAAAAAAGAAAAAAGAAAGAGATGTCAATCGGCAGTATGTCGGATACTGCGATGTTTTTGTGCAAGTTGCAAGTGAAAATGTGTTTGTGTCATATCTATAAATGTTTGTGCTACATCTACAACCGTGAGAATCGGAGTAAGAATAAGCAGATTAGAAAGTAAGCACACTAACCAGTAATGTATCGTAAATACACAACTCGTGATGTGTAGCAGCTTAACAAAACTGTCATTTTGTACAGGCGAAGTGGAGTATCCAAATTGCTGTCGATATTTTAAGACGTACTTACTGAAGATTCAAGTACGTATTATGCCAATTCAAGATGAAGAAAGCCCGAAACGCATATGGACATAAATAAAACTACGCGAAAAAAGGCTGATTGCTGTGTTTCTTGAAATAATAAAAAAATAATAGTATTTACTTTAATTATTTAACTATGAGTGATATTCACTGCCCTAGCTTTAATTCAAAACACTATTAATACACCTAAAAAACAAATATCTTCGAAAATAACTACACATTTATTTACCTGTAGCGAATTTTTTTCTCTGATGGTAGATTTAATTACTACTTTGTTCAAAATGCATAACCCCATTGTGACAGAATCCATAGTTCTTTACATGGTAGAAAAAATGGTATAGTATTGAGATTCGTGTAGTTGTAGAATGGAGAACACTTCTCATTTGTCTGTCTGCTTGAATCAAGTGTTATGTGATCGCAGTTGCACACACGATACTGATAACGTAGCTGTAGAATGATCCACACACATACACACACACACACACACACACACACACACACACACACACACACAGACACACACACGCACACACACACACACACACACACACACTTGTATCATATTCATATCCATTTAACGAACAACAAAGTGTTGTGTACCAAGTTCTAGCCAAAGTCGTTATATCTAGACTCGCTCCACTTGCAGAAGATATGCTTGGAGATTACACCAGTGTGGGTTTCGACGGGGCAGATCAACGACTAACCATTTCTTCTCTACAAGGTAAATAATTGAAAAGTGCTCTGAATATGATATGTACGCACTTCAACCCTCTGTAGATTTATGGATTCCACACAGGCTAATGATAGAATGAAAAAGCTGTATCAGATCCTAATGGATATGAATTTTCCATGTGAAGTAATCAGACTGGTAAAAATGACCCTGACCAGCACGAAATGTCAAGTGAAGTGAAAGTAAAAGCAGAAGGAATCATCACTAAGAAATTTGAAGTTAACCGAGGATTACGACAGGAGATGTTTTATCCGTACTACTTCTCAACGTGGTTTTGGAGACAGTGATGTGGGGGTTGACATCAATACCCCAGGTGGCACTTCGTTTACCCGTAAGATTCAAAACCTAGTATAGGTTGTTGATGTTTGTAAAGTATGTAGGAGATTGAAAGAGCTGGAAGAAGGATTTGGCAGACTAGAAAAGGAGGCATAGAAGTTGAGGCTTCACGGTAGAGACATCAAAACATTGTATCTCTTCGCTTTCAGGAGAAACGCTGCTTGTAAAAGGAAATATATCAAATTGACTGCAGCCCTCTACGAGAGGGATGAGAGAAGTTCCAGTACTTAGAAGTACAGATAACCAATGATGACACAATAAGTGAAGAAATAACATCAAGGATTGCCGCTTGAAATGTAGTTTACTGGGTCCTGGTTAAGATTATTCAGTCACGTAACCTCAGCAGAAAATCGAGGGTGGACCGTCGATCGTATGGTTAGAAGGATAGCGTTGACGTATGGCTCAGAAACATGGACAAATGTGGCAGAAGAGAACTTCCTGAAAAATACGGATTTTATGAGGAAGGCAATGGACTTACTTTTAAGGGTTTCCCTACTCTGCAGCTGTTGTCCTGTATTCCCATTTCCATTTCACAGTCACGGCAGTATTCCTCTTTCAGATCTTTCCCTCATCATCGTAATTTCTCCCGCACTCCATGTTCATCTCGGCCGTCTAGTGTTACACCTTTCTGGAGCGACCATTCCAGGACTGCTTTTGGCCGTCGTCCTTGCTCTACTCGCCGTGCATGGCCATACCCACTGAAGGGCATTATTCTCAATTCTTTGCCTTATTTCCTCATTTATTCTCCGCCCTGGCCTGTACATCTTGACTGCCCTTCTTATTCCATCCACCTCTATAGCCTGTCCTCTTCTCCTCTTCCGCTTCCCCAGAGTCCATCCTTCTTCACTGTGTGTTGGCATACTTTCCACTATCGTTTGCAGAATCATCTTTCTTGTTTCTTTTGATATTGTCCCACTGTACGTAACTCCAGTCAGCAGTTTAATTGCACCTGTTGCCTACAGGATACCGCATTTCACGTCTTCCCGAGGAATGAATAATCTGTACTAATTTAAACTGCTTTATAGCTTTAACAGTTCTTTCCGACAGTACTATATCTTATCTCTTCTCACTACTAGACTACTACATATTCCATTTTGCTCACATTTATTCTAACCCTGCCTCATTCAGATGCTTCCATTAACTTCTTTGAGGTAAATTTGACAATCTCTCTGCTTTGTGCTATCAGTGCTAGATCATTGGCAAATAGAAATGATTAGACAGTACCATGCTGGAATAGAATTCTCATACTGATCCCACTTTTCCAATAAATACTGCTCATATATTTTAAACAGGGTCGACTACATAGTCCAAGCCTGTTTAAGTCCATTCGATGTTTGGAATGTCTCACTCAACTTTCTGCCTACCTTAACTACTGTGTACGATTGGTGGTACATTATCAGAATTAGAGATATTTGCTGTGCTTCGACTCATACATACCAATCGCCTCCCATAGTCCGCTGCTGGGTAAAGTATAATACCCTTTTTGCAAATCCACAAGTATTAGGTATACATCTTGACCCCTAGAATACACCTTGTCATTTACTTGTCTAAGCCTAAAAATGCGATCCATACAAACTCATCCGACATTAAAACCTACCTGTTCCTCTCTCACATTTCCCTCAATCTCATTCTAACCTGTTTTTCAGTGTAAGTGATTCTTTTTTTATAGATAGCAGATACGTATGATAAACACCATTCTCTTGGTATTTCCTCTCTCTTCACAATCTGACTGAACAATTTACGTATAAATCTTACCATCTGAGGGGACTCATATTTCCACAGTTCCATGACAACTCCTCTAGGTCTACTTGCCCTTCCATTTCTTGCCTTTCTCAGCGTCTCTTTACCTCTTTCTCCAGTACAGCTCCTATGTTACTAATGTACTGCTTTTATTGAAGAATTCTATCATTCTATCATGGGGATTGGCAGTGGAGAACGGGGAAAAACAAGGATTCGAAGAACTATACTGTTATGCTGACCTAGTTTCGGAAATCGAGAGCAACAGATTAAGAGGTTCGGCCATCTAGAGCAAATGTCAGAGGGTACAACAGACGAAACACAGGTGGCAGAAGGTTCAGAGCGAGATCACAAAAGGAATCGCTGGATGATGTGGCGAATAAATTGAGAAAGATGGGAATGAGAACAAGGAGGAAATGAGAAGATCGTCAAGACTGGGCTGCAATCGTCAGAAAGGGGAAGGCCCTACGTGGGTAGTAGCTCCAGGGAGAAAGTTTTTACCGTTTCATCAAACTGTGATTATGTTACTTTGGTGCATAATTCAAATAGCCCATGCTGTTGACTACTTAGAAAAATGTACTAAAATAATTATAGGAGTATATTTACTTGTTTGTTGAGAACAGTACTGAGAAAATAGTGATAAGCTTTGGATCGGATTCTTACTGACTTGAATGCTTTATAAGTTGTGCTTTTTCATTGAGAGCGCACCCAGCAACAGACGATATCCACAACTTTACTTAACAGTCCACAAAATGCTTCGAAACATCAAACAGAATACCAACTGTCAAATACTAATCGATGTTCGCTTTCGTGAAGTTGTACGTTAGCTTCAAAGAATCATCACGTAGCGTAGACGCCAAAGGGAATGTGAAATCGAGATTTATGGTTGCTGCTACTGAAGGTGACTTACAACAGCATATAACTTCCATGGGAAGTTGCCGCATAGATACTACAAATGCAAATGTGTGGAATCAGGTTTATAACGACTCCGGAATATCAGTCGCTTACTGAAAATCTGACAACAGGAGATCGTACTCACTGGAGCAGTGGTAATGTTTAGATAAATGTGTAAGAGGAGTGACTGCTTCTTGAGGATCGCAACAATTACATGTACTCCTATCACGGTCAGGTTAGCTTCATATTCCAAGTGATAAGTGTACGTTTTGCATTACGGTTATAAATGAAGGATAAAGTTCGAAATATTGCTCGTATAAATTCTCAGCAAATGATGCTATTCAAGCGTTTCATACCTGAAGAAGTAGCCTCGCAATTATTGCCACTGAACACCAAAGCAGTCGCAAGGAAACACACACACACACACACAAACGCGCGCGCGAGTGCATGTACACACACAGACTGTAGGGATGCAGACATAGATCCTGTACCTCACAGATTGAATCTACCCTTACACATCTACATCGACGTATATACTCCGAAGGCCACCGTATGGTGCGTGGCGGAGGGTAACTTTCAAACCTACTAGTTGTTTCCTTTCCCGTTCCACTCGCAAATAGAGCGAGGGAAAAACAACAGTCTTTATGCCTCCGTACGAATCCTAATCTCTCTAACCTTATCTTCGTGGTCCTTGCGCAAAATGTACATTGGCGGCAGTAGAATCGCTCCTTAGTCAGCCTCAAACGTCTATTCTCTAAATTTTGTCAGTAGTGTTCCAGGGAAAGAAAGTCGGCTTCACTTCAGTTATTCCCATTTGCGTTCCAAAAATATCTCCGTAATACTCGCGTGTTGTTGGAACATACCAGTAAGACGTTCAGCAGCCCGCCTCTGAACTAATTCGATGTTTTCCTTTAATCCGACCTGGTGCCGATCCCAAACACTCGAACAGTACCTAACAGTGCGTCGCAGTAGTATCCTATATGCGGTCTTCTTTCCAGATGAACCACACTATCCAAAAATTTTCCCAATAAACCGATGTCGACCACTCGCTTTCCCTACGAAAGTCCTTTCATAGTCATTCAATTTCACACTGCAACGATAAGCCTAGATATTTAGTCAACTTGACTGTGTCAAGCAACACACTACTAATGCTGTATTCGAACATTACTCATCTTTTCACCGTTGAAGTGATATCGATGAAGCGAGGATGCCCCGTACTACCAGCAGTAAGTGTTTCATTCTGTAATAGAGAAAGCGCATGCCAGTAATAGGCGACTGTGAAATAATGAACAGTATGGCAAACTCAAATAGAACAGTGAGTATTAATGTACACACACAGAGAGATATTAGATTTATGCCTAGGTAACGACGTTACGTTGGTTGTAAGCCAAATACGGAAATTGAAGATTCCCTACCATTAACTTCCAACTTGAATCCCCCTCTGTTTCACTATTAGCTCGACTGCTAATTGGCTGAAATGAGCAGATGCTGTAGTGGGCGGAATGACAAACAGCCGCCTGTAACTCTAGCAGTAGAGAAAAAGAGGTGAAAACAAATAAATTAAAAATAGCTCCAATTTTCAGGTTTCGACCAAGGTTTTCGCAATGTTTACCTTTGTTCTCAGACAAACGTCGCAATCGATAATATCCTTACAAATATTGCACCTCTGAGACCTCTTTGTCTCACTCCAAGCTCACTAGAATTTCACTGCAAAAATCCGAACTAATAGTCTAGATGTAGAACAGCCCATTTATTTTTTATTTTTCAGTTTGAGGAACGAAACACATCAGAAAAGAAAACGTGGTAAACTATATTATACAGGGTGTTCCATATTGATACTGTACTGGTCAAAGTTAGAAGAGAAGTTTCTATAATGTTATGTCTAGAAACCAATAAATGTTGAGATATTGGCCGTGGAAGACCTGTAGTTCATAGCCTGCATTTTATTTACAATTGAGGCACGATTCACAATAGATGGAACGCAATTCTCAGGTGTGGGTACATGCAAATCCTCTAACAGTCATGGAGATGAGCCACTGATATCGCCTCAGTACCAATTGTAGGGGTACGAATTTGCGGTCTGACCTATAGGGCTATTCGTCTTACCACACAGATTAACAAATGCCGTGTATGACCGAATTCTTCATGATGAATTACCATCGCTATAGCAGAACGTTATACTTGCAAAATGACAATGGCTGTCATTTATGCACGACGGGGCACCATCCCATTTTCTGCGGATCGTAAGATGGGTCCTCATCACAACATTTCATAGGCGATCGATAGGTCGATGAGAGCCTGTAGCATGCTTCCCCGTTTTCCTAATCCATTGGATTTCTGGGTGTGGTAACATTTATAGGCGTTGGTGTACTCCCAATTCATCGAAAATGTGTGGAAGTTGCAGTAGCGTGAAACCAATCCATGTGAAGCAGCCTGAATGGGGATAGGTGTATTTCAAATCGTACGTGTTACACTGTGAGGAGGGGCTAAAGAATGTGTTATGATGCATTATAATTACCAGTAGCACTGCCTACAGTTTATTTCTACCTAACAGACAGTTGGGAATGAGAGGATAGATCGGCCCATATCTTACCATTGGTTTCTTGACATATCATTATACGAACGTTTCTAGTTTTCGACAATACCGCTCCCTGTTTAAACACCTTGTATTTCAGGCAAGTGCACCAACTACATCCTGTTACGGTAGTTAGCGGAAGTATATACAAACACTACAGCCTTACATCACTGTTTCTGACATATTTTCCTAATAATATATTAAAACAGGTCTAATCCTTGGTTCTGAATAAGGCCTTCTGGAGATTTTTCTAGGTTATAAGGCAAATTCTGGAAATGGTAATCCCTTCCATCCCACCAGCCAGTACTTTTCAAACCACTCGGTCCCATACATTCCGAATATGGTATCCATTTATGCCAATGCATTTCCACGTCACTGATCATACGTGCATGAAAACATCTGAGATCTGAGCTAATACCGCAGAACAGTCAGCCGTAAAAAGTCGTCCAGGGAGAGAAAATATAAAAATAGCAGTAGGTTTAATATCCAGTTTCCGACAAACAGTTTCAGATGGTTTGCATTAGAGGCCCGACAAACGACAAAACCACGAGCTCTTGTCGATCATTTGAAGCACGTTAATGCAGGTTCCGAAACTATAGAATTGATTTTGAATAAATGGAGGCACCAGTTGCACTTTAATTTTTGTTTTAAAAACCTTTAAAAGGCTCGGCCCCTAAGTCATTATCTAGTGGCTATATGCCAGACGTCCTCAAGCTCAGTCGTTCCGTGTTCTCTCAATAAGTCATAACGACTAAATAAAAGCATAGGAGCCCGAGCTCGTTCTTAGTTTTCGAAGCAAAAACTAAAGTGCAACTGCAGTTGTCTTTTAATCAAAAGCCCGAAAGAAGCGAAATTCGGAGCACTGCAGCCCCATTCGCCAATGCTGGGCTGAAAAAGAGAAGAGAATTATGTAAGTACCCGCTCTGCACATCTGAGAATCAAAAGAAAAAGAAAATAAATCAACAGAGCACGGATAGTTACCAGCAACTTTGTAGAATCAGATATCAGGCAACTTCCGCCGTGCGCACACTTTTATGAGCCCTGCGCAGCAGAGGTCTGGTGTTGAGTACCTCGAGGGAGTGAACCATATTTCTAATGTTACATGAACGGGAGTATAGCGCTGCTTTGTTTCCTAGCCATCTGTCAGGATTCATTTTGTACGTATAAATGTTGGAATGCTTATGACGCGTAATGTTGACTTCACTACTAGAGCCTGCCGATTTTTCCACCTGGTAAGATGCCGGAATAACAATAATAAACTTATAACAATTAAAATAGTAGTAATGACGATGTGCTGGTGGAAAAGGTCGTTGTAGTTTATCTGTCACAAAATGTTTTTGAATTCAGGAATTAAGGGGAGGTTAACTATTTTTGGTTCAAATAGGTTTTTTTAATATTGAATTTTTGGATCCACAGGAGTATTCAGGATCCACCCCTAAAACGGTTTTTTCGAATACGGAACGAAAATGTTTGTTATGAGCGTCTAAACAAAGAAATGCACCTGGCAGAAATCGGCCTTTTTCACGCACCAGTTTTTTTCGGGAATTTCGACTTTGTAGCCGCGAAAAATTATTCTATGTGCTTGCACAAGGATCAAGTGATTAAGTGATCAAGGAGCTTACGACATACTACGACTTGGCAATCCGACGGCATTGTAATTCTGTGGAACAGATGAAGAAGGCAATTTGGGCAACGTATTTCCACAAGTATTGACCACCCACAACACCAAAACTGTCCGGCAGGGGAAACTAGTTGGTGGAGCATTGCAGAGGCTACAGGAAATCTGGCCGAATATCAGCACGACCAGCCGCTCTCCAAAGAAGGTCAAAAAGTGATTCACCCCATCTACGAGGCCCTTTCGGTGGTGTGGGGAAACACATAAAATCCAAATGAAATTTTAAACGCGTATGTTTGGAAGTTAGTCCCCAAGCATTTGCATTCTGGTGCGAAGACTGTGGATATTGTGGCTTTTCTGGCAGTGAGCAGCTTCAATGAAGAGTATTCAGCAATTCTGAAGACTCTGACAGCGATGGACGTCTCCCTGGGACCCTATTCGACGCAGTTCGCCAAGCATTCGGACGACCACCGATTCAAGCGGCCGAAAACCCCTTGTCACCGGCTGTACGAGCGGCTCTGGAGCAGCGCAGGAGATCGAGCAGAACGCCCTCTGTGAGGAAGAGGAAGGACTAGTTTATGGACCCTGAATAGCAGATTGAACGTTAGTTGCATAATATTGCATTTATATGTAGGCAAAAGCTTCAAACGCGTTTTTCTCGACATGACTTTTTTTTATCACTCGGTATGGTAACTTCAAATCTACTGAACCGATTAGCATGATTCTTTGTTTCCGACGAAGCCAACTAAATTATCTAGGAGCTGTACCACTTTCATTGCGATCCATCAACTATAAATATTTTAACTTGGCCGACGAACTCGAAAAATCTATGAAAAAAACTGTTTTGTTTCAAATGATCGCCATTTTGTTTCCTGTGGTCCAAATAACTTAAGCGAGGTACAATTCCTAAAGAATCTTATATACTTCCATAACGCCAGCTCAGTTTTGATTTCAGACGAGATGGCTGACCTGTGGCATACCGCTCGTGGAGGTGTACATCGATATTTTGTTTCGTTCCGACGGCAATTCCGCCTTTAGCCTTCGACATTTCCGGTCGACGAAATTCCAGTTTGTAGAGAAACTATCAATAAACATTTTGACCAAATTTCACACTGATATCTGTAACACATTTTGAGAAAAAAATTCTCAAAGAACATTCTTTTTTGGGCCAAAGATAGTAAACTTCTCGTTAATCAGGGTCAAACGATGAGGAGCCAGAACGTTATTACCACAACCCAGCACCACCTTGCGGAGTTGCATACGTATATGGGCGGAGCAGAGATCAATGGCAAATCATGCCTGCAACGGTACGGGTAAGATATGGAGTGATCCACTAACATAAGTGACTTGGAGAAAGAGTAGATTCTTATTGCCTCTCACCTAGGATCGAGAGTCTAAGAAAAGCCAAAGCCGGTCGACTAGTTGAATGCTACCCTCGTAAGTCTCTGTGGACATTGGTTGAAGGACAGTGAAACCACCAGTCGTGAACAAAGTGTTGGACTTAAGTCTCATCATAGAATTTAGAAGTCGGAAGCTTTTCAGATTTCTAAAGCAGCTGGTGAAAGGAAAAGTATTTCGGAGCACGTGGTGCAACGCACATTGTTGCCATGGGGCTCCCCGAAAGACGTGTTCGCATGTTGACCCAAAAACATCGTCAGTTATAACTGTAATCGAACGGGATGGTCGAGACTGGACCGTAGAAGAGTGGAAACGTGTTACTTGGTCGGATACATCTTGTTACACCAGGTCGATGGTAGTGTCCAGATACGCTGTCCTCCAACCAAATATCTAGTCGAAGCATGCACCACGCCACGGGCGCAGTATTATGCAATTGGGACATTCATCTGGGCTCCCATGGGACCTGTGGTAGTAATCTAAGGCATTATTCACAACTATTGACTATGTGAACCATATTGCGGACCATCTGCATCCGTTCATGCTCCATGTCTTCCGCTATGGCGATGATATTGTACAGGATGATTACCGTGTCATAATCTCATAATCGTGCCATAGTGGTTTACAAGCTTGATAGTCTTCTCACGTCTGACCTATAATCGAATTGTAGGATGCCGTTCTGAGGCAGCTCCGCGCTCACAGATAAATGGTCCGTGATTTATGGAAATTGCGTGACCTGTGTGCACATTTCTGATGATATATATCTCCGAAAACTTACCAAGAACTTGTCGAATCCTTGCCACGCTGAATCGATGCCGCGTTGTGTTCCAATAGCGGACCAAGACGCTACTAAGCAGGTGGTCGTAATGTAATGGTTCAAAGTGGGAAATCATCCATATGACTACAAAAAGAAATATGCTAAATTCTGGTTACACAACAAATTACACAAACCCAAAAACTGAAAATTCAACTAAATACTTAGAAATTACAATTACGGGAAACTCAAATTTGAACGATCACATAAATAATGCTGTGGACGAAGTAATCCAAAAGAGATCCACTGAACAGACTATTTACACCATGCTTGTCCGCTCTCTCCTGGAATATGCCAGTCAGAAGTGACGTTGGCATCACGTGAGACTGTCAGAAGACATCAAAAAAGTTTAAGGAAGGGCAGCTCGTTATGTAATATCGCGAAATAGGGGAGAGAGTTTCACGGACATGGTACGTGAACTCGGGTGGCAATCATAAAAAAGATGCTTTCTATTGCCCCAAGATCTTCTTGTGAAATTTCAATCACCACTTCTTTCCTCTGATTGCATAAATATTCTGTTGGCACCCACTTAAATAGGAAGAAATAATCGTCATGATAAAAGGAGTCAGAGCTCACACAGAAATTTGTAAGTGCTAATTTATCTTGAGCGCCCTTCGAGAGAAATAGCTTGAAGGTGGTCCGATAAATGCTTTGCCATGCACTTATTTTTGAGTTGCAGAATAATTTTGTAGCTGTAGATCTCTAGCGGGACAAAGCGGTTGTAGCACATTTTGTTAGTTCAGGTTGCGTACATTCTGGGGTAAGCATGATTTATGACACAATGGGGATAATACATCCCTCTGAGAAACTCCCACCCCTACTCCTCCCCCTCCTTCTTCCTCCCTCCTCTGGAAACCGCCAACCCTCACCCATCCCCATTGCTGATACAAACACATTTTTATATCAAATTAATTGACTATTTAATTAAATATATTAATTACTTAACCCCTTCCCTTCTGGTAAATCCCTTGATCCCCTATTCCTCCCACATCTGGAAATTGATGGGAAAAGGACTCAGTCTGTGCCAAAGAGGAAGGGACTCACAACAGGAAATTCAATTATATAGCAGAGTATATTCTGTTTCTTTGTAAAATTCAATTTTCAGGGGTTGAATCTCTTTATTTGGTGGTACAAACACACATCCAACAACTACTTGTCCTAATTACTTAATTGTACTGCTGCAGACTGGAGCTGCTGTCCTGTTGGAAAATTTCCGTGCTTGAAAGTGATTCATTGAACACCCTGCCGGGGTTTATTGTGAATAGCAAACTAATCACGTGGAGGTATATATACAATGTTGTGCTCCAAAGGTACATTCTGAGAAATTTCTTCGTCAAATTAAGGGCTATGTTTGATAATAGTACACTTCTCTTGGCCAGGAATACACTTTATGCCGTGCTAGTCTGATTTTGATGTCCGCCTTCCTCCGTCCGTCTTTGGTTATTTTGCTGTCTAGGTGGTAGAGTTCCTTAAGTTCATCAACATAATGACCATCAATCATGATGGTAAGTTTCTCGCAGTCCTCATTTCTGCTATTTCTCATTAATTTCGTCTTTCTTCGATTTACTCTCAGTCCATATACTACATTCCTTATACTGTTCATTCCATTCAGTAGATCACGTTATTTTTCTTCACTTTCCCTCAGGATAGCAATGTCAACAGCGATTTGTATCATTGGTATCCTTCCACCCTTAATTTTAATTGCACTCCTGAACATTTCTTGAATTTCCGTCATTGCTTCTTCAACGAACAGATTGAACAATAGGGCCGAAAGACAACAACCCCTGTCTTACACCCTTTTTAATCCCAGCAGTTTGTTCTTGGTCATCCACTCTTATTATTCCCTCTTGGCTCTCCTACGCATTGCATATTACACGTCTATCGCTATGGTTCACCCCTAGAAATTTGCACCATTTTACTTTGTCGAACGCTTTTTCCAGGTCAACAAAACCTATGAACGTGTGTTGATTTTGGCCTTATGAGCACTTTTTAATGGCGTCTTGTACTTACCTTCAAGTGATAGTGTTGTTGTTGTTGTTATGGTCTTCCAGAGACTGGTTTGATACAGCTCTCCATGCTACTCTATCCTGGGCAAGCTTCTTCATTTCCCAGTACCTACTGCAGCCTACATCCATCTGAAACTGCTTAGCGTATTCATCTCTTTGTTTCCGTCTACATTTTTACCCTACACGCTGCCCTCCAATACTAAAATAGTGATCCCTTGATGCCTCAGAACATGTCCTACCAACCGATCCCTTCTTGTAGTCAAGTTGTGGCACAAATTTCTCTTCACCCCAATTCTATTCAATACCTCCTCATTAGTTATGTGATCTACCCATCTAATCTTCAGCATTCTTCTGTAGTACCACATTTCTAAAGCTTCTATTCTCTTCTTGTCTAAACTATTTATCGTCCATGTTTCATTTCCTTACAAATACTTACAGAAACGACTTCCTGACACTTAAATCTATAATCGATGTTAACCAATTTCTCTTCTTCAGTAACGCTTTCCTTGCCATTGCCAGTCTAAAGTCTCTACTTCGACCATCATCAGTTATTTTGCTCCCCAAATAGCAAAATTCATCTACTACCTTAATTGTCTCACTTCCTAAGCTAATTTCCTCAGCATCACCCGACTTAATTCGACTGCATTCCATAATCCACGTTTTGCTTTTGTTGATTTACATCTTTTATCCTCCTTTCAAGACACTGTCCATTCCGTTCAACTGCTCTTCCAAGTCCTTTGCTGTCTCTGACAGAATTACAATGTCATCGGTTAACCTCAAAGTTTTTATTTCATCTTCATGGATTTTAATTCGTACTCCGAATTTTTCTTTTAATCCCTTCACTGCTTGCTCAATATACAGATTGAACAACATTGGAGATAGACTACAACCCTGTCTCACTCCCTTCCCAACCACTGCTTCCCTTTCATGTCCCTTGACTCTTATAACAGACATTTGGTTTCTGTACAAATTGTGAATAGCCCTTCGCTCCCTGTATTTTATCCCTGCCACCTTGAGAATTTGAAAGAGAGTATTCCAGTCAATACAGTCAAAAGCTTTCTTTAAGTCTACAAATTCTAGAAAAGTAGGTTTACCTTTCATTAATCTATCTTCTAAGACATGTCGCAGGGTCACTATTGCCTCACGTGTTCCAATATTTCTACGGAATCCAAACTGATCTTCCCCAAGATCGGCTTCTACCAGTTTTTCCATTCGTCTGTATAGAATTCACGATAGCATTTTGCAGCCGTGACTTATGAAAATGATATTTCGGTAAAATTCACATCTGTCAACACCTGCTTTCTTTGGGATTTGAATTATTATATTCTTCTTGAATTCTGAGGGTATTTCTCCTGTCTCATACATTTTGGTCACTAGATGGTAGAGTTTTGTCATGACTGGCTCTCCGAAGGCCGTCAGTAGTTCTAAGGGAATGTTGTCTACTCCCGGGGCCTTGTTTCGGGTTAGGTCTTTCAGTGCTCTGTCAAACTCTTCACGCAGTACCATATCTCCCATTTCATCCTTATCTGCATCCTCTTCCACTTCCGTAATATTGTCCTCAAGTACATTGCCGTTTTATAGACCCTCTATATACTCCTTTCACCTTTCTGCTTCGCCTTCTTTGCTTAGAACTAGGTCTCCATCTGAGCTCTTGATATTCATACAAGTGATTCTCTTTTCTCCAAAGGTCTCTTTAATTTTTATGTATGCAGTGTCTATCTTACCCCTAATGAGATATGCCTCTACATCCTTACATTTGTCCTCTAGCCATCCCTGCTTAGCCATTTGTACTTCAAGTCGATCTCATTTCTGAGATATTTGTATTCCTTTTTGCCTGCTTCATTTATTGCATTTTTATATTTTCTACTTTCATTAATTAAATTCAATATATCTTCCGTTATCCGAGGATTTCTGCTAGCCCTCGTCTTTTTACGTATTTGATCCTCTGCTGAGTTGACTACTTCATCTCTCAAAGCTACCCATTCTTCTTCTATTATATGTCTTTCCCCCATTCTTGTCAATCGTTCCCTAATGCTCTCCCTGAAACTCTCTATAACCTGTAGTTCTGTCAGTTTATCCAGGTCCCATCTTCTGGAACTACTACCTTTTTGCTGCTTCTTCAGTTTTAATCTACAGTTCATAACCAACTGATTGTGGACAGAGTCCACATCTGCCTCTGGAAATGTATTACAATTTAAAACTTGGTTCCTAAATCTCTGTCTTACCATTATATAATCTATCTGAAACCTTCCAGTATCTCCAGGTTTCTTCCATGTATACAACCTTCTTTTATGATTCTTGAACCGAGTGTTAGCTATGATTAAGTTATGCTCTGTGCAAAATTCTACCAGGAGGCTTCCTCTTTCATTCCTTACCCCAATTTCATATTCACCTACTGCGTTTCCTTCTCTTGCTTTTCCTGCTATCGAAAGCCAGTCACCAATGTCTATTAAATTTTCGTCTCCCTTCACTATCTGAATAATTTATTTTATCTCATCATACATTTCATCAATCTCTTCAGAGCTAGTTGGCATGTAAACATGAAGTACTGTGGTTAACTATGCTGTTTGTAGTAACTTACTCGCACCTCTATTTTTTTATTCATTATTAAACTTACTCCTGCATTAGACCTATTTTATAGTGTAGTGAACGATATTCTGGTCACCCAGTCTCATTCCACTCTCAAGCTTCCAGCCTTTGACGCGGCCGGCCGCTGCCGTATTTTCTTCAGCGACGTCAGTATTTGGCTTTGCTCTGACCCTCCCTTCGTAGGTTAACAGATTGCGAAGCGCTTTTAAAAGCTGCAGGTTTTGTTCCATAATGAATTCTTCTAGGTGTCGTCCACGGTCGCCAGTCAGGCGACTATTCCACAATACTGACTTCTCATTTGCATCAATGAAATACACAAGAGGCTTGGTTCGTCGTAGGTGACTAACGTCCTTTAGTCTTATCAGATACTCGTCTAGCTCATCACTAAGTTGGAAATACATAGAAACAAGGATGCAGATCTCTCGTCCGGTTAACATTCCCACACAAATTACGTGTTCTGCACAGTACTGTGATTTTTTGTCACTTTTGTGGCCTGGTAAGTACTAATATTGCTGTCTTAGGATGGTGCCCATGTGTGACTATCTGGGCAGTTACTGTCATACTGGTGAGCTTTCCTACCTTCTAATGCAGTTTTTGGACGCACAACGCATCTAACTGCAGCTGCCTCGTTACACTGTTGAAATCACGAGCTGGTTGGAAGGCCACGCCGATAATGCTCCAAATGTTCTCAAGTAGGGAGAGATACGGCGGCCTTTCTGGCCAAGGAAGGGTTTGGCAATCACGAAGACAAGAAGTAGAGATTCTCAGCGTCTGCGGGCGGAAGTTACCTTACTGAAATGTATGTCCACGATGACTTGCCATGAGGAGAAACAGAACGCGAGCAATCCCACTGCTGTGCTATAGGGGTGCCGCATATGACAACCAAAGAAGTCCTTGACCCCAGGCCATCAATCCGGACTGTCGGGCCATATGGGGGCCGACAGTCAGTTTGGTATCCCATCGCCGTCCAGAGCATCCCTAAATATGTGACTTGGGCCTGGAATCTCATTAACTGACGTATAATTGTATTCAGTGATGAGTACCGCTTCGAACTAAGCTCCGATTACCAGCTATACATAACCAATTTCCGTCTCATTCGGGTAAGTTCTACGTAGTGCGTCGTTTTTAGTTTTTTTCCCTTATAGCGTACTTCTTCTATAGCTTCGTTTTCCGCTTCTAAGGTTGACATGTGTATCTCAAATATGGCTGTTCAACTGTTGTCTTGGCATTGGCTTGCTTTCGATTCTGAAGAGAACAGCCCTATCAGAGCTGTTCACAGTAATTCTCTGACCTGCTATCCGATTCAAGACGAATCCTACTGCCGTTATACCATTTTATACTGCTATTGACATTAACCTATTTTTATCTGACCATAAATCCTTCGCTTCTTTCCATTTCACTACTTTGAGAAGTATTGTTTCTGAGAAGTGTTATACCTGTATAGAAAACCAAAAATGAGATGAACAATCTAATTGTTTCGTATTAATCGGGTGAACGAAGAATCACACAAGAATGGTAATAAATAAAAAATGTCGTGTGACTAGGGCCTCCCGTCGGGTGGACCGTTCGCCGGGTGCAAGTCTCCCGATTTGACGACACTTCCGCGACTTGCTCTTCGATGGGGATTAGATGATGACGATTAGGACAACACAACACCCAGTCCCTGAGCGGAGAAAATCTCCGACCCTGCCGGGAATCGAACCCGGTCGTTAGGATTGGCATTCTGTCGCGTTGATCACCTTTAACGAAAACTTAAGATTTAGCAAGAAAATAAGGCTTTTTCTATGCTACTGACAAATTACCATTCACAAAGAATTGCTTTTACCAGTTCCCTTTCCTATCGGTTCACCCAAGTTGTATATAAATATCCTGATCATCACCTGCATAACTATCAGTATAAGTGGAAAGAACGGACGACAGCAACTCAAATTTTCTAACAGACATCGAATGATGCGACAGTTAGTACCGCGAGAGGTATCAAAGCGTCCACTAAAAGGACGAGGGGAGCTCGGAAAGTAAGGAACGATCGGTCGCGGAACGGAAACCACTATTTAAATTCAAATTGCTTTATTTGCAACTGTTAGCTACACCTTCCAGCTACGTCCGTACATAGTCGCCACTCCATCTTAGACATTCGTCGTAGCGTTGCACCACCTTCCAAGTACCTTCGTCTTATAAGGCAGCCTCCTGTGCCTTCAGACAGTTTCCTGCGTTGCACTGCAGCTCTTTATCTGTGCCAAAATGTTGTCTTCATAGCCAGCGGTTCATGTGACCCGAGATGAAAATCAGAGGGAGCGAAGTCAAGGCTGTATACTGGGTGAACAAAGACTTCCCACCGAAAATGCTGCAAGAGCGTCCTCATTGAAACCGAAGTGTGAGGCGGAGAACGTGAAGAACGAACTGCATGACAGGTACATTATGTGGGCCTGCATGAAACGAGGCAAAATAGCCTCAACACTCACTCATAATTGATGGGAGACACTATTTTTAGGCATCTTTACCCTCTCACTATGCGTTCAGAACTGAGACAAGCGACATGACTCTATCTACGGGCATACTAGAGACCCAGCCCAACACATCTGTGCAAAGCTTCATCGGGTTTTCACTGCGATTTCCATTTCGCGACCGATCGTTCCTTACTTTCCGAATAGCCCTCGTACGAGATGCATTTTGGCAACAAAAGTATTTCCAGCATATTAAGTTCTTTCGTTAATTAAAACTGTGAAAACTTTATGTGTGAGTATATTGTTTCAGTGACACCCAAACTAGTATTGATGTCCTTTCGAAAATTAAGTACAAAGGTAGCTGGCAGTTTTTGAATAAGATGTAATTAACCATAAACTGAAAGAGCGCATCTGTGGACAAATATTTGTAAGTCAATCATGTATCACATTATTAAATTCATACAGCTATTCTGTATTTCCTAACCGTTCTTAAGGGAATCTAGGAAATGGCAACAGAAAACCCATGTCCTACGTGATCTGACGACATCATTACCTCCCTTGTGAGAACGGCAGGCTCCAGGACGACAACGCTCCATTTATCGTATTAGACCCGCGGGCAGTAGGAATAAAGTTCAACTCGTCCTGTGGTATTAGGACTCATGGTCGTTTGTTAGTTGCCGGAGATCAAGGATGATAGTAAAAAGTAAGTGTCCTTTATTTTCGATGCTTGATGTGTCTGAAGTACTCGAGAACGTTTTCTAACATATTTTTATCAATCTACAGCGCATTCATACCAACAGAATTTTAAACCATTGGGTTTAGTGGTAGTAATTAATGTAGTTAATAAGAAAAGGATGGGGAATGTTGCATCATTTGAAAAAGCCATAATCTACACTTCTGAAAGTAACTTCTACCAAACATGTTAGTGACACTAACTACAGCGAAACAGAACCAAATCAGTTGTGGGAGGATTAGTGGCAGACTTATGATGACAAGCGACTGTGTTTAAGTGGAGCTCATTTGCAAATGGCAAAGCATACTGGAGTAAGGTGTTCAGAAACGCATTGTTAGTGTTGCAACCGTCCTGTTCAGCAAAGCAGAAGCGCGTTAACGAGATGTGAAAAGACCTTTCATGGAATAATTCTTTCGTTCGTTTACAGATCCCATTGCCCTGCACGTTTTCCTGTTGCATAGTATATCTCTCAGTATGTTCAAGAGGAAAATGAGGGAGATTTGGAAAAGCAACGTGGCTTTCCTTTTAATCACTTACTAATGGAACGGAGAAGCAAACAGCGGCAAATTTCTGTGCTGTGTTCTATGGGTCATTGGGTACGAGCATACGTGCAGCAGCATACCTAAACCAGTTGATTTTATCATAGACAGTCTCCTCCTCATATTAGTGCGTATTCAGTTCAGCTGGGGTGCTTCGTTTATTATACGTCACTTGCACGCTATGATATTGAAAATCACGATTACGCTTGTTTTGGTGATTTAGTCTTAGAGGTCAAAAAGGCAATATACTATCATAGCATGAAAGACTGTGTTTATCAAGTTGAAAGAGCCGTTATTTTGTCGACAAAGTCCACTTTCAAGTAAATGCGTTTCTTTCAGGGTTCTCCCAGTGGAATGGTATTTAGGAGAAGAGCAAAGCGGATGTAAGAATGGGGAGTCATCTATAGATGGCATGTTAACAGTTGGCAGAAATGTTACTTTTCCTCACGTTTCCTGTGTTTTACGTTTTAAAGGATATTATGAAAGAAACAACAAGCCATATTATGAATTAAATACTACAAATTCACAAGTTCTAAATAATTTAATCAATTCGTAAAGGCTTATGATAATATAGAAACATTACATCTGATTGTATCACGTAAATGTACAAAACCTTGGAAATGGTGGGGGAGTTTGATGAGGATGTGGTATCCCACTGCTATAATTTGTTATTGATACTCACCAAATAAAGCACTAATGGAAAGAAAGAAATCCACTTAGTGTAAAAATTGCCGGAAGAATAATGCGGTGAACTAAGTACTAATGAATGCGGAGGTGACCTATAAGGATCTGCATGGAAAATTCGAAACTTGCAAATTGATGTCAATAGCACCTCTATCTGCAAAAAAATCTCGCCCACATAAATGGTGCACAGGACAGATTTCTACGTGACTTTGAGGCACAGAGAGAGAAGTGAAAACGTAAGAAAACAATGGCATGTAGAAGAAGTAGCAAGTGATTAACTGAGGTACCTATAGCACGATATCAAGAGGTTAGAGAACAGGCTTCCTCCTTCTCACGTGCTACGTCAATCTTTAGTGTGACTGTTTGTTGTACAGAACCGAATATAATTTTTTTATCAAAAAATATGAACATATGATTTACACTGTCTTCTGCTGCTTTCCCTTTAATGGGATTTAATACAACGCTAGTTTTGTCTGCAAAAAATTACAATTCTGTTTATTGATCGTTAAGTGGGAGGTCATTCACCTACACAAGGAACAAGATGGGTCACAAAATTGGACTCTGTGGGACTCCCTTTGTGACTTCTCCACTGTCAATATCATTCTACTCCACTACCACTCCATCCTTCCGAGACTTTTTGAATTATTCAGCACAACCTTTTGCTTTCTGTTTGCTATGTATGTAAGTATGATTCGAAACGCTTCAGTTGCCTTAGTAGTTTCGAGATGTAGAAACTGATCACTTTCATCAGAAATACAGACACATTTGAATTCAGCTGCCTGTTTCGTAACCGCAGAAAATGAAGATGCAGTCCTTACTTGCCTTCACAAGCTTGGGACGAAATGGGAAAACTTGTGATACATATATTGGATACAACTGTTCTTTCCAGTCTCTGTGGCTTCCTCTTCCTACCATTGTCCCTCTGTCCACATCTTCCTTCCATTTCCATCTGTCCATTTCCTCCTCACTCTCTCTGTCTTCCCATATGCTCCTTCAATTCTCTTTGTCCATCTCCTCCACCATCTCTCTCTCACTATACCTTGCATGTCCCTCTTTCTGTATCCTTCCTCCCTGCACCCTCTCTCTTTCCATTCCCCCCCCCCCCCCTCTTCCATTTTCTCCTGCCCACTGCCTGCCTGCTACCTCCTTAAATCTTCTACATGCCTCCAGCATCATCCTGTACCACTCTCTGCCCATTTCCTCCTCTGCCTATATCCTCTTCCCCCTCTATCAGTCCATTATCTCTTTCCACCTCTCTCCCTATCCATCCTATTCTCCATCTCTCTCTCTGTCCATCTGCCAACTCTCTGTCCATCTCCTTCTGCCCAACTTCTTTTACATCTCATGTCACCTCCCCCTATCGTTCTTCTCATGTCCAGTTACTCCCTCCCTATTCACTTCCTTCTCCCTCTATTCCTCCGTTCCCTCCTTTATCTCTCTGTCCACCCCCTGCTTCCCCCTATACTAAGCCATCACCTCCCACTCTCTGTCTGGCCATCCCCTCCTATATCCATTTGAAGCTGTGCCCATTTGCATTTGTAGCCCATACAAAATAACTCGATAAAGCAGGCAGATGCTACGCCAAGACGCTCTTATTGTAGGCCTGCCTACATGTCGAGGGTTGGGAAACTATGTCTTGCCACTGACACACAGGCTGCCGTGCAAAACAGATTTGTAAGGCAGGCCAATACTACCCCATACAACATGCCTGTACTGCTGGCCAGTGTTATATGTTAGAGACTGAGTAAACAAGTTTTCGACCATATCATAGGCTAAAGGGTATCATGGATGCCCAGCTCTAAATTTACATTGTAAGAAGTTAAATTATTAATCATGAATTGGAGACTACCTTTTCATAACATCTTGTTACAAATACAATTTTCTTTCTTATTAAGTGTTACTGAATAATTTGTATACATCATTGCCATAGATATAAATGTAACTATTGCAGCAGTCCCTTATCTCTGCCCAATGTACAAGTTGACTCTTCTAATGAATATACTTTCTGAAATGACAAATGCATTTGTCATTGTCACCTTTAAACGTGATTTATCTGTTGATACTACGGTCTAACCTGCTTTCATAAAGTAGGAAGTACAATTAAAATGTCAAAATTGAGTTATAGCTCATTGTGGCCTACACATTTCGCATTTATTTACTACTACGTATTTTTCATTAAAATTCTCTTCAACAACAGGCAAATGTAAATATAACAGTAGAAAATGACAAATTACAAGTAATAATGCTTGGTACAAAGTTGTATCATAAACTGATGACTATTATTTCATGTCATTTGGATCATTTTTAAAGTTGTTTCCTCTTCATTCCCACAACCAATTTTGCATATATCCTATTTTACATTCCAGAGATTACATTTATTCCAAATAACATATTTTTTAAAATTATAAATGTCCAAAAGTTTCATCTGCTTTAATTTACATTGTTATATGAGCTATTTTATTGTTTTACCACATGTATGGCATCTCTTCTGTTGAGTGTAATTCCTTCCACATGTCGCCTCCCTCCTATTCCGTGTCACCCTCGTGTGCACGTACATGCAAACATACACAGAATGTATTTTCGACCTTTTGGTTTAACTTTTTTCGGTATGATCATTTTACAGTTATGTACTGTTTAGCTTTGACATTTTAAATCATGTTACTATTTCTCTTTTCCAAGATAATATTTACTCTATTTTTACCTCACACACATCACATATGAGTCCTACAATGCCAGTTATTGCGTTAGTTAATTATTTTTAATGTCGATGTAGACAGTGTGGCAAAACGTAAATCACAGTTAAAACTGTGCTTCACTTCATTTCTATTATGACTGCAGCAACAATAGCATGTATCTCATTTCCTTGAAATACGCTCTGCCTATGTCACAGTCTCAATGCAGAAATTGGTGCCGTTTTAACTCACCATAAATATGGAAATTTTATATATTTTGTCATTCTAAGATATTGATATATGCAAAATTGTTTTTTAACCAAATAAAGTTATTGTATTCTACTCAAAGGAGAAAATTATCCATCTTGTTCGTGCACAGATACACTAAAGGCTCGGATGTTACAGTAGAGGTTCAACAGCTGTCATTCGGAAGTAACATCTCTGAGTTATCTCAGAGAATCTGGAGATGCCATAGGCTAGACGTTGAAGATGTTATTGAAATATTATACACTGCAAGTTGAAAACAGTTTAACAAAATAAATTAAAAGATAAGCATGATGAAGTTATAATACTGAACTCATTCCATAGAATATAATGTTTACAACAGAACATGAAGCAAACCATTTCATAAATTTCTTCGACCTCACAGGAACACTACTTTTATGTCAACAGGGAACGAACCTACAATGATAACACAAAACACAAATCGTCGGCTTTGAATAAAAATATCTCAGAAATAAAACAAAAATATTTTTATTGCATTATCAGTTAGAAAACCTGTTACCACAATGTATTAGTAAGGCATTGCATGGTAACAAGCTTCTTTGTGCTGCGCTATAGCCAGGAAAAGAAAGAAACCACTCCCATTGCTAGGCAACCATACTGACAGGGGAAAACTATGCACAATGCTTCTGAGATACGATTTTTTCGTTCTAAGCCAACGAAATCATCAAGGCATCCAAACACACTGAAGTATGCAATATTTATCTCCATGCTGAACAGACTACAAAAGTATTACCAATGAAGCCAAAAGCACTGACAGAAGAAATTGATACCATTAAAACAAGTGCAATGAGTAATGAGTACTTAATAAAACCTACCCACAAACTCTCCAACAAAACAGCGGGTAACATCAGTAGTATAAACAGTACAGAAAAAAAAACTGACACTAAAAATCTTCACAACCATTCCCACTTAGGTACAGCACCATAAAAAATGGCTAATTCATTTAAGAATAACAGTACAAAAATATTCTTCTCTAAAACTAAGTAACTTGGCTACCACTTGACTCACACATAAACATCAACGACCACATAACAGAAAGTAGTGGAATATGCACAGCACAGTGTAACAGTTGCGCTGCGCTCTACATAGGCAAAACAGGAAGAACATTCCACACACACTCCAAAGAAGACACTGCTGCTTTCATACTCAACCACTATGACAAATCTACAGTTACTAACCACGCATATCTCGACAGACACGCAGTGGCTGACATTAACAATAACCTAACCTTACTCCACAAATAGAGTAATAGAAGAGGGCCTGATGTGATGTGTTATAGAAAGTAGACATGTTTTTCAACAAAGTGTAAGCTTCTGAAAACTTTCCAAACGAACAATCTGAGTTTAACAGTTACAGATTTTTCAGCAATCTCAAATGTTTGTTTTTCCCTAAACAAGTCACACTTTAACAGTTATAATAAAAATTATTTTGTAAATAATATCTAGGAATAGATAAATATGCCTACTTATAAAATGTTACATTTTGACGTTCTGATATTCTTTCACTGATTTGAACCTCGCACAAGAATACTGTTGAAACTGGGGATGTTTGTATGCATGTATATATGTTTACAAACGCTGTGCATGGAAACTATACAACCACAACTGGAAATAATGAGTAACTTTCTTTTATGTCTTATTTTTGTAAGAACTGTATCTACTTTATAACACCGTTTATTGCATTGCAGTATACATGTGTATATTTAACAGGACTAGTCGTAAAATGTTTTCAAATAATAATATAATTGATGCATAATGCCTAAGCACCCAAAGATGAACAGCCAGAGTTCGAAATGCATTGCCTTTGGAATAAAAATCACTGCTGCTGAAGGCAATTTTTTGTAAGGTAATAACCCTCAGTGACAGCAACAGTTCTGTCAACAATGGAAAAATTAAGAGAAAATAATGCTGTAGAATATCCACAATTTTATGATTTATTTAATTAAAAAATTATCTGCCATCTGTACGACTTAACTGTTTACAAAGGCTGAATTTCTGAAATGTATCTTTGCAACTGTTAGAGATGACACAATAAATCGATTCCTTGTAACAACTGGAGATTACACGTTGATAAAAAGATGGATTACATAGAGAAATGTATTGCATTTTTTTATATTAAAAGAAGTAGTCTTTAACTCACAACAGTGAAAGCATTTATATGTCCTCCAAAGACGTTTAGTAATACACGTAAGTTGTTGTCCTGTTGTTGCATTATAACTGCCATGTATTTTCGTAGACCGCTATTGACACCTTCTCACAAAGCGCTCCACCCTCTTCTAGGTATTATATGAGATGAACTTCAAATGATTAATTTTCTGTAGCTTACTACCCAACCCATAGTGCAGCGAGCATGGTGCCATATCGGATGGCAACATTAACGTCTGAATGCTTCACTTCAGGATAGTGCCTGAATTTCATGCCAGTAGCTCTTGACATATCTGATCATGCGAAATTTATACGAAGGTGTACCTGAGGCATGATGAACTTTAACCTACAGCTACACCATTTCGAATCAGAACTACCGGAATTCTGCAGGGCTGCGGACTGCAGAGTTAGGGAGAGAAGAGAGAGAGAGAGAGAGAGAGAGAGAGAGAGAGAGAGAGAGAGAGAGAGATTGATAGGTTTAGCCTAGGTACACATCATTACTGCGGATTTCAAAGAGGCTTGTGGCGAAATTATAATCCAATGAAGTTCGCAAGTTACGATAGTAGTTCAGTTGCAACTAAATAGTAGCTCGCAGCAGATTTGCTGTTTGTTCGAAGTGAGAACAGCAAAGCCCGCGTTGTTCTGTGCCCCTTCACGTCCGTGCTTCTATTGCTGACATCAGTGACATGATCGAGAAGTGAGCTGCACAAAGATCTATTGATACTACCTGTACACAAAACGAAACACACTACTATTTCCGAAAATTTAAACCTATGATTGCAAGAGCGGAAAGTGACATTTAAACTACTTACAGCATACGGCAATATAAAGAAATAATCAACTGAGAAGGGATATAAAGCAGTTCTAAATCAATGTCTGGACGGAATATTGCGAGCTACAGTAAAAGACGGACTTCTTGAAAATAGTACACAAATCACTCTAAGATCAGTCTTCATTTGTTAGTCATCAACAAACAGCAATTTATTTAATACGATTCTTTAATTTACTTCTATTCTTAAGCATTGTGTAGAGACTTTGTAATTATATCATAAATATCAAAATGCACAGGAGATAATCTGCAGTCATGACGGATCCCATGCACATGTAAATTTTTTCTGATAGTATTATTTTTAGTTTAAGACCAGTAAACGTCCAATTCTTTAATGAATTGAACTCTCGTGTATAAATGTCTGACTATTTTACAAATGAGGTAATAGGTGAAATACTTAACGTTAAGCATGTAAACGAGAGAAAGTTTGGAAAAATGTTTGACATTATTCTTAACGTTTGTTGAAAGTCGTTAAGTGTTGTCATTCTAAAACAAGAGATGAATATAGTCTGAATAGTTTGTGCTCCATTTTAAGAAGAAGCTAGCTGTTTACTCATCTCAATGTTCATGTGACATGTCTGCAGAACTTTGTATCGTACAATGACGTAATTTTACAAGTACATTCAGTGGTACTGTGTTACGAAATGGAGTAAGCGATAAACTTCTTTCCTTTCATCATTTCGTGGCGTGTGTTAGCGAGAAAAATTTTCGTGAAGTTTTGAAATTGTGTGTAAAGTATTTTTGAAGTCGCTAAGATTTTTCATTTTCAAATAGTGGGTGATTCAAGTCCGGGTATTTGCAGCCGATCAGCTACGATGCCTGAAGACAGTTTCTACCTCTAATACTAGTATTATTGTGTTGTACTTTTAATATAAGATTGTACCTCTCAGTGAGTAGATTATGGCAGCTCTTTAGATTTTTAATTTCGGTCAATCATCACGCTAAATGTTGAAAATCACATTGTTGTTGCCCTTAGAAACCATTAGAGACGCAACCTGTCAGTCGAAAACCAACGTTGGTGCACCAAGTCAGATGCTGATTCGACACAAGACTCCGGCCGATCTGGGAGGTGGGGCTCATCCGCTAGAGAGCAAATCAAATGGTAAACACTAGAGTATCCGCGCTATAATTCTGATCTCTCCCTATGCGATTATCACGTTTCGGTCCCTTAAGAAAGGCGTCGACGTGTGGACCAATCCTGACGTACGAGGATGTGTAGCAGGCCTTTACGGACTTCTTTATGCAGTAGGACACGGTGTTTCGCGAAACGGGTAAATTGAACCTGGTGCGTCAGTGGAATGGCTCTCTCAATGCTTACGGCGATTTTGCTTGAGTGGCATACCGTTTCTGGACTGTACGCGCTTCGAACTGAGATCATCCCTTTTAATATAGATATTTGGACCACGTTACGAACTTTTTACGTTATCTGTAAGACAGAGGGGATATCCGCGATCATCCATAATATACCAAAGCAGATAGATATACTTCGATGCTATCAGTGGCTTTTCCGTAGTAAGTTAACGTCACATCGGTCTCAAGATTATATTCGTCAGCTTCTTGTCATACTTCTCCCACCTTTCTTGAATACGGTGTGAGGCAACTAAATATATGAATAGTGATTTAAAGTACTGAGATAGAGCACAATGTGGCACATTTTTGGAGGTACACAAATAATTTTAACGTTTTAGCTGCCGAAATAAGAGGCCGATTTTCTAAAAATTTTAACTGTGCAGCTTTACTGTGGTATTAGTAGATCCTTTGAAGAGGATTTCAGTGACATAACACGTGTGGAACTTCCGTTATACAGTAACAAGGAAGCAGCACGGTAAAGCTCTCTCTCGCCTTGAGTGAATAGATCTCCAAAGCGTCTGTCTTGTCATATCACCTATAATCAAACGTAATTCACGTATTGTTTGTGTTTGTTACAATGACTATCATATTAAGAGCCCAATGATCGACTTGATCGTTGATACTGGCTACGAAGGAATTCCAGGCAGACCAAACTGCTCACTGAATTTCACGTGGGCATAACGCAACGCAAGCTCCAGTTATACGAAAAGTCCTCGGGAATCGTTGATTTTTCTTACAGTATTAACTTCTCCCAACGATTCACGACCAGAGATGATAAGCCTAAAGACAGTACACAGTGGGTTCATGACATTATATGTTTTCCTATCGATATACCCAGATATCTCCGAATTTTCTGTTAAGAAAATCTACATTTATCTGTACGGAATGAGCAGTGCATCCCTCATGTAGGTAGCATTTGGTTTGTCTTATGTCCAATGGGATGTCATCTGTTATCTACAGCTGTGTCTGTCTTATGACCTGTAGATATCTATGGCTATTTGGAACCTCATCCATTGGACATGGACCAACGATGCGATTCTTCAGAACCTCGCAACACATGTTGATGGACCAAGGTATTTTTTTTATCGACTTCTCGCAGTAAGCGTGGATTTTCAGCGGAGCAATAGCGCATATTACGAAGACTGATTTGTCCATAGATTGTGAGCGACGCTTCATTGTAAAATAAACACACTTCCTAAACCGCGATCGCAGAGTAGACACTTTTTATTGTTCAAAGATGATCAGTTTCATCAATCGTATGCTGCCATCATCTGGTGTTATTGAACTTGATAGAAAACTGCCGCCGGCCGCGGTGGTCTAGCGGTTCTAGGCGCGCAGTCAGGAACCGCGCGACTGCTACGGTCGCAGGTTCGAATACTGCCTTGGGCATGGATGTGTGTGATGTCCTTAGGTTAGTTAGGTTTAAGTAGTTCTAAGTTCTAGGGGACTGATGACCAGAGTAGTTAAGTCCCATAGTGCTCAGGGCCATTTGAATCACTTTTTTTTTAAACTGCCATGTTACATTCTATGAAGTCAAAGCATAAAAGGTACTCTCTACGTATACATGTCTTCATAAAAATCCAGTTGACAAAGCACTTACAATTGATAAAAATCGAAGTGTGTTCATATTTAACCATACCTACCATCCCACGGCACACCATGCGTGCCTTACATAATAATGTATGGAAACGCCATGCCACAGTCTAGTTTTCGCAGACATCGTTGGCAGAACTACAAACAATTCTGAAAATCATTACCATGAAAATGTTAATTGAGCCTTACGTGGAAAGCTTGAAATGTATAGTAAAACGGTTCAGGCAGAACACTTTTTTTGCACTCGCTATTCAAGCTGCCATTTGTTTGTCAGACCTGCTATAATATAAACTGCGTTTCTCTCACCAATGGCTGTAGAAATGTTTAATTTTTCAGCCTTCCTCTTTTTTTGTATTTTTTTATAAATTTTTTTCAGACAGATCGTTAGGCCTTAGCACAACAGTATACGTTTAAGCACACGGCTGTACCATGTTCTAAAAGTTTGCCGACATTTGCAGCTTTTTCGACTGTCATGTACATTTAACAGCCTGAACAGTTTTATGAACAAGTCGTCTGAAAGCTACAATAGCGGAGTTCATAAAAATGTAGCCTTACACGGAATATGAGTAGTAAAGACAGGGAGAGAATAGAGGATTTTATGATGTGTTCCTGCAGAATGGTGCTGAGGATTAAATGGGTAAATTGCATAACTGATGAGGAGATACTGTTGGAACTGGGGAGAATAGTAGTTTATGGCACAACACTACCAAAATAAGCAATCGGTTGATAAGGCAGATCTTGAGACATCAGGGAATAGTGCGTCTGTGTGTGTGTGTGTGTGTGTGTGTGTGTGTGTGTGTGTGTGTGTGTGTGTGTTTGAGGAGGGGAGGGAGGAAGGAGGGTGACGAAAATGTTGTAAAGGAGCAGGCTGAAATGCATTTAGGTTGCAGTAGCTATGAGAAGATGAAGAGGCTTGTACAGGATATATTAGTGTGGAGAGCTGCATCAAATTTGTCTTCGAACTAAGGACCACAACAACAAAGTTAAATGCTGTACGTAATGGGTACCGGTACTCTTTCTGTCCCTGCACCCGTCACACCCCTTCTATCTCTCTGTTTCCCTGTCTTTCTCCCTCTCACTCGTCTTAGATCATTTTGCACTCCAAGGCTAACAAAAAGTGTGCACCATGAATGAGTTACTCGAGTGGAACGAAAACTGGTAGATGTGATGCACATGTTCTGACAAACGATTGAATAAAATTTCTGAAAAATGAATGATTTATTCAAGACAAATAACTTCACAAACTGAGAAAGTCAGTTCATCTACAGCCCTTTGGTAAGCAATTACTCGTCTTGGTATTGATGGTGCTGTTGGATGTCCTACTGAGCGATATTGTGCCAAATTCTGTCCAATTGACGCTTTAGATCGTCAACAGCCATAGCTAGTTCGAGGGCCCTGCCTATATTGCTCCAAACGTACTCAGTTCGAGAGAGCCAGTGACTTTGCTGACCGAGATAGGGTGTAGCAAGGATGAAGACAAAAAGAACAAACTCTCGCCTTGTACGGGCAGGTAGGCGTCTTGCTGAAATATAAGTCCAAATTGGCTTGCCATGAAGGACAACAAGACATGGTGTAGAATTTCATCGACGAGCTGCTGTGCTGTAAGACTGCTGCCCTACTATGAAATGAAGTGGCATCCCATACCATCACTCCCGATTGTCGAGCAGGCCTCCGCACGACATCTAAGTTGGTATCCCACAGCTGGCAGGGGGAACCTGCAGAGACGTGTTTGCTGATCATTGGGGCTCAGTTCGAAGCAGAACTTATAACTGGAGACCTACTCCAGTCAATAACATCCCAGGGTGAATATGACCGACATCACTGCAGGGAACGCCACGAGCTAATCAGCAGTTAATAAGTGTAGGTTCTCGGTAAGTTTTTTTTTTATGAGAAAGCGAGCTATGGCTCAATTATCTTACAAAAATTCAATTTTCTTTTGCAAAGGTGAATTTAAGAAAAAGCTTGTTTTTTTCTGAAAAAGTGAATGTAAGAAAAAAATTCCAATTTGATGAAGCAAAGGAAACGAACAGTCTCATTAAACTAATCAAAATCAAAAAAGTAGTTAATTTGTAGAGAAAAGGTTGCACCATTAAAATCCTCCTAAGTGTACCCAACATACCTCCTTACCACTTACTAAAAATTTTATCTGGGCACTTTGAGTGCACCAGTATTAATTTTTTTTTAAATGGAGAAGTTTTAAAATTCAATACATTTTATGATGATGAAAATCTCTATAATTATAGAAGGGCCAATTTTTGACTCCTGATAGTAGTGGGCTTTTAGAGCGCAGTAGAATTTAAAAAATAATTCTAAACACAGTTCTCCTGTATTCACTCGTGTCAGTATCTGTTTTGAGTAGTCTAACTTGTTTAAAATCAAGAAATGCATCATATGCTTTGAGAAAATTATTAGCTGGATTAAAATTCCACATCTCTTGTGGGGATACTTTGTTTTCTCAATATTTCAAGCATATATTCTGTAGCTTAATATTATCGAATAATGAGGAGTCAAGCAATTGATTATTTTATGATTTGTCTGAAATGCAACAAATACGAAATATTATATGATACTTATATCAAAATTTTTCTTGCCAGTCAATCCAGTTACTTCTACAGTTTGCACTACATAAAAAGATATCGGAATTTTAGGATTTTCAATACATTTTCTCGTTACTACAACTGGAAATTTGGCTGATATTTAACAATTGGTATACGAATTTCCATAGATTCTACTACAATTTTTCCATATTTTGGAAGTGTATCTTTCTTGTAGTAAGGCCATCTAAGAGCATCTCCAGCAGTAGAACACTAAGGAAAAATTACAGTAAGATCTCCTGTCCTTAAAATTTCGTTTAGTCTGTAAGGAAACTCCCAAATATATTCAATGGATAAAACACTTCAATTCTCTTACTCTTTATTTTGAGATTAATAAGTAATGACTTTCCATACTTATTTGATCAGTAATGAATGAAGTCAAAGACATAGAACCATTAGAGGAAGCTTTCAAAAACACGTTATTGTCTATAGAGATAACAAAGATATACAAAAAAGACATTAAGCAAATAAAGTACTTTAATCAACTCCAAAAAAAGAAAAGAATGCCTGTTTCTGATGCTTCCTGAGGCGAAAAAATAGCAGGAATTGTGGTTATATGAATTATTTATGGAAAGAGATAATTAACTGTGGGCTTTTAACTTGACAATACTGGTTGGGGACTCTAGGATATTCATTCTCATAAAATATTTTATCCCTATAAATGAATAACTTCTACATTCATTATACTTTTCTACCTAGTGGCAAGACTAAATCAAAAGCAGTCAAAATTAAACTAAGTGTGTACAATTAAGTACTATTGACAGATTTTTAACTGATGCACAAAAAGGAATAGAGATGAAACACCAGCAGAAATTTGCTTTTAACACTATCTATTCCTGTCGTAAAGAAAACTATTAAATGTCCAACAAAAAAGAAGAAAGTTCTGGGTTAAAAAAAAGTGAAATTCTATTTCTTCCATTACTGTTGGCTGAATTACCATATATTGCAAATATTGGTTCAATAGCTTTTGGATCTGCAGCAACCGTAAATGTAGTAATAACCAAGAAAAAAAGCTGTTACAGAATTAAAAGAGAAAACAGTAGACATAATGTAGCAGTGGCAAAGAAAGGGCGTGGAGTAAAAAAATTGCAAAAAATTAATTCATGTACCTCTTAATGACTCAAGTAATTTCGATACTGAAAAACTTGCTAAGCAATTAAAAATCAAACACCTTCATGGTATTTTTATGATTGATTAATCACCTACTAAATAAGAAAATATTGGATCTGGAATTGTTAATTTACATACATGTAATAATCCAGTACACATTGTATTTGTTATAAGAATAAAGATAGGAACTTTGTGTTTGATTCATTTAGAGGAAATATTCACAAAGAAGTGGTTAAGTATCTAGCCTCAAAAGAATAAAAAAAATGAAGTAATTTGCAGTCATTTATGTTTCATTGTTGCTAAGAGCAAGTTTAAGGGTATTTTAAATTTAATAATTGGACATTTTTGGGAATAAGCTGATGATGCAGATGACTAATGAATCAAAATGAACTTAAATGAATTAGAAGCAAAGGTAGATCGAGAAAAAGAAAATTTATTCTCACACTTTCACAATGTATTTAGCATTTTAGTAGAATTAAAAGATCCAAGGAGGAGTTACTATGCAGATACCGAACAATATTTAGAATAAGAGTTGAATAATTTTTGTAGAACTAATTGATCCAAGAAGAAATCATGATGCAGTTATCAAACAACATTTAGAATAAGAGTTGTTACAAAACCTGAATATGCAAGTATTCTAACTCAATTGAATAATTATGTCAGTAAAACAGACTTAAATGAAAAGATTAATCAGCTTCATAGTAATAAATTTAACACTTCTACAAATTACTTTACAGAAAAGAAACTGGGAAAAGCTATTACAGTTAAGTTATCAAAAAGTGACTCAAAACTATACCTAAAGCCTATTGAGGGATTTAGTGACACACAGTCCTCACATAGTAACAACTAAAAGTGTTAGAGAGACAACCAAAGCTCATTGCATAGTATGTGAGACTAAAGACTATACTTTAAAAAATTGTAGGGGAATAGGTGAATGAATGAAATACTCATGAAGAATTGTTAATGAATTACATATACTAATGAGCAAAATTTTTTAAAAGAAGAAACGTTATTTCTCTTTGTACAGTTGATTTATGGTAAAAAGATTCAGCAGAAATGAATTCTGGTAACTTGAAAGAATATAAATATCTATTAACTATAATGGATGTTTCTCCAAACTTGCTTGGTCTATTCTGGTTATAGATAAGGAGATAAGAGTGTAGTTAGTAGTTTGGAAAAAAAAAACATTTAGCGAGAGAGAAAGCCAAAAAAATTACAGACAGATGACAATTAAGATTTCTATAATAATGAAGTTCTAGAATTAATGAGAAGATATAATATTAGTCATTATTCAAGACTTACAGAATTAAAAGCATCTGTTTTAGAAAGAGTTAATAAAACACTTTAACAAATGTGGAATAGAAATAGTCTTCAAAGAAATTACAAGTAGGATGGTTTAGATAAAAATCTAGTTCATGAATACAATAACACAGAGCATTCAACAATAAAATTGCACCAGTAGAAGTTAATGAACAAGTTATAAGCCAACTACTGTGGTATCAAGTGATAAACTGAAATAACGAATAGAATTAGGAAACTTAAGGGAAATTTTGAAAAAGGTATACAGCTAATTGATTAAGAGATATCTTCGAAATTGAAGATGTTACTCAATCTATTCCAATCACATACAAATTGAAAGATTTAAGTTGTGAGCAAGGAAAAGGAAATTTTTATGAATATTGGTTGAAGAAAACTAGTTATCTAGATGCTTATCTAGTTGAGAAAGTTTTGAAAAAGAAAGGAAATAAAGTATATGTTAAGTGGTTAGGTTCTGATTTTCACATAATAGTTGGGGACATAAAAATAATGTTATTTTGTTAAAGTTAGACACTAAATCAGTTAGTTAAGACGTATTTTAAAACTGATTCAATAATAAAATTTGTGTCTGGTGCATGTGTAACTGCTTTATAACATTTAATATTTTATAAAATGTTTCGTATATCTTATAGAAGTTATTGTTCTTATCATTTCTTGACAAATTGGATGTGTGTCTAAAGGTACATTGAATTTTATTTCAAGTTTGAGTCTTTGGCATCTAATCATATAGTAATCATATTCAAAGAATTACCAAATAATTATATAATAACAAATATATTTCTCAAATTAACATCTTCCTTTGGTGTAACCACATGTGGTTGTAATTCACTTATTTCTTCTCCTATTTCCTTCAGAACACAATCATTTCTTTATCAGTTTGTAAATCTTAGATTTGTTCTTGTAAATTTTCAATTGTTGTTTGTAGTTTATATTGACCATGTTTTCTAAGGCATGGTAAAACTTAATATGTAACACAATTTTTGAATAATTTAGCTTCCTTTTTGTGATTTAAAAATTAATGAATACAAACTTTATTCATTAACAAACATAGATCTTTTTTTCATTGTATGTCAGACCCACCCCGAGGTTGATCAGAAAATTTTTCATAGAATACTTTTTCTGCTTCATCAGCATTGTTCCTTATTCTGTATGCGTATAGTCTAATATTTCAGAAACATCCTTTCCTTTAAACCAAGCTCTACTCACTTTATGAATTATACCACAAACTTCTTTATTGTTATAATCAATCCTGTTGTTATTCTGAATAAATTCGAAAATATTAAGTCAGCTTGATGTACTTCCAATAGCGGCCTATAAATAGAAACATTTTCATTAGATTTTTTATTTCGTTTTATTTTATAAACCTGATTTATTGACAAAAAAATGAGGATGCAGATTTGCTGAGGTTAATGAATTAATCACCAATAAACTTTAATTTCCTCTTAAAAATGGTTCAAATGGCTCTGAACACTATAGGACTTAAAATCTGTGGTTATCAGTCCCCTAGAACTTAGAACTACTTAAACCTAACTAACCTAAGGACATCACACAGCACCCATTCATCACGAAGCAGGGAAATCCCTGATCCCACCGGGAATCGAACCCAGGAACCCGGGCGCGGGAAGCGAGAACGCTACCGCATGACCATGAGCTGTGGCCCATTTCCTCTTTAATTAGTTTAAATTTTTTTCATTATATGTTAGATCCTCCAAATTGGAGAGCCTTAACTTTTCATATTTTATTAAAAAAATTTTATACATAAATGTATTGTGTAATATTTTCTGCACAGTGTGGGATCCTTACCAGGTGGGATTGATGGAGGGAATCGAAAGGGTGCAAAAAAGGGAAGCTCGTTTTGTATTATCAGGTAATTGGGGGGAGAGTGTGGCAAATATGATACACGAGTTGGGATGGAAGTCATTAAAGCAACGACCTTTCTCGTCGCGGTGAGATCTATTTACGAAAATTTCAGTCACCAACTTTCTCTTCTGAATGCGAAAATATTGTGTTGAGCCCAACCTACGTAGGTAAGAAAGATCATCAAAATAAAATAATAGAAATTAGAGCTCGAACAGAAAGGTTTAGGTGTTGGTTTTTCAAGTGCGCTGTTCGGAAGTGGAATGGTAGGGAAACAGTATGATTGTGGTTCGATGAACCCCCTCGCCAAGCACTTAAATACAAATGGCAAAGTAATCATGTAGATGTAGAAGTATATGTAGATGAATGAGAAAATTGACACTTTCATATTTTCTACCTGTATATTATCCAGACATTGATGAAGATAAGGCTTAAATTCATAAATAAATTTACTGTAAGACTGAATTATTTACACAGTCTAAATGGTGAAGAAATATTTGCTATTTATTAATACTTTAAAAAATAGGTTATCAATACTTAAAATTTATTTGAAAATTTGGATTAGCTCCTTTATGGTGGTTGTGGTAAGTTCCTGTGGGACCAAGCTTCTGAGTTCATTGGTCCCTGGGCTTACACACTACTTAATCTAACTTAAACTAACTTATGCTAAGGACAACACACACATAGAGATGACTAAGGGAGGACTTGAACCTCGGATGGGAGGAGCTGAATGAACCATGACAAGGCACCTCAGTCAGTGTAGCTACCCAGTGCAGCAGCTTCTCTTCTTACTTAACTTATTCCATACCTATCTCTTTGCATTGGTTTTACATCCTTCATATTCAAGAAAATTTTCTAGAGTTTGTATAACCATATCCAGCTTATCCACCATTGTGTTGTACTCAGAAATAATAATTAGTTGAAGCTCTTCTCTATTCAAATTATCTTGTCAATTGCAATTGTTAAGTTACTTTCTTGAATAAAATTTCATTAGATTCAATACTAGATTCAGTCAAATTTTCCTCATAAATATTTGTTCTCTACCCATTTATGTCATCGCCATTATTATACTTCACACATAATTTTTCAACAAAATAAAATAGACACTCAAAGTGAGTATTGCGTATATTTTTTACTTTTATCTAATCTGTGAAGACAGAAATAAATATTAAACAAGTGTTCTATTAATTTATAATCAATAAATTCATATTTTCTGATATAAAATTTTTGATATTGTTTAGGTCTTCCACTGTTGTAATAGATAACCTCCCTGAAAGACGATGTTTAATGCTACACCACCAACTTTGAAAAAAATTTTCTTTGCGTACTGCATGGATGTAGCAATGTAAATATTCTGTTATTTCTTCGTTTCTGCTACATCAGATATACACTCCTGGAAATTGAAATAAGAACACCGTGAATTCATTGTCCCAGGAAGGGGAAACTTTATTGACACATTCCTGGGGTCAGATACATCACATGATCACACTGACAGAACCACAGGCACATAGACACAGGCAACAGAGCATGCACAATGTCGGCACTAGTACAGTGTATATCCACCTTTCGCAGCAATGCAGGCTGCTATTCTCCCATGAAGACGATTGTACAGATGCTGGATGTAGTCCTGTGGAACGGCTTGCCATGCCATTTCCACCTGGCGCCTCAGTTGGACCAGCGTTCGTGCTGGATGTGCAGACCGCGTGAGACGACGCTTCATCCAGTCCCAAACATGCTCAATGGGGGACAGATCCGGAGATCTTGCTGGCCAGGGTAGTTGACTTACACCTTCTAGAGCACGTTGGGTGGCACGGGATACATGCGGACATGCATTGTCCTGTTGGAACAGCAAGTTCCCTTGCCGGTCTAGGAATGGTAGAACGATGGGTTCGATGACGGTTTGGATGTACCGTGCACTATTCAGTGTCCCCTCGACGATCACCAGAGGTGTACGGCCAGTGTAGGAGATCGCTCCCCACACCATGATGCCAGGTGTTGGCCCTGTGTGCCTCGGTCGTATGCAGTCCTGATTGTGGCGCTCACCTGCATGGCGCCAAACACGCATACGACCATCATTGGCACCAAGGCAGAAGCGACTCTCATCGCTGAAGACGACACGTCTCCATTCGTCCCTCCATTCACGCCTGTCGCGACACCACTGGAGGCGGGCTGCACGATGTTGGGGCGTGAGCGGAAGACGGCCTAACGGTGTGCGGGACCGTAGCCCAGCTTCATGGAGACGGTTGCGAATGGTCCTCGCCGATACCCCAGGAGCAACAGTGTCCCTAATTTGCTGGGAAGTGGCGGTGCGGTCCCCTATGGCAATGCGTAGGATCCTACGGTCTTGGCGTGCATCCGTGCGTCGCTGCGGTCCGGTCCCAGGTCGACGGGCACGTGCACCTTCCGCCGACCACTGGCGACAACATCGATGTACTGTGGAGACCTCACGCCCCACGTGTTGAGCAATTCGACGGTACGTCCGTCAACTGCACATACGGTTCACGTCCACACTGTCGCGGCATGCTACCAGTGTTAAAGACTGCGATGGAGCTCCGTATGCCACGGCAAACTGGCTGACACTGAAGGCGGCGGTGCACAAATGCTGCGCAGCTAGCCCCATTCGACGGCCAACACCGCGGTTCCTGGTGTGTCCGCTGTGCCGTGCGTGTGATCATTGCTTGTACAGCCCTCTCGCAGTGTCCGGAGCAAGTATGGTGGGTCTGACGCACCGGTGTCAATGTGTTCTTTTTTCCATTTCCAGGAGTGTATTTCATATAGATACAGTTGTAGGCATTCTTGATATTTATCTTTCAACTTTTGTAACTGTTGTTTTTGTTGACCTATTTGTAGTCATTTTCAAATTCTATAGCTTTTTGTAGATACTGAATTACTTTACATTCTGCTGTACATTTCAAATAATGAAAAAATATGCTTTTAAGTGCCATATGAGAATCTCTTATTTCATCAGCTACTTTTGTTCTTAAACTCGTAACAAAATTAACAGGTAATAAAATCTACACTTTTATTTAGATTATTAGGCGTTATTTGTTTCATTTCATTCTGTATATATTCATATTCTAAAGACAGCGGATCTTTATAATTTATTTGTGTGTAGTCAAGACTAATTTTTTAAAGACTGTATTAAATTAGTTTTTCTAACTTTTAATTTTCTAGGGAAAGGGACCCTTCTCACCGAAACAACATACTCAGCAACACACTAATTATTATTAAAAGACATCAAATTTTATAGTTTAAAAAGTAGCAGAAGCTGGGTAGCTACCAGTAAAATGAAATTATTTTCTTACCTATCTGAAATACATAATAATCTACAAAATTATTATTAAAAGAGGGAAATTTTAATAGTTTAAAAAGTAGCCAATAGTAAAGTGAGATGATTGTCTTACCTACTTGATGTTTTCATTTACATAGATAAATTTTTAATGGGAACCAGTATTTTATAATCCCCAAAGATTTCATAAAGTTGGAGTCCCATACCTAATTTTCTCTTGCCATGAATGGTTCCTCTAACTGCTGTTGCTACTAATTTTTTAGCTAATGAAGTATCTTTAGAATACATTCTATCTTTTGCAGCTAACTGAAGGTCTTCATCTGATTCACATCTTTTTTTCTAAATCTTTGTTATCTTTGTAGGCAATATTAGTTTTTTCCAAGCTTCAACTAATGGATTTCTCTTCTTTCAAATCTTTCATCTAGTCTGGTTTCTGGACCACAGAATCTATAGTCTGGAAGATCCATTTCCAAGTTTTTCATTTTCCCAAAATTTATGAGCTACGTTATTTAGAAACCTAATCAAATATGAGAGCCCTTTCTGACTGTTGGTTAAGAAGTCACTACACTTATAAGTTAACATCTATTTTATATCTACTTTTTCATTATAGTAATTTTTATTTCCAGCAAATTCTTCTCTACAAATCTCTAACATCATTCATCCCAATATATTTCATTAACTAAACCTTCACTTAGTTGTGGGATGAGATCTGTTTTAGCTGTCACTGATTCATTTGGCGATGTACAATCTGCAGAATCTCGATTTTGTTGTATGTGATACGATTTTAGAGAATAGACATCAGCAACTTCTTTTGTCATTTCACTGTATTTTTTACCTTCACTTGATTTTATTTTACTTGTATTGATTTCATAACATAATGCTCCTGAACAATAGAATATATCTGGAGAACTGGGTCAATCAACATCAGCTAATTTATCACCCATATCATCCATAGTAATCTGTTTTAAGTTAAAAGATTAATTGGTCCATCCCTGCCCTCATACTCTTTTTCATTTCACTTTATCTCCATTAAATTAAACCGTATAACGAGCAACTAATTTAAATATGCCAACAAGTTTTAATCTGTTTTTCAACCTCTCTAATTGCTTGAGTATTTTTCAGAACAGTATCGCCTAAACCTTCAATTCCTTCGTTTACCTTTTCTATTGCATCAATAAGAGGCTAACCGTTTTCTATATTCGTCATATTTTCTTCTTGGTTGTTTTTCCCAAAACTTGAATTATTCTTTCATTTCTACAACAATTCAGTCAGAGCTGGCTGAATTGTTTTCGTAAATCTCCTGAGCGGAGAACTAAGGAAGCCAGTATAGTTAAGTTCTTGCGAGAACAGTGAGGGCAGTGTAACACACGGTGTGCCAACCTTGTGTTTGTGTTTAGCCATTAAAAGCACGCTAGGGTGAAGTTAACATTTTTCACTTCATGATAACGTAGGGAAAGTTTCTGATATATAGAATCAGCCAGGCTCAGTTTAGGATTTTGATAGATTTACAGATCCGACGATACATGGCAACAGCCTAGCCGAAGAAGCTGGGAAGCACAAGGTAACGAACGCAGCACATCAGTTTTTACTCCAGTGATATGAAGCTCAAAGTAGGAAGACCTGTCCTTCTCATAGTATTTCCCGAAATTAACATATTTCCTTCGTACGCTCGATGGTCACGTTTGGTTAACATTTGCGGGGAAAGAATAAAATTTGTTGGAGCCAGTAACATTGTTCACCTATACATTACGATAGTCTTCCACGAGAGAACCTATCTCTTAATTAAAATAATTATCTATCTTGAATTTTGTGATATTATTGTTCTTGGGAAATTTAACGCCAGGATCGCCTTGTCTGAATAGGCGATACCTGAGATTGCTCTTGTGCACTGTAATGACCCACCACGTGCAAAAGTGTTTCCAATAAATACAATTACAGGGAATAGTTGTTGTCTCTTCTAAGATAGAGGTCACCTTCTTACCTCATTGGAATATTGTCGGAACGTTGATGGCAGCTATTCTTCTGAAGTCTAAATCCTTGGCATGTAATAGGATTTTACCATACAGGTCGGCTTCAAACCGCTTTGTGCGCGCTAAGTGGAATCGTGCACACAGTGGAAAGCAGAGGCGTGTTTAGAAAGGTCACTTTTTTTCAGAAAAATTAATTTTTTCCTTGCATTCGTCTTTCCATAAAATATCGAATTTTTCTAAGAAAATAATGAGCCATAGCGAGAATTGTGGAATAGTAGCTAATATGCATAGGTTTTGATGGGTCGTTAAATAATAAAGAAGTGCGGTTGAAGTGTTCACACGTAAATGTGCATAGACAAATGTTGGTTAAAAAGTGTTATTGCAAATTTTTAGCTCTCACGTCAGTCTCAGGGGATGAATTCCACACTTGGTGCATTAGTACACATTTACACAAGGGCATTAGTTATAGTTTTTGAATTAATTATTCACTCAGACATGAGTACAATTTATGTTATGGGACAAAAATTAGGCGATTATTATAGCAAAATCAGTTTTCACGACATAGTTCAATCACTATTTATTGACGTTGACCTTTTCTTTCACACAATAAAATTAGCACTGGTGAGACAGTTTACAGTTTTACTTTAATAATAATTTTACTCCGCGCCCCCAATAGCAGTAATGTAGGCTGCTATAAACGAAAATTACTCAGTCAATTCGAACAGAACCACAAGTCCCACTGTCCTCTTTGTTCTAACAGTTTTGGCGCGAACTCACGGTTGTCCACATTTTCACTGACGACGATGTACACCTTGTAAATCGTAGTCACACAAATAATCGTAGCACTTCCAGTTCACCAAATATGTGCTTGCACACTTGTACTCTTAAACAATACTCTTTGCTGAAATAAATCGGCGTGAAAAAGAATTCTCAAACGACTACATGGGCCACCCTCAAGTGGGGCTTGGTCGCCACCAATCCACCAAAACGACTGACCAACGACTGCCCCCTAGCCAAGACGGCCGCTCGCTTATATAGGCTCGGATGTCCAACCCCCTCGTTATTTACGTACCAGTCTCACCATTTAAAGTTACAAATTTTGATATAGACGTCCCTCGACAGAAACAAGTACACCATCGGAACCACGCTAAAATGTACATCTTATTTACTATGTAACATTAATTTCTAGGATTGTTCTACCACCCATAAATCAAGTTTTAGTTTTTGCAAAATTTCGCCACATAGCGCAAATTTGTTTGTTGACATCTGTGCTGCAAAGTTTCAACATAGAACTGCATATAGCACCATTTTTAGACGTAATCTATAGCGATCTACAACGTGCACGCTCAAAATCTTCACATCTTTTACAATTAATTAATTATGGTCGATAAATGTTAATAATAATTTGAAAACAATGAAAACTATTGCAAGTTAAGTGTATAGTATAACTTAACTAGTTTAAAATACGTATGATGCCATCCCAAATATTATATAGTGCCATTATTTACGTCATGAATTTTCTATTGAATTTTATAAACAATTATCAAAAATGTTCAAAGTGTGTTTGAAATCTTATGTGACTTAACTGCTAAGGTCATCAGTCCCTAAGCTTACACACTACTTAACCTAAATTATCCTAAGGACAAACACACACACCCATGCCCGAGGGAGGACTCGAACCTCCGCCGGGACCGCCGCACAGTCCATGACTGCAGAGCCCTAGACCGCTCGGCTAATCTCGCACGACTATATGAACAATTTTCCCTCAAACTTTGTTTATTGCTCTTTGCGACTTAATTATTTATGAATCGTAACATATGACTGTGGCACTCGATCCACTATGACGAGACGTTTTAATGAGTGCTCACTCATTCCTGTAAGTTGTTATTTACTATTTTTATTAATCTTTCAGTATCCATGATATTAACCGATTTTAAGGTTACTATAACTTTTGCGTCTCGTGTCTTGAAATTAAGATCGATCTTTCAGAAGGTGCATATTGCTGACCACAATCCACTGCCGCATCGCTCTTCATCGTGAGTTACATAGTTTTCGCGTAATGCGTGAAAAACCAAACAATGCCCCAAACTACAGGCCACGTGGCCGCCGGGGAACACCGACCGTTGCAAATCGCCCTCGGGCGTGCCACACACTTCCGCGAATCGCGGGCCATGTAGCGCGCTCGCTCTCCACAAAGCAGTCCTTGCATACTAGAAATATCCATCTAGTAACGGGGGTTTGTACCGCCACAAGGTTCTGGATGAATTTTTTATAAGAAAGCGTATCTTGGATCTTGCTGTTTTTGGGGAGGCTTATGTACCTCAGCGATACAGATAGCCGAACCGTAGGTGCAACCTCAACACAGCGGAGTCTGTTGAGAGGCCAGACAAACGTGTGGTTCCCAAAGAGGGAAAAAAGGCTTTCCAGAAGTCGCAGAGGCAAAAATCTGGGTGATTGATTGAACTGGCGTTGCAACATCAGCCAAAACAGCATTGCTATATTGTTACTGCTACTTGCTAAAAGCAAGGGGAAACCACAGCTGTAATTTTTCCCGTCCCATTAACATACAGCTTTACTATATGGTTAAAAGATGATGGCCTCTTGGGTAAAATATTCGAGACGTAAAATAGTACCCGATTCAGATCTCTGGGTGGGGACTACTTAGGAGGACGTCGTATCAGTAGAAACAAAACTGACATTCTACGGATCGGAGTGTAGTATGTCAGATCCCTCAATCCGGCAGGTAGGTAAGAAAAATTAAAAAGGGAAATGGATAGGTTAAAGTTATATGTAGTGGGAATTAGTAAAGTTCGGTGGCAGGGGGAACAAGACTTCTGGTCAGGTGAATACAGAGTTGTAAATATAAAATCAAATATGGGTAATGCAGGAGTAGATTTAATAGAGAATAAAACAATAGGAACGTTGATAAGGTACTACGAACAGCGTAGTGAACACATTATTGTAGTCAAGATAGACACAAAGTCCATATCTACCTCCGTAGTACATGTTTATACGCCAACTAGCTCTGCAGGTGATGAGGAGAATGAAGAAATGTATGGTGCGATAAAAAAATCAAATGTGTGTGAAATCTTATGAGACTTAACTGCTGAGGTCATCAGTCCCTAAGCCTACACACTACTTAACCTAAATTATCCTAAGGACAAACACACACACCCATGCCCGAGGGAGGACTCGAACCTCCGCCAGGACCCACCGCACAGTCCATGACTGCAGTGCCTTAGACCGCCCGGCTAATCAAGCGCGGCGATGCGGTAAAAGAAATTATTCCGACAGATAAGGGAGACTAAAATTTAATAGTAGTGGGGACTGGAACTCGGCAGCAGGAAAAGGAAGAGAAGAGAGAGTAGTGGGTCAATATGGACTGGGGGTAAGGATTGAAAGAAGAAGCCGCCAGGTAGAATTTTGCACAAAGCATAACTTAATTATAGCTAACACTTGGTTTAAGAATCATGAAAGAAGAAAAGGTAAACCTACGCTTGTAGCACTTGTAGAGTTACAAAAAGATTTGATAACATTGACTGGGATACTCTGTTTCAAATTATGAAGGTGACAAGGATAAAATACAGGGAGCGAGAGGCTATTTACAATTTGTACAGAAACGAGGTGGCAGCTACAAGACGAGGGGTACGAAAGGGAAGCTCTGATCGATAAGGGAGTGAAACAGTGTTGTAGCCAATCCCCAATGTTATTCAGTCTGTACACTGAGCCAACAGGAAAGGAAACAAAAACAAAATGTGGAGTAAGAATTAAAATCCAGTGACGAGAAATGAAAACCTTGAGGTGTGTCGATGACATTGTAAATTTTATCAGAGACGGCAAAGGACTTGGAAGAACAGTTGAACGAAATGGACAGTGTCTTGAAAGGAGGATATAAGATGAACATCAACAAAAGTAAAACGAGGATAATGGAATGTAATCGAATTAAATTAGATCAGGAAATGAGTTTAAGTAGGTGAGTTTTGATATTTGGGTAGAAAAATAACTGATGATGGTCGAAGCAAATAGGATATAAAACGTAGTCGCGATTGCAAAGAAAGCGTTTGTGACGAAGACAAAATTGTTAGGATCGAGTATGGGAGTGAAATATGGACGATAAACAGTTTAGATAAGAAGAGAATAGAAGCTTTTGAAATGTGGTGCTACAGAAGAATGCTGAAGATTAATTGGGTAGATCACGCAGAATTGGGGAGAAGAGTAATTTGTGTCACAACTTGACTAGAAGAAAGGATCGATTGGTAGGACACGTTCTGAGGCATCAAAGCATCACCAATTTAGTGTTGAAGGGAAGAGTGAAGGGTAAAAATGATAGAGGGAGACAGTGAGATGAGTACACTAAGCAGATTAAGAACGATGTAGGTGTCAGTAGTTACTCAGTGGCGAAGAGCTTACACGGGATAGAGTAGCATAGAGAACTGCAGCAAACAGGTCTTCAGACTGAGTACCACAACAACAACTTCAAAAAAGCGAGTCAGCGAGTGAACGAGCGATCGAGTTTTCTTTTGAAAAAGTGAGCCAGAAGATGCACTTATTATCTGCTCTCAGCCCACTTTCTGTGAGTCGCCTGTTAATGGTCCTTTCGATCACTGAAGCAGCAGATGTACATCGGATCGATGATAATGGTTCTGTGGCCCCAAGTGGCTCACTTTCGATAGCTTGTTCCTTCCGTTCTGTCGTCTATCTAGGTCCACCACTTCCTTACTGACGCTGTGTTCGGCCATGGTTCAATTCCTATCAATATCATCAAATAGTGGCATCCCTCATATTCAAATGTCTATCGATTCACCGATTACTTCAACTGGCTTCTTTGATCCCATCTGCACGTCTTTTGTCAAATGCCAACATCTGCGAATATTGTTCACGCACCTTTAGGTAAGGCATAGTTACTGTCCAGCTGAATAAACTGAAACAAATTTGCAGAGATTTTATGTTCTGATATCGACATTACCAGCTGCATGGTAAAATTGGGCTGCAGTTTCACACATTTATCCATCGACCGCCAAATTAGCAGTTTTCCATTTTCCGTTGATACTTGTCTGAATGTCAGTTTGAGACCAATTTTTATAACTGCTTCGGGGTGTGTCTCCTTCCTCCTTTCTTTTCTTTTGTTTGTCTTAGAGTGTAAATCGAGTAATGTTTCTTATAGGCTGAATTCAGTTTCACAGGGAGACCAAGGCTCAAATACTGTAAGCAAGTTCAAAGGGATGTAGGCTGCAGTAGTTATGCAACCGACAGCTTAGCGAAAGGACCTGCCTCAGACCGTCTTCAGACTGCAGGTCACAAAAACAACAACACCCAGAATGTTATGCAATATTAGCGAAGTTCTCCCTTGATTGATCAATTTCTGTGTTATCGATAGCTACGGTCCCACGGCATAGGTACAAGTTCTTAGGTTGGCGCTACGTGAGCAGATGATCCACACCGACGACAGCGCCCTCTAGCCTGCGCTGTGCAGCTCTACGAGCGCCGTTCCAGATTCAGCCCATTTGTTCGCGAGCAGACGACCGTCAAACATTGTTTCATTTTCATAGTGGGCAAGCGACTACAGATTTTGCCTGTGTAACTTCTTTTAACTTTGATACATCCTCCTTCAGACGTGCTCATCATATCCAAAGTTAAGTAACCATATTTCATTACTTGTCTTACCTAGAGTAAACATCTTTTACTTTACTTGGAGTATCGACGTATTTCTACCTCACCTGCTGCCCCTTGCTTAAAACATTCGGCCTACCCTGAAAATTACAGGAGCAGACCCACGTGCCACCTACCAGGCGGAATACAAAAATTTCAGTGCCCAAAAAATATGGCAGCATATTTAGCACAGTTCGGGATGTTGGACGATCAAGACGCCTCTACTGTTGTAATTCATCTACTTTGTGGAAAGCGGAAAAGAAAACGAAGGTGGATGGAAAATTAGTATAAGGAACGACAAAAATTCACTCATTCATCCATTCATTCACAAGCAGTGCTCCTGTAAATCTCATCAAGGAGAGCCTTCAGGGATGTGGTATGAGTAAAGTTTTATATTAGCAGGCAAAAGGAACTACTGCTGGCTAATTCTGTACAGTATACTCACAACAAATTACGAATAGCACTAATTCCTTGACTTGCGCCATAGGGTGGTGGGGTTTCGGGTTCCGCTGAATAGGTGAGGAGTCCACTACACTCAGCTGGCGGCTACACGGGGGGCGGAGGCTGTGTGGCGTGGAGTGGGCGGTTTTTTAGGTTAGAAGGCCTCAGGAAAGTAAGGGATGGGCTGCAATCTGAAAGGGTGCATGGGAAATAAAGGACGTGCTTGGATCAAGGAACAGTCGGAATTGTAGTTGTAAATTGTTGTAATTGTGCTGGGAAAGTCCCTGAGCTTCAAGCGCTAATACACTCCAGGGAAATTGATATAAGAACACCGTGAATTCATTGTCCCAGGAAGGGGAAACTTTATTGACACATTCCTGGGGTCAGATACATCACATGATCACACTGACAGAACCACAGGCACATAGACACAGGCAACAGAGCATGCACAATGTCGGCACTAGTACAGTGTATATCCACCTTTCGCAGCAATGCAGGCTGCTATTCTCCCATGGAGACGATCGTAGAGATGCTGGATGTAGTCCTGTGGAACGACTTGCCATGCCATTTCCACCTGGCGCCTCAGTTGGACCAGCGTTCGTGCTGGACGTGCAGACCGCGTGAGACGACGCTTCATCCAGTCCCAAACATGCTCAATGGGGGACAGATCCGGAGATCTTGCTGGCCAGGGTAGTTGACTTACACCTTCTAGAGCACGTTGGGTGGCACGGGATACATGCGGACATGCATTGTCCTGTTGGAACAGCAAGTTCCCTTGCCGGTCTAGGAATGGTAGAACGATGGGTTCGATGACGGTTTGGATGTACGGTGCACGATTCAGTGTCCCCTCGACGATCACCAGAGGTGTACGGCCAGTGTAGGAGATCGCTCCCCACATCATGATGCTGGGTGTTGGCCCTGCGTGCCTCGGTCGTATGCAGTCCTGATTGTGGCGCTCACCTGCACGGCGCCAAACACGCATACGACCATCATTGGCACCACGCCAGAAGCGATTCTCATCGCTGAAGACGACACGTCTCCATTCTTCCCTCCATTCACGCCTGTCGCGACACCACTGGAGGCGGGCTGCACGATGTTGGAGCGTGAGCGGAAGACGGCCTAACGGTGTGCGGGACCGTAGCCCAGCTTCATGGAGACGGTTGCGAATGGTCCTCGCCGATACCCCAGGAGCAACAGTATCCCTAATTTTCTGGGATGTGGCGGTGCGGTCCCCTACGGCACTGCGTAGGATCCTACGGTCTTGGCGTGCATCCGTGTGTCGCTGCGGTCCGGTCCCAGGTCGACGGGCACGTGCACCTTCCGCCGACCACTGGCGACAACATCGATGTACTGAGGAGACCTCACGCCCCACGTGTTGAGCAATTCGGCGGTACGTCCACCCGGCCTCCCACATGCCCACTATACGCCCTCGCTCAAAGTCCGTCAACTGCACATACGGTTCACGTCCACGCTGTCGCAGCATGCTACCAGTGTTAAAGACTGCGATGGAGCTCCGTATGCCACAGCAAACTGGCAGACACTGAAGGCGGCGGTGCACAAATGCTGCGCAGCTAGCCCCATTCGACGGCCAACACAGCGATTCCTGGTGTGTCCGCTGTGCCGTGCGTGTGATCATTGCTTGTACAGCCCTCTCGCAGTGTCCGGAGCAAGTATGGTGTGTCTGACACACCGGTGTCAATGTGTTCTTTTTTCCATTTCCAAGAGTGTAGAAAGCACAGAAGCTGGAATCGTTATAGGTACAGAAAGCTGGCTAAAGCCTGAAATTAGTTCTGCAGAAATTTTTACGATGTCTCTGACGGTGTTCAGGAAAGATAGATTAGGCAGATTTGGTGGTGGAGTGTTTGTGTCTGTCAGTAGTGGTTTATCTTGTAGTGAAGTCGAAGTAGATACTCTGTGCGAATTGGTATGGGTGGAGGTTATACTTAACAGCCGAACTAAGTTATTAATTGGCTCCTTCTACCGACCCCCAGACTCCGATGATATAGATGCTGAATAGTTCAGAGAAAATTTGAGTCTCGTAACAAATAAATACCCCACTCATACGATTATAGTTGATGGGGACTCCAACCTTACCTCGATATGTTAGCAAAAATACTTGTTCAAAACCGGTGATAGGCAGAAAACCTCTTCCGAGATTGTCCTAAATGCTTTCTCCTAAAATTATTCCGAGCAGTTAGTCCACGAACCCACGCGAATTGTAAAACGGTTGCGAAAACACACTTGACCTCTTAGCCACAAACAATCCAGAACTAATAGAGAGCATCATGACTGATACAGGGATTAGTGATCACAAGGTCGTTGTAGCTAGGCTGAATACTGTATCTTCCAAATCCATCAGAAACAAACGCAAAATAATTTTATTTAAAAAAGCGGATAAAGTGTCACTAGAAGCCTTCCTAAGAGACAATCTCCATTCCTTCCGAACTAACTATGCAAATGTAGACGAGATGTGGCTCATATTCAAAGATATAGTAGCAACAGCAATTGAAGGATTCATACCTCATAAATTGGTAAGAGATGGAACTGATCCCCCATGGTACACAAAACAGATCCGAACGCTGTTGCAAAGGCAGAAGAACGTGAAATCCCGAAGATTGGCTAAAATTTACAGACGCATGAAATTTGTAACGGACTTCAATGCGAGATGCCTTTAATAGGTTCCACAACGAAACATTGTCTCGAAATTTGGTAGAAAATCCAAAGAAGTTCTGGTTGTATGTGAAGTACACAAGCGGCAAGACGCAGTCAATACCTTCGCTGCGCAGTGCCGATGGTACTGTTACCGACGACTGTGCCGCTAAAGCGGAGTTATTGAACGCAGTTTTCCGAAATTCCTTCACCAGGGAAGACGAATGGAATATTCCAGAATTTGAAACACGAACAGCTGTTAGCATGAGTTTCTTAGAAGTAGATTCCTTAGGTGTTGCGAAGCAATTCAAATCGCTTGATACGGGCGCAAGTCTTCAGGTCCAGATTGTATACCGATTAGGTTTCTTTCAGATTGCGCTGATACAATAGCTCCCTACTTAGCAACCATATACAACCGCTCGCTCACCTATAGATCTGTACCTACAGATTGGAAAATCGCGCAGGTTGCACCAGTGTTTAAGAAGGGTAGTAGAAGTAATCCATAGAAATACAGACCCATATCATTGACGTCGGTTTGCAGAAGGGTTTTGGAGCATATACTGTATTCGAACATTATGAATCACCTCGAAGGGAACGATCTATTGATACGTAATCAGAATGGTTTCAGAAAAGATCGTTCTTGTGCAACGCAGCTAGCTCTTTTCTCGCACGAAGTAATGGCCGCTATCGACAGGAGATCTCAGGTCGATTCCGTATTTCTGGATTTCCGGAAAGCCTTTGACACCGTTCCTCACAAGCGACTTCTAATCAAGCTGCGGGCGTACAGGGTATCGTCTCAGTTGTGCGACTGGATTCGTGATTACCTGTCCGGAAGGTCACAGTTCGTAGTAATAGACGGCAAATCATCGAGTAAAACTGAAGTGGAATCAGGTGTTCCCCAGGGAGGCGTCCTGGGGCCTCTGCTGTTCCTGATCTAATAAATGACCTGGGTGAGCAGTTCTCTTAGGTTGTTCGCAGATGACGCTGTAATTTACCGTCTAGTAAGGTCATCCGAAGACCAGTATCAGTTGCAAAGCGATTTAGAAAAGATTGCTGTATGGTGTGGCAGGTGGCAGTTGACGCTAAATAACGAAAAATGTGAGGTGATCCACATGAGTTCCAAAAGAAATCCGTTGGAATTCGATTACTCGATAAATTACGAACACCTCCAGTCCACATAGATAATATTGTGGGGAAGGCGAGCCAAAGTTTGCGTTTCATTGGCAGGATACTTAAAAGATGCAACAAGTCCACTAAAGAGACAGCGTACACTACACACGTTCGTCCTCTGTTAGAATATTGCTGCGCGGTGTGGGATCCTTACCAGAAGGGATTGACGGAGCACATCGAAAGGGTGCAAAAATGGGCTGCTCGTTTTGTATTATCACGTAATAGGGGAGAGAGTGTTGCAGATATGATACGCGAGTTGGGATGGAAGTCATTAAAGCAAAGACACTTTTCGTCGCGGCGAGATCCATTTACGAAATTTCAGTCACCAACTTTCTCTTCCAAATGCAAAAATATTTTGTTGAGCCCATCCTACATAGGTAGGAATGATCATCAAAATAAAATAACAGAAATCAGAGCTGGAACAGAATGGTTTAAGTGTTCGTTTTTCCCGCGCGCTGTTCGGGAGTGGAATGGTAGAGAGATAGTATGATCGTGGTTCGATGAACCCTCTGCCAAGCACTTAAATGTGAATTGCACAGTAATCATGTAGATGTAGATGTAGATCTGGGAGCCTACTGCATTCCTTGATGTATGGGTTTTATTTACTCAAGTAAGTTTCAACGTTCAGACTGCCGAATTATGAGATTCATTTTTAATGGAACTATACAGGGTGAGTCACTAACTATTGCTACCTAGAATGACTACAAAAGTATGATAGTAGCTGAAAGGTTTTTTGTTGCTAGGTGGGGTCACTTCAGAGATATGAAGGTCAACTTTGATTTTTAAATGGAATGCTATAGTTTGGTACTTATTTTCTGATAGTGGCTATCGAGACGAATCCAAAGATGTGTAACAGTAAGGTCTTTGGAGGTCAACAGAGGTCACAAAGGTGGCATGAACGTCTATCTACAGAAGGTGTTCTAAGTGATGACCATTGGTATCAATACAGTACTGGAATCTTCTCATCATGGACTAAGTTGGCAACAGAAATCCAACGTCACATTATGGCCCCCGTTGTCCCATGCAACGTTTTTCCCATAGACTTTTCAGCTCCTATCATGCTTTCGGAATAGTTGTTGATGGCAGCAGTTAGTGACTCACCCTGCATACTTTTCTGTAGCACTCTAAATCATCTCGTGACAACTTTAAGATAAGGTATGTGGAAGACGATAAAATACTAACAAGATAATAGTGCCGCAGACCACTGTTCCACTGCCAGGAGGTATCCCATGTACACGTGCTTTACTTTGCCAAATGTAAGCAGACACGTCACTCGGGTACAGTTCTTTTATTTCCCCGTCTCGAGAAAAAGATTCGTTGTACAACATGATTAAAAGAAAAGACTGGTTGATAATATACATTCTACATATCCTAAGACACCAAGAAGTCGACTTAGAGAGGACTGTGGGGAGATAAAATTTTACTGGGTGACCAAGGATCGCATGCAGAAAGCAGGTTCATACGGATGCAGGCTGCAGCAGCTACGTACAGATGACGAGGCTTGCACAGGATGGCATAGCCTGAGAGCTACATCCAAACAGTCTCCAGATTGTAGGCCATAATAACAACAGTAACATGAGAGTTTCGTCATATTATTAAACATCTTCCTATACCAATGTGCAGTACTGTGGTAGAATATTAATTCGGTTCGAAATGTTGGACGATCATGATGCCACTTCTGTGGTGATTAATCTACTTTGTTGCAAGCGGAAGAGAAAACGTAGGTGGATGAAAAATTTCTGTGGATGAAAAATTAGTATAAGGAGTGACAAAAATTCACTCACTCCTTTACTCATTCACACCTTGTGTTCCGAAAATCCCACTATGCAGGAGGGCCTTCAGAGCTGTGGAACACACTAACGGGAAGAAGTAGCCGCTGCTAGCAAATTCTGTGCAGCATACTAACAAAATCTTATGACTAGCGCAAATCTACTCAGTTCATGGCAAATATTCTACATTACTCTATATACTTCACCACTCCTCCTGCTGAACTAATCAGTTATTGATTTCATGTAATAATTCAAACCAAGCATTTACGTAACTTTGTACCGCTGTTCTTATACTGGCAAAGTATGGATCTATCTAACACAGGTATTAGAGCTACACAGAACTGGCTTTCTTCAGATCAGGTATTGTGAAAAACTGTAGGAGGAGTAGCTAACGACATAGTCTCTCACCTTTTTTTTAATGTTTAGAGTTCCTAATTTGTTGTCAGACGTCCACAGTCAGCTTGTTGCATAATTATGGGCCAGAATATAAAACTCCGTACTGAATACTAGGGATAGATGCCTAGTATACATTGAAATTATTTCTACTTTTACTGTTGTGGTTGTGAATTGGCGAGTTTATTCTAAAGCCACTGTTATTAATACGAAAACCATTAGGGAACATATGTATAGGCATAGAAGCCTAATAACTCCTAGCGGAAAAGGCTTCCACAAGCAGTTCAGATACTATCTTTAAACAATATTCTTATTGCTTGTTTCTTTAGAGTAAGTACTGTATGCACATTAACCGCAGTGCCCAAAATATGATACTGCAGGAAAGAACAACTGAAAATACGTCGAGTGTTTCAACGGGTTGTGACGTCACCCACTATTGCCTTCTGTTTAGATTTAATAACGGAATACTGCTTTACTTCACCGTGTCTCACGACTTCGAATTAGAACTTGCTGATTAACTAAAAATGCACGTTACTACCAAGAACTTCGACAAAATGTAAATGTTGCAAAAGGCTATCGTTTAAAGTCCGAGGCATTTGGTGGATATTTATAGGGATTCGATTTTCCAACAAAATTTAGTCACTTTACGACTTTCACAAAACTGTCTGCCCTGGTTAACCAATCGAAAATTACAATAAAAGTTTTTCTTTTAGTGTAGTAAATTTACTTGAAAACAAGATAGACACAAGCAAGATCGTTACACTGAGATGACTAAAGTCATGCGCTATCTCCTAATATCATGCTGGGCATCCCTTCTCCCGGAATAGCGCAGCAACTCGACGAGGCATGGACTCAACAAGTCTTTGGAAGCCCCTGAAGAAATACTGAATTATGCTGCCTCTTCAGCCGTTCGTAATTTCGAGAGTGTTGCAGTGCAGGTTTTTTTGCACGAAATGACCTACCGTTTATGAACAATAAGCGTTCAGTGGGATTCATGTCGAGCGATCTGGGTGGTGAAATGATTCGCGCGAACTGTTCAGAAAGTTCTTCAAGCCATTCACTAACAACTGTGGGCGAGTGAGATAGTGTATTGTCATCCAAAACTGCGATCATTGAAAGCATACAATATCATTTTTGGTTGAGAATTCAAACAATCACTCTTCAAGTATTACGCTAAGGTCGCAGGTTCGAATACTGCCTCGGGCATAGATGTGTGTGATGTCCTTAGCTTGGTTAGGTTTAAGCAGTTCTAAGTTCTAGAGAACAGATGACCTCAGGTGTTAAGTCCCATAGTGCTCAGAGCCATTTGAACCATAAGGTATTAACATAGCAGTTACAAATAACGACTCAGATTCAAGTGGGCGGTAAGTAATGAAGTAATGTTTTTAAGACGACTGAGGGAAACTGGATAATAAATGTCTTTGAGTAATATTAATAGTAGTAATCACCAAGATTTAAGAAATATTGTTCGAAAACCAAAATTCATTACGTTCGCTGATACGATTCTAGGTACGAGAAGAAAACTGAAGGTTCTTTTCTTCGAGCAGAAACGCAGTCGTAAATTGTGCTGATAGAAAATATTACACAGTTTCTCCTAGTTGGGAAAAGCATGCACGTATTATGACGTCAATTCCTTCCCATTCTAAACACGTTTTCGTCGGACAAAGGTCCGCACTTTAAACAGTGCGCGCCAAACATCGGCTGCACCAGAGCACAGCCCACCATATCACAGCCCATGTCCTATCCTCGAGCGGTGTGCGACAAGGTCAGATAAAATAGTGTCAAAGGAGAAGACATAGAGATTCCCTGGCTTACTTGAGTGACTTTACAACTTTAAATTTCAAGGAAAATAATTTATCGGTAGTGGAACAGCCACTTACAACTGAAATTCAATGAACGTATTTCAAGTGGATACTACACAACAATTTATATCTGGCTTGATTACGACATATAAAGAAGCATTCATTTACTTGAGTTCACAAACAGTACAATAATTGGAGATGCGACAGGAAGCCATACAACAATATTATATAATTGGAACAGTAAAGCAAGTTCTAAATACGTCACTTAGTAAAGCGTCATCAGGTGGTGAATTCGTGAATATAATATTGAGCGTTTCGTAATAATTCATCATCAGATACCAGACGCATTGAGTTTTACAGTAAACTGAAGTGATACACCGAGGTGACAAGAGTCATGGGGTAGTGAATACCCATATATACAGACGGTGGTAGTATTGCATACACAGGGTATAAAAGGGCAGTGCATGGGTGGAAGCGTCATTTGTATTCAGGTAATTCGTGCCAGAAGGTTTCCGATGTGATTATGGCCAAACGAGGGGTATTAACATACTTTGAACGCTGGATGGTAACTGGAGATAGACGCAAGTGATATTCCGTTTCGGAAATCGTTAGGGAGTTAAATATTCCGACGACGACAGTGTCGAAGGTGTGCCGAGAACACCAAGTTTGAGGCATTTTCTATCATCATGGACAACGCAGTGGCCAACGGCCTTCACTTAAAGAAATAGAGCAGCAGCGTTTGAGTGGAGTTGTCAGTGCCAATGTGTGAAATAACAGCAAGAATCCATGTGGGACGTACGACGAGCGTATTCTTTAGGACAGTACGGTGAAATATGGTGCTAATGGGCTAAGGAAACTAACGACCGACGCAAGTGCCTTTGCCAACATTGCGACGTCGTCTACAGCGCCTCTCCTTGGGTTGTGACCGCATCGATTCGGAGTTAGAGGACTGGAGGACCATGGCCTTGTCAGACTAGTCCCTATTTCAGTTTGTAAGAGCTAACGGTAGGGTCCGAGCATAGCGTACAGTCCACGAAGCCAAAGACCCAAGTTGTCAGCAAGACGCTGTACAAGCTGGTGATGGATTTGACTGGGTTCTCTAGTTCAACTAGTCCGAACATTGGCTGGATATGGATGTTTTCGGCTGATTGGAGACCATTTGCAGCCAATCATTGACCTCATGTTCCCAGACAATGGTGGAATTTTTATGGTTGGCAATCCGCATTATCACGGGATCATAATTCAGCCTTGGTTTGAAGAACATTCTGGACAATTCGGGCACTTGATTTGGCCAACCAGATCGTCCAACATGACCATCGAACATTTCTGGGACATAATCGAAAGATCATTTTGCGCAGAAAATCCTGCGCCCGCAACACTTTCGCAATTATGGACAATTATAGATGCAGCATGGCTCAGTATTTCTTCAGGGGATTTCCAACAACTTGTTGAGTCCATGCCACGTCGTTGCACGTCGATGTGCCTGTCAAAGTCCAGCATGAAATTCAGAGGTATCCCAATACATTTTTCACCTCAGTGTAGATCACATACGAAACTGTCAAAGACAGACTTTGCCTCTTGCGTTTGTGTAAGTGAAATATAACTTAAGTTCATCTGTACAGTTCGATCTAGTTGATCATGAGTTATCCCCTTTGTATCCCGCCTGGATAGGCGATGCGTGGGTCAGCTCCTGTGAATGTAGACCGAGAGTGGAGGAAGTGAGTAGGAGAAGGGGAGGTGAAACACTTCGGTACTGCGTGTAACTTTAACAACTTTTAATAGAGTCAAAAACACAAGTAAATATGAAATGCATACATAACTTTGGCCAGAATGAGCACGTAGGTGTAAAGCCGTAGTCCATGTCTAATCCTGTGAAGTTAGGATGACTGGTCTCTATAATCTCAAAACTAACAAATAATCGTGGCTGTCCAAACTTTAACTGAAAGTAACTAATACAAAGTATCAATAGCAAGCTAGCCCACTCGGTAGTAGATGCGATATTTCTAGGCCGTCTGCTCTTGATGAAATCCGAAATCAAGACGGCAGTCCCTGAGCTCCAAAGCGTAGGCCAAAGGGCGCTGTGGTCGGCGTAGTTAGTATTCTCTCGTAGTGCCAACTTACGAGAGCATGCACCTATGTTGTGGCATCGTAACTATCGACGCCACAATCCCGAAATGTGTAAATTAAAGTCATTGATTCACAGCTGACGAAATGTACTAGGTGACGTATTCAGTATTTGTGCCGTTCTGTACCAATCGCAATAACGTTACTTTCGTTCGTAAAAGGTTATTTATGGTCATAAGAAAGACTGGAATTTAAATAAATGCAGTCTTCTGATACAAATTAAAAAAATTATGATGTAACAAGGTCTGTCAGCTGGTCAGCAGAGTGAGAGAGGTTTCTTATTGCAAAGCAGGCAAAACTGAGCTTTTTGGATACCTTATCCATATACTGGTTCCAGTTTATTCATCTGGACATCCAGAAACATCGCAGATGTCACGTCACTGATGTCTGGTCTTTGATCTAAACTACTAATACCTTTTAGTCATTTTTATTTCTTTTGTAATTGCATACTGTTAATTTTTATGTTATTAAGTGTTAAGCTGTTGACAGCGAACCAGTTTTTAGCGTATACCAATGTAACCCTGGCTGTGTCTGGTATGTATTTGATTGGCGCTTCATTAATATGCTTACGTCATCAGTATGCATTTCATTTTATGGAGAGCTCTCCAATATTCCGGATAAATCATTTACGTAGACAATTTATTATTTATATAAATGATATGGCCTCTAGTATTACGGGTAACTCTAAAATACACTCCTGGAAATGGAAAAAAGAACACATTGACACCGGTGTGTCAGACCCACCATACTTGCTCCGGACACTGCGAGAGGGCTGTACAAGCAATGATCACAAGCACGGCACAGCGGACACACCAGGAACCGCGGTGTTGGCCGTCGAATGGCGCTAGCTGCGCAGCATTTGTGCACCGCCGCCGTCAGTGTCAGGGGGTTTGCCGTGGCATACGGAGCTCCATCGCAGTCTTTAACACTGGTAGCATGCCGCGACAGCGTGGACGTGAACCGTATGTGCAGTTGACGGACTTTGAGCGAGGGCGTATAGTGGGCATGCGGGAGGCCGGGTGGACGTACCGCCGAATTGCTCAACACGTGGGGCGTGAGGTCTCCACAGTACATCGATGTTGTCGCCAGTGGTCGGCGGAAGGTGCACGTGCCCGTCGACCTGGGACCGGACCGCAGCGACGCACGGATGCACGCCAAGACCGTAGGATCCTACGCAGTGCCGTAGGGGACCGCACCGCCACTTCCCAGCAAATTAGGGACACTGTTGCTCCTGGGGTATCGGCGAGGACCATTCGCAACCGTCTCCATGAAGCTAGGCTACGGTCCCGCACACCGTTAGGCCGTCTTCCGCTCACGCCCCAACATCGTGCAGCCCGCCTCCAGTGGTGTCGCGACATGCGTGAATGGAGGGACGAATGGAGACGTGTCGTCTTCAGCGATGAGAGTCGCTTCTGCCTTGGTGCCAATGATGGTCGTATGCGTGTTTGGCGCCGTGCAGGTGAGCGCCACAATCAGGACTGCATACGACCAAGGCACACAGGGCCAACACCCGGCATCATGGTGTGGGGAGCGATCTCCTACACTGGCCGTACACCTCTGGTGATCGCCGAGGGGACACTGAATAGTGCACGGTACATCCAAACCGTCATCGAACCCATCGTTCTACCATTCTTAGACCGGCAAGGGAACTTGCTGTTCCAACAGGACAATGCACGTCCGCATGTATCCCGTGCCACCCAACGTGCTCTAGAAGGTGTAAGTCAACTACCCTGGCCAGCAAGATCTCCGGATCTGTCCCCCATTGAGCATGTTTGGGACTGGATGAAGCGTCGTCTCACGCGTTCTGCACGTCCAGCACGAACGCTGGTCCAACTGAGGCGCCAGGTGGAAATGGCATGGCAAGTCGTTCCACAGGACTACATCCAGCATCTCTACGATCGTCTCCATGGGAGGATAGCAGCCTGCATTGCTGCGAAAGGTGGATATACACTGTACTAGTGCCGACATTGTGCATGCTCTGTTGCCTGTGTCTATGTGCCTGTGGTTCTGTCAGTGTGATCATGTGATGTATCTGACCCCAGGAATGTGTCAATAAAGTTTCCCCTTCCTGGGACAATGAATTCATGGTGTTCTTATTTCAATTTCCAGGAGTGTATTTTTGTTGGGTGATGACACTAGCTTGGTAGTAAAGGATGTTGTGTGCAACATTGGCTCGGTTACAAATAGTGCAGTTCATGACATAAGTTCATGGCTTGTAGAAAATGAAGTAAGGCTTAATCACAGTAAGACTCAGATTTTACAGTTTCTAACACACAATTCAACAAAATCCGACGTTTTAATTTCACAGAATGGGCATATGTAGGTGAAACTGAACAGTTCAATTTTCTAGGTGTTCAGATAGAGAGTAAACTGTCATGGAAAGCTTTCGTTCAGAATCTTGTTCAGGAACTTAACTGCTGCCATTTTTATTATTCGAACGGTATCTGAAGTAAGTGATCATTCGACATGAAAATTAATCTGCTTATTTTCATTCGCTTATGTCGTATGGTATTATATATTGGAGTAACTCTTCCCATTCTAAAAAGATATTTTTGGCTCAGAAGCGGGTGGTTCGGGCAATAAGTGGTGTAAAGCTATTTTGTCTAAAACTGGCATGGTGAGACCGTGGCTGTATACAATTAATGTAGGTTGATTCTTACAAAGAAGAAAACAGCAACCAGCCACTATTAATACTGCTATTTATTTAAGTAAATAGCGCCGTAACCGGTTTCGAACTGAAAAGTTCATCTTCAGACGGCTGTTCACAATATTTATAAGACGCACTTTACATAATTATCAGTTTTTGATATTTACGCTTCTACTGCAGCGAAATATTCTTGTTGTGTTGGTGCCCTACGGTAGAAAACAGTGTTATAAGCGTCCTATGTGAACATACTAACCTCCAAACGATGAAATACAGAGTAAACAAATATGTGAGGTTAAGTGGTTACAGTACTTACATCGAAAATTCCGCGAAAATTTTTTGCGAAGTTGCAGGATTGCATTTTTCAAATATTGTATAGCATATGCGGCACTTATTTGATTTGCAAATGACCATATTGTGCAAAGTAACACACACACCAAAAAGTATTTGCCACATGTGTCAACATCAAAAACTGATAATTATGTAAAGTGCGTCTTATAAATATTGTGAACAGCCGTCTGAAGATGAACTTTTCAGTTCGAAACCGGTTACGGCGCTATTTACTTAAATAAATAACAGTATTAATAGCGGCTGGTTGCTATTTTCTTCTTTGTAAGAATCAACCTACATTAATAAGTGGTGTAAGTTCGCGAATCTCTTGTCGACCCCTGTTTAGTAGTCTGGGTATTTTGACACTGGTCTCTCAATATATATATTCTTTACTGTCGTTCCTTGTTAACAATATCAGCTTATTCCCAAGAAGCGACTTTCACTCAGGTCATACTCGGCAGAAATCCAACCTGCATTTGTATCGGAGTTTCTTAACTCTTGTGCAGGAATGTGTGCAGTAGACTGCTGCATCCACTTTCAATAAGTTGCCACAAGAATTCAAAAATCTTAGCAGTAATCCACGAGATTTCAAATCAAAACTGAAGAGTTTCCTCATGGTTCATTCCTTCTATTCTGTCGAGGAGTTACTTGAAAACATCAGCTGATTCTTGTGTTATGTTGTTGACTGCGTTTACTTAAACTTACGGCTTGACTGTTTTTGGTTTCGTAAACATTTTATTTTTATCTGTTGTTACTTTTAAGTTGTAATTTCTTGTATTGACTTGTCCCATGACCTTGGATATTTGCTCCTTACTTTCGTCCTACGCAACTTGACGTGTAAGTAAATATATAAATGAATAATAAGAGCGAGCCAAAAACCGACCTTCGCCGCTCACAGTATTTCCTATTTCCCCACTCTGAATTTAATATTATTTGTGTACTATCTTTTACTAATGTGACCATCTCTCTAAGGTATGACTCCATCCAGAGTATAGGAAAAACTTTAATGTCATACCATTTTAGCTTCCTTAGCATAATTTTGTGGTCTACACAATCAAAGGTCTCGGCCAACTCAGAGAAAATGCCTAGAAGATAATTTTTACTCTTCGATTCTACTACATATTGAGTTCGTGAATCCTGTATTGCCTTCTCAACAAAGAAGACTTTACGGATACCAAGACGAGTTGTTGTTAAAAGGATATTCTCAGATAAATTTGTTGAGAGGATTGAAGTGGAAAGATAGAAACGATTATCAGACCTTTTTTTTTTAGAAATTGCATCGTGCTCACTAAGCTGATATCTCGGCCTCCAAGAAAAGTCTTCTCCTTAAAATAGCACAGTATGGTTTCGTCTATTTCGTCAGCACCTGGACAACTTTTCTACGAGTCTCTTGTCCGTTCAATTTCTTTCTGCAAGTCTGTTTTAATGGATATTATCGGTTTCACTATTTCATCAGCACCTGGGCAAATCTTCTGTGACTCTGTTATTCCTTTAATTTATTTCATAAAATCTGTTGTTTAGAAAGTTGGCTGTAGTGTAATCTGTCTGATTATTTAGCGAGCAACAATTCACAAGAAACGTTCTTAGTCTTTCAGTTTCTTCTTTTTATAAATTCGTTTCAATAGTTTAATCCAACAGCGAATACAATAAATCTCAGGGACTGTAACGGCACTGAATTGAAAGGCGTGAGTGAATGACAAGGATATTGTCAAATTGCCCACTGAAGGGGTCAATGTTTATCAGTGTACAGCGCGTTTCAACAACAATGAAAGTATACGTATCACGAAGTATTATGAAGTGAACATTATAGATCGCTGCACGACTGCTGCTGTTGTTGGAGGAACGAATAAAGTTTAATTCAGGGCCACTACATGGCGATTTTCTTCTTCTTGCTGGTTACCGTCATATATTGCAAAATAGCTACTCCGCAGCAGTAATAACTTTGTGCTCTCGCGTTTTCTAAGTGTAATTTCGTGATTACAGAGCAAAGACTTCTCGGGTTGAGGTACCAAACTGATCATCCGATTGGACGGAATACTTTCAAATGGTATCGACGGTTTGCGGACACGAAATGTATACATAAAGGAAAGAGTCCTGGCCGCCTTCATGTTTCGCACGAAAACTTCTCATGAAATCAAAGAGCTTTCCAATGTAGTCCTAAAAAATCGGCTCGTAATACCACTCTGGAGGTAAAGCGCCTGCAACAACAACTGGCCTTCTTTTTAGACGTCGGTTGATTGCGAAGCTGTACAAGTTACAGCTGTTGCACGCTCTACGTCGCGACAAACGACGTAACCATGTGACATTTTTCGACGAGCTTCAGAATGCTATTGACCAATGATAACACTTTCGAACAACACATTGTCTTCAGTGATGAAGCCATTTTCCACCTTAGTGGTAATATGAACAAACAACGTGTTCGAATATGGACCTACAGTACAGAACCTACATGCACACATTGAAGATGTACGAGATTCTCCCAAAGTCAATGGGTTTTGTGCGATATCCCAAACATCTGTTTACAGCCTATTCTTGTTTGATGGGCACACGGTTAACGGTCAGCAGAATCTTGTCATGTTAGAAAACTCTTTGTTTCCAAGACTGAACGAGTGCAACCTTTTTTGCAGCAAGATGGGGCGCCTCCTCATTGGCGTCATCCATTGCATGGAACATGGATATCTGAATGGAACTCTAAACAGCCGTTGCATTGGTCGACAGACAGCCGGCGACTTAGCTGGCCTGCACGGTCACCACTTTGACGCCTTTTGACTTCTTCCTTTGGGGTTTCGTTAGGGGCAACGTTTATTCACCACTACTATCAACAGAACCTACAAGAGTTGAAGAACCGGATACGTACTGCCATAATATCAGTAACGATGGTCATGGTTACCAGAGTATCGGAAGACTTCAGATATCGTATATTATTCATGTCGCTGGTGAAGAACACATTGAATACCTGTAATATAAACTTAAGAGATTCGAAAGTATGTGTCAAAACTTTCATAGCTCTATATTAACAGTTGAATGAATGCACAAGGTGAATAAAAAATGCTGTGTTTGGAGGTCGGGACGCGATTCCTCATCGAGATTCAAGACAAAAGTTAGTCTAGACAAAAGTTTTTGTACTAAAATCATATTGGGTGCGTTTTGAAAACACGTATATGAAACAAGAAGTTAGCAGCCCTATCCCATCAAGCAACTCATTGGAATGTACAGAGGAACGTGCACCATCCCGCACTACCGTACCAGCCATCGTAGCTTACTAAGCAGACTGCTCGGATATTAAACCTACATCCCTCTTGGAGCTATGATTCGTATACTCGTCAGATTTATTTTTTATTTTTTGGACGTCCGTTCCCTAGTTCTCGTCATTTACAAGCAGGACATCATTTTGTCACATGAACAGTAGCCTATTACACGACAGTGGGTTTCAGTAAACTTCATGCGTGTATCTGCAACCCACGCAGAGCATGATCATAAATGGTCCTGGGAAGTCCATGTAGAACGGTTTCCCAATGGAGTACACAAACGACCAATACGTCGACACGCTTTTGATGTTGGGCGCTTCTGATAACCAGATTAGATTAGATTAGTACTTTTTCCATAGATCATGATACGACACTTCGTAATGATGTGGAACTTGTCAGGTTAATAAAATGTGTCTATACAAGATATTACATTAGACAAAATATTACATGACATTCAGTAATTCTTTTTTTTTTTTTTTTTTGAGGTTGGGAAATTACCCACTTACTATATCAAAAAATTCATCTAATGAGTAGAAGTAGTTGCCATTAAGAAATTCTTTTAATTTCCTTTTAAATGCTATATTGCAATCTGTCAGACTTTTGATGCTATTAGGTAAGTAAATGATATGAAATGTCGTGTGGCTAACGCCTCCCTTCGGGTAGACCGTTCGCCTGGTGTAGGTCTTTCGATTTGACGCCACTTCGGCGACCTGCGCTTCGATGGGGATAAAATGATGATGATTAGGACAACACAACACCCAGTCCCTGGGCGGAGAAAATCTCCAACCCAGCCGGGAATCGAACCCGGGACCTTAGGATTGACATTCCGTCACGCTGACCACTCAGCTACCGGGGCCGTACATTTGGTAAGTGACCAAGCTGCTGCTGCTACTGGTGCGTATGCTGTACGGTACCCTAAAAGGTACCATCCCGATAAGAATGTTTTTCGTGGCCTGGAGCAAAGCCTTCTTGAAAACTGGTAATCTTCGTCCACAGGTAATCGACTGAAGAGGTCCAAGAAAGAGACGTATTCCGCAAACACAGGACGCGATTCTTGAAACCGTTCACCAACCACCTCGGAGAATTACCGGTGATGTAGCAAAGCAGTTCCAGATATCTCGAAGACGGGTTGTTCAAGCGTTACACGATGAATAAATGCATCCATATCACTCCGCGGTGACGCAACACTAGCGGCCAGAAGACTGCATTCGACGAGTACAGTTTTTTGAAAGGCTTTTGCACCAAGTGGAAGATAACGAACATTTTATAAATAACGTGATTTGGACTGACGAATGTACACTACTGGCCATTAAAATTGCTACACTAAAAAGAAATGCAGATGATAAACGAGTATTCGTTGGACAAATATATTATATTAGAACTGACATGTGATTACATTTTCACGCAATTTAGGTGCATAGATCCTGAGAAATCAGTACCCAGAATAACCAACTCTGGGCGTAATAACGGCCTTGATACGCCTGGGCATTGAGTCAAACAGACCTTGGATGGCGTGTACAGGTACAGCTGCCCATGCAGCTTCAACACGATACTACAGTTCATCAAGAGTAGCGACTGACGTATTGTGACGAGCCAGTTGCTCGGCCACCATTGACCAGACGTTTTCAGTTGGTGAGAGATATGGAGAATGTGCTGGGCAGGGCAGCAGTCCAACATTTTCTGTAACCAGAAAAGTCCGCACAGGACCTGCAACACGCTGTCGTGCATTATCCCGCTGAAATGTAGGGTTTCGCAGGGATCGAATGAAGGGTAGAGCCACGAGTCGTAACACATCCGAAATGGAACGTCCACTGTTCAAAGTTCCGTCGATGCGAACAAGAGGTGACCGAGACGTATTACCAGTGGCAATCCATACCATAACGCGGGGTAATACGCCAATATGGTGACGACGAATACACGCATCCAATGTGTGTTCACCGCGATGTCGCCAAACACAAATGCGACAATCACGATGCTGTAAACGTTTTGCCATTCGTGCACCCAGGTTCGTCGTTGAGTACACCATCGCAGGCGCTCCTGTCTGTGATGCAGCGTCAAGGGTAACCGCAGCCATGGTCTCCGAGCTCATAGTCCATGCCGCTGCAAACATCGCCGAAATGTTTGTGCAGATGGTTGTTGTCTTGCAAATGTCCCCATCTCCTGACTCAGGGATCGAGACGTGGCTGCACGATCCGTTACAGCCATGCGGATAATATGCTTGTCATCTCCACTGCTAGTGATACGACGCCGTTGGGATCCAGCACGGCGTTCCTTATTATCCTCCTGAACCCACCGGTTCCATATTCTGCTAACAGTCATTGGATCTCGACCAACGCGAGCAGCAATGACGCAATACGATAAACCGCAATTGCGATAGGCTATAATCCGACCTTTATCAAAGTCGGAAACGTGATGGTACGCATTTCTCCTCATTACACGACGCATCATAACAACGTTTCACCAGGCAACGCCGGTCAACTGCTGTTTGTGTATGAGAAATCGGTTGGTAACTTTCCTCATGTCAGCACGTTGTAGGTGTCGCCACCGGCGCCAACCTTGTGTGAATGCTCTGAAAATCTAATCATTTGCATATCACAGCATCTTCTACCTGTCGGTTAAATTTCGCGTCTGTAGCACGTCATCTTCGTCGTGTAGCAGTTTTAATGGCCAGTAGTCTAGCTTCGCTCGTGAAGGTATTTTTAACTTCCACAACAGCCATTTCTGTTCGGAACACAATATACATGTCTCGTGTAAACGTGGCTTTCAGGCACGCTTTGGCATGTACTTGTGTGCGGGAATCAAGCGAGGAGTGCTTTTGGGCCCATACTTGCCTCTATTGTCGGACAAGTTGAATGTGCACCTGTATCGTACGTTTCTTTGCAGTAATTCCTATGACGCGTTAGAATACCTTCCACTTGGTGTTCTGCTATAGTTTCAGGATGGTCATACATCGCCACTCTTTGGAATGAATGTGCATAACTATTTAAATGAAGCGTTTCCACGGAAATGAACTGGTTGTGGAGGTACAATATTGTGGTCTCCATGTTATTCGTGCTTTAATCCATTACATTTTTATTTTTGAGTACACTTAAAAGGAACAAGTTTATAGTACACTGTTCACGGACATACACGACCTAATAGCTCGCGAAAATGTCGCTTAGACAGTGGTGGATGCAGGTGTGTTGTTGCGTAGGGTCCAGCAAACTATGATCCAGAGTATGGCACAGTGTTTTCAAGCGCAAGGTGGTCAAAAAAATGGTTCAAATAGCTCTCAGCACTATGGGACTTAACTTTCGAGGTCATCAGTCCCCTAGAACTTAGAACTACTTAAACCTAACCAACCTAAGGACATCACACACATCCATGTCCGAAGCAGGATTCTAACCTGCCACCGGAGCGGTCACGCGGTTCCAGACTGTAGCGCCCAGAACCGCTCGGCCACTTCGGCCAGCGCAAGGTGGTCGCCTTGAACATCTTCTCTAAAGTGAACATTGCTCGTATGTGTACTTTGGGAAAACAACCCAGGACGTCAAACGTACAGAATGTAACTACTGTGTATAGCATATCGTGTAATCTCGTGCAGCCTACCTATTGCGTTTTTTGTACCTCACTGGATAAAGGCTATGTTACTGTATACACTACTGTTTCCTATTGGTTTAGTTGTGTCATGGACGAAACAACGTGGTCGTTTGTGTCTGTAAGAAGTTTATGTTATGTCTTAAATAAAGGTAATAGTAACAGAAAGAAATATACAAGACGCTGCATTATGGAAGTAAAAAAAGGAAAAGAAAAAGAAACACCGAAGAATCTGCGCATCCATTCCACACTGAATTGCGCCTCACTGAGCAAACGGTACAGCTTCGGTACAGAGCAGCGTTCATGCTACCTGTTGGTGGCCAGGGTGCAACTCAGTTAGAGCGTTGCCACAACCTCGTATCCCTGTTAAACCTATTTGGGGGACTACGCTTAGCTAGATACATACTTGTCTTGAACTTTGATGAGGAATCGCGTGACGACCGCAAAGCGTGACAATTTTTTTCTTCACTCTGTGTGCGTTCGAAAAACGTATACTCTTTTTGAAACACCTAGTACTTCAAAACTTTCTGATCTGTTCACTATTATTTCACCATCCTCTCAGCGCTACTCACACACGTTCAGTATTATTGCACAGCCGGAAATGATGAGCAGTAATTATGGCCGTGTGGGGGCCACTTCAATTAAAATTTAACCCCTAGTTTCTATCTGTATTGAAGTGCAAGATGTCTTGTAAAAACAAATGAATGTGTTTGGAACACACTGTATTTTTCGGTAGCATGATTGCAAAGTTTCTGTTCGTGAAGAAAATGCCTCGCCCGTTGTCTTCCGAAGCGGTACAATTACTTTGCGCCCTCAGGTAGTCTCTGCTCTGGCGAGCACGCGCTTCATACATTTGAGGACGAGGCCAGACTGCGTCGCAGGCTGGCGTGGCGAGGCGGCCATTAACGCGAGCGCTGCGTTGCTCATCTGTTCGTGACGTGGGCGCGCGCCCTGCATGTCGACCCGCGGCTCACTCGCTAGGTGGGCAGAGGGGGGGGGGGGGGGGGGATAGGAGGGAAATTACTCGGGCCGCGGTCGGCTGAATTACGAGGAAGCAATTTGATATTGTTAGGCGCGCGCTCTCGGCTCTCGGCCCTTAGTGGCTCTGGCATAAAGCAGCGCTAAACGAGCTATCATCTACAGCGCCGGCAGCGTCCGACATCACAAATAGAAAAGTCACCGGCCTTCTGCTCACCCATTACTAGGGCTCGAGGGCTCACGCTGTATCGGCGGAGCGAATTGTATTCAGTGCTAGCGATACACTGCTGTCTGATAATCCTTGGTCTCGAGACTCACAGCCATTTCTGTTGTCGTTTTTTCGTGGGAGGGTGATACTGAAGCGTCCATATGAAACGCTTTATTTCTCTCTCAACCAGCCCCATTTGGGTAATGAGATGTGTTTGAGCACTAGCTGGGTTTGTTTCGTTCTCAAACTCAGCATCGCCTCACTCAGACGTTTGCATTTTGTATCGTTGGCGGGATTGGAATTCTTGGCCGTGACCTAAGGCATGTTTCTCTCCCAATCAAATGATTGAAATGGCTCTGAGCACTATGGGCTATAACATTTTAGGTCATCAGTCCCCTTAAAAATACTTAAACCTAACTAACCTAAGGACATCACACACATCCATGTCCGAGGCAGGATTCGAATCTGCGATCGTAGCAGTCCCGCGGTTGCGGACTGAAGCGCCTAGAACCGGACGGTCACCACGGCCGACTCTGTCTCCATCATTTCGTCTCCTAGTGCAGGAGACATCTTCAAAAGCTACCAGTAAACAGAGCGGCCAGTGAAACTACACTGAGGTCACAGAAGTCATCCAACACCGCCTAATATCGTGTCGGACTTCCTTTGTCCCGGCAACCTGCATCAACTTAACGTGGAGTGGACTCAACAAATGTCCTTAAGCACCCTGGAGAAGTACTGGGCCGTGCTGCCTCTATAGCCGTACGTAACTGTGATAGTGTAGTCGGTACAGGTGTTTGTGCACGAACTGACCTCTCGATGACGTCGCATAAATGTTGGATGGGATTAATGTCAGACGATCTTTGCGGCCAAATTACTCGTCCCTACCATCACCTCTCACCAACTGAAATCGGGATTCATCTGACCAGACGCCGATTTTCCCATCGTCTACAGTCCAGCTGGTATGGTCACGAACCTGGGAGAGGTGCTTCAGATGACGTCGTGCTGTTAGCAAATAATTCGCGCCGGTCATCTACTGCCATTGCCCATTAACGTCACATTTCGCTGCACTGTCCTAACGGATACGTTCGTCGTACGTCCAACATTGATTTCTACGATCATTTCACGCAGTGATGCTTGTCTGTTAGCACTGACAACTCTTCGTGAAAGGCGCTGCTCTCGGTCGTTAAGTAAAGGCAGCCGGCCAATGCGCTGACGGTGGTGAGCGATAGCTCCTGACGTTTGGTCTTCTCGACACACTCTTGGATCTCGGAATGTTGAATTCCCTAACGATTCCCGAAATGGAATGTCTCATACATCTAGCTCCAAGTAGCATTCCGCATTCAAAGTCTGTTAATACGCGTTGTCCGGCCATAACCTCTTGGAAGCTTTTCACATGAAACACCTGGGTACAAATGAGAGTTCCGCCGACGCATTGTCGTGTTATACCGTGTGTGTATGATACTACGACCTCCTGTACATATGCATAGCACTATTCCTCGACTATCGTTACCTCAGTATGTTTACGCCTAAAATCAGCTACATGGTTTGACAAGAAAGGTGAAGCATTCAGAAGAGATGGTTGGATGTCAATGTAACTACGTATATGTGTACATCACCGGCGGGTATGTTAGAGTTGCAACTTCTTGTGATGCGTAGAACGGCTACCTGACTGTGTTCTTCGTGTTTATTATTGTTACCAGGCCTGGTAGGATCTATCAGGGGGATGAAGAGCGTCAGGTGCAGAGTAAAGACTGTGTAGGAGATTGAGGTGCCGCATACCTGTATGCGACAGTGTTATTAATACTTAATACAATTTGAAAGGTGACGCATTGTGAGTGTTCATTTTCATTGGCTGGTCGCATCATGCAATATTCAGATTCTTTGAGGCATTCGGGAGGTGTGATACTGGACTGCATCGGAACGTGAGGGCAGTCAGACTCATCGTCGAGGTTCCCATGGACCACGTCTGAAAAATACAAGGGAGGACCGCGTATTCTGTATCAAATAAATCATAACCCCCTCAGGCAACACACTGCCGTCTGAGAGAAAGTAATGGACTTCCTGCAACATTCTGTGACATCCGCACTCCTGGTCGGAGACTAGCATCACACAGACTAGGGACATACTGTCCCACAGCTAGGCTGTCTTTGACACCGCAGTCCAACCGAATGCACCTCGAGAGGTATCTTGACTGCTGACGAATGTATTCGCAAGGCGTTCCGCACTACCCCAGACTGCTATCGTCAGTGAATATGGCGTTGACCTTGGCAATAGTGTCATTGTTCTAATGTTTTAGGAAGGCACAGCTGTATTAGTCCCGGTGTCATGGCGTGAGGATCCCTCCAGCATGACTTCAGGTCATGGCTGGTAAGACGGAACAATGATACGTCTCAGTCATCCTACTCCCTTACGTGTTACATTTCATGCGACAGTACCGTGGCACCATTCTTCAGTAGGCCAATACTTATCCACACATGGTATGTGCCTCTGAGAACTGTGTGATGTTGAGGTATTCCTGCGGCCAATAATATTTCCAGATCTCTCGCACATAGATGGGACCAGTTTCTATATCAATTCCATCCCGGTGCCACCAGTAACCATGACATCAACGAGCAGTTACCACAGTTTGCCTCAGGAGAGGATACAGCGCCTTCACGACAGCTTTCCCAATCGAATCAGTGCACGTATCCAGGTCAGGGAAGAAACAACGCCCTGCTGAGAAGTGGTCTCATACTGCCACTTCATTTTGAAAATTTTAATCGATTTTATAATCACTGAAATAACATCACATATCCTCTCAACATGTGAAATTTCATTTCGTTTCCTCCTCCTGTTTTGGGTATTTCCATTGTTGGCAGATATTGTAACTATCTATTTATAGCCTCTGAGGATGTATCCTGCAGAAGGAGATAAAATATTGCCGACAGAATCGTGCCTTAGAATATTTCCATGTGCTAATGAATCCAACGTCGCCAAGAATAAAAATATCAGCCGTGAAGGCCAATGTTGTACGATCTTTGGCTTTGTTTTCTGTCTGCATATTCGTGTTGGCAGTCGTCGATTTGATAAGACCCGATAAGTAGAAAAATGACAAACGAAAAGCAACGAGTGAAGGCTAGGGGCTTTTTAAATCTCCCCAAATCTGAAAGCAAAAATAAGAATCAACATACGAGCAAATTAAGTGTAGAGAGTGCGGGCTGCTTAAACTCAGAAACGAGTCCCGGTACGATCGCGGAGGTTGCATGATGTGGCAGTCCTCCATCCACCATCCATGAAAAAGGTTCCCGTTTTATTTGAAGGGCATGCTTTCGAAGTTGTAAGGGCTGGGAAGTTACGCCACGTTCAAAGATGACATATGGTTATGTTCCGAACAATATTGGCTGTTGTAGAAGTTGAAAATACCTTCCCGAGCGAAGCTACATTTGTCAGTCCATATCACGTTATTTATAAACATCCTAGAACATCCCAGATCATTGTGGAACATTCCAGAACACTTTCGGATATTGTAGAATGTTCTGGAACATTGTGGAACATTGGAAGACTTTTTGGTTTATTCTGGAATTCGCCACTGCTGGGGATACACATTGATAGCGGTGTATAAAGAAAGGCGCGTCGTGGGTTAGAACTTCAGTTTCTTAACAGTGTCGAAGGGAGTAACCGGGTAAGTAGTGAAGTGAGTGAATAAAAACAAACAGTGAAGTGTGAGTAGTCAAAGTGATACAGTGACTGAATATAAACTGAAAATAAAGTGCGGAGATTGTGTAAAGAGTACTTAGTACATTTGTTAATAAAAAGTTTATTTGATTTGTATGTTAGAAAATGTCCAAACGTAAAAGAGGAGATCTTGCCAGCTCTGAATCAAAACGGTGAAAACAAGAACAGCGAAAAAAAGAAACAGATGGCATCCGCATGAGCGTCTATAAAATTATACGATTGTATGACGTATATTTCAGGACAAATGACGTCATAAAGATTAAGCACAAGGCTAGACGCTGCGTGGTACGGGCATGGACGCAAAGCTGTAAATAAATACCTGGGCAACGTCGGGTTTCTCCGCTAGTTATACAATAAAGAACTGGCGAAGCAGCATAAATAGTCAATTTTCCCGCACATCGATGTATGTCAATTGCTATTTTCATACCTCATATCGCGGGAAAGAGATATCGCACTGTTTTAAGCCATTAGTGAGTTCGGAGAGAAGACAGTCATGACCGTATCTTAGTATTGTTGCATATTCCCCAGCCACAGACTTATTGACATGTGTCTTCTTTCAATCCATTTTTTATGGGTTTTAGATATAATGCTTCTGGGAACCCATGATTGTGGAAAAGTATTGAAAGAATGGAATAACGAAACCACTAACAGTGGTAATATATATTTATTTACGTAAAACCAGTTTCGGTTTAGCTACTAACATGAAGTCGCGGATACCGCTATGTCAGGTTAAACGAAGCTTGCTTTTCATCAAGTATCTATTTATTATCACTTGCTGCGTGATGCATACAGCGATTATATTATACAGTTTGCTGTCACTAGATGCATAAACTGACAGACAATTGCACTGTTTAGCATACAGTTTCACCAAAGCAGTGGATCTTATGAAACGCTAGGTGAACATTTTCTACCGATGCGGGCGTTACGCCAGACCGGCAGTGGTTAGCGTATTTTCCGAATAGTATTGTCTCATGCAGTAACGTGGGAAAGGAACCGTGTTGTGATTTCGTGAAATACAAACGATATTCACGCAGGCAAACAAAAATGTTTCCGCGGATGATTGTGCTCTTCGGCAGCTTTTTGCGCGCAGTTTCGAGGTTGACGTGTTTGCATGACCACGCCGAACTGGTCAGCGGCAATTAAGGGCGTATGTGTTAGACAGAGTGCGTGTGGTTGTGTTTTGTGTGTTTCATAGGTGTGCAGAGCTCTTGGCAATCGACGCAGGGGCCCAACAAATGATTCATTCAGCCCCTCTCCTCTCATCACCCCTGTCACGCCCCGGGGCTGAGGCGGTTGCCAAACACAATTGACGTCCAGTGGGGAACAGTGGTCGTTGCTATGGCTACCGCGCCTGATGACGCCGCAGCCCCTGGCTCCGCTATCCATCTCTGTTTCTTCCTTCCTTTCTTCCCTTCCCGTCTCCACCTCTTGTTCCTCCCCATCGTATCTCACTACTGACCAATTACGTTGCCCCTTAGCGCTAATTGCCACCGCTATTCCTATGTTAGAACCCCTTGCCACGGAACCTGCACAATTCTTTAATATGATGGCTCGAAGAGGCAGCAGAATAACCCCTGAATAGACACGCTAATAAATAAGGCACAGTTGTAAGATAAGCTGTCATAACGACAACTGCCACTAACAGAGGGAAATTTGGATTATTATAGCATACCATTTCCTGTGTTTTCATCCATGACTATGAAAACGTACAGCATTTCGTTTCCTTTAGCGAAGACTACAGTCGAGAGCCTCGCACTTTGCTGACGAAACTGCGATAGCATTTCGAGTCGAAAACCATTCAGATTCCAAGATTGCACACATATAATCATCTTCAGGTCTTAAACATTTTTGTAGTAAAACACATAAACCACAAAAGAAATGTTTAAGACCTTAGGATGACAGCTAAGTCTGTCGAAACCTGTTGTCTTAAATAAAAATATTTAGTGTGCTCTTGACTTTGGAATGGGTTATAACAATTAAAACGGATCGTCCTTCAATAATCTCTTAATTAGGAAATTCAGGCATTTCGCGTATTTTGAGACGAGACTGCCAGGAATGTGTTTAATTGCTAATCATTAAGAGTTTAAAAAGAACTCCGTTGTATTATTAAAAAAAACGCACCAAAATTGACATTCCATTGAATACGTATGTTTTAAACATCCAGTTAGTTTAAATCTGGATGCACAACCACGGTCGGAATCCATACTAATACTCTTGAATGTTGCGAACTATGTGGTTACCACCATATCTGCCTGACCATTTATAATCAGTATACTAGAAGTACTGATAGCCAAATACTTCTCTTCACCTTATTAAAAGTGGAAGGGCTTGTCTAATTACATAATTCTATTGGAAGCTGCAATGTTACCAGATGTCCAAGACGAGCAAAACCAATTACGACGCTACCTAATAGATTGGTGTGGGCAACGCACGACTTAAAACTTTGTAGCATAGCTCGCTAGAGGTCAGTAGGGGGCGGTCATGCACCGCCCCTTTAAGCCTAAATCTTAAACAAATAAATATTCATCAAACCTTTTAATAGCAAAAATACTAGTTAGCGTAACAGAAAATAAATAATAGATGAAGTAACTGAAATGTGCAACAAATGGTTAAAAATCGCGTAGAATAGTAATGTGGGCTAAACCAAATAGTTTGTTCAAGGTAAGTGTTTATTCGAGAAACATGCACACTAATATGTGAATGGTGGCCTTATATAGGTTTGCAAGAACTGATGGATTAATTATAACAGTAACTGATTGAAACAGTCTTGCAGTCTCAGCTGCAATTGCTTTGTACAGTGTAACCAGTTTCCATCTCGCTGGATCATACGACAGATGACAGGAAGAGGTATTGGTGGCCTTATATAGATTTGCAAGAATTGATGGATTAATTACAACAGTAACTGATTGAAACAGTCTTGCAGTCTCAGTTTCAATTGTTTTGTACAGTGTAACCAGTTCCGATCTCGCTGGATCATAGGGCAGATGACAAGAAGAGAGATTGGGGAGGAGGTGGGGGGAAGTCGTGATCTTAACGATCTACATTCTGGAAATACTACAGTAAATCTGGCAGAGAGAGTGTTATCGTGTGAAGTAACTAAAATTGTATTAAGTTTCTTAAAACAGTAAAAGTACAAAAACATTGGAAGTATAAAACTGTAAAAGGTGTAAAACCACAAAATTATGAAAGTCAAACTTCGTGAAGAAACTAAAATAACAAGGAACCACATATGACAGTTATAGTTACTAGCATTTGCTTCTGCTTGTAACACTTATGTCGATTAGAAGTAGATTTATATCATGTAACTGTGTATCTGCAATTATGGAGTGTGTATTCCTTGTTACTTAAAGTCCTTGAGCTATGGCAAGGAACTTAGAGTTTTGTGATGTATATATGAAAAAAGCGAAAGGATATGTTAAAATGATAAATTATTATAATATGTATATTTTCATGAAAAGAAAATGATTATTGAAAGCTGGTTCATGCTTCGGGCACTTGTATTTGCAGCATTTAAAAGCTATACGGAAGTTCCCTCGCAACGTAAGTGGAATGGCGAAATGTAAAAGGTGGTTTTGGCGGTCGTACCTAGTATTCCTTTGTATGAACGGTACGCAGTATGTGACTAGCCGTAGCACAGTACAGTTCGACGGTGCTAAGAGAGGCAATTGGAAGCTGCTTTACAAAGGATTTGCCTCGGAGGTGGATCTGGCTATTACTTGGTATTCTCGGCAGAGTACGTTGAAAATCCGTGAGTACAGTTAGCCGCCATGTCGGTTACCACCAATCTTCGCCACTGTTACGATAACTTCATACTTTCAGTAATTATAAGGGCATGGACCAGTTAATTTGCGAGTGGTTTTAATAATAGTCATAACATTATAAATCCGTGTCCAGAACCATATTTTGTATCCTTATCACGTGCCTATGCAAGGTCCTCACCTAAGTGCTATTAAAACCGAGTATCCTGATTTAAGTGAACAATTCTTGCATTCAAGTGCTTGAAAGTGATTTTTGGTCTAATACAAAAGGAGAAGTAAAAGTTAAAGTCAAAACCAGAAAAGTGAAGTTCGATAGATTTTTGCTGCGGTATGCTTAGTTTATTACAAAATATAGTTTTGCAGGATTACTGTGCAAGAATCTGTAAATACTTTTGTCTACAAGACCTGCTTCACAGGTGATAAACAGGCAAATAAGTTAAGCTTATTTTAAAAATAGTGTGGTTTTGTTTGCTATCATGAATGGTCCCTTTTCTGAAGTTAATTAAACCGAGTGTTGTATTTTACTGTCTTACAAAGTAAATTATGAACTAATCCAAGCGAAGTGAATGATTAGTTTTTGAATTAGTATTTTCTACTGTAATAATCAGAGAGCGTTAACTAGTGAGACTATACTAGTTTATGGGGTCTCCATCATATTCTCCACCTATTAGAAAGAAAATTGAACTCTTACTGTTGCGAAGAAAAATGATACATGTAGAGGAGCATAAACAGTGTATTTACTATATCATTAATTTTTTTTCATGTCAATTAAGATAAAAGGCCCTCATGTCCAAATTTAGTTCTGCAGTCCATGCAGTAACATTTCAGTATTTGGTTAAGTAATGATCTTGAATGTAGCTGTCATTAGTATGAGCTTGGTGCAAATTTGCTCCCTATAATCCACTGGTGTGTGCGATACTGGTAAGTGCTGCTACACAGAGTTCAGAGTGCACTGTAAGTAGCTTCAATAACCAATATTCAATTCTCTTAAACATGTATTTCCGAATTAATGTGCCTAAGTGGGCTGGCGACCGTTCTTTTTTTTTTCATTCACTTATGATCTTACCACTTTCATTAACTCCCTAGGTTTAAGTTCGTTTAGTTTTTCTGTTAATTTCACCATGTTCAAAATCAGTCTGATACATTTGTCCATTAGACACACGCGCGGTCAAAATACGAAATCCTTTGAAAGGGTAACATTAGCGTGTTTCACGGCACGTTAGTGTTACATGACTGGCGGCATTGTTTTAAATTACAGAACAGCTGCTGATCTCTCTCGTGATGAAGCATATCGGCAATAATGAAGCAGTGCAAGATATAGTCACGTAGACCATATAGTGAGTGATCAAATCATTCGCTCGAATTCTCCGGAATGTTCCACTCACGAGCAACTGTGGTCCAGGCACATCGATCATTGACATCAACAAAAATTCCATCTTTATTTAGCAACGTGTTCTCGAGTGGCTGCAAATAGTATCCTAGCGGCTAAAGATAACCTTTTCCAGTCAATGATCGGTTCACTCGGACCAGATAACCGAGTCCATTCCGTTTAAAAACAGCCCACCTCACTATAGAGCCACCAACAGCTAGCACAGCGCCTTGTTCATAACTGCTTCGTAAGGTCTGCGCCACACGCATACCGTACCATCAGCTCTTCCTGAGTGAAGGCGGGACTCATCTGAACAGGAAGTCTAGAGCCAACCGATATGGTCACGAGCCAAGGACGGCTGTTGCAGGCGATGTCGTACCTTTACCAAAGGCACTCGCGTCGGTTGTCTTCTGCCACGGCCTTTTAACGCTAAATGTCACCGCAATGTCCTAACGCCACGTTCTTCGTACGTCCCAAAGAGTTTCTGCTATTATTTCACTCATTGTTGCTTGTCTATTAGCCTTGACAACTGATAACTCGAAGCAAAAGCAGCTGCTCTCGGCCGTTAAGGGAAGGCCGTCGGCCTCTTTGTTGTCAGTAGTGAGAGGTAATGCTTGAAATGTGATACTCTCTGCACACTATGGCACTGTGGATCTTGGAATACTGCAGCCCCTAACGATTTTCACAATTTCTCGTTGAAAGGCCGTTAATTCATGTGGTGCAGCCATAATGACGTCGGAAAACTTCTCGCATGAGTCACCTGAGCCGGCCGCGTTGGCCGAGCGGTTCTAGGCGCATCAGTCCGGAACCGCGCTGCTGCTACGGTCGCAGGTTCGAATCCTGCCTCGGGCATGGATGTGTGTGATGTCCTTAGGTTAGGCAGGTTCAAGTAGTTCTAAGTTCTGGGGGACTGATGACCCGTTAAGTCCCATAGTGCTCAGAGCCATTTGAAACCGTTTTGAATCACCTGACTACAAATGACAGCTCCGCTATTGCCCTGCTCTTTTAAACCACGTGTAAGTGATACTATCACTATCTGTATATGCGCGTATCCCTATCTGGTGACTTTTGTCACCTCAGTGTAAACATTATTAGTCTCATAGTTATTAGCGATTGGCATTTGAAGTGTTTTTTTGTCGCACAATGAACTTCGACAGAGGAACTAGTCGACAGACGTTTTCACGTAAAAAAAAAAAAAAATCTTCATTCCATAGGTGTGTTATATTAAAGTAAGTGTCCGGGTTCGAGTCCCAGTAATGAGTACACTTCGTCTCTCGGGAAGTTTAAAAAACCCAAACATTCACTTCGGATCAATCCCAAAACCGCGGACATGAGGACCCTGAATTTTTGAAGCCGCGCCGCAGTGTCTGCGTTTAGTGAAAATTACTCCAGAAGCGTGAACAGTGGCGCGCCCTGGCCGCAGCTATTATTAACGTCGCGGCTAATGAAGCTCTTTTGTTTTTGCCGGTCGGCCGGTAGCGGCGGCTGCCGCGGACGACACAAATTGATCGCGCGTTGAGCGGGTGCCCGCTCCGCCATCAATGAAGGATATTCATCAATTTAATAGGCGCTCCCGCCGACGTCGAAGCGGGAAGGGAGGGACCGGGAAGAGGGGCAGAGGAGAGGAGGAGAGCGATCGAGTGGCGAAGGGGAGAGCGGTGGGAGGGCAACGCGCACAACAAAAAGCCGGCGGGCCTAGCGGGCGGAATGCTCGGCCGCTGTGCACGGGAGAGGTTATCGTCAGCCGTTCTAAACGAGGCAATTAGGAAACGTCATTAGGATCAGGCGCACCGCCGCCGACTGCTTCAGCGGGAGTGGGGTGAGCGGAAAGGGGGGTGGGGGGGGGGGGCGGCAGGACGCTCGCCGCCCATCACCAAGTGGCCTGTGCCCAGCAACGCTTCTCCAGAAAAGGCCAAGTGCCTCTGCGGCTGGTTCTGTAACCATATACGCTACCAGTCGCACTAACGCGCTTCCGCACTACCGGCTGTAGCCCAATATGTCCCACAATCGTGTTTGGCCAGATCTTTGCATTTGGAGGCAGGCAGCGGACTGTGCATGCACCAGATTTGGAGCTTGCACTAGGGTTCCTTTCAATATCCTGTAGAAGCTGGTCCTCCAGATGTGATATACGTACAGTCCGCCGCGTCCCTGCACTCTCGTCTTTCTGAAAGGATCTGCGATTACACAAACTCCAAGAAAGGGCTTGAAATGTTGCGTGATGTGTTTGGTGTCTGTGAGGGTACATTTTTAGGTGTAGCCGTGCTACCTCCCGACCATTTCCATCTGCTTAGCCGTACACAAACACCATCTTCACTTGTTCCCGACACGAATGCCGAGCCATTCCGCTGCTTACAGTACTCTGTGTCAATCACATAGCCTACAACACACAAGGACCACATTGCACGTCAGCAACAGCATCTACTGTGGCAACGATGCATTTCCCGACACGTGTTTATAACACCTTTTTTCCTCTATTTTCAAAGTCAGGAATCCGTTCCTGCAGTTCGTCAGTTTTATTAATATTCACCCGTGTAGAGGAAATTATATCCTCCCTGCTGCTATGAAATACATCGACGATAATGGAAAGTGTTACATTATGTAAGTTGAAATTGGAGGGGCGAGAAAGAAAAGGAAAGGGAAGGAACCAACGACATCACTTGCATCTAGACTTTACACGGAAACAGTGGTGACGAGTGAAAATTGCTGCCAGAGCTCCTAATTACCATGTAGTTGTGTTAACCACTGCGCCACGTTGACACAGTGTTCATCGCAGATGCACGGACTATCCATGTACGTTCCCCACTGAAGGTTGTGGATTCACTGCCCATCGAGGCGAATCAGATACATATCAATTCATATGTTACACCACGTAGCAACAATCCGATGTTTATCGAACACTGTACATTACATAATGGATATTATATGATTAAACTTGCTTTCCATTCGGAACCAATGTCAACCACCAACATCAGCATGAAGTTTAGTCCGCAAGCGGAAGATACTCTTCTATTGAGTGTAACAAGGAAGTAAACAGCTTCCGAATGTCATCCTGAGGAGTTCCTGGCCACGTCTGAAACACACGATGAGTTTATGATGACTGGGGGCCTCAGACTGGTATGAAACTATACATCTTTCCATTACACTTCAGTTATAATCTGTGGACAAGAAGTCATGGGACAACTCACGCTTTTATCTGAATTGCAATATTGGGTCATGTATTTTCCTGCTGCTGGAATACTCAATTTGGTGCCATTGTACCTTTCTGGCCACGTACTGCAGAGAATTCAGTCTCGCTCAATAAGGCCATCAGCCACCACACTCTCGGCTGAAATAAATGGAAAGCCTCTTCGTAACAACTTACAGGAACATCCCAGCATGTTAGCATCTGAAAGTGGAGGGGGAAATGTCATCACTTGGAGAAATGGATGGTTCCTAAGGAAGAGCACCCTCCTACCCATTCAGAAAAGTGGACAACATGGAAAGCTCTCAACAGACTGCGCTCTAGGACTATGAGACGAAAGACCAAGCTGTGGAAGTAGGGCCCTCATGTGAAGTCAGTCTTTTGCACGTATGCTGCGGTGTAGATTAACAGCCATCTACAGCTGTGTCCATCTGCAGCCACATGAGCCATACGAGCCCTGATGAGGGTGACAACCAATACACTCGACGTTGCCAATTTAAGTGCAACCATCGTGTAAACAGATGGTTTATGTGGTTTGTAGTTTGACTCGATAATAAATAAATAAATTATCAGATTACTCCTGTTGTCATATGCAACTGTTCTCCACAACATGATTCCAGAAACTGGACAGATATCAGCCTCGAAAGTCACTACTTCCTGTGACCATCCTCCAGGTGGTCTGCTGTTGACATGATTGCCACAAATAGGGACATGACACTTCGCTGAACAACATAGAAAGCCACACAGTATCCCAGTTGAGTCTGATTCTGCATCATGCTAGTTTTTATTGTCCGTGATATGACAACAGCGATAAAGAGCGCATGACAATTAGATTTCCCATCCCATCTTCCAGTAATCTGTTTCCAGCGATCTGCTTACACTACATGCTCGAAAGAACAGACACCTCACATTCATATAAAGTGTTACACCACATGTTTATCAAACTTTGCCGGCCGATGTGGCCGAGCGGTTCTAGGCGCTTCAGTCCGGAACCGCCCGACCACTGTGGTCGCAGGTTCGAATCCTGCTTTGATAATGGATGCGTGCGATATCCTTAGGTTAGTCAGGTGTAAGTAGTTCGAAGTTCTAGGGGACTGATGACATCAGATGTTAAGTCCCATAGTGCTCAGAGCCATTTTAACCATTTATCAAACTTATTTTTACAGTATAAAGGATATTAAATGCTTTAACTTCAGCATGAAGTTTGGCGAAGAATACCCTTCTATTCAATATAACAAGGAAGCAGACAGCTTCTGAATGGCATCTTGAGGAGTTTCTGGCCCTGTCTTTCGCACAAGATGAGTCTATTAAGGCTTCTAGCTGCAGGCTGTTATGAAACTGTACATCTTTCCACTACATCTTAGTTATAGCACATGGATAAGAAGTCTGGGGACAGCACACGTTCCTAGTCGAAAGGCAGTGTTTGGTCTTGGATTGTCCTCCTGGAATATGCCATGAGGTATAGCTGTAATGAAATGTATGACAACAGAATTTAACTTTCTTGTCACGTACTGCAGAGAATTCAGTCTTTCTTTATATAGCCGTCAGCCTGAACACCTTCCGCTAAAATGAAGAGAGAGATTCTTAGCAGTTACTGAAGCTCTTAACTAACACCAGGGCATGCTAGGATCTCAAAGTGGCGGGGAAAACGTCAACACTCGCAAAAATTGATGGTTTCGAAGCAAAAGCTCCCTTGTGAGTGGACAACATGGAAGGCTCTCAACAGACTACGCTCTAGTACCTCAAGATGTAAGGCAAAGTAACAGAGTTGGGGCCCTCCTGTGGAGACTAACAACCATCTACCACAGTGTCCTTCATCTCCAGCAACATGCATCATGACAGACCTGATGAGGGCGTCACCGAATAACACGACGCGGCCGGTTTCTGGTCAACCATTGTATAAATAGGTCTTATCGGTCGATTTCCTTTTGTTGTTTACATAATTTGTATTCCTGACATGATAATAAATAAATTATCAGATCACCCCTGTTGTCACATCCGATTTCTGTCCATACCATGGTTCCAGGAGTTGGACAAGTAAGGGCCTCGAGAATCGATTCTTCCTGTGACGTTCCTCCAGGTCGTCTACGGTTGACCTGCCTGCCACAGACAAGAACGAGATTCAGTGACGTTGTTGACTCTTGTTCTGTAACATGCTGATATCTATTTCTGTGGTATGCCATCAGCAGAAACAGTATATGGGAGGTCGAGTTGCCAACCCAGCTTACAGTTATCTGCTCCCAACAATCTGTCCGCATTTCAGCTGTTGTCATGCTTCTATTTGTCAGAGGCAGTCGGACATTCCTAAGAGCTTGTCGTGGTATCGTCATATTGGAGTGACCTGAGGCCACTCCTTTTGCTTCTGTCCTGAGTCCATCTCATCACTTGTTGTGCAGTCATTTCACTACAGCCATCAGTCCGTGCCTCCTGTCAGTATGACAGTTCCATGTCCCTTATGCTAATCATTCATTTTTGTCAAAGCTCGAAGCGCACGTCCTCTACACATTACCTGTACCCGAAAAATTGAAAAATTCGTCTAGCGTTAGACACTCCTAGTAACGATGACGAACTATCACCGTTCGTTAAATGCAAGAATGACTTTATTCTATACTGAAACTTGAAACACCGTATTTTACAGGCATGGGAACAGTGGAGCATAAGTGTAGTAGCGTTCGGTCAAGGTTTTACGGTTTAACACTTGCCATTTCCGTCAGTGTGTGTGTATTTTGCAAATCAGTTTCGGGTCATTATGGTTCCGTTTTGATTACAAACACTCATTTTACTCTTAAATTAGAGGTTTAAATGTAATGCCTGTTTACGTGCTACTGAATAAAAGCAAATTTTGTTCTGCATACATGTTTCGCCTCAATTTACTGAAGCATATTCAGTCACTTGGGCGCTTGCTGGTCTTGTGAAGCTGTCCTTTTGCTGTATGACTAAGAAATGTCGCCAGCACCAAAAACAAAATGCTCACTTACCTTTCCACCACGTTTTGTGGTTGTTTATTGCAATGCTGACAACTGCATAGTTTATTTGTATAACATTGGTGGGCACAAAAATATAACATTTGACCTTTTCTACTTTATATTACTCTGTAAATTGTGTGCACGGATGCCAGTGAACGAAAAGAACGTGCAGGCGAAAACTTCACTTTACTCGACTCTAATTTTAATGACAATCATAATCTATTCGCTCTTCCCGATTCCCACTGATTCTTATTTATTTATAATACGACGTTATTCTTTTTACTGTTTATTTATTCTGTCATAGTTACATTCACATTTTAGTTAATGGTAGATAGGTTGAAACAAATTTGTTCGTTTTCAAACCATTACCTGAGTCGTTCTCATATGGTTAATGAAAAAATTCACTGATGCATATAGAATTGCTAGAAACTAGGAAACAAAATGAACAGTCTACTAAATACAGAATATGGATTAAAAGAAGAAACCAAAGAAAAGTGAAAGCCCTGACAGACGGCAGGAATCAGATGAGTCACGGAAGTAAAAAACTTAACACCAAAATTTTACGTCAAACACTAGCAACAAAATTGCTGTTTCACTAGCAACAAAATTCGGGAATTCATATTAGAAAAGATGAATGAATTCTAAGAAGCAAAGTAGTGTATGATGGAAAAGGCTACAAGGAGATAAGAATCATATTAGCACAGTAACGTGAGAACTCCTCGCGAGAACAACATCTGACGGATAGGGGTCTATCACATCCTCTGCCAATGTAATTAGACATCTATACGTGACACGGTGAGTACTGTCGAAGATCGTTGTGAAGAACACCAAGAGCACACCAGATTTCAAGAGCCTAACAAGTCGGCAGTCACAGAACATTGCCTGACGAAATTACACTGAATGGACTACGACCACACCAAGATTCTGGCACACATGTCCAACTTCAGGGACTCTGTCATTAAGGAGTCTACTGAGATTCGAGTAAGGGAACCGCTGATAAATCGTCACAGCAGATACATCCTTAGTAAGGGCTGGAATCTCGCTATTATATTGGTCAAGAAAAGACATGAGATACCAGACAACAGTATGACTTCAGGGCAAAACTAGAATGGAAGACAATGTTGGTGGGAGGGGTGGAGGTAGCGATGCTGGGCGTAGAGGCCGATGTAACGACCGTTCACAGAGAGAGGGAGATTGGATAAGAGCATGGTGTACCCCCCTCATCCCCCCCCTCCAACGCCGTCAGTTCATCAGCACACCTGATGATGGAAACGTGAACGTATCAATATGACGTACTTTGGGAGAAACTGAAGGATCACAGGTTTTGACTTCTAACAATTTGTCATTACCTTTGTTGGGGGAGATATGAGTTAATTTAGAAATTCGACAGTTCTAATGGCCTATCAAAATCGTTGTTGCTGAGACATGGTCTACTGTCTAACTATCGTTGTTTAGCTTCATGGACAATGCGGGTTGTGTCGTAGACTATTATGGAAAAATGTTTTTTATAAATTTCATCCAGGTAAGGTCTATGAAATATATAGTCATGGTTAATTTCCTTTAGTTAACTGTAATGTTTCAAGTGATTTCCAATTTGATGCCTGACATTTAGGGGAATATGAAGCTCAACGGCTATTAAGTTTATTAAGTCAGTTTGAAACGTCCCCTTAGAAAAATTGTACGAGACTGTGCTTAAACTGACACACAATATTTTTAGCGCAACGCAATCTGACTTTCAAAAATCCCTAAAAAAGAATGGCCCTGACTAACATTAACCTATACGTTTCACAAATCACTTACCTCACAAAAATCTTCGTTACTCAAGCTACTGCAATACCGCGAGCACCACTACTGCCAGCTAAATAAAAGATTCGAACTATAGAAGGCACTAACTACTGATAGGCACAGTTATCAAATGAAAAATTTTAATAGAGAACAAACAATGTATTTACCTTTATAGTCATAATATATATATCAGTTCATGACACCAACTCTTACAAATTTCAAAACTCCGCCATCTCTCTCCCCACGTCCACCACCACTGGTGGCTCACCTCCAACTGCGCAATGCTACGCGCTGTTAGTATCCAGCTGCCGCTGCCCAACACTACAATGGCAGACAACAATGCAAACCAGCCACAGACTGCACACGGCACAGCCAGTGATTTTTATACAGAGTGCTACGTGGCGGCGGCGTTACCAATAAAAAAACCTAAACAGCCTACTTACATAGCCCCCATGCTCCCCACAAAAAAATTTACAAATTGTTTTGGGCAGTGACCAATACAGATTTGAAAATTTTTTTCATAATTACAATAACAAAGAAAAGAAATGCACACACTTATCGATACAATGTTGGTCAAAAGCTAAAATTTTCTCACAGTCCATAAAGACAGTCCTGATCATTCATCAAAGTAAAATTGCAGTGTTTCTCTCAAAGTCTGAGTAGTAAAAGAGAATGCACACGGAAGTAGTGGATTTCCATGCAGTCTTGAAGAAGTAGTGTTGTCCTTTCAACGGAAAGACAGTGCTGACTCTTGACATGCAGACAGGTAATGGGCCATAACAGAGCAAACCCACAGCAGAGTCAGTCGAAGTTTTAAAGAATATTGGTAGGTAGGTCATCACAGAGTAGACCCATTGTAGTCCTGGTAGAGATTACGGTATTGGTGGGCCACCAGAAGTGCAGACCCACTGCAGTCCTTGTAGAAATAATGGTATTGGTGGGTCATCAAAGGTGTAGACCCACTGTAGTCCTTGTAGAGATGGCCAGCAGCCATCTATTTGACTGTGCAGGCGCACAATCACCATTGAAGAGTCTTGCGGATAATATAGCAAGTCCATAACCACCACTTGTGCACTCACAAAAATTGTTTTTGAAATGTCCTTAGAACCAGCAATGCTGTTATCCAGTCCCTTACTGAATTATTAACACACGTGCAAACACTATCAGTCCCTACTTCTCACATATTGACCATATACCATGACCAACAGAAATGTGTGCAGTGAAATGTAACTTACAAGTTACTTAATTTGATGAACAGGTGTCAATTACAATTTTATAACATGAGAATACAATAACAAAGGTACAAAATATATCATTAAAGAACATAATAATACAGATAACATTTGCAGTAATACAGGCTTTACAAAAGAATGGAAATAACATATACATCAGTGTTACAGGAATTATGACAGGAGCACATACATAAAAAAAATCAGAATAAATTTCGAAACATCAACTTCACACATTAGCATTAAAACAAAATAGAATAAATAATGTCTAAACATCTTTACAAAGTAAATAACGTATTATTGATGCAAATTATATTTGAGGATAACAGTATTCCTCATCATAGTGAATGTAGCTCAGTATTAGAACAGAAAAAATTCTATGAAACAGTACACAGAGACAGGAAGAAAATAAATACACAAGGGTACACAAACACATAGTGGAATAACACAAAAGGAAAGGACAGGGTTTGTTTTCAGGGTAACATTTGGTAATGGAGTCCAACCCAAAACTTCATTCCATAGATCGCCCCTCTTATTTCAACATTTGCTAGAGCCAAAAAAAAATCCTATCCAAGCATGCTTTCTGCATTCTGTTCTCATCCTCTTTCGAAAATAGTTTTCCTCCACTGTACACTACTTTTTTGGCCAAACCATTTTCTTATAGCTTCTCAATGTTTTTCTTCCAATTCATCATAGTTAGTTTCTTATATAGTCTACCCCCTCTTAAGCTGACTTAAATCTACTGAGCTCAGATGCTAAACTAAGGGACGAGGCAATGCAGCAGCACAAAACAATTAATACAAACAGCAATGACAAAAAAATGCAAGTAATCATAGCGAGCAGCAATAAATGTAATAATTTACACTCCTGGAAATTGAAATAAGAACACCGTGAATTCATTGTCCCAGGAATGGGAGACTTTATTGACACATTCCTGGGGTCAGATACATCACATGATCACACGGACAGAAACACAGGCACATAGACACAGGCAACAGAGCATGCACAATGTCGGCACTAGTACAGTGCATATCCAACTTTCGCAGCAATGCAGGCTGCTATTCTCCCATGGAGACGATCGTAGAGATGCTGGATGTAGTCCTGTGGAACGGCTTGCCATGCCATTTCCACCTGGCGCCACAGTTGGTCCAGCGTTCGTGCTGGACGTGCAGAACGCGTGAGACGACGCTTCATCCAGTCCCAAACATGCTCAATGGGGGACAGATCCGGAGATCTTGCTGGCCAGGGTAGTTGACTTACACCTTCTAGAGCACGTTGGGTGGCACGGAATACATGCGGACGTGCATTGTCCTGTTGGAACAGCAAGTTCCCTTGCCGGTCTAGGAATGGTAGAACGATGGGTTCGATGACGGTTTGGCTGTACCGTGCACTATTCAGTGTCCCCTCGACGATCACCTGAGGTGTACGGCCAGTGTAGGACATCGCTCCCCACACCATGATGCTGGGTGTTGGCCCTGTGTGCCTCGCTCGTATGCAGTCCTGATTGTGGCGCTCACCTGCACGGCGCCAAACACGCATACGACCATCATTGGCACCAAGGCAGAAGCGACTCTCATCGCTGAAGACGACACGTCTCCATTCGTCCCTCCATTCACGCCTGTCGCGACACTACTGGAGGCGGGCTGCACGATGTTGGGGCGTGAGCGGAAGACGGCCTAACGGTGTGCGGGAACATAGCCCAGCTTCATGGAGACGGTGGCGAATGGTCCTCGCCGATACCCCAGGAGCAACAGTGTCCCTAATTTGCTGGGAAGTGGCGGTGCGGTCCCCTACAGCACTGCGTAGGATCCTACGGTCTTGGCGTGCATCCGTGCGTCGCTGTGGTCCGGTCCCAGGTCGACGGGCACGTGCACCTTCCGCCCACCACTGGCGACAACATCGATGTACTGTGGAGACCTCACGCCCTACGTGTTGAGCAATTCGGCGGTACGTCCACCCGGCCTCCCGCATGCCCACTATACGCCCTTGCTCAAAGTCCGTCAACTGCACATACGGTTCACGTCCACGCTGTCGCGGCATGCTACCAGTGTTAAAGACTGCGATGGAGCTCCGTATGCCACGGCAAACTGGCTGACACTGACGGCGGCGGTGCACAAATGCTGCGCAGCTAGCGCCATTCGACGGCCAACACCGCGGTTCCTGGTGTGTCCGCTGTGCCGTGCGTGTGATCATTGCTTGTACAGCCCTCTCGCAGTGTCCGGAGCAAGTATGGTGGGTCTGACACACTGGTATCAATGTGTTCTTTTTTCCATTTCCAGGAGTGTATATCTAAACTTGACAAAGCTGAAGCAGAAAAAATATTACAGTAAAAATGTTTAATACCTTTGTCAAATCTTAACACTAGAGTGATGCATCACGAGAACATATGCTAGCAGATAAGTTACCAAATCGTAAAAAAAATTGTGCTCTCTTTTCCAAGAAAGTAAATCATAAAATGATTCTTTACTGGGTCTGTAGACAGAAAAATAGTGATATTAGTACATCTATTAAATTTTATTTTAACCAATGCTGCAGTGCAGACAGAAACTGAATGTTAGACAAAATGAGCAATCTCTCAGCTAGAAAGACAGTAGATATAAAGTGTTTCTCATCATTTCATTTCAGTGAATATCATAAATTAAGAACTCTACAGTGTTTTCAAGTCTGAGGGTGTCGTTTTTACGATGCTTTCTACAAAGGAATGTCAATAGCGAGGATAATGGCCTCTTTTTTTTCCACCTGTGCCTCTGAAAGGCACACACTAATGGCTTTTTTTCCAGGCAGGTGGCACAGCTGGGCGCCCACGTCGCATTACGTAAAGGTGGTCACTCAACGTTTATACAGAAATATTTATGACAGCAGTTTGCACTACAGTGACTGTCTCATATAAAAATTTCGCAGGTCGAGAATTTGTGTTTCGAATCTGTAGAAACAAAATCCTGTAAATATAACAGTGTCCAAAAAATTTTCGCCAGCATAGTGATACATTCACGCATATACACACATTTCATAACTCTTAAAGTACGATTCTCGGTTTCCAACATTCTTTTCCACAAAACAGAGTCCCTAACCACTACTCATTATTCCTTACTTTATTACACATATACATATTCGCCGACACTTCTTCAATATTTCGTCATAACAGATACGTAGCATAATCAAATAACTCATATAGCATCAGCTTATTGATCATAAACATACCTCAACAGCATAATACACATAGTCATCGTAATAATAACATCGTAACACCTCAGTCAACTCTCAAAATCATCGTAGCTTCCTCCAATAATTTCAAAACCTAAAAAAAATTCTCTGCTCATGTCAAAAGTGTCATCTGCCTGTACAGATTACAGCAATGGAATGAAATGTATCACGGGAAACCTTTGTATCATTGTACTTCAAATATCTTTAAAAATAAATGTTTTAAGTACAAAATTAATCACTCAAATACGTGTACTGTAGCGCTAAACTGTGCGTCTTGCTGTAAGATAATCTCTGTGGAAGTGTCGTAGTTATCGTCCTCCGAAAGCTAAGTTCTGCAGAAGTCAATGTACTTACCTCATGATAAACAAAAGTGAAATGCTTTGCGTATAGATATCGTAGTTACTACGCAACTTACAGTGATCAAGAAAGTACTATAATGTAACGTATTGTTGTGCTACAAAAAAGGCTATTTTATTGTAACTATACCACAAAGTTACTACTAAAACATGTTTTACTTTTACTTTCCAGAAGAATTCAGAAAAACTGTGCAGATATAAAGCAGATACAGCACAAAAGCAACAATGTAAATTGTGTCACACATTAGTAGCGTCGAGATATAATCGTGTAGCTGTCAAATAAACTAACCACTGTGTCATCTGGTATCTCTTAGAAAGTACTTTAAATAAAGAATGTCTTTTCAACTAAACCAAAATGTAGCATTAAAATCTCATTAACAGTATATTTTCTAAGTATGTAACCCTTATAGTCGTTACGTAATCGTGCAACTAACAAGCAAGAATGTACAAATAACAACACTGTGTCGTCTGTTCACTATAACAATGCATTCATAATTTCTGTTTAAAAATGTTCCCTAGGTTCTAGACTGGGTAGTTAACTTCAAAACATTGTTGCATGTTAACAGTTTCTCAGTGTGACAAAGCATACTAGAAATGTGAAGTGAAATGTTTTATGGCAAAGACAAAGTTAAAAAGCAGATTATCTTTCAATAAACGGTTTTACATGTGAAATGTGGTGTAAACCTTTACTCTTCCTAGTACGCAGACTGTCAACTGAAAAGCAACTATCATGTGATTACGTCGGTAAGGAACACTCGAATTTTGCTCAAGGTTAGCTTATGTTATTTTTCTCTGAGCCAGCCGGCGCACGCGGCTGCCTGCGGTGCGAGTCATTGTCTGTTTCTTTGTTGGCGCGCGTCGTTATTGGGATTAGGAGACCTTACTTCTACAAATTCACCTTGCCGAGAGGGCCCTGCTCTGTTTGAATCCCGCCAGTCCTGATGCAATTCAGGTCTGTCGTTACGATCATATCGTCTGTCGTCATGTCGGTAATTTCTGTAATTAATTTCTTGTCGGTCACGTGGTGGAGAATTTCTCCCTGAATCGTAACTGCGCGCTGGACCGTTGCGTCTGAAGTTATTCCGTCTCCCTTGATAATAATTATTTTGGTTCCCGTGTTGTCTGTTTCTCTGATTGTCTCTGTGATATTCATCACTACGGAAATGCGATCTTTCTCTGTAACTATTACTCTGCCAGTGGTTGTCATATGGGTGGTGTCTGTTTTGGTCACGATTTGTGTTGTGAGAATGGCATTGTCGTGTCCAGTTATTGTTTCTTTCATCGCGGAATTACGACGGATGTGACCTGTAGTGATTGTTTTCCTGTTTTCGCATCCCGCGACTGTCTGTGTCAATTTCTAATTCTTGTAGGAGTCCCTGAAAAGCTTCAACGTCGTCTTTGCAAGGCCCTGCCAAAATAATATTCCTTAAATGTTCAGGCAATTTGATTAAGCAAATGCGGATGAGTTCTGATGGGCTGTATGGGTTTGAAAGATACTGGTTCTTATGCAACATGTCTTCAAAATATTTGACAAGACTGGAAAATTCAGATTGTTCGAAATGTTTCATCATAATGATGCCATGTTTTACTCGGTCTTGTGTAGCTTGAGACCAATATGCTGAGAGGAAGGCATGATAAAATTCTCCTTCACTGTGACAATCGTGAATGACCGATCGCATTCTTACAGCTGGTTCATTCTCCAAGTAGCCACACATAAATTCTAATCTGTGGTCTAATGACCAGTTGGGAGGAAAACAATGAGAGAATTGATGAAGCCACGCTTGTGGATGAATGTCTTTGCCAGAATTTTTAAATGTTTTGAATTTACGTGTAGTAATGAACAGCTTATAGTCAAAATAATCATGTCGGCGAGTCGCATGTCGGTCACTGTTACGTCGTTTCGGCGGTTCCATCTCAAAATTCGGCGTACTTTGCCAATTTCTTTCATAATCTCCGAAGTGCCCTGTGTTATTATTTTGTGTCAGTTCCGTATTTTTATGTCCCTCTTCCCGTATTGGAGTGTGAGTGTCCTCTGAAACATGTAATTTTTGTATTACCTGCGTCAACTGATCTTGTACTTTCCGGATTTCTCTTTTGTATTGCGTATTAATTTGATTCTGATTTTGTTTGAATTTCTAAATTTGTTCATACTCTTCTGTGTCAGTGATGGCTACAGGTCTTGTGTCATTCAGATCATCATCTACCTTTTCAGATAAATTAGTGAACTGATCCGAAAGTTCGGCTACTTTCTCCGATAGTGAACACATTTCCTCAGTGTGTTTTTCTGAACCAAGTTTCAGAGTGTTCATTTGTGTTGAAATCGAATCTACTGTGTCCTTCAAGTTTTCCTGAGTTCTTACAAGTTGCGTAACCGAATCGGTGGATGCAACTGAGTCCATTTTAGCTTGCAAGGTGTCGTGATTTTCACGAACAATAGTTTGCAATTCTTTTATGGCTGCTTCGTGATTCTGTAATGCGTTTTCATGCCGCGAAAAAATAGGTTGGGAATGCTCACAAATTTGTGTTTTTACGTCATTACAGATTTTTTGACATTTCGATTCAATGTTATGTAACTCAGTAGCTAAATCTTCACGTATTTGTTCAAGTGTGGTGTCTAACTTCCGAAGATTTTGTTCCATTGTGTCTAACTTTTGAAGATTTTGCTGTGTTTGTCTCTGATTTTGTTTCATTGCGTCTAACTGTTGCTGTGTTTGTCTCTGCTTTTGTTTCATTTGTTGCATTAATTGCAATAATAATGTATTAGTGTCTGGAATCTGTTCCTTTATGCTTTTCGGCAGTGCATTTGCACCGGCAACATTCACATTTTGAAAAGCAGAAAATGTGTCTTGACTTATTTGAGAAAACGGTGAGGACGCAAAATCTGAATCTACATTATTTGCAAGATTGTGTCCTGTCATTTCGGATTCCTGACCCGAGCTGTTGCCGACCGATCGATCGATAATGCTTCCCTGTTCACTAATTGTTTCACTGCCTACACCATTATTTGCAGCCCGCTCCATTTCCCTATGTACAATTACCAAATTACTACTTTGAACATTAAATAATTCATTACTCGGTGGCGCTAACACACTGCTTTCGTCTTCACTGTCATTTCTCAGTTTACTTTGAAGCCTAGTATTACGTTTTTCAACGCCATTATTGTCACAATATTTCACACGACAACACAGAAAAGCACAATTTGAAGAGCAAAAATAAGAGAACACATTAACATAGCATATAATATATAGTTAATTGCAAGCGCAGCTGTGAAATACTTGGTGCAACTCTACATGCATGCCACAACTGTTTTACTGTACAACAGTGAAAGACTACAACTACAAAGGAGATTCTCTCTACAATTACGCGCTAGCAATAAACAAAATCTACACTAATTACAAAAACTACAAGAAAAAAATCAGAAGATTCCAGTGAGGTATCCTTGGCTAAGGGTCGACATATGAAACGTCCCCTTAGAAAAATTGTACAAGACTGTGCTTAAACTGACACACAATATTTTTAGCGCAACGCAATCTTACTTTCAAAAATCCCTACAAAAGAATGGCCCTGACTAACATTAACCTATACGTTTCACAAATCACTTACCTCACAAAAATCTTCGTTACTCAAGCTACTGCAATACCGCGAGCGCCACTACTGCCAGCTAAATAAAAGATTCAAACTACGGAAGGCACTAACTACTGATAGGCACAGTAGGCAAATGAAAGATTTTAATAGAGAACAAACAATGTATTTACCTTTATAGTCATAATATATATATATCAGTTCATGACACCAATTCTTACAAATTTCAAAACTCCGACATCTCTCTCCCCACGTCCACCACCGCTGGCGGCTCACCTCCAACTGCGCAATGCTACGCGCTGTTAGTATCCAGCTGCCGCTGCCCAACACTACAATGGCAGACAACAATGCAAACCAGCCACAGACTGCACACGGCACAGCCAGTGATTTTTATACAGAGCGCTACGTGGCGGCGGCGTTACCAATAAAAAAACCTAAACAGCCTACTTACAAGTTTCCAAATTTTTTGATGGAATTCTTAGTAGCAGTTAACAAATTCGATTAACAGATCCAACTCACCGACCAGGTTCTACTGTGTTGCCTTCCTTACCGATTGTTGCCATCCAAAATGTGTGAGTTAATGCAGATTCTTGATAAATTGCACGTGGAGGGAATCATTGGGTCACTTCTCTGTGCACCTCACCAATATTTTTGGTTTCCAGAAGCGATGTCAAACGCTATAGGCATGTTGTGGACTATCAAGTGCTTAACCAGAATGCAGATTTGGAATAGCTACCCTTGCCTGTGCTTCATATCTGCTTTACTCGGTCTGCTAGAGTGCGCTAGTTCACCTTTTTTTGGATCTGAATCAATTCCGACGCCAAATACCCGCTCCTGAAGCATCTAAACCTCTGACTGCTTTCTGCGTGGACTGGAACTTGTCTGAGTTAACAGAGTTTCCTTTGTATTGTCAATTGGTACAGCAGTCATATCAAGTTGACTAGATTTCACCATCAGTGAAGTGGACTTTCGTTGTGTATGTGTCGGCCTCTATGGTGTGGTTGTTTACTGCAAGACCTTTGGTAAACGCCTTTGATACCTTAGACAGGTGCTGTCTGATTTTAGAAGTGTGGGATTAGCAATGAAATCTACTAAGGTTAGTTTGGCTGTGTCAAGATTTCTTTTCCGTATCGTTTAGTTTCAGTCAATAGGGTTACAACTGATAATGGGTGCATCAAAGCTGCTTATTATTTTGCACACCCCCTGTATAAGAAGGGAATTGTCAACTTTTTCAAGGACTATATTCCGAACTTCGCCCAACTAACCACACCCTTAAGCCAAAATCATCGTAAAGGAGAGCCATTTGAGTGGTTGGTTACCCAGCAGTTATCTTTATATATGTTGAAGCAGGCTCTCAGTAATGACTCCATGCTACCATGTATGAGTATAAACATTGCAAAACCCCATGGTGTGGAATTGTGAATTCGCGCCGGAATGTTGGAACAACCCAGACTCCGTCACACTTCCCTTGAGACCCGACGTAAAATTTTAATTGCGCAACAGAATCGCTATCTCAAAAATGACCCTAACGTGGAGTCCTTAGGTGAGGAATTGTTATAAAATCCTACTGTACGACTATTTTTTACTCAATCGACAAATAATAATAACAATGAATTGAAGGAAACTACAAGTTACTTCAAATGAAATACAAATAAAATTAAATTGATGTTTTATTATATTAAAGTTCTGACACGGTGAAATGACTATTAGAAAAAGTCTTTGCAATAAAGCGATGAAGCAATAGATGGGGAGGGCGGACACGAAATGTATCCATGACTCTCACTGGAAACGGGATTAACGGTATTGTGGCAACAGTACATTCCCTTTGCAAACAATTACTCTCATCTATGGCCGGTATTGACGCATATTCTCACCATACTGCTGTGGCGGTAAGTGAGCTATGCGTTGTCGCACGTGAAAAATCGGAGTCTGTCTTAACACTCGGACACCGTGAAGTCTCATCCAACATTTTAATTCAGAGTCCTCTACGTCTAAACCCAGCGACCTTTCACTTTTAGCATCCGAACCAAGAATGTCAATCTTCATGAGTCCCAGCTCCAGACTCTGCTGCTTGCGCCATTCCGGCTGCATTTTCCAGTGGCAAAAAAGTTCCTACTTTCCGTCATCACATTTAAAAATTATCACCACAGACTATCTCCAATCACTGACCAATCAGAGCACATCTTTCCCGCCATTTTTCTCTAGAAATTCCCGTCTGACGCTGTTTATACTCCTCTGAGATTCCAGAAACCTAACCAACGTGACGGTAAATCCGCGAAGCACCTCCTCCCAACGAGTAGGCCGAGACATTCCAAGACCTGCGATATCTCACGGCAAATTATTAGGCGGTAGCCCACTTTTAAGACTGCCGTCCTCAGCCTTCTACAGAGTCGAACTGTGCCGGACATCGCGAATCCTTAGTTTTATTCACAGGGGTGTTGGATAAGTACATAAGTACTCTCAGGTCGCTGCTTGACATGCGCAAGACGCAACAAAGCCTCTGAATGCCGTGTGGTCTCCCGTAACGCTTTCTGCGAGTTCTGTGCGAACTGGACGGTTCTTGCACATTCTTAGAAAGAACTACTAGCTGCTGCAAAAACAACGAAGAAACCATGCCAAATTTAAACGTAAGCAAAATTCTCAAGATTGGTGACCTTATGCAAAGGGTCGAAATTTAGCAAAGGCCTCAAGGCGAGATGTTTATAATAGTTTCCAGCACAAACCTTTGTCTCGAAACCTGGTAGAAAATCCAAAGAGATTTTGGTCGTACGTAGAATATGCCAGTGCAAAACACAATAAATGCCTTTGTTGCGCAATAGCAGTGGAAATGTTATCTGTGACAGTGCTGTTAGAGCAGAGTTACTAAACAGAGCCTTCCGAAATTGCTTCACTAAAGAAAAGATTCCAGAATTCGAATAAAGAACAGCTGTCAATGTGAGTAACTTAGTAGATATAGTCGGAGTAGTGAAGAAAATCACTTAATGAAAGCAAGTCTTCCGGTCAAGGTTCTATGCTAATTAATTTCCTACCAGACTATGTTCATGAAATAGATCCACAATTAACCATCATAATTTTACAATCGCTCGCTCGACAAAAGACGCATACCAAAAGATTGGAAAATTGTGTTGGTCACACCAATATTCAAGAAAGGCAATAGGAGTAATCCACTAAATTACGGGCCCATATCATAAACGTCGATGTACAGTAGGATTTAGAACATATATTGGGTTCAAACCTCGAATAGAACACTCTATTGACACGTAATTAATAAGGATTTAGAGAGCATCATTCATGTGAAACACAACTGGCTCTTTATTCACGCGATCTGTTGAGTGCTGTCGACACGACGTTTCAAAAAGATTTTGTATTTCTGGATTTTTCAGAAGTCTTTTGGCACTGCGTCTAACAAGCGGGTTGTAATCAAATATCTTCTCAGTCATGTGACTGTGTTCGTGACTTCCTTCGGAGAGGTCACAGTTCGAAGTAATTGAAGGACGGTTATCGATTAAAACAGAATGGATTTCAGGTGTTCCCACGGAAGCATTTAGGCCCTGCTGTTTATTATCTGCATAATCTATCCAGGAGACAATTTGGGCAGCTTTCTTAGATCTTTTGCAGCTGATAACTGTCGTTTTTCGTCTGGTTAAGTTATCAGAAGATCAAAACCAATCGTAAAATGAAAACTGGCGACTGGTGCGAAGTGTGAGGTCATCCATATGAGAAATAAATAGAATCTGTTGAATTTCGGTTACACTACAAAGCAATCAAATCTAAAGGCGAAAATTAAACCAAATAGCTTAGCAATTCCAATGATGAACAACCTAAATTGGCTACAACGCATGGAAAATGTTGTGGGGAAAGCGTTTTAGTAGCAGAACACTTGCAAGGTACAGGAGAACTACTAAAGGGACTGCCTACACTACGCTTTCTGTTTTCTTTTGGAGTACTGCTGCGCGGTGTGAGATCCTTACTAGATAGAACTAACGGAGTTTATCGAGGAAGTTTAAGGAAGGCTAGCACGTTTTGTATTATCGGGAAGTAGGGGAGAGAGAGTCGTGGACATGATGCAGGATTTGGAGCACAAATTATTAAAACAAAAGCGTTTTTCGTTGCTTCGAGATCTCGCTAAATTCCAGTGACCAACTTTCTCCTCCGAATGCGAAAATATTTTATTAAGGCCGACATGCACAGGGGGAAATTAACATCATAAATAAAATAGTGGAAATCAGAGCTCTCACGGAAAGATATAGGTGTTCGTTCTTACGACGCTCTTCGAGAGTGGAATAAAAGAGAATTAGTGAAAAGTGATTCGATGTTCCCTCTGCCAGACACTTCAGTACGATTTGCAGCGAAATCATGTAGATTTAGATGTAGACGTAAAAGTCTCGATCAATAACCACTGCAATTTTATAAAATACGGTACATTCCCCAGCATTACATAATGTCATGATGCTTTTAGGTTGATGAAACTAAAATGTCTTGCCTACCGCCAGTCGTTACAAGGGGCAGATGCATTTAGCGTATAAATGGAAGGACGCAAGCGAGACGGCTTGTAAACTTTCAGTATGTCTACTCAAACCGTACTTAAGAACCATGTAACAACCACTGGAAAGAGTAAGTAATTTTTCGGTTTTATCTTAGATGTGCGACCCTGTACACTTATGTACCCTTAACAGGACCAGAAGCAACCTGAATTCGGAAGCGATGTAGACCGGTCGAGCATATGAAGTTGAGCCCAAATAAAAATCACAATTTGTGACTGGTTCGTTTATTACTTTAGAGACTTAGCTTACATTTATCGCGAATCTCTTGCCCATCGTAAAGTTCTGAGCGACTGGACAAAAGCGCAGGTGGCGCCTGTATATAAGAAGGGTAGAAGGACGGATTCTCAAAATTACAGACCAATATCCTTAACATCGGTTTGTTGCAGGATTCTCGAACATATACTCAGTTCGAATATAATGAATTTCTTTGAGACAGAGAAGTTGCTGTTCATGCATCAGCACGGCGTTAGAAAGCATCGCTCCTGCGAATCGCAACTCGCCCTTTTTGCACATGATATCTTGCGAACCATGAATGAAGGGTATCAGAAGGATCCCATATTCCTTGACTTCCGGAAAGCGTTTGACTCGGTGTCTTACTGCAGACTCCTAGCTAAGGTACGAGCATATGGGATTGGTTCCCAAATGAGTGAGTGGCTCGAAGACTTCTTAAGTAATAGAATCCAGTACGTTGTCCTCGATGGTGAATGTTCATCGGAGGTGAGGGTATCATCTGGAGTGCCCCAGGGAAGTGTGGTAGGTCCGCTGTTGTTTTTTATCTACGTAAATGATCTTTTGGATAGGGTGGATAGCAATGTGCGGCTGTTTACTGATGATGCTGTGTACGCGAAGGTGTCATCGTTGAGTGACTGTAGGAGGATACAAGATGACCTGGACAGGATTTGTGATTGGTGTAAAGAATGGCAGCTAACTCTAAATATAGATAAATGTAAATCAATGCAGATGAATAGGAAAAAGAATCCCGTAATGTTTGAATACTCCATCAGCAGTGTAGCGCTTGACACATTCACGTCGATTAAATATTTGGGCGTAACATTGCAGAGCGATATGAAGTGGGACAAGCATGTAATGACAGTTGTAGGGAAGGCAGATAGTCGTCTTCGGTTAATTGGTAGAATTTTGGGTTCAAAAAATTGTTCACATGGCTCTGACCACTATGGGACATAACTTCTGAGGTCATCAGTCCCCTAGAACTTAGAACTACTTAAACCTAACTAACCTAAGGACATCACAGACAACCTTGCCCGAGGCAGGATTCGAACCTGCAACCGTAGCTGGTCGCGCGGTTCCAGAGTGAAGCGCCTAGAACCGCTCGGCCACTCCGGCCGGCAGAATTTTGGGAAGATGTGGTTCATTTGTAAAACACTAATACGACCTATTCTTGAGTACTGCTCGAGCGTTTGGGGTCCCTATCAGGTCGGATTCAGGGAGGACATAGAAGCAATTCAGAGGCGGGCTGCTAGATTTGTTACTGGTAGGTTTGATCATCACGCGAGTGTTACGTAAATGCTTCAGGAACTCGGGTGGGAGTCTCTGGGGAATAGTAGGCGTTCTTTTCGTGAATCCCTACTGAGGAAATTTAGAGAACCAGCATTTGAGGCTGACTGCAGTACCATTTTACAGCCGCCAACTTATATTTCGCGGAAATACCACAAAGATAAGATCAGAGAGGTTAGGGATCGTATAGAGGCATATAGGCAGTCGTTTTTCCCTCGTTCTGTTTGGGAGTGGAACAGGGAGAGAAGAGGCTAGTTGTGGTACGAGATACCCTCCGCCACGCACCCTATGGTGGATTGCGGATTATGTACGTAGATGTAGATGTAAATTTTTGATCAGTGCGCTCATACTAAAGCAGCTGCCCAGTGCGAGGTCTTTCAGCAGTACCCACTTCCAGAGCCATTAAGCGTAGCATTGGAATGGTCCGCGCGTGCTGACTTGTGTCATCAGCCCCGACAGGTGGGAGCCGGCTAAGTGACGGGTCTCGGCGACGCGAGGCGGGGCCGGGTCGCGCCAGGCGAGGCGTGGCGATGGCACGGCAGGTACGAGCGCTCCGCCTCCGCCGCCGTCGCCGCCGCGGGCGCGTCCGCGCGGTGATCAAAGCCGCGGCCCCCGGCCAAATGAGGCGCGCGCAAATTGCGCACACAGGTGGCCACATCCTGCAGTCCGAAAACGCCGCTGCAAAAAGCGACGGCTTTGATGTGCGCGCGCTCGCTCAAAAACAACGGCGCGGGCACACTGACGGCGCGGCGCACCCGCTCGGCCGGCAGGGTATCGAAATTACCTCGCGTTGTCACTCCCGGAGTTCGCGTCAATAGACTGCCACACTGACTGCCCGGTAAATTTGTGAGTAATCCAGCCAGATACTCCCAAATACTGCAGAGTGACGTGACAGCGTTCTCTTTGTAATGGTCACTCCTTTGTCGTCCACTGATGTTACGTCTAGGGGTACTTCGTTATTATCTAATCACGTAATCATGTGTACCAACTACCATTTTTGTGTCTTTATTTATGTTTTATCTTGACATTAACAAACTGGAATAAAAAAACAACTTCGGTTTTTCCAATGTCTTACTTGTTTCCATTTCAAGAGTCCTCGTTAATATTCTCCCTAAGCTAGCACATCTTTTTCTGACGAGGATCTACGAGGAGCTTTCAATGCGACACATTATTTTTCTCGGCCACTGTCAGTTGATAAAATGGGGAATCTTTTGCTGGTAATCCTGAAATATTCCCGTTTCAGCCCCTCATTTGCGTGAAATTACGATACGTGGTGACACTCTACGTGGCTTCAAAATGGCGTCAAACAGGGAAATGTCATTTAGTTATTTTGACGGAAAACTACAGCATCCCAGATATTCTTAGGTGCTTGCAGAATGCCTACGGAGACCTGGCAGTGAACAAAAACACGGTGAGTCGTTGGGCGAGATGTATGTCAACACCGCAACGAGGTCGCGCAAACCTGTCCCGTCTCCCTCGTGCCGGCTGGCCGCACAAGGCTGTGTGACTCCTGCAATGTTGGAACGTGCGGATGCTCTCATTAGAGGAGATCGATGGATCACAATCAAACACGACGCTGCATAACTGGACACTGTAATATTTCTGGCCTAGTTAGCCATCATATTAGGCTCCAAGAAGGTGTTCCCAGAGCAGTGGAGATGCAACAAGTATATAGATGACGAAATGTGGTGTGAGGTACCTGTGACAGGTGTTAGATTCGGTACCATTCCCGTGAGAAAGACAGCCCGCATAATGCTACTGCTCTGTGATTGGCTGCTGTGTTCGGAGCAAGGGTGCCAAAACGTTAGTTATTATTATTAGTTAAACTACCCACTGGAACGACTACACTTTCTAATATAAATATCTCTCAAGGACTGACTATCAATCAGTCATTTTAGAATTATTAAAAACAATTTAAATCAAAAACAAAAGACTGACGAAATTGCAGACGAAGCACTTCGGAAGCGTCCGGGTCACGCCTTTTCTGGTATGGCGCGCGAAGTGTTTCGGGCTGTTCGTCACTCTGGATTAGGCAGTCGAGATGTACAATCGTGTTGTCTGTGACAGAATGTGTTTGCCAGTATTCAGTATTAAAAGATTCACTCCGGTAGTCATGAGGCACAGACACGTACCACAAACAGCGTAAAGATACATTTTCGTAAACATTTTGTTTGATCATGCACTTTGCTGTATCAGAAGGTGTTGTATTAAGATCATGTAGTCTTCTCGTGTGGCTATACTGAAATACGCGAGTGGCATCCCAAAGAAGTGCTACATTATTTCAGAACAGAACCTCGCTAAAAGTCAGTTTCAGCCTCAAGATACAGAACCTACGACCTGCGTGCTGTTTTCTGCACTGCGGACATCAACTTGAAGACAGCAGGTTAGTGAACTATAACAGAACCTTCGTATTCCACACAGTGCAGTGGAAACAACTAGGCGCCTCACGTGTACTGCATGCACAGAACAAATGTGCTCAGTGACACGTCATCTCCAGTAATGCAGAGGGGTGATCGTTATTAACACCAACAATCAGTTCATTCTTCCTTTCTTGCCGTAACATCTCTGTTGGTAGTGCTGACACACTCGTTCACCAGATGACGTTCTCAGAGGTGTGTGGCTGGCTGGGATTGTTCGTCGCCACCTAAAAGAAGAGCATAAAGAACAACGAAGGACCATTTGTTCATCGCCACAAAAATGCAAACCAACTTTTGACTTCTGCTTCTCCACGACAACGCAAGGCATCACGCAAGTCTGTGCACCCGAGAGGAGCTCACAAAACTTCAGTGGACTGTTCTTCCTCATTCAACGCACGGCTCAGATCTCACACCTTCAGACTTCCATCTGTTCTGCCCAATGAAGGTTGCACTCAGAGAGAACCGGACGTGGAGGATATGGAGGTTACTGATGCAGCAAGCCGTTGACTCCAACGTCGACCAATAAAGTAGCACCATGCGTGCGTACAGGCCTTTCTAGTAAGATGGCTTAAGGCCGTCGCAGTGAATGGAGATTATGCTGAAAAACAGGGATTTGTAGTCATAAGAGAGGCGAACGATATGATGTACTGGAATCCCGAAGAAAACCAACATGCCTTCAAAAAATAGTTTTATATTAGGTTTTGAACGCCCCTTGTAGCAATATCTCTGTTTCTCCTTTCTGATGCCTTCGTGTTGTTTACTTTCATTTCTTTTCTTATTCTACGATCTTGTCTATCAGTGACTGCTTTTAACAAAATTACAGAGAAAACAGTTTAGGTAACGTCATTTTTCATTCCACAGAATAGTAAATAGATACTTTTTTATATCATGTGGCTGAAGAATAGTGCCGACAGTTGGCTTCAGAGAAAACTTACACCATTCCGGTAGTAAGTTTTCTGATCATGCAGCTGTAAATGGAGAAGATTTCATTTTGACAGCTACTGAACGGGAAAGTAATGCGATTAAACCTACTAGCACATACAACGTATCGTATGGGATTGTCCTGAATGACTTCTACGAAAACTAGTTACTAACAGATCGATCTTTCCGAACCATTTAACCTTGAGAAGGGCATGAGTAATCATATGTCTGTTATACTGATAGTAACTAGAGGGGTTACGCTAAATGTTAGGAGAGAAACAAAAATATTTTTGCTTAGCAAGAGTAACAGGAAACGAACTGCTCAGTGTCTGAGCAGACAAAATCAAATATTAATCTCTGTGGATGATTGTTTTGAGTAACATTGGATAAGATTTAAGTGCATTGAACGATATGTCTTAGACAAATATGCGCCGAGCAAGGTTATGAGTGCTGAAAAAGACGAATCAGGATCCAACGCCCTTGTTAGGGAGTTCCTGTGATAGCAAGGAGAGCAGCATCACAGGCTTTTTTTTCTTTGTTTCGCTACCATTAGTCTTGTAAGTAGTTTTATTCGACAAACCACAACTGCTTCTCCAGTGCGGACCACTTCATCTCAGAGTCTATAAATATTTATTATACAATGAAGCGCCAAAGAAACTGGTGTAGGCCCGCATCTCGTGGTCGTGCGTTAGCGTTGTCGCTTCCCAGGCCCGGGTTCCCGGGTTCGATTCCCGGCGGGGTCAGGGATTTTCTCTGCAGTGAGGAGGTCCTCCAGGATGTAGAACATGTCAGAAAAATAACAATACATGACAAATATTTACAACTAAAACAAATAAACTATTGAACCTTCCACGGGTCCCAATTGGAATGATTGTCACTTTTTTAACCCCCAGTTTGATGTGTGATACATCATCAAGCAGTTACCATGTAACTCACGTGCTTCTAAAATGTGACATTACCATCAGGTTACATTTGAGATATAAATTGTGTGATAAGGACAGTTTTTACTGTATTGCATTGAATCTGTTTTTGCTTCATTCTCGTAATAATGGATTAGTTATGACGGCTTCAACTCTAAGAAACTAAAGAAACAAAAATGTTCTGGTATGAAGATAGCGGACTGTTCCTTAGCGGAGATAAGGGAACAATAGATCCTGGTTCCAGTGAATGCAGTAATTATCTCTGTTAGTTTGGCGAGTACCTTGGAAGAATGTTCCCATATTCCCATCATTAATCATCTGAACAGTGCACACAAGACTCAAGACAGTGCCCTAGGTACGGCACTTGCACCAGTCATCAACACAAATGTTCAAATGTGTGTGAAATCCTATGGGACTTAACAGCTAAGGCCCTCAGTTCCTAAGCTTACACACTACTTAACCTAAATTAATCTAAGGACAAATACACACACCCATGCCCGAGGGAGGACTCGAACCTCCGCCGGGACCAGCCGCACAGTCTATGACTGCAGCGCCCAAGACCGCTCGGCTAATCTCACGCGGCAGTAATAAACACAAGAAGATTAAGAAAGTAATCAGTTAGTACTTCAATAATAGCACAAAAAGCGCAGAAAAGTTTAATAAAAATAACGGAAGAGTAGACAGAAAATTTGATGAAATTATGTTGTCACCTACCAATACGACAGCATTATTTAGCAAGTTATCAAAAAATGCCAGAAACAAGAGGAAGAAATTATCAAAAATCTTCATAATCACTCAACAATAGGCGAGGCCCGCTACAGACTGTTTGTCCCGCTACAAAGACAAGACATCAGGGAACTATGAGAAGTCAGGCTCGCATAGAGACAGTCAGAAACAGGCTGTTTGAGCACGATCAAAGGAAGTGACTTACAAGGAACTGAACAGCGGATGGCAAATACCCCGGCTGTGTAGCCACTCCAGCTGTGACACGGGACTACTGCAGTGACGATACACGGGAAATGATGTAGCGAGTACTCGCATTACCGCTGTGCATACTGTTCCAGTGTGCTGTGTTTTATTCTTTCCTTTGAAACTCTTGCAGTTTGCTGATGAATAAGGGAAGAACGCACTACAACGCAGCAACTTCTGTTTTGGGAAATATTACTCTGCAATTACCGCATAGTGTTGTCAGACGTCTCGTATTTCCCTGGACGTCCCGCATTTCCGGCATAATTTTAAAGGTCCCGTCTGGACAAGCTTTGTCCTGTGCTTCAACATTTTCGCGCTTCAGCTGTGGCAAGTACCTATTATCCGCGCACGTACCGCATGAATTTACGACTAGCCCGTCTGTCAGTCTATGATAGTGCAGGGCGGGGTCGATATTCACTTATTCACTCTCTCTCGGCCGGCGGCGCTCGTCTCTGTTTGCCTCTGTCTGTTTTACATTCTTCTATTTGTTTATTATCCGTCTCAGTTTCTTTCTACAATTTTTTGTTTAACATCTTCACTCGTTTGCTTACTCATTGAAATACTATGTCAACGCGTTTTAACAACACTTGGATAATTTTTAATTCCTATCTTGATTGTCATTATAGTTTAAAGGTTAGATCATTGTTTTGCTAGAACTGCTGAGTGTTGAACGTGTTACGCTTGGGAATTATTTATGAAGCTATAGACAAAATTAGTGATTTAAGAGGTAGTGGCACAAATAATTATTAGTCTAGAAGTGGTGGAATACATTCTAGGGAAGCCAAAAGGATTCCTAAGTATAATCAGAACTGGAAAAACAGTTATTCCTGATTAAGACAAATAAAAGAAATCTTGTACAGCCTTACTGTCGCCTATGCAATAAAGATTTCTCTTGTGCTCATGGCCTATTAAATCTTACATTATTGTTGTTAGCAATGGGACAAGGAGTGCCATTTCCAAATATTTCTCAAGATTACTGCTGGAGATTTCGCACCTGTTTATCACACGGTAAAGCATTCTCTTAGCTACAATAGTATGAATTGTTCACACAAATTATTACCAAATACCTGCAGTGATTCAAAAATCATTTAATGTCTTAGCTGCGGAAGAACAATAGCGGAGACTATTGTATGAGAAGTATTGGCCAAATTATCTGTTAAGAGTATTTTAAAGACCATCCAAGGAAAATATCTGTACTTTTCCAGAGAGGCAGATGCGACTAATAAAACAATAAAAAATGTTTGCAACTTGCTTGTGATTCCTCGATTGTGATACTGGTGTTGTAAACTGCCAACTGGAATTTGTAGAATGTAGCGATGAATGCGCATATCAAGGTGCAAAGTTAATAATAGACATATGGGAGAGGAATGGATGCGTCACTGACAGCACTAATGTAAGCTTCGGCACAAACCATTCCATTTGTACACTTTTTTTAGCTGAAAATGATTATCAAAGCTGCTTATCCCGCCCATATTCTTCACAATGCCGCAAAATGCAGTACTGATAAACTGGACGTGGATGTCTGATACTAAAAATATGCGGTCACTTCAGTAGATCTGTGAAACGAAGAGGGGACTTGCAAGTTCAATTTATGCGAACGAGATGTGTCAGGAAAAAATAATAAAACATATTGTCATGAGATTTTATCTCTTGGCCCTACTGTTGAAAGAGTATTAAAAATATAGCCCATACTAAAACCTTACTTTCTGAGATTCCGCTATGAATGCCCTCGTCTGTTAGACGAAGAAGAAGAAGAAGAAGAAGAGAAAAAGCTTTGCCGCATTTGTCGTCTCTGCACAACATAAGGTTTTCGGTAAAAACAACAATGAACAAGACTGAATCAGATTCTCTGTCATTCGTTGAGGCCCATGCTGAAATTCACGTGGTTCGAGAAAAGATTAAATAAAGAACAAAAAAAAAACTTTTTCAGACGGGAGACAAGAGAAAGAGTGCGTGAATAAGCAATGATGCAAAAGGATCTACCCGACACGATTTTCTACAGTTCTACACCAATTTTGTAGGATATTTGTTACCACGATATTATTTCTCATAAACAACATCCTTTTCAAGACGTCGTTTTTGAACTTAGTATTATTAATAAATTATGATCATATTCAAAAAGCCGCGGAACGTTTAACAATCGATCAAGTGAACATGAACTCCTGATACGAAAAATGTCAATTAGTTTAAAAGAACCTAGGACATGGCATAGTCTTTTGATGACAAGAATAATGGTGCGATTTAGAAATCGAAGAAAATCATCTTTTCCAAGAATGAAGCCCCTAACATTTTCAAGGTCTTATCTTTCATCTTTAGTAACCTTACTTCCAAATGCTTCGTAGAAAGGATTTTTTTCACAGATAACATTAAAATGGGCTCATGTACAAAATAAATTCACTCTAAATTTAATAAAATCTGAATTAACGACCATTTTCAACTATCTTCGTACATCCATATTTAAACTGGATGAAGGTGAGACACATCTGGTATTATTTTTATTAAAAATGAAATTTCTCCGGCTGTACTTAAGATATTATATTTACCTCCCTACTAGTTTCGACGTTGCATCAACGCCATCTTCAGGCCCATAAAATTTAATAAAATCAGTTGTGTGTGGCAGTTACTGGCCGCCATCCATCTGGAGCACGTGTTGGTCTCAACGCGGACTATTAGACTGAGCCACACACAACTGATTCTATCAAATTTACGGGCCTGAAGATGGCGTTGACACAACATCCAAACTAATAGAGAAGTAAACATGAAATCTTTAGTACAGGTAGAAGAAATTAATTTTTAATAAACATTTTCAACTATGATTATAATTGCAATGATTTGTTTACATACGTAAAATGAAACAAAAGTATGTTCATGCTTACACATTATTCATTAAAATGTAATAAAGAGCAATAAATCAGAAAAGTACATTTTGTTTTTGATTTGTCTCACCCGTCGAAAAATTTCCGAGAGTGATATTCCTGGCGTATAACGGTCGTCACAGCAGCAAGTACGGTGGCAGCTTGAACTAACAAAGGTAAACAACATAAGGGCATTCGACCGTAGTTGGACTCACGAACGATGGCTGTCCAGTTTAGGCTCGTTCTGGACACCTACGTCACGCATTCTCCGACAGCCAATGAGCGTTCGGTAGTGATCTGAGCGCTCTGCTCTGAATGCCGTAGCTAATTTGAGCGTTAAACTTGACCGAAGTGAATTTTGTACTGAATTTTTATTCCATCTGTTGCCTGTTGTCTTCGCTGATGTTGCTGGTAAGTGATACATTCTGCATAAGCAAGGGCAAGACATAATTCGCAGCACATGAGCTGCTTCGAGCGGAAAGCACAGGCATACGCGTACAGCAACTGTCGCTTGGAATCGTCGACAACGCAACCCTCGTCCGTGCCTCGACATGTGCGAACCGACATCTTTCGTGGATCGTACTATAGTCGTTTGTGAGCAGGCAGTGTTACGAAGTGGGCGTTCTGTCGTAGTGCGTCGGCGTTGTTGTGTCGCAAATCTCAATGTAGCAACATCCATAAATCAAGTGTTCAAGACATTCTTCAGAATGTTCTGGAAGAGAAAAGTTTGTGCATAGTTTGCCCTGCACACCTTGAATCGCGAAAAAATAAACGACGCTTGGATGCCAGCCGCGACTTGACTGAAATGCAAAATGCCGGCACTTCTTTTCCGATAGAAAATGGGTGACGAGACTTGGTATTACCAAAATGAAAGCCGGCCGGTGTGAACGAACGGTTCTAGGTCCTACAATCTGGAAGAGCGCGACCGCTACGGTCACAGGCTCGAATCCTGACTCGGGCATGGATGTGTGTGACGTCCTTAGGTTAGTTAGGTTTAAGTAGTTCTATGTTATAGGGGACTGATTACCTCAGATGTTAAGTTCCATAGTGCTCAGAGCCATTTTTTTAATCAAAATGAAACCACAAAACAACAAACCGTAGAAATTCATATGAGGCGTCAACGTTTTGAAGACTTAACCTGTATTCATGCCAATGTGACGCACTAGTTGAATAACATCCCGAAGCAGGACCGTTCTGACGGTCTCATATGGTTGTATGAATTTTCGTTGTGTTGTGAAACAATTAAGTGTAGACAATGCAGAACAAATGAAACATTAAAACCACAACTTTAATGTTTCTCTACTTTTTATTAATCCTGTCTTGAAATATTTTCGACTGAACAGCTATAATATCTCGAGAAAATGTTGAGCTGTTGACCAAACATATATAGTTCTTACGTGTTCGCTTGTCATAATTGATTCGTTAAACTCTGAGCATCGACTGAGCACAGATGCAGGGTTTTACACATAAATGACCCGTATAGGTGGTAGAACGGGCACGTCTCCTTATTTTAAACTCATTTTACTTGGAACTAGTGTTTCTAGTTGGGGTGCTTATTCTGTGTGAAAACCTACCGCAGCTGACATATGAGTTCAATTTCAGCTTCTGATGTTCCGTTGCGTGAATGCACTAATGGCCATTAAAATTGCTACACCACGAAGATGACGAGCTACAGACGCGAAATTTAACCGACAGGAAGAAGATGCTGTGATATACAAATGATTAGTTTCTCAGAGCATTCACACAAGGTTGGCGCCGGTGGCGACACCTACAACGTGCTGACGTGAGGGAAGTTTCCAACCGATTTCTCATACACAAACAGCAGCTGACCGGCGTTGCCTGGTGAAACGTTGTTGTGATGCCACGTGTAAGGAGGAGAAATGCGTGCCATCACGTTGCCTACTTTGATAAAGGTCGGATTGTAGCCTATCGCGTTTGCGGTTTATTGTATCGCGACATTGCTGCTCGTGTTGGTCGAGATGACTTTTAGCAGAATATGGAATCGGTGGGTTCAGGAGGGTAATACGAAACGGCGTGCTGGATGCCAACGGCCTCGTATCACTAGCAGTCGAGATGACAGGCATCTTATCCGCATGGCTGTAACGGATCGCGCAGCCACGTCTCGATCCCTGAGTCAACAGATGGGGACGTTTGCAAGACAACAACCATTTACACGAACATTTCGACGACGTTTGCAGCAGCATGGACTATCAGTTCGGAGACCATGGCAGCAGAGGCCCTTGGCGCTGCATCACAGACAGGAGTGCCCGCGATGGTGTACTCAACGACGAACCTGGGTGTACGAATGGCAAAACGTCATTTTTTCGGATGAATCCAGGTTTTGTTTATAGCATCATGATGGTCGCATATGTGTTTGGCGACATCGCCGTGAAAGCACATTGGTAGCATTTATTCGTCATTGGCACACTGGCGTATCACCCGTTATGATGGTATTGGGTGCGATTGGTTACACTTCTCGGTCATCTTTTGTTCGCATTGACGGCACTTGAACAGTCGACGTTACTTTTCAAATGTATTACTACCAGTGGCTCTACCCTTCATTCGAGCCCTGTGAAACCCTACATTTCAGCAGGATAATGCACGACCGCATGTTGCAGGTCCTGTACGGGCCTTTCTGGATACAGAAAATATTCGATTGCTGCCCTGGCCAGAACATTCTCCAGATCTCTCACCAATTGGAAACGTCTGGTCAATGGTGACAGAGGAACTGGCTCGTCACAATACGCCAGTCACTACTCTTGGTGAACTGTGGTATCGTGTTGAAGCTGCATGGGCAGCTGTACCTATACATGCCATCCAAGTTCTGTTTGACTCAATGCCCAGGCGTATCATGGCCGTTATTATGACCAGAGGTGGTTGCTCTGGGCACTGATTTCTCAGGATCTACGCACCGAAATTGCGTGAAAATGTAATCACATGTCAGTTCTAGTATAATATATTTGTCCAATGAATACCCGTTTATCATCTGCATTTCTTTTTGGTGTAGTAATTTTAATGCCCAGTTGTGTAAAATGCGTAGGTGAAGCAGATCGTGATCCGCTTGTAGTATGATATCGATTAAGTAACTTTTCGCTTCGGTAGCTCGCCACGTCTATGCCTCGGGCCTTTGATTGATGTAGGATCGTGCCTGCGGGACGATCGTTGGGTCGAGTATCACGAGACGGGCTTAACGACGGGAAGACGGCCCGCGCTCACACCTAAGGAGCGCCGCACCGGTCATTATGTAAAACGGCCATTAGGTGGAGGTGGGCGCGGGTCCGCGCGGTGCCTGCCGGGTAACGGCGTGGCTGGCCTCATGGACTCACGACTACTCTGCAGGCTGCGCTCCTCTCCAATACCGGCGCGTGACTGCCTGACTGGCTCCCGCTGCCGTCCGCCTTGTCTGGCTGAATTTAGCAGCACTTGCAACTCGTGATGCCGATGGAGCTGCACAACACAATAGTGGTCGGCGTGAAACGTTATGAGATCAGCGAAGCGACAGATGGTGGTAAGGTAGCCACTGACACTGCTCGCCATTAGGATTCCAACACCAGGAGGCGCCAGGCAAAGTTACACATCGTCAAAGATTTGCTAACCGTCAAATGTTTACCTGAGATAAATAATCTACTATCGATCGGAATTACAGTTCTCTACTGTCTTAAATGACAGCAAGACTACAGATAAATCAAGACACATTCATAGGATTTGTCGACCTAAAATAAGCGTTCGACAGTGTAAAATGGAGCAAGATGTTGGAAACACTTGAGAAAAACAAGGGTAAACTATAGGGAAATACGGGTAACATACAATATTTATAAAAGTCTAGAGGGTGTAACAAGAGTCGACGGGGGTGTAAGACAAGATTGTAGTCTTTATCCCCTACTGTTGAATCTGTACATCGAAGGGGCAAAGTTGGAAATAAAAGAAAGGTTCAGAAGTGGGGTTAAGATTCAAGGTCAAAGGATATCAATGATAGGGTTCGCTGATGGCATTGATATCCTGAGTGAAAATGAGGAAGAATTACATGATCTACTGGATAAAATGAACAGTCTATTGAGAACAGAATATGGACTGAGAGTAAATCGAAGAAAAACAAAATTAATGAGAAATAGCAGAAATGAAAACAGCGAGAAATTAACATCGGTATTGATGGTCATGAATTTTACTAGGCAGCAAAATAAGGAATGACGGACGGAGCAAGAAGGATATCAAGGGGCAGATTAGTAATGGCGAAGAGGGCATTTCTGGCCAAGAGATGTCGGCTACTATCAAACGTAAGCCTTAGTTTGAGAAAGACATTTCTGTGAATCTATGTTTGGAGCACAGCATGTTAAGGTAGTGAAACAAGGACTGTGGGAAAACCGGAACGGAAGAGTATCGAAGCATTTGAGATGTGGTGTTAGTGAGAATGCTGAAAATTAAGTGGCATGATAAAGTAAGAAATGAGGAAGTTTGCGGACAATCGGAGAGGAAAGAATATATGGAAAACACTGGCAAGGAGAAGGGACAGGATGATAGGACATGCGGTAAGACGTCAAGGAACGACTTCCATAGTACTAGGGGGTGCTGTAGAAGGCAAAAACTGTAGAGGAAGACAGAGAATAGAATACATCCAGCAAATAATTGAGGACGTAGGTTGCAAGTGCTACTCTGAGATGAAGGGATTGGCACAGCAGAGCAATTCGTTGCGGGCCGCGTCCACAGGTCAAAGGAAGACTGATGACTCAAAATAAAAATTGTCTTAAAAAGACGTGAAGACGATGTACAACTCACTCGTGTCTTGTAAAGTCCCCTTCTCTCCGCCCCTCCCCTCGCCCCCTCCCCCCTCACTGAGAGTTACTGTGGAAATGTGACCGTGTTTCGCATGCGTCTACCAGAAATGACAAAAATTTTGAATTAGGCTACCGTTTCCGAAGATATCTGACACTGATTACGGGGAAAATATGCACAAGATGCTATTCCGGAAAATGACATTCCTCTATTGCTACTCTGCTACTATTATACTTTATGTTGTCTTACTTGATAATTAGTTCAACCACTCACGTAAAGTACTAAAGAAAAGGGACAGCATAAGAATTGATTCGGCCGTACCAACAAAAGTAACACGATTTTAAATGATTAATAATTACAGTCACCAGCCCGGTAGGGCAAATATTGTTCGATAAATCAGTAATGACCTGAACAGTAGTTGTTTGAATTGAAACAATTCTGAAATAATCGCGTGACAGCAGAAGGCGTACACACACACGTTATAAAAACTACAAACAAAATACAAGGATAAATGGACATTGCACTAAATAACTTTAGATAATATAATGCAGTTACCTCAAATAATTTGGAACGTGCTTTGATATACACGATACTGAATTTAGGGGAACTGAAGCTTATTATTGTTACGACAAAACTTGCGTAACCTCACGCAACTGATTACTCGATACTAACAGTTTGTGAGAAACCATAAATTAATTACAATTTAATGAAATAACTCGTAATCTGATTCATTATTAATTTTGGAAGTTAATTTGACTGAAATCTAATAATGTGCTTGACTATGAGGTTTGCAGCACATGATTGATAATGAATTTTGAATGAAGCCAATACACTCAAGGGTAATCATATTCACAAATTTTATTTGTAACTGCTATTTGACTATATTTGCTAGTAATACGCCATTACTTTTATTCTCAGACTTAAAGCCAATAGTGTCTCTGTTATGCAAGACTAACAGTTAAATATATGAGGCGTTTCTAATAGTTGCATTTAAATAATTTTTAAAAAGCAGATAAAATTGTCAGGCTTTTGATCTACTTGTTCAGTTAGTTCCTTTCACACATGATACTCGTATTATCATACAAAGGAAAGGTCTGGACTCTGTCTAGGCTCAAGGATGTAAGTTAAAAAATAAAATAAGTAAATGTTACTGTCTCACTCATTATTTTAAAAATGATCAAAATCAAGTCACTTGGTAATGCTTCATAATTTCTACACAAAATGAATGGTTTTATGTGATCTTACAGTTGTTTGTACTCGTCAGGATGCTGTTTTCAGCGTAAGTGACGCCCTGCCAACAATTCCAACTTTGGGGAGCGCCCTTGCAGGAATCACAGAAGAATCAGGGGCAGGATCTTGTGTTACCTTTATCTGTCCGCACTTCCCAAAGAACAATGCCTCCCAATGTATATATATGTATTTAGTGGATTCACAGGACCACAGCCAAACAGAGCACGCTACTTGCGCGTCCAACCACTTCCATCATTCAGCTCTCAGTGAACATCTTCTACTTCCCTCGCTCTCTGACGCTGTTTCTCTTTTATCGTTGGATATTACCCAGTATCATTACAACATTTCACATTAATAATTCCACATTAGATAATACAACACAACTTATTTAGATTACAAATAAATAGGAAGCTTTACATAATATCGATTCCACAGTACATAAAAACTGGAGAAAGAATTTGGTAGCATTCTGTATTATAGGGGTCACATGCTTTCTCTCTCTTCTTCGAGCTTCCACATGAGAAGGTCCTGTATATTTTAATAGCGTAATTTTGTTATGATGCAACTATGAAATGCTTGAAATGGATTATCCCTCTCCGCGCGGAGCAGCCCCGCGGTTTGAGGCGTCATGTCACAGACTGCTTGGCCCCTCCCCCCATATGGTCGAGTCCTCCCTCGGGCATGGGTGTGTGTGTTGTTCTTAGCATAGGTTAGTTTAAGTTAATTTAAGTAGTGTGTAAGTCTAGGGACCGATGACCTAAGCCGTTTGGTCCCTTAGGAACTCACACACATTTCAACATTTTGACTATCTCTAATTTGGCAGAGGTGCATGCAAAACCCTACTCCCCGAATATAAACTCATTTACATACTTTTTTCAGCCCGATCTCAATCAAATATCTCGGAGCACAACTGGACGTCTCTGTTGGTAGAGCTAGACATTTGTCCACTAGCTGTGGTACTTAAAAGTTTCTGAGCGCTCGTTTAGTCGCCACCTAATGCAAGATCCTAAAGAGCTATGGGGGACCATCTGTGAAGAGTTTCTTGCGCTTTACGAGGCTAATCGTGACAATGTTTTGCCGACCACTGTCACAGACGATGCAACATAGCTTCATCACTTCGAACCGGAAACAAAACAGTAATCTATGGAGTAGCGCCACACCTCCTCTCCTCAGAAGAAAAACTTCAAAGCCACACCCTCAGCTGGTAAAGTCATGGCGACGGTCATCCGGGAAATTAAAAGGGTTATTCTGTTTGATGTCATCCCTCATGGAACAACGCTAAACTCTGAAGTGTATTGGGCTACCCTTAGGAAATTGAAGAAACGACTTCAGTGTGTTCGTCGCTACAAAAATACAAACGAACATTAGATTAGATTTTCATGGCTAACAATTCATGACGATATGGCTTGTAGGCGAACGGTCTGCAAGTCGAGTGTCTTTAAAATCTTGTGCAATTCCTGTGCAGCTCGTTTTTTTCCGGATTGCACAATATTTCGTAACAATACCATACATGTATTAAGAGGTAGTGAGGGAATGCTGTTCTGAACTAAAACTTTGAACACTGCAAGTTAAAAGTATGTTTTTTTCACGAGGCGAATTTATTCCTACAAACAAATTTCCAGCGACATTGAGTAGTTCATTTTCTGCTGTATTTACAGGGCTATGAGACACTTGAAATATTAAGGAATAACAAAACCAAAATTACCTCTATGCCTAATCTGATAACACAGAATAACTACCCCAGAAAAAAATCATAATCGGAAGAACTTTTAGATTTCCGCCACTAGCCCGCTAGTTCATTGGTAGGATACTGGAAAAATACAGTCAGTCCATAAGGGATACACTCTTGCAACCCATTCTTGAATATTGCTCAAGTCAGGAGGCCCAGGGTATACTGAATATACGCGAAAGAGGACAGCACGTTTGATCGCGCCTATTTGAGAGCGTCTCTTAGATGCTAAAAACATGAACGGGAAGAAGCTTGAAAAATATCCAACGGAAGCACACTTAAAGAATTTCTGGGATCGACACTAACTGATTTATCTAAGAACATACTACAGCCTTTAACGTCGTACCAACAGCGGCGGCGAAGACAAGATGACACAAATTACAGCGCGCAGAGAGGCGTTGAAGCAGTCATTCTTCATTGCAACTGACCTATATGATTATCCCATTTCACATCACTGCAAATTATTACATCCAGCATTTTTATGAATTGGCCGATTCTAATTGTAACTCACTGATATTGTTGTCATACGAACCAACCATTTCCTGTTCTGTGAAGTGAACAACTTTACAAATGTAAACGTTTAAAATGAGTTGGCAGTACTTGTATTACTTTGAAAACTCATCAAAATCTAACTGAACATTTGTGCAGCATTTTGATACAGTACTCCATTATAAATATTCGCAACATCTACGAAAGTCCAAAATTACTGTAAATATTATCTGACAAGTCATTAAGAAACAGTATAATCAACGAAGTTGTCACTACATTCGCTGGGGTAAGCCTGCAGTTATTTTACATTTGTCGATAGCTCTTCATGTAAGATTATATGTTTCGACCTGTCTGCCAAGAAAACCACAATCAAAGCTATAAATTTCTTCTGCTGCTACATATTGTCGTACTTTCTGTACTAAGCATTAATACTGTGCTGATACAAATGCATTTCGGAAAACAAGTAATACTGAACCTACACGGCTGCTTTCATCCACGGATTTCAGAATGACAATCGAGGAAAGCGAGTTGGGTGTGGCATGACAGGTGTTTAATGACTTTTTGCAATATGGAATGGAGAAGGTCCATGTGTACAGAATACTTCACTACATTTGAGCACAAATTATGTTCAAAGATTGTACAACATATGGGTGTGAAAGCTATTGAATGTTAGTTTTGTGGATAACTTTTACTTTACTTTTACAGTTCTGTAGTCCGCTTTTTCTGACTGCTGGACACAAATTATGTTCAAAGACTGTACAACATTTGGGTGTGAAAGCTATTGAATGTTAGTTTTGTGGATAACTTTTACTTTACTTCTACAGTTCTGTAGTCCGCTTTTTCTGACTGCTGGACACAAATTATGTTCAAAGACTGTACAACATTTGGGTGTGAAAGCTATTGAATGTTAGTTTTGTGGATAACTTTTACTTTACTTCTACAGTTCTGTAGTCCGCTTTTTCTGACTGCTGGACACAAATTATGTTCAAAGACTGTACAACATATGGGTGTGAAAGCTATTGAATGTTAGTTTTGTGGATAACTTCTACTTTACTTCTACAGTTCTGTAGTCCGCTTTTTCTGACTGCTGGACACAAATTATGTTCAAAGACTGTACAACATTTGGGTGTGAAAGCTATTGAATGTTAGTTTTGTGGATAACTTTTACTTTACTTCTACAGTTCTGTAGTCCGCTTTTTCTGACTGCTGGGCACAGTTTCTTGTTCGGAAGGTCTATGATATATTACGATTAAATGAGGGGTACCTCAGCTACGAATGCTGTATGGAATCAGATAGACATTCCATTACGCTCTGGAGCTTATCATTGGCCCTCCTGGCGTCACTGTTTACACCACCACTGGCGTCACCCCCACTTTACATTTCTCTGTCAGCTTTCTTTTGTGTAGTCATAGGTTATTTTATGCACTTCCTGGACGCCTCCAGACGCATGCACACACAATATCCCACAATTCTATCCCTTATTTATCATATTTAACCATTATTCTGCTGTCGACGTTGGACTGTATAGAGATAATGTTCTACAATGTGGTCTGGAAAATCAAACATTCCTTTTTTCAGATGCGTCTCCTTTTCGGCACGTACCCTAACCTGCAGACATACTCAGGCACACACGTGCGGGCTGGCGTAGTATTTTTACTGTGTAATGACTTCGATGTCTTCGTTAAATTTTCGTTGCTGGTTTCAAGCTAAGGGTGCACCTGCTCAGTGTGCCGTGGCTCGCCAATCGCTTTTTCCTCCCGGTGCACCTTTTGCCCTGAATTATCACCTCCGCTCATCTCTTTGTTTATTTACTGATATTAACGAAACTTTAAAGTGTGGAAGAGGTTGAATTTGATTAAATAGTAGCCTGTGAAACATATATGTATTCCCACGTTTTGTTGTCGCTCTGTTTGCTAACAACCTCTTTAGACTGTAGTAACATTCATATGTGACTTATCAAGTTGTAATACTTAAAACAGACAGATATTTTAAATTTTACAGTACCTGTGGCCGGATCTGAGTCGGTGGACAATGCTAACTGTAATCTGATTTCATCTAGGAGGCTACTGTAAAGGATTAATGACACTATTATGATAATCATTGCGCACATCAACTTCTCTCCGCAGACGGTTGCTCATCATCTCTTGCTTCACTGAAAAATTGAGGATCACATAGATAGGGTAAAATCAGATGGACAAATAAGCATGGAGACTAGATATCTCATTCTTTACATCGCTGTAGAATAACCTGAGAAGTGAAGTATTGTTTAAGCAACGATTTTAGATGAAATGAGGTTGATTAAATAAATTAAACTTTTTGAAAGGATACATAAAGCATTTCTTACATCAGTATATCCATTTTGAAATCTCGCTACACAACTAACAAACGCCAAATACGTGTAACTGAAGATATCTGCAAGTCGTTTAAAAAAATTTGGTAACTCAAAATAGTGAAAAGTCCCGGTGCGATGAAATTCCCGGCTAGTATCGTACAATTTCACCGAAAAGCTGAGCAATGATACAGTTTGAGGAATAGAGATAAAATGAAAGAGTAAGAAATTCCTGGAATCACAAAATCACAGGAAAATGAACACGTTATCTTCCACGAAATCGGTAATCTCTAATGTTACTTTAACAAGCCTAATTACATCGTGGCAACCCTGAGGGATATGGGACTTACCGACTAATTTCGATAGTATATCAGTTTCTCAAGACCGACATTTGGAGCCCGTAGGGATTGGCTGAGTTATGTTTCTGTATTTTCGCCCTTCTGTGATGAACCTTTTCCATTTGTTGCTTTTATGTTTTCGTTTTCTTCAAAGGCAAAGAGAAAAGGTGAAGCGGTAACCGAGCGTAGAGCCTGCGCCTACCGTCACGTATTTTTGATTTTCAAGTGTTAAAAAACATAAGATGTTTTTCCTGTTCGTCGGTAAGAAGAAGGACTCGCTCTCTGTTAATGAACGAAGGTAGACGCACGTTATGCCAGAGTGTCATCTGTGGTAGCCACTTTCTTTGAGAGAATGAGTAAAAAGCCTGCATTTTTTTTTATAGAACGTAACATTATTTTGCCAGTGAAGTTGTATGAGTGATTATTCCAAGTAGTACTGTAATATATAAAAATTCAGCAAGTCCACCTGTGTACTTCGGAGCTATCACGAAGATCCGGTTACAGTATCATGGACACCAACAAGATTTTGTAGGTGGATACGGCGATCGGAAGTAGTACTATTGATGATAAACATAAATCTACAATAAGAGAAAGACAGTTTCGCCTATGTAGAGCTAATATCAAAATATTCTTTACACATTTACAGGCATAGCCCAGCTTACTGTGCTAGTCCGACAAGCCCAAAAATTAATCTAATTATTTCCATATATATAAGCGTTTAATACATGTTTTCATACTTCTATTACCAAGTGAAGTTTCGACTGTGTCAGGGAGCGACCCCTTGGGGCTTCTCATTGTAAGATACGGTTTCGCGAAACTGTTTATGTAACTTCACGCCTACCATGGAACCTGGAGTTCTTGCAGTATTTCCTCACCAGAAATTGAGAAATTCATTCATCAAGAACGTTTTGCTGTTACTGCAAATGCATAACTAACAGTTTTGTTGTAATCGTTATGAATAGATGAAACTTTTCGTCTCTTTCGTTGCTTAAGAAAGAGATATCTGACATGTTACCGTTGGCACTTTTTGTTTCTTCTTCCACATCGCAACTGTCAATGTAGAGGCAGCCGGTGACACTCAATCTTAGAGGGCCAGCGTTTATGTACTAACCAGCTCATGAAACGCATCGGCTGAGTAAACGTACTCTGTGGCTAGTCGAATAAAGAACTGGCAACAATGTGAGTGTTGATTTACTTGTATTTTGGTGCAGAATTACCCTGGTGAAATCACTCTACGTTTTCTTGTCGTTTAGATTAAATGTATTGAGTTACCCTCACTTAGGGGTAGAAAATTTACATTTTTGAGTGTAGGTAGCTCGTTCCAACAGAAACAGCAGTTTACTTCGCTATTTATGTTGCGAATTCTCTGTCTGAGTCAACATTTGGGCATCAAGGGAGCGCTGTTTGCCGTAGTTCTATGCTAGCTTGGAGGTCAAGTGTTCACCATTCAAGCAAACTTGCTGACTTTTTTACTTGTTAGTGCCTGCTTTTTCTGCTTCTGTCGACTGTAATCACACTCAGTAGTGGCACTGAATTGTTTGTTAACTGTATCATTTTATATATACTCCCCTACTGCTACGTCTGCATACTTTGCTTGGTAGTCCTGTAACATTACCTCGGCATGGCTGTGGACTGAACGTAGACCCAGACCGTTCCGAACCCAAATTGCGTATTATCGTGCTATTTCGTGACAATTTGGGGCGCACTGTTTTATTTGAGATATTTTTCTCGTAACGCCAAGACGGTAATTTACAATTCGTTTGTGTTAGTACAGTGCATAGCGAATAGCGTTTTCTCGTTATTTTGTAGAACACAGTAGATAAACATAAGAGATAAATGGTTCAGCAGCAGTCTACTCTGCCGCATTATTTAAAACACTCTCACAGTATTCGCACGGATTTTCAACTTCACACCCGTAGACAGTATGTTAGCAGCACTTTGTCTCCTTGCACGTTATGCTGTGTTAACACACAGTAAAGCTGTACGGTTCTGCAAATGAATGAGGCGAGGTGTCTCGTGAATTCTGTCACTGACTATACAACTATCGATCGCTCTCACCCTATCCAAAAATTCTTCCACAGACTCTTCACGTCTCTTTGCTGCCATTCTCAACTGCGCTCGGAAATGTCTTGCACTGTTCTGTTTTCTGTACCTTTGTAGCAATCCCTTCTCAAATTCTTTACATGTTTCTTCTCCCCTAAGAACTGCCTTATATCCCTCATAAGCCTTCACTTCCTCTGTTTTAACTTGGCCACTTGTAAGAGCTCCACATCAGTCTAATCCTCCATCTCTGCCGAATTCTTAAGATACCCAACAAATGCTTGCACATCCTCAGTCGATTTACCAGAGAAAGGGAAACTAGACCCACGGCTGACATATCTACACTACGCTGCGGCGACTGCGCTTCTAACAGACCATGCAACTTTGGATTCACTGCCGTTAATTGTGCTACCCTTCCCATCAATATATGTACTGTCTCTGGCTCTGATACTCTTTGTGCCGCTGATTCTTCCCTTTCATTGCCTTTATCTTTAGTCGTCTCAGAACTTCAATAAAGTGTAAATCCAACAGAGTAAAAGATACCAACTTAACTCCTGTGTCTAATCAATAGCAGTTTTGACTCTTGGCACTGCTCACCTGCCCATAATGCTTGCGTTTGAAACATACCACTGCTATGACTCTGTACACAATGCCCATCTCTTCTGAAACCTGTTACATCCACAGATTTCTTACTTTTAACAAAACTAACTTTCCACATAGCACGGTAGTCAAATTTTCTCTCCAGGAGAAATATACTCTCCACAATAAACAATCGGATCTCTTGGGTCACTGCACTGTATATTGTAGGATAGGACAACGAGCTGAAAAGACGGCACCTGCCACTCTCACGCCACTTGTTAGTGTCGGAGTTGGGTAAGACTGACAACTGGCACGCCAGAGAAAAAGTCTGCAATCGTTAATGTTCTTTTCTATTGAATTTTGCTGCAGCTCAGTATACGATGTCGGCAACTTGGCCGAGGAATTCCGCTGCCCTGAGCACTGTTGACGCCTAAGATTGCTGACAGAACACAGCGTCGGCTGGCCGTGACGTTCACGATGAGACCTTCTGCAGCAGCAGCGTTTCTTCGTACTCAGTGGCCGCTGCAAGGTCTCTTGTGCCAGCGGAGGCATGGTCCTCGCCTCGCTTTCCTGCAATGTCTGAAGGCGGCTGACCGGTGACATGTTAGCCAGTGGCCTACCGTCCTTTTGCTAGCCTGGGTTGGCGTTGGCTCGCTGTAGCGGTTGCTCCAGGTTCGAACAATTTCAGGGTAGGCTACCCTGGCGCAGATGTGTACTGCAGTCTTCGATTAGCATTCCATACGGTGATCAGGTGACTCAGCCCCCGTGGTGACAGAGCTGTGGTGCTGACAGAAGTGATTTTAACACAGATGTCTTGGTTGTATATACTCTTGCTAGCTGCGCAAGATTAGGCCAGTGAAACTCAGATATGAAGAGCTTAGCAGAGAAGAGGAATTCGCGAGGCAGATAATAATAATAATTGCTGTGTCGTCAGAAAAAGACACAGCCAGGACAAAAGCAGCACAGGGGCAATTATGTGAGCTCGTGCTAGTACCAGAGAGACTCGCCACTTGCGCGAATTCCACCAGCGCCACGGGCGGCGCTGAGGACGAAGAAATCGACTTCGCCTCAGGCAACTGCCAGCCGTGTACAATCCGCCAATGACCGGGCGACAATGGATAGAAGCCTACTACGAAGAGAGAGCAGCCTCTCGCCCACTTGGTTTTAGATCATCGTCCAAGGCTGACTTAGATAGGTAAAGTCGTTTAGTGAACTCTTAGAAGTGAACAGAAGGTTGTTATAAATTCCATTTGATATTTACTGTGAAGTTTACTTACAATTATTTTCACTGAGCCATTGAGGGCATTTTTGTGTTATATTACATGTAATGTTACAGTATTCATTATTCGACAAACCATAAAGATAAGTAAACTTTTGTAACTCATCTGTGTGACTTTGTTACTAATCTGTTGGATTGTTGTAGAACATCCGTTCTCCTATCCTGTTACCCGATCCTGGGGCATAGCTGTGTAATAGCGTCAGAGAGAAATTGTCTTAGTGGTGTACTGTACCAGAAGCCGATTGGCTAACTCACAAAAGCGGCCTACCGTAACAACAGTGGCAACTCGGCCTCCACAGCAGCAGCAATGACGCCTTTAGAAAACTGGCGGCGAGGGTTTACATAAATAATAAATAAAAAATGCCTTTTCGCACGTTCATTAAATACTTCGTCTGCAACCGATGTGGAAACGCTTCTGACACCTTGCTTCCTGATAACTGCAACGTTAACTATTTCTTGTCCTGCCTCGCAACACTGCGACGACCATGTTATATTTCGCACAGCATAACAACCACGACCTCATGAGGCTGCTGCAGTCCTCTTTCTAACTTCGTGCTCTTACAACAGTGTATCGTTGGTGCATTACATCTGTGTCTGTAACTATCTGCAATACTAATAATAAAACTGTAAAACTTACGTGTTAGTTTCGTAGTATACCAAAGAACCAATACATGGCGCTGTTAGTTTTTTGACACGGTGATAGATGTATTCTCGGATTATGTCCGTGACAGAATTAAGCGCACAGTTTTATTTTTATGAATACAATATAACACTGAATGCTACCTAATATCTTCAGTATGTTTAAGCCATACTTCCACACCGTTTATTACATAATGTACACATTGTGTGAGGTACAGCTACTTCAAAAGCACAGTGCATAGATGCACGCTCCTGCCCATGCTCCTCTGTACACACTGCTCGACAGCGATGCAGCGCGTGGAGACGCATCTTGTTTGTGTTGGTTCAAAATGTTCAAATGTGTGTGAAATCTTATCCGATGTAACTGCTAAGGTCATCAGTCCCTAACCTTACACACTCCTTAACCTAAATTATCCTAAGGACAAACACACACACCAGTGCCCGAGGGAGGACTCGAACCTCCGCCGGGATTAGCCGCACAGTCCAAGACTGCAGCGCCCTAGAGCGCTCGGCTAATCCCGCGGGGCTGAGTTCGTACGACTTGGGAGGGGGGGGGGCAATTAATAGAAGAACTTACACTGCAATGAAAAATTTAACATGGATGCCGTTTTGACTGGCACTTCTCTTCTGGTAATGACAATAATTCCTTTGACGTTTTCACATACACGTCGCACAATAGATTTACTGCTATTCAGTATTGCACTTTACTTTACACTAAAATAATATTATTTTTAACGATCATAACACGGCGGCAAGACATGCGCGTCCGACACAAGTTACAAGAGACAAGAGAAGAATGAGTAACTGTTCATCGAGAATATCTCGTACATAAAAAAAATGTGTAAAAGTGTTCTTCTTCTGTCCGTTTTTCTCGCCGTGGTTTTAAAAGTCAATAACTTACTGCATCTCTGACGGCCCTTCGACAATAAACAAGTTACGTCACAGGTCGTTCACCTTTTACATTCTCGTAACATTATTTGCTAACTGTAGATGTTGCCGAGCGACTGCTCGATTAGTGAATGATTTAAAATGATAAGGCAATAATATAATGTTACAAGTTCTTATAAGGACAGGGACATTAAACAAAAGGTGGCAAATTTCAAGCTGTATATGGAACCAAACAAAGACCTGTTAAAATAAAATTAGGAAAGAAACGAAAATGAAATTTTATAAAGTGATAGCTTTACCCGCACTGAAACCTGCGTGCTAACTCGAAGACCACTAAGTAAAATAGAATCATCAGAAATGAAATTTGTAAAGATTGTTAAAGGATGTACAATGATGGATAGAATATAAAACGAAGTTATCACCAAAGATTTAAATATTGAATCAGCATGTAATAAATTATTAAATAATTAGCTGCTGGGGCTAGAGTAGTTGAATGTACTCCTCCGGGATTTCGTGCCAAATTCTGTCCACTTGGCTCATAAGAACGTTGAAATCCCGAGTTGCTTCATACATACTCATGGTAGTCAGGCCATATGGCGGGTACAATCAGGTTGGTATCACACCGCTTTCCAGGGCAACTGCAGACACATCTTCGTTGATTATCAGGGTTCTGTGCGAAACGGGACTCATCACTGAAGACAATTTAACTTCAGCCAGTAACAGTAAAACCAGATCAGAGTCTCTAGTGATTTTACGTTCTCCCTGTATTGTAACGGATCATAAATTTTCTTTTCGATTCTTTTCTACGGGAGCTGTACAAGAATATGTAAACATTAAAACCATAACTCATTATCATACCCACTGCGGTGCAGGAAATCCTTTGACATAGAAAATAGCTTCCAGTCGTCTCTGAATAGAAAAATACAAGGCCTGCATAGTTTTCAAGGGAATCGTTTACCATTCTTCCTGCAAAATAGTGACAACTTCAGATAACGATGATAGAGATAGGTAGCAATCATATACACTTCTCTCTAAAGTACATCACAAAGTCTCAGTAACATTTAGATGTAGTGACTGTGGTGATCAGGGGAGATGCGATAATTCATTCTCGTGCTCACAAAACCAGTGCAGAACAACACCATGTGTTTGATCAGGAGCCGTGTCGTCTTGGAATACAGCTTCACAATTGGGGAAGAAATGTTGTACTGTGGGATGCACCTGATCGGCCAAAAGGTCACGTAATCCGTGATTTTAGTGTGGCCTTGCAGAGTAACTATCAAGCGTACGGAATACCGCGACATGGCTGCAGAAATCACTAGCCATGTTTCACACTCAGCACGTTAACTCAGTCAGATCTTCTAAACAGAGTGAAACAAGACTCATACGCCCGAATTACTTTTTCCATTGCTCCGTAGTCCAGATTTTATGACTTCGGCACCACGTGTTCCAGTTACAAACATTTGCATCAGTGATGAGTGGTTTTCGAATTCCCTGCTGGAGCTCCCTTTGTGTTGTTTTGGTACTGACAAGGTTCGGAAGTGATACATTCTCTTCTGCAGCGACTTTTCCAGCTGTCATCCACTTATTTTTAGTAAAAGTCGTCCTTAGTGACAGTCTGTCGTTAGCACTCAGCACACATTTTCGTCTGCGTTGTGACTTAGTGGTTGATGATTTTCCGCTTTCCATTTGTGTACTATAAATCTTCGAGGCACAGCCTCTTGATATACCAGCACCTCGGCTCCCTTGGTTACCACACGAGCACCAACAATTTGAACAAGTACGAATTCACTTATCTCTGACGTAATTCTGCCCACGGCTGCCACTTGCAACATACTGACGACATCGAATTGGTGCCGTTCGTGATCAGCACATCCTGCAGACTTGGCTAGCATCTAGCATTTGCGTTTGTATTCAAGTATATATTTCTCGCGATTTTTAATTTTTGTTTAACCTCTGTAAACAGGGTGGCACAAAAACGTACAACACAAATTGCAGGACACATCCCTCACACCTAACGAAGAAATTAAGCTATATGAACATGGGTTTTGGAATGCTTTATTTGTGTGTTCAATTCATTTTCTCCAACTCATCTGTCATGGGAAACACACACGAACAGAACGCAGTAGTGTGCCAAATGCAATTATTTTTCTCACAGGATATTTTCAATAGCCCTCCGTAGGCAGTGAGACATGCAATAACCCGCCGTCATAGTCAATGCGCTGATGCATCCCTGGAGTATTGCACATTGTTTCGCAGCCTTCCACAGTACCGACACGGAGACTCTAAACATCTTGTACTGGTGTTCCATACATAAGAGCTTTCCAACGCCCCAAAAAAACAATGTCCAGGGGGTTTAGGCCCTGGGAGCGTGGAAGTCAGGCAGTTGGTTCATCTCTACCTATCAATCTGTCACCAAATCCGTTACTGCCTAGGTTCTATCCTCTATGGACATAAACGTATTGCGATAAAATCTTCTCGGTTTACAGCCGAGTCAATTCATCGTTCTCTGGGAACGTTTCAGCAAGTTCCTTACTTGCCATCTTCAGGCTATGCAGCGACTTAACGCTACATTGTATATACTCCACTTAGAGGTGCGTTGTATGAGAATGTAAGGTTTCTCGGCGACTCTCGATGAGAAAATCTTCTCGGGTTGCCAGCCGAGTCAATGCGTCGTTCTCCGGAAACATTTCAGCAAGTTTCTTACTTGCCATCTTCATGTCTGAAGATTTCATCATCGAGATTCGGCGAGAAGGCCTGCACTCTCATACAAACCCATTGGATTTTATTTGTGGGGGTACCTGAAAGCTTCGATATTATGGAAGGCTATGAAACTGTACGCAGTACTGCAGAGATACAGCAGAGCATCTTAACTTCACTACGAAGGTAGGTTGATACATGTAGCAACACCCACGGAGGCTATTTTTAACGACTCCTGTGAGAAAGAGTTGCATGTGGTATGCTGGTGCGTTCTGTTCGCATGTGTGTCCCACGATTAATGTGTTGGAGAAAATAAGTTGTAACACAGAAACAAAGCACTCCCAGACCCATGTTCAATCTAACATAATTTCTTTGTCTGCGTATGAGGGATGCGTCCTGCTGTTGGTGTCGCACAGTTTTGTTACATCCTGCATTATTTTGGTCAGCAGTTGGTTGAACTAAATGCTAGATAATTGTACAATAGTTCTCTTGCAAAGAAAAATACTTATGCACTCCCCAAATTAAATTATCACACTACTGCAAAGACGAGTTATACAGATATTGATGTCTGTGGCAGTGAACAGGGGTTGAAGTCCTGCAGCACTGTAGCAGGTAGTCAGGAACCGCCGCGCGGCATCTGCTGCTACAACCCCAGCGCCAGCCGCTGAGCTGCCATCGCCGCAAAAACCCTCGTCTGCCGTATTTGCATGCAGCCTATCCACGCCCCGCCTCAACTTGCCCTCCTTGCCCGCAAAATCTTTCCTTAGTCCACTTCTGAACAGCGCTGTAAAATTCCACTTGTTACATTCTACACCATGTACAAAGTTCGCGAAGAAAAACCATGTAGAACGAACCCATGAATTTACGTTGATACGTTGTCTAGGAGACAATCTTCACTCAGTCTGGACAAAATGTGTACTAATAGCACTTGACAAATGAGACAGGGATTCAATACACGTTGATGTACTAAAACTTACAATAGTCGAATGTAAGAATGAATTAGTATCAGATTGTAACTGAATATCATTTAATTTTTTATTTTAACATGGTCGACTTATTTCCAAGTGCATGTGATACATTTACAAGAAGATAGATGTGTGGTGTGTTTTTCTTAGAACCATGTCCTGTAGTTACCAACTCTCTTGCAATAACGACAGCAAGATGTGGCCAAAGAAAACACACTTGCGTTTGATGTATATGTGTCAAATACAGGGTGAGCACAAATTCTTGTCCTGATTATAACAATTTATTACAAAATAGCCGTTTGGCATAATAATTTGCATCTGATGCCGTTATTAGTTTTTTGAAGTTTTGAAGTTTAGTAAACCTCGACGTGTGTCCAGGACATCTCCAGACACGTCTTTGCTGGGCATCGGGGCTAAGTTCGAAGTGGGATCACTAATCAATCCACTCAGTGAGATTCCTCGTCGAAGCCATGTTTGGAGAGCATCTGCAAAATTGGTGGGATACCAGCCTGAGAGTCGCCAGCCATGTGGCCCAAAGACCAATAGTAATGATCTGGGGTATCACTTCTTTTCATTGCAGGACCTTTTTGGTTGTCTGCGGCACCCCTACTGCACAGTGGTATGAGGGCTATGCCAAAAGTTTATAGCAGAATGTGTGAAAAAAATTTATTTGCAAAAAAACATTAACAACTTTTCAAAATACCCTCCATTAGCGTGTATACATTTTTCCATTCTCTCAAATCACATAGAAAATGTGTCAGTCCAAGTTACTTTTGGGATGTCACTTAGTGCACTCCCGTACACTGCAATGGCCTCTTTCATCTGATGAAAACCACTGCCCTCGAATTTTTTCCTTAGTCTTAGGAAACAGAAAGAAGTCACAGGAGGCCAGATCAGGTGAATAGGGGGGATGGGGTAACACTCGCACTTTTTCCTTCTCCAGAAAGTCCATCGTTCTGGCAGCCCTGTGCGCAGATGCATTGTCGAGATGCAGCAGAAGGTGCCCACTCTTGGACTTTGGACCCTGTGACTTCCATGTGGCGATGACTTTTGGAAGACAATCGTTCAAATACCATTCAGCATTGACTGTACGACGTGTGTCCAAGGTCACAGAGGTGAGATACTCGATCTTTGTGAAAAAAGTTGCCACCATCTTTTTTCCAGAGCTCCGACTTCGTAGAACTTTTGTGGGCGGTTCCTCCCATGGAAAGCATTACACAGAAGACTGTCTCTTCGTTTCAGGGTCATAATGGTAGACCCACGTTTCATCACCTATGACGATATTGTAGGAGTCTTGGGACTTCCCCCCATTGAATTTTTCGAGCGTGGAACACCAGTCCTCTTTCGCCTCCTTTTGGCTTTCCGTCAGGGAATGTTGCACCCAACGGGCACATCTCTTAGTAAGGCCTAAGTGACTATGAACGATGGTCTGTGCTGCTGTTGATCCAATATTTAGGGTCCCTTCAATGTCGCAAAATGTAAGATGTCGATCTTCTTTGATCATTTTCCTCACAGCATCGATGTTTCCACGAGTCACAGCTGTTGCTGGCCGACTGGGACGAATTTCATCTTCAATTGCCTGCCGACCCCTCGAAAACTCGCGAAACCAATTTCCAATTGTGGCCCTAGAAGGGGAAGCTTCACCGAAAACACGTAGAAAAGAAGAATGTCATTATTCGGCACTTAAACCCTTTTTATAATCGTAAAAAATCATGGCGCGAAAGTCGCGTCACAACAGCTCCATCCTCCACCGTCTCTGACTCAGCACTGCCTGTGCTTTCTTATCGCGCTGTGGGGGAATCACCGCTAGCCAGGAGCTGCGCGCGTACGTCTCAAGGTCGAAAAACATCGCTCTTTCGAATGAAAACAACCCCATTGTCCTCCGCCTTACGCTTTACGGGCTGCTAAAAACTTTCGGCATAGCCCTCGTACGTCGATGATATTCTACTCCACGTTTACTTGCATTCATGGCAATGCAACCTGGGCTTACATTTCAGCAAGATAATGCCCATCTGCATACGGTGAAGGTTTCTATTCCTTATCTAGGTGCTTGCCAAATCCTCCCTTGGCCAGTTAGGTCATCGGGTCTAACCCCAGATGACAAGTTTCTGAGCATTATGTTCAGCACCTTCCAACCGACTCGGGATTTTGAGGATCTAATGCTCCAGTTTCATATAATTTGGTACGATATTCATCAGGAGGACATCCAGCAACTCTGTCTATCAATGTCAAGCCGAATAGCTACATGCTTAAGCGTCAGAATTGGACCAATGCGTTATTCACTTGCTCAATTTGTGAAGACCTTTCTCTTATTCTGAAATTGTAATCACCTATTTGTCTATAAATGTACATGGCGTCTACCAATTTCCCTTACATTTGGATAATTCTTTCTTATCTTAAAGTGTAAAAGGGTCTTTGCGGTAGTATTTTTACGAGAACAACGCAATAATGACAAAAATGCTTTCCTTCAGCTTCAAAGCCAGGATATCAGTAAAACAACAGTACAGTGTGCAAAGGGGTACAGGAACTTTTCAGACAGTCCGTATAATGATTCTACTTTATTATGTGTTGCTCAGTGATGTACCAAATTTCAAAGGCAAACAAAGAAAGGAAAAATAACTTTCACAGTCGCACTTCCGTTTGAATACAAAACAGTGGACGTGAACTAGAACACAAATCTGTTTCAAGAGGGCCAGAGGAGGCGGCAGTCGTTGGACGCTGCTACTCGGTGGGCGCTTATTAATTAGGCGGCCGTGATTTAGCGTGCGGCCGACGCGGCAGCAGCTGCTGGCTTCTTGCTCGCAGCCCCGGGGGCCGCAGCAGCCCTGCAAGGCGGCCACCCCCGCCCCCACTACACCCCTCCCCCGTCGCCACCCTGCCTAATGGCGTCTTCTTGCGCCAGAACCAGACCCTCCCCACTGCCTCGCCCTGATCCATTAACATTATGCCAAGCCAGCCGGCTGCGGCCGTCACGTCCTGGACACCCTCGAGTGTTCCGCAAAGCAAACAGTTTACAGCAGGAGTGGCGACGCGGGTGTAGCGTTCCTACCCTCGTCTGCTCGGCGGAGACCAGCTCTGATGCTGCGAAAAGGCAGATACACAGTTTACTTTATTTACAGTGTTGTCCTAACTGTGAGCAGTGGCGGCGTTTTACCAGTGCGCTACAACGTAGAGACCTAAATCCCTTTGATGTACAAGGATACCAATCAGAACTGAATTGAATACAATAGTTTTACATATATAAATTGAACTGTTTCACTACATTTAAATTTTATGATTAACATTTTAACACATCAAGGAATTACGTAAAATGGAAAAAAGGTTGGTGAGATAGGGAATCGAATCTGAATCTAAAATTTGCCTGTCAGTGAAATAGATCACTTAGCCAGAACACCATTATGATACCATTTTCTCAAAAATCTCTCATATTATGCTCTTGCACAACACGCTACACAAAATTTCAAAGAAAATTCTTATCTGGTAATGTCAGAAACGTAACGCTCGTAGTGCCAAAAGGTATGACATTACATCAGACCCTGCGCACTCGGAAACAGACAGCTGCGACACATCTCTGAGCTGATCGTATCACGGCTGATTACTCGACACTGGTCTCTAGTTATGGCGAAGAGAGCACTACAAAACTCCATCCATTTTATTTGTTTCAAGCATTCGAAGAGAAATGGAGTAAGTGTAATATGATTTCCAGGTCGCATTAGAAGGAAAATGGATTAATGTTAGTGTGACTTCCAGCTCGTATTGGAAGGGAAATGGCATAATTTTAGTGCTGTATTAACAGTGTGCTTTAGCACGTTAGGAGATGATAACTAGTCGCCACTGACTACCAGAGCAAAATGGAATAAAACACGCCTCAGTATCAATTCCTCCACTCCATGCAGTTTTAAGCTCTGCTTCGACTACTTACTTCCACTTGGTCATCATCTTGCGGCAGCTAATAGCAAAGATTTTTCTGTACAAATCAAAAAGTGTTCACACGTCCGACAAAACGCACTATAACCCTTTTCTCATGGATGTTCCTCATTTCGTTACACCGTCACAGCGCTAGTAAGGATTATGCGTTATTACTTCGGTGGGTAATTGGCAGGAAATATGTCAGAGTGCAGCACACTGTTTTACATACATGGTCCTGTATAATGAAACCGTAAGTTTTCGAATGTGGATTTCTGTTCAAAGTAACACCGGAATAGCGAAGTCTAATTGTTATCAGAGATTTACAAAAGTCATATACTAGTGGAAGAACTGAGAATCATTTGCGACACGAATAGCGTGGGAGGAATAGAATCGAGAGGGGGTCAGGGCGAGAAGGAGAAAGACTGACTGCAAGAGAGAGAGAGAGAGAGAGAGAGAGAGATTATGAGGGAATACTGTACAGTTTTTCTCAATCCATGCGGAACAGTTTGCCTCTGCAGTTGACTGAAAAGTTCGAAACATTTCACGTAGGCCAGTGTGTGTGAATTAGATAACTGCACAGTTGTGTCACTTGCTTCGAGGTGGAAAATCTATCACGAAGTAAGCTGTTTTAGGATATATCGGCTATTGGTTTTCATAGTCAGCCAACGAAACATTTTTTTTTGCTGTTTTTTTATTTTACTAACTTGGGTGCCAATATGCAGGACTGTCAGAAACAGTCTTAAAAGCTTGTAAGATTGTTGCAGGGTAGAATATGCTAAGAAATAATTGTTAAAAAAATTATAAGCGTTGCGCCGTTTCTTGTTTTATTACCATTGAAGTTGGCTAATCAGGTCTTTGCGCACGCGAATTAAAGCTGCCCGCCACATACAGTCGTCTATTATCATAGCATAGATGATAACACGCGAAACTGCTCAGCCTTTGGCTTGGGTTCGATCTTTACTACCGACCGTCGCTTTTTGTATCACTCTCTCGTTCAGTTTTAGGAAATCAAACGAAACACACATTTGGTGATACCGTCTCTGGCTGGGCAATTTACGCGCGCAATAGCCTGACTGCCTGATTTAAATGCCAATTGAGTCAGAACCAGCGCAAATTATCGAATTTTTTTCTTAAGACCGTTTCTGCCGACCCTGTGTTCAACATAGATGCTGTGTATTAGTGAATCTCCATCCTGAGTGTCTTTTTCATTTCTTTATTTTTTCTTTTTCACCAGGTGAAATGTGGCTGTATCGTCACATTTCATTGTTTTTCTAAAGTTGTTAGACACCAAAGACTGCCGAAGACGTGCATTCGAGTCATTGGATGGTATGTCTTGTGCGGCTATCTTTGCGCCGACATGCTGCCGCATGGCAGTAATGTCTCAAGGATATATTTGTAGTGGCAGACAATCATGTCTTTGCCGGAAAAAGTTTGTAACAGACGGTTCGTTTTGTGGCACTCGTGGTGAAACTCCTGAACTCACTAGATGTAGTTCCAGATGTAAATGGTGAAGCCATAACACGTTCTTATGTGCGGGAAACGTATTGCTACTTTAATTTTGTCATTCTATTCCCGATGTTTCTTTCACTCAAGGTACGTTCATTTGATTGTTGTCGTCTCATGTGAGCTGGAAGTCTGAGATTTCCAAATGGTTTTGAGCCTCGCACCCATGTGAGCGAGGCTATCCACTCCTTCTTTCATCAGTTGTTGCTGTATAAAGCGTTTGTAGTGTCTGTCAGCATGTCAGTTAATTACTTAGGAATCTATATGTCGTTCACTATCTTCGAGCGAAGTGAAATGGTTTTTATTTGACAGTTGCTCCTATTTGTGGCAATGAAGATTAAGTGTGTCAAGCGGGTTCAATTGTTTCCTTATAATATCAAATTACACGTGAGTGTATTAAACGCTTCGTGGGACAAACAATGCGCCTTGTAAAAGAACGTTGTAATGAACACCAGCGATACAGTCTTCTACTAGAGCCCAACAAATCAGCACTGGCTGAACATTGTATTTCCTCTGGCAGTTCCATGGATACAGGCCACAGAATCGTCCTAGTGGAATTCAGAGGTCAAAAAAGCTGTGGAAACACAACTGAGACGAGAGTTCCCGGCTAGACAAACCGTGAACTTCGTTCATTTCACGTCTGCGCTCTCAAAGGAAACATTATTCTAGATTTTCACTGCCTTACATTCCATTATAAGCCATGCATAATAAACAATCTAATACTCCGAGAGCACTGTGGATTCGTTGACCCTGCGTTTGCCTTATTTTACTCCTAGAGGCGTCAAGTCTTGGATGTGCCCGACGCTCTTGTTACCAACTGTGCTATGTTTGACGCGTGAACGTTTACTCCATATTGTAGAATACTTCAAAAGTTTTGCAAGCATTGATCAAAAAGATGAGGTAGTTTTGATGAAAAATGTGTTCAGTGCTGATGCTCTTCGCTTCGAGAAAAGCGGTTGCCAAGAATCAGTCAGACGCATAGTAAATGGATTTCACAATGTAGTGAAGTGTATTCAAATAGCAGGTAATAACCTTACAATATTGTTCACCCCTCCAGGATTCTTCTTCAGTATTAATAAACCGCTTTAGCTATATTTAACTCTTTATTTTTAGATCACTGCCGATTTTATGGCATTAAACACCACATCTTCATGTGATCATATAACTAAGACATTATACCTAAAAAGCTCAAAACTTTGTACGCAACATTCGTTGTCCGTCAGAACAGTACACCGCTAAGAGGCGGTATATCATGGCATAAAACAGCTGATTCCATTTAACATTGTATTGTTCTGACGAACAACAAATGTTGGGTACAAATTTCCGAGATTTTTGACTCTAACCGATAGTGATCTAGCACTGATGGTCTAAATACAGATGAAGCTGTTTATTAATACCCCAGATGATTACTCAAAGCTGTGCTTGCCCTACCGTCAAGGTTGTCTGCTTCCAGGATTCACTTTAAACAGACGTACATCTACTTTCCACAGGTATTATTGCACCACTACAGTTGTCTCCCAGCTGAAACAGCATCTCGAGAAATTCTAAAAGTTCCGCCAATTGATGACCGCTTGTGTCATTTATTTTACTACGGTATGTGCAATGCGACATAGTTGTCGACGATTATAATCGATGAGCCATTATTGCTGCTTGCAATGCAATAGGTCGGTCTGCCTTGCGACTTGTCCGGAGGAACCGACAGCAGCTGGAAAGAACACGTGTCTGCTTGGTTTGTTCTCAAGAAGCGAGTCTGTTCAGCATGGTAGCCACACCTGTCTGGATGCGTCAGCAATTCTCCGCATTTATCAGCCCGGAAACTAATGGCAGCAGGTACAGTAGCAGGCACGCACGCACTCACACGCGTGCACTGGCTGGTGTAGAACGTTAGGAGTGCGGCGGCGACTAATTCGTTTTTAAGCACGCAGCCTCCTTAGCCGACCGGTGCGCAGTATTTCATGGCTGCCTCGCGGGACCGGGCCGTGGCCCTCGAAGCGTAATTTGTCTTCCACAAACAGACGGCTGGCTCAAAACTTTAATTAAGCGTGCCTGCTGCCGTTTAGGCCAAGATATTACCGCTAGCAGCAAATGGCCAACTGGGGAGTTGAGACCTACGTGTTTGTTAAGTAAATCTGTGCGAGCGAAAAATTTTATTCGCTTTTACAGAAATGCGTATGAGTAATTATAACGTTATTACAACTTCGTGATGTTACTGTAGGATAAAACTGTGAATAAAGATCGTCTCAGGCTTCACGTCGTATTTTTTTCAGGGAGACGCATTCTACAGTCAGGTAACAATAGAAATATCACTTGGATACTGGCGTAAATACGGAACGAATTTGCAACAATAACTAAAGAACGTTTATTTAATCAAACAGTGGGAAATCCAGGTTGGAATATGTACAATATTATGAAAAGAACAGAATACTACTCGTCGTAAATGAATTATGTTGGCGACGTTAAGCAGTGTGTTTTATTTGAGATAACTTAGTATTTTTTCTGACTATAAAAATAATTACAAACTTCAGAATAACGTTCAAGAAGGTTCAAGAATATCATGGGAAGGATAGATTGCTACTGACCATAAAGGTGACACGCTCAGCTTTAGACAGGCACAACGGAAAGACTATTACACATTGAGCTTTAGGCCAAATCCTTCTTCAGGAAAGAAACCATACACATCCGCACAGGCAATCACACCTCACGCACGCATCAGCGCTACATCCGGTCACCGTCTCCTGAAGTGCTCCGGTTTGTGATGTCATCTATGGAACAACGGTAGGAACTAAAACGGAACTGTCAGATATTGTTGGTGCTTCTTAGAAACAAAATAAGCTTTCACCAGTTTTCTTATAATTCTACCTGTGTGATTTAACCGAGGTAAGTGTACTTTTATCAATTTGTAGAATACATGCGATTACAACTTGGTTACGTGTAAGAAATCAATATGATTGTTCGATGTGTAATCTGAACTGCAATATTTCAAGTAATTTACATCATATTTAATGACTTGCAGATGGGCTTTATGGACTTCTCCCAGGGCGGACTCTTCCCCCCCCCCCCTTCCCTAGACCCTGCACCCCATCCTTGCCTCATTCCCTCCCACGTCCCTCCCTCCCTCCCTCCCTGGCCCTCTTGGGCGCGCACTCCGCCCATCTCCCACCTCTCTTGCCCTCCTTCACTTCTCCCTCATCTCCTTGCGCCTGGCAGATCCTCTGTTTCGATCATTGTCAGTGTGCCACGTTAGTGTTGAGATTAGTGCTACTTCTCCTGTGCATCCAGAGGTGTGATTTTATTTGTGTGCTGGCCTTGTCCTTAGTGTTACCGTCAGTGTTTGTTATGTGCTACGCCATCAGTCGATACTTTTATGCTTCGGTCATACTGCGCCTTGTGTTCTTTTAACTGTCCCAGTGTGTGGTTTTTTAATGTGCTCTGCTTTTTTACAGTTTTTATCTCCATTTTACAGTCGCCCCTTTTTTGTCTATTGTGTTCCATGGTGTTCCCCCTTTTGTATATCTATGTTCACCATGTTTTCTCCTTTGTTATTTTTAAATGTCTTCTATTGTTTGTTCTATGTCTTTCGGATGAAGAGCAGCGCATATGCTGCTGCCAGCCCGCCCCGGTGGAGAACTGAAATACAATAAAGGAAAAAAAAGGCTTTATGGCAGTCAAGCCGACGAACGTTGCCTCCAAGGTCGGAATTCCCCGAGGTAATAATGGTTTTGATTTTACTCTTATGTAGACAGTGAATAACCGTAAGAGAATTTCGAATGAAACCACATGTAGATAAGAAAGGCTGCAAGATGTTATTAATGCTTGTAGAGATACAGGGTGTTTCAAAAATGACCGGTATATTTGAAACGGCAATACAAACTAAACGAGCAGCGATAGAAATACACCGTTTGTTGCAATATGCTTGGGACAACAGTACATTTTCAGGCAGACAAACTTTCGAAATTACAGTAATTACAATTGTCAACAACACATGGCGCTGCGGTCTGGGAAACTCTATAGTACGATATTTTCCACATATCCACCATGCGTAGCAATAATATGGCGTAGTCTCTGAATGAAATTACCCGAAACCTTTGACACCGTGTCTGGCGGAATGGCTTCACATGCAGATGAGATGTACTGCTTCAGCTGTTCAATTGTTTCTGGATTCTGGCGGTACACCTGGTCTTTCAAGTGTCCCCACAGAAAGAAGTCACAGGGGTTCATGTCTGGCCGCCTCCTGTATGTTTCGGATAGCCCAAAGCAATCACACGATCATCGAAATATTCATTCAGGAAATTAAAGACGTCGGCCATGCGATGTGGCCGGGCACCATCTTGCATAAATCACGAGGTGTTCGCAGTGTCGTCTAAGGCAGTTTGTACCGTCACAAATTCACGAAGAATGTCCAGATAGCGTGATGCAGTAATCGTTTCGGATCTGAAAAATGGGCCAATGATTCCTTTGGAAGAAATGGCGGCCCAGACCAGTACTTTTTGAGGATGCAGGGAAGATGGGACTGCAACATGGGGCTTTTCGGTTCCCCATATGCGCCAGTTCTGTTTATTGACGAAGCCGTCCAGGTAAAAATAAGCTTCGTCAGTAAACCAAATGCTGCCCACATGCAAATCGTCGTCATCAATCCTGTGCACTATATCGTTAGCGAATGTCTCTCGTGCAGCAATGGTAGCGGCGCTGAGGGGTTGCCGCATTTGAATTTTGTATGGATAGAGGTGTAAACTCTGGCGCATGAGACGATACGTGGACGTTGGCGTCATTTGGACCGCAGCTGCAACACGGCGAACGGAAACCCGAGGCCGCTGTTGGATCACCTGCTGCACTAGCTGCGCGTTGCCCTCTATGGTTGCCGTACGCGGTCGCCCTACCTTTCCAGCACGTTCATCCGTCACGTTCCCAGTCCGTTGAAATTTTTCAAACAAATCCTTTAATGTATCGCTTTTCAGTCCTTTGGTTACATTAAACCTCCGTTGAAAACTTCGTCTTGTTGCAACAACACTGTGTTCTAGGCGGTGGAATTCCAACACCAGAACAATCCTCTGTTCTAAGGAATAAACCATGTTGTCCACAGCACACTTGCACGTTGTGAACAGCACACGCTTGCAGCAGAAAGACGACGTACAGAATGGGGCACCCACAGACTGTGTTGTCTTCTATATCTTTTACATCACTTGCAGCGCCATCTGTTGTTGAAAATTGTAACTACTGTAATTTAGAAAGTTTGTCCGCCTGAAAATGTACTGTTGTCCCAAGCATATTGCAGCAAATGGTGTATTTCTATCGCTGCTCGTTTAGTTTTTATTGCCGTTTCAAATATACCGGTCATTTTTGAAACACCCTGTATGAAATCTTTAAGAACAGTGGCAAAAGAAAAAGGAATTCATTTCGGTAAGGAAGGCACTGGAGGAGGCCCTTACAATGGGTCACAAATCGGTGTTGACTGTTTAATACAGGAAAGAAATTGGAAAACATCTCAAAAAGTTTGCAAACACGTTTTATGACGTAGGTCCTCTGGATATTAGAAGAACTGCACATAAATTTGGAGAGAGGATGAAAATAATTACCAGTTTCAACCTGGTGGGGCGTATGACTGATGGAACTCGAATAAATCTATGCAGACTATGGAAAGGATGGTGAAATAAGGTACAGATGTACAATCAGTGGTATAAGGAAACATTCGGATTGTTCAGGATGGTATGACCCCTAAATGTGATTTTTTGTGTAAACAAAACTGCATATTCAGTAGGAAACATTCATTTATCCACTTTTTTGGGGAGGAAACCATTTCTGTAAGAAAGCCAGAATCGGTTAGTGTGAGCCAGATTCGAGGCTTCAATAAGAAAAAAGTGTCCATTTTCTATGATCCTCTGGCTGAAAGAACCAGGAAGTCAAATGAAATTCAAAATACAATATCTTCCAACAACAAAAAGTCATTTGCAGAAATATTCCCAACTCCAAGTCCAAGGCGTGCCCCAAAGAATAGGTAAGGACAGAAACTGCAGTAATCTCATACATCTTAATTGAGTTCATCGTCAATAATTTGAAGAAAAAGTACAAAGAAGTAAAAAAAAGGTAAAAAAGAGGAGTATTTGCAGAAATGGAAACCATTTATTTAGAAGAATACTGTAGGTCTGGGGAGGGATCCAGTTGCTGCATTTCATTTGATGATGCTACATCGAAGAGTGACATTCGAACGTATGTAATGATATTAGTTTGGTGCAGAGGTTAGTAGCGTTTTCGTTTTACATGTTGGCATTCTGACTGCTATGGGTTTATTTATCGACAGTCATTTTTTATTTGTGATTCACTGTTACTATTTGAGTGTATGTTTTGTCATTTTATCATTTGGAGACAGAGAGTGAAGCAGTGGACGCTAGAAAATGGAGTTCCAAGGGGAGATATCGCAACATTTCCGACATATTCTTCTATCTGAGTTCAGTAGATCGGTGACAGCAGCGGAGGCAGCCAGAAATATTCACGCTGTGTTTCGGATTATGCTATTGAACAGAGAACGGCAAGAAAGTGGATTTCTATATTTAAGGAGGATTGTTTTGACGTTAGTGACTCTCCAGATCCAGGAAAACTAAAAGTCTTTGATCAAGATCGTTTAAACGCTTTAATTTAGAATGATCCACGTCAGTGTACTCGAGAAGTAGTAAATCTGATGAACTGTGCTCTTTCCATCAGCATGGAAGATTTGCATGCAGTGAGGAAGATTCAAAAATCGAGTGCGTGGTACTGTATGCTCTAAGCCAAAATCATAAGAAGTTAGCAGGAGGCCATATGTGCACCTCTGTTTCCTCGTCGTCACTTGCCTCATGAACAACACTGGTCTTTAATTAAACTGACCATTTATATCTTGTATCGTTACTGGAGACGAGAAATGAGGTCTTAATATTAATAAAAAGAAAAGAAAGAGATGGTTGAGGCCAAATAAAGCAGCAACTCCCCATACAAAGACTTGTGAATCTCTACCAAACAATGCTATGCATTAAAGAGGAGTCGAGAATGCGTGCCTCAAGTATGGAGAGCAGCTGGGTAACTGTGAAGCTTCTCTGACGCTAGTAAAACATTGTCAGAGTTCAATTATTGGTTAACCATGTTTACAGTCATCTTGTTCTCTGATATGGTTCTTATGAAGTAGGTACGATTTCTTTCGATATCCCTTACAGGCTAGCGAATACGCGTGTCACATTCCTGTTGCTTTTCTGTCCCTGCTGTTTTCTGCTCAACTCGTCTTCTCTCTCAGTGCAATGTTGTAACATGCTGAGGCCTGGCCCACTTGCGAAGTACAGCTTATTTTCTTGTTCTGTCTCTGCCTCTGGCGTGACTGCACTTTGCTTGTAGCAAGGTGAATGAGTTTTAACAAAACTTTCTAGTTTTCAGTCTCTTACTATTCTGTGCAATAACAGGATCTGGTTGGAATAATTGCGCTAGTGTAACATGTCGCCAGCACACCAGTTGGCAAAGATATAGCAAGAAGTTCAATAGTAGGTGCTGGATCAAGCGCCTATCAGGAGAGAGGCCAAAGACAGACTCGCAAGCAACATGCCGCAACGCCCTCTTGGCTGCAAGTATTTAGACTGTCACTGTGGACCAGAGGGCTCAGTCTCAGTCACTAGCTCAGTCACTAGCTGAGTCACTGGTGCACTAACTCGCACTCCAAGCTGGCGTTTGTCAGTAGATTGTGACCAGATTAGCGTACATAGTAGGACTTGTACTTTACCCATAGCTATGCTAAAGTTTGCAATAGCTAGAATACCGATATTGTCTGCAAGAGGACTATTACGGAAGAGCTCGTACCAGAACACATTGGCATTCTTAAAGATAAGTAGCTTTCTGTTAATGTAAATGAAGAGCCCTGTTAATAAATGTGTGCAGCTGTATTTTAGAAAGAGGATACCGGTCACCAAACAACACCCTCTCTCTCGCTTCCCATGTGACAAGACTCTACAATAGTGACGGTGTGGTGTATTATAAATTGAATCTCTGAGGTATAACCATCACTGCTGACATATATTGTCAACAACTGAGACGTCTTACAGATGCAATCCAAGAACAACGACCAGGAAGACTGGGTGAAGTGGTACTACTACACAATAAAACCCACCCGCATTCTGCTAGACTGGCAAAAACACTAAATACGAGTTGGGTTGGGAAGTCATTCTGCACATATCTTATTCGCCTGATCTTGCGCCTTCAGATTTTCATTTCTTTCTATTGAACAACCTTGAAGGAACTTCCTTTACAGCTCAAAATGTGCTCCGAACATTGTGTTCAAATGTGTGTGAAATCTTATGGAACTTAAATGCTAAGGTCATCAGTCCCTTAGCTTACACAATACTTAACCTAAATTATCCTAAGGACAAACACACACACCCATGCTCCGAACATTGCTAGATGAGTTCTTCGCCCCAAAAATCAGGTGATTTCTACAGTGATGGAATGGAAAAGTTACCCCAGCGTTAACAGATGGTTGTAAATGGTGAAGGAGATCTCTGTTATGTCTGTCTGTTGTGTTATGGAAAAACGCGGCGAATTTATGCATCAACTCAATAATTCGGGCGACGACATTGAAATTGGCCGGGAAAATGTCTACTTTGTGCAGGCCATGGAAAGGACGGCGTAATTTGTTGCAAGTGTTCGATCTACGATCCACGGACGCTTTCGAATTCTTCAGGGTGGGATGAGCCAGGCCACTGTAAGTGTGTTTCTTGTGTAAACACAACTGCAAACTAAATGGGAAACATTCACGTACTAAATTTCGCCAAGCTACTATTTTTGTGAACTTCACGTTCGTCATATGCCATAATATAGAATTTAAATGTGGTTCTGCATGCACTAGTCTTGTTTTGAGACTTGGTCTCCTACATTATAATGTTTCATTTGTGTTCTTCCATGTTTGTGACCATGTAACCTTCATTCCTTAAACGTAAGGTATCTCTGATCTTTATTACCCCCATCTGTGGGTATTGCTTGTCATAGCAGTATTTTCATTTGATTGACCTCTTACTCGAGAATTGATACATAATAGCACAAAGCAACGTTATCCCTAAATTTATATATTTCCATTAGTATGAACATGCTATTTAATAAATATGCAACCGAGTTTTTGATACTCTAATTTTACCTCATGTCCCATACATGCTTTGACAGCTGAGAGTGTTTGCGATTCTGAGCAGGAAGTTTCCCATAAACATATGACACCGTTTTCTTATCCATATCCGAGATACGGCTGTTTGGAAACAACGCGCGTCAGTCGCATGTCCTTCTTCGTCAGCACTCACACACGAATAAAAACACCTAGCGCGACGTTAGGCTACCGTAGTGTAACGACCCGTGAAGTTAAATGGAAAAAACACAAGGATTTCTGGTCAGATGAGTGTAGGGTAATATCAACAGTAGAATTATGAATAGGAAGGTAGGGCACATGGTATGTCTCTGTGAACAGATCAGCGATACGGTTGTTCTTGTTAGAATCACAGAATTAGTACATATACTTGGAAATGGCCGGTGATACGAGAAGATTTCAGTTAGATTACATCATGGTCAGACAGAGATTCCGAAATGAAATGCTGGATTGTAAGTTGTATGAAGGAACAGATATAGACTCCAGATCGCACTGTAATAGTGATGAAGAGTAGGCTGAAGTTTAAGAAATTAGTCAGGAAGAATCAATACATAAAGAAGTGGGATACGGAAGTACTAAGGATTGACGAGGTATTCTTGAAGTTCTCTAAGGCTACATATCGAGCAATAAGGAATAATTCAGTAGACACAACAGTTTAAGAGGAATGGACATCTCTGACAAAGGCAACCACAGAAAATGGAAAGAACAACATGGGTACAAGGAAGGTAACTGCGATGAAACCATGGGTAACAGAAGAAATACTTCAGTTGATCGATGAAAGGAGGAAGTAAAGTTATGTTCAGGGCAGTTTAGGAATACAGGAATACAAGTCACTGAGGAATGAAATAAATAGCAAGTGCAGGGAGGCTAAGACGACATGGCTGTATGAAAAATGTGAAGGAACCGAAAAATAAATTATTGTCGGAAGGACTGATTCAGCAAATAGGAACGTCAAATCAACCTTCGGTGAAATTAAAAGCAAGGGTAGTAACATTAAGAGTGCTAATGGAATACCACTGTTAAAAGCAGAGGAGAGAGTGAATAAGTGTAAGGAGTACACTGAAAGCCTCTATGAGTGGAAAGATTTGTCTGATGTGACAGAAAAAGAAACAGGAGTCGATATAAAAGAGATAGGAGATCCAATATTAAATTTAGAATTCAAGAGAGCTTTGGAATACGTAAGATCAAAATGGCAGAAGGACAGATTTCTAAAATCACTGGAGGAAGTGGCAAAAAAAAAAAAAAAAGATTATTCACGTTGGTGTGTTGAATGTATGAATCTGGCGACATACCACCTGACTTTCCGAAAATATCATCCACACAATTCCGAAGACTGCAAGAGCTGACAAGAGCGGTAATTATCGCACAATCAGCTTCCCGTGCATCCAAGTTGCCGACAAGAATAATAATATACAGAATATATAGAAAAGAAAATTGAGAATGTGTTACATGACGATCAGTTTGGCATTGGGAAAGGTAACGGTAGCAGAGAGGCAATTCTGACGTTGCGGTTGAAACAGAAGCAAGACTTAAGGAAAGTCAAGACACGTTCATTCGTAGGATTTGTCGACCTGGAAAAAGTGTTCGACAGTGTAAAATGGTGCAAGATGTTCGAAATTCTGAGAAAAATAGGGGTACGCTATAGGGAGAGACGGATAATATATAATACGTACAAGAGCAAAGAAGGAATAGTAAGAGTGGGCCACCAAGAACGAAATGCTCCAATTAAAAAGGGTGTATGACAGGGATGTTGTTTTTTGCCTCTTTGTTCAATCTATTATACATCGAAAAATCAATGACGGATATAAAAAAAGGTTCATTAGTGAAATTAAAATACGAGGTGAAAGGATATCAATCATAACTTTCGGTGATGGCATTGCTATGCTCAGTGAATGTGAAGAAGTATTGCATGCTCTGCTGAATGGAATGGCCTAACGAGTACAGAACATGGATAGAGAGTAAATCGGAGAAAGACGAAAGTAATGAGAAGTAGTAGAAATGAGTATAGCGAGAAACTTATCAAAATGGGTGATCATGAAGTAAATGAAGTTAAGGAATTCGGTTACCTAGGCAGCAAAACAACCCATGACAGATGGAGGAAGGAGGACATAAAAAGGAGGCTAGCACTGGCAAAAAGAACATTTCTGGCCAAAAGAAGTCTACTAATATCTGACATAGGGCTTAATTTATGGAAGAAATTTGTATGGTCGTGAAACTTGGACTGTGGGAAAACCGGAACAGAAGAAAATCGAAGTGTTTGAGATGTGGTGCTACAAACGAATGTTGAAAATTAGGTAGACTGGTAAGGTAGGGAATGAGGAGGTTCTGCGCACAATCGGAGAGGAAAGGAATATATGAAAAACACTGACAAGGAGAACGGACAAGATGACAGGCCATCTGCTAATCATCAGGGAATGACTTCCATGGCGGACGTCCTATGACACCCATCGAAGTTCTTTGTTGATCTGTTCACCCAGTTTTTTTTTTTTATTACAGAGGGCAGCTAGTCCTCTGACCGAACAAGCTTTTTTTCGTGATATCATTTTGTTTGTGATTGTTCGTTCTATTTGTTCGGGGTGGACGTGCTATGACGCTTGTTCAAGTTCATCGTCGTCCCAATAACTCAGTTTTTTTTTTTTATTACAGAGGGCGGCTAACCCTCTGACCGAACACGCTGAGCTACTGTGCCGGCAACACGCTGATCTTCCGTGCCGACTCCCATTGAGTTGCCCAAGAACGACGCGCAACCCCTCCCCACAGCTTTATTTCCTCCAGTACCTCGTCTCCTACCTTCCAGACGTCACAGAAGCTCTCCTGAGAATCCTTGTAAACACCAGGTCTTTGGTCGTATCTGGGTACAGCACGAGATTGGCGAACGGCTGCTCGAAACGTGCATCGCGCCATGGTTGCAGACAAGTGGGCGCAGTATCATATTCTAGCGGAGATTCTTCTGGGCTGCTATAGAATGTTTGGTAGTAATCGGAGGACCCATGGCAGCTATCAAGTAGGCAAACATTATTGTTGACCACCTACACCGCTTCGTGCTGATATCTTGCCTGATGACGATTGCACCCTCCAGCAGAATAACAGTATATTTGAGGACATAATAGTGATTTCAGTTTGTTTTCTCCCCCTGACCTGAACTGGATGGAACGTATTTGGGATGCTATCGGACCTCAGCTCAGTGTCCATAAAGCAGGAATCCGTAATTTACGGGAATTCCGTGGCATGATGGCACATACCCCTAAAAACAAACCAAGAACTCGTAGATTGCACGTTATACGGAATCGCTGATGTATTGCGTTCCAAAGGTAGACCACCACGTTATTTAGCGGATGATGGTAATGTTTTGGCCTGCCAGCGTACTTTTCACTATAGTATGCAGGAAAGGCGTGCAGCAGTATTCGTCACAGCTTTCCACTGGTTAACAAAAGCATCAGTTCAAAGAAATGGTTACGAAATGAATATCGTGAGATTAGGAAGGTACTATAAGGTTAAGACGAAAGACAAAGTGCAAAGAGCGAGAAGCGACAATGGGTCGTGACGGCACGTTGTGTAATGAAACAGGTGAGAAATTGGCAGCAGGGACAGCAGCCTAGCAACGAGACCAGGAAGCAGTCAGTCGGCTATGTCCTGGCAGCTCAGGAGCGTCTACAGTGACATCGCCTCCGCAGCCGATGCTTCCGTGTGCTGACAAGATGGACGTCACGTGTGGTCCCTCTGCATAGCCTACCGACCTCAGTTACGCCATGCCAGGCCTTCGAATCCAATCCAAACGTTTTGACGCACTCTCGCTATGGGGATATTCTGCAACTGTCAGCACATGGACACAGAATTTAAACCGTCACGACCAGCCCGTCACGGTGTCGTCACAACTGGGCCACCTAATGACGCATAGCCTATGTCAGTCGTCACCTCATCTACGACACTGCCTCCGATGGGCCGCGAACCGACAGCTGCCTGAGTCTCCAACCCAGACAAACGGACGGCGCTTCGCTGCCACCCTACTGCCATTACCTGTCTTCCGTCAACCTTAGTACGAGGGGCGTTTGAAAAGTCCGTGCAAAGTCCGAGAGATGGCACCACTGGCGCGTATCGAGGTCGTGTTTAGTTAGTAGCATCTTTGGAAAGAGCGCACACAAAGTTTCGGCATATGGATCTATTTCTTTGTGTTTGGCTGTCGTGTGAATCAAGGAAGTCGAGTGATTGTCAAAAAATTCTCGAAGAAGATTTTCGTGTGGTGATTAAACATTACTTTATGAAAGGTAAGACGCCTGATGAGATTAAATAGAAGCTTGATAAACATTACGGTGACTCTGCACCTTTGATTAGAACAGTTTATAAGTGGTTTCAAAATTTTCGGAGAGGCCATAGGGGCACAAGTGATGCTGAATATTCTGGAGGCCCTGTGGAGGTTATGAATCCATGATATGGTGATGGATGACAGAAGAGTTAAGGTGCGTCAGATTGCTAGTGCTGTGGGCATCTCAAGTGAACGGGTACATAATATTTTGCATAAACATTTGGACATGAGAAAGCTATCCGCAAGATGGGTTCCGCGATTGCTCACGCTTGACCAAAACCGGAATCGCGTGAAGTGTCGCAAGAATGGTTTGCAGTTGTTCAGGAGGAATCCGCAGGACTTTAAGCGTCGTTTCGTCACTGTGGATGAAACATGGATATACATTACTATACTCCTGAGACCAAACAACAATCTAAACAATGTGTTACCAAGCGAGAATGTGCACCAAAAAAGGCGGAGACCATTCATTTGGCCGGAAAGGTTATGGCGACTGTCTTTTGGGATTCGCAAGGGATAGTCCTCATCGACTATTTGAAAAAAGAGTAGAAATATTACAGGTGCATATTATTCATCGTTATTGGACCGTTTGAAAATCGAGCTGCAAGAAAAACGCCGACGATTGTGCCGCAAAAGAGTCCTTTTCCATCACGACAATGCACTAGCACACACCTCAGCAGTTGTGGTCGCCAAATTAATGGGAACAGGATTCCAACTCGTTTCACACACCCCCTGTTCTCCAGACCCGGCTCCCACGGACTACTATTTGTTCCTCTATTTGAAGAAATGGCGGGCGGGACAAAGATTTTATTCAAACGAGGAGATGATTGCAGCAAGTAATAGCTATTTTTCAGACTTGGACAATTCCTATTATTCTGAAGGGATCAACGAATTAGAACAGCGTTGGATGAAGTGTCTAAGTCTAAAAGGAGACCATGTCGAAAAATTAAAAAAATATTTACCCCAAACACGTAAGTAGTAATTATTTTTGCACGGACTTTTCAAACGTCCCTCGTATAGTCCCTTTAAACTCTACAGCGAATCCTTTGACGTCATCTGCGCGTGCGCGTAGACGCTCCGCCGCAGCCCTCTTGTAGGGTAATAGTGGACTCGCCTCGCTCAGAAAGGAGTACGACTACACGAGAAGTCACAAAACATAGCCGAAAAGTCCCTGCATTCCCATTACATACGCAACCTTTTGAAAGAAATTTCCGACATTAAATTGTTTCACATAATCATGATTTTCTGATTTATAGCCATTCCCAAGTGCAAGTCGAAACGTTACAAAACTTCCAACCTTCCTAAACGACAGAAGACAGTTATTTACCAATAGAAAGGCTGATCGGAAATACGAGGATAGTGGGTCCGTCTTGATGCAAAACAGTTGCGTTATTTATCTATTTATTCCTCAAATTAGTTTCAGCCACAAAAAATCGCTATCATCGAGAGGTTATTTCATTCTAAAACAAGCGGAAATAACATAGTTATAAAACTTTGTAAACCATTATTACATATGCACTGTTTGTTTTTTAAATACTCATAAGATCTTAGTTACTAAACGTCACAGGATGTTTTTGAGGGCCGGCCGGAGTGACCGTGTGGTTCTAGGCGCTACAGTCTGGAGCCGAGCGACCGCTACGATCGCAGGTTCGAATCCTGCTTCGGGTGTCCTTGGTTAGTTAGGTTTAATTAGTTCTAAGCTCTAGGCGACTGATGGCCTCAGAAGTTAAGTCGCATAGTGCTCAGAGCCATTTGAACTATTTTTTGTTTTGTTTTTGAGATTGTTGTCGCTGTTTTTGGCATATTTTCCGAGTTTTTCTGTTGCTGTTCTTCTCGGCATACATGATGTCATCCGCAGCTCTGTGAGCGACAGTTAGTAAACAAATACAGAAACGTGAATTTATGAATGTCAGCGTTATAGAACTGGGATTGCGGTAGGGTTGCGGATGCAGTTTTGGTGTGTACTTTGTTGTTACGTTGTATGTCGTGCACTCACGCCCGTTGGACGGCTTGAGCTACTTTTTTTACACAGAAAATCATAACTTCTGCATTTCGTTCATAATACAATACATTACGCCATATTGCTGTTCGCGTGTTTCGCGAGAAATGTATCGCATGTCGCGAGAAGTCTATGAAAAATGTAGCGGGAGTTCTGACGACTTCTGTTCCTTATGTATGTCTCTGTGTGTGATGGGGCGTGTGTGCGTGCGTGCGTGTGTGTGTGTGTGTGTGTGTATGTGTGTGTGTGTGCGTGTGTGGGAGGAGGAGGGGGGGTCGCCTGTGAGAGCGGTAAAGAGTGTGTTGTTGCAAAGCGTTGTGTTTTCGTTTATTATGTTTTTCCTTCCACTGCAGCCTTTTGTATGTAATATTTTTTTAAATATTTTTTTATTTGTCGGTATAAACTGTTGCTGTGTTTCAGGAAGTGTAGATCGCTTTCAAAATAGTGGGTTATGGTTTTTGTTCTTTAGGTGTTCCGAAGAAGTGGAATGTGTGCTGTAACTCTTTAGACCTCTCATGTGTTCTGTGTACCTCTTTCGTAAATTTCTGCTTGTTTGTCCTATGAACTGAGCCTGATAGGAGTTACAAGTGAGTTGGTGTTTTCCAGCATCGCTGCATTTGTCTGAGATTCACCTTTTTACCTTGTTGAGCTTGTTTATGATGTCTGTTTTGGTATCATTTTCAGTAGCAATTTGTCTGATTGTGTTTAATTCTTGTGTGTAATTTTCTGTTTAAGAGGTTTTCTGTTTATCACGTGAAGCATGTGTGTGTAACTGGGATATTTATGCACTGCCGGGTAGTTGGATAAGCTATGGAAAACAGTGCTTGTGGATGTGGGTTTTCTGTAGATAAAAAATTCATGTTGGTCGTTGTCTCTTACAATTGTAAGATCAAAGAAATGTAGATTCTTTTTTTCCCATTTCGTTTGTGAACTGGATTTGTGACTGTACTGTGTTGATGTCACTATGTCGCTCTGGTATCCTGTTTTATGTTTCATTTACGGGACATATCCAGTGAGTTATTTTGTTCCCTTCTTGTTTTAAATGTTGTCGAATATTGTGTTTTCTATATGATCCAAGAAAATGTTGGCTTATGTTCCACTTATGGGGGTCCGCACGGGTAGACCCTCTTGTTTGCAAACAGTACTTGTTGTTGAAAGTGAAGTACTGTTGCTCTGTGATCAGCATAGGAATGGATGAGATTTCATTTATCTCTATGTCTGGGAGTTACTTGCATTTTAGCTGTTGTTCTACAATGTTTATATTTTCTTCTGTGGATGTGTGGGCCTACATGGATATAATTCAATAGATATCAGCTTTGCTGTTGGGGGAATGTTGATGTTCTTAATTTTCTCTATTACTTCTCCTTTGTTTTCGAGGCTTCTGTTGTTTGTGTCTGTATATGTTTTCTGTTGGAATATGTGCATGTGTCTCAGTTGTACGTAAGATAGGGCTTTCCCGAAGTCCACCACTGGCCGGACAGGGATAAGAGGTTTGTGGACCTTTGGAAGGGGCTAACGCTCTCTAACCAGGGAATACTAAGTCCAATTTAAGGTTCAGGGTGTCAACAACTACTCTTAAACGGAATAAGTTAATGGACGATGCAGTAAACCACTTAGAGCCGATTTAATAACAAATATTCGAATACAGACTCATACGTTATTATTCGTAGTGTTAACAACGTCTATAAAATTCACGAAATTTTATATACAGCACACAAGAAAATAACTTCTAGCCACACAATCTGCTCTACATTATACGCAGAGCTACGGTTCTTTAATATTTACACAGTCGGTGAGCAGAGAAGATTTTATCCGTGTGGCACTCACTACACCGAAATGTTATCACTAGCTTGAGGACTTGTGCACGACGTGTAAACAAAGCACATTGTAACACTTCCGTTATCAGTAACAAATATACAGTACTACCTCACTTTTACATGAGCTTTAGGCCTTGTAGACGTACTGACCACGTCAATAGGGGGTGCTGAGTTAGTGTTCAAAACGAAGTGTGCGTGCAACGTCCAGAGTTGGTAAACACAGTGTATAACATGTCATAGGTATGGAGAGATATGACAGAGCCGCCAACAGGATAAACAGATCAGTAGAGGAAGCTAGTCGTGGAGTAACTTTTCTGTATGAGAATCATTCACTACTATATGTAGCAAGAGAACTTGGCGTAAGTCAAATAGCAATATATAAGTTGTGGAAACGATACAACGGAAGACAAGCTGTTGCTAAGCAGCACGTCTCCCGTCTTAAAAGAGAAACAACAGCTGGTGAGGATCGCTGTCACGGAATTCTTGTATGGAGGAACCGCACGGGAACAGCCTGTGGACTAAGAGAGGACTTTCGCCTCGCCACAGGACAACAGTTAAGTGATCAAACAATCAGTGATAGACTACACGAGAAAGGGTTTAGATAGAGACTGCAGGATAAAACGCACAGTATAACTATCTTACGTAAACACAGGAGATTACGCTTTGTTGAAGACCACATACATTGGCTCTTAAGGCACAGGACAAAAGTGTCGTTTTGAGACAAAACTGGAGTGAACTTACGTGCAACTCATGGGTAACGTAATATAAAAGCTACAGTGTCCCCAGCAGTCAATCTCGGAGGAGGCGCTGTGATGCTGTGGGGAGGAATTACGCGATAACACAGCTGGGTGTAGTCCACAAAAGGAATAACAGAGATCTCGCGAGGAAGAGGTTCATCGGCGAAATGCTTAATCATCATGTACGACCTTTGGTACAAGATCATGCGGAAGAATCTCTTCTTATGCGAGATAATGTTTGTGCTCATGTGGCAAAATGTTACTTCGGTGACGCAATAACTGTGTTCTACGCTGCCCAGCATATAGCCCCGACCTAAGCGCAATTGAAAGTGTACGGGACTACCTGAAGAGAAGAGCTAGGGCCTATGAAAATCCTCCAGACCGCTAGAACAGTTACAGGGCGCATTAGTACAGAAGTGCCAAGAAATACCGAAAGATTTCATTTGAAATCTCATTCGAAGTACACTGTGTGATCAAAAGTATCCAGGCATCCCCAAAAACATATGTTTTTCATATTAGGTGCATTGTGCTGCCACCTACTGCCAGGTATTCCATATCAGCGGCCTCAGTAATCATTAGACATCGTGAGAGAGCAGAATGGGGCGCTCCGTGGAACTCACGGACTTCGAACGTGGTCAGCTGATTGGGTGTCACTTGTGTCATACGCCTGTACGCGAGATTTCTACAGACCTAAACATCCCTAGGTCCACTGTTACCGATGTGATAGCGAAGTGGAAACATGCAGGGACACGTAAAGCACAAAAGGCTACAGGCAGTCCTCGTCTGTTCACTGACAGAGACTGCCGACAGTTGAAGAGGACTGTAATGTGTAATAGGCAGACATCTATCCGATCGTAACACAGGAATTCCAAAATGCATCAGGATCCACTGCAAATACTATGACAGTTAGGCAGGAGCTGAGGAAACTTGGATTTGATGGTCGAGTGGCTACTCGTAAGCCACACATCACGCCGGTGAATGGCAACGACGCCTCGGTTAGAGTAAGGAGCCTAAGCACTGGACGCTTGAACAGTGGAGAAATGTTGTATGGAGTGACGAATCACGGTACACAATGCGGCGATCGGATGGCAAGGTATGGGTATGGCGAATGCCCAGTGAATGTCATCTGTCCGCGTGTGTAGTGCCAACAGTAAAATTCGGAGGAGGTGGTGTTATGGTGTGGTCATGTTGTTCGTAGAGGGGACTTGCAACCTTTGCTGTTTTTCGTGACACTAACTCAACACAAGCCTACATTGATGTCTTAAGCACCTTCTTGCTTCCCACTGTTGAAGAGCAATTCGGGGATGGTGACTGGATCTTTCAACATGATGGAGCACCTGTTCACAATGCGCTGCCTGTGGCGGAGTGATTACACGACAATAAGATCCCTGTAATGGACTGACCTGTACAGAGTCCTGACCTAAATCCTACAGAAAACCTTTGGGATGTTTTGGAACCCCGACTTCGTACCAGGCCTCACCCACCGACATCGATACCTCTCCTCACTGCAACACTCCGTGAAGAATGGGCTGACATTCCCCGAGTAACCTTCCAGCACCTGACTGAAAGTATGCCACCGAGAGGGGAAGCTGTCATGAAGGCTAAGGGTGGGCCAGCACCATATTGCAGCACTACCGATGGAGGGCTCCACGAATTTGTAAGTCATTTCCACATATTGTATGTAGAGACGCTGTGCTACCGTTATTGAAACGAGAGAGGGCAATACGGGGTGCTAATGTGCATCAAGTGCAACTTTTTTGCGTGCGGCAAGATCCGTTTCACGTTTGTGCTTGTTTAAGGTTTTCATGCTCAACAGGAAAGAAAACAGGTCTCTTCTAAGGGTTGTACTCTTTTCCATGCAGGAAATGGACAATTTTGTAAAGTAAATTTTTTTCTGTAAAAAGCTTATGTTTTGAAGATGACATGCGTATAAAATAATGACTTTTTTTGGGTGTTTCAAATTGTGTTCCTCAGTTTTTGCCCTCAACGTTTCTGTCTAGGGCTATGGAATTTGTAGACTGGTGTCTAAACATATGTCGCACCATCTCATTCATCCTTATTGTTTGTAATTTCTGCATATTCCTTTCCTCGAAGATTCTGTGGAAAATTTTCCCATTTATAACCTTATTCCCATCTAATTGTCAGCTCCATTTTGTAATAGTGAAAATTAATTATGTATAATTGAGGTAACGTCAGTATTAAAAACACCCAAAATGCATTCACATGTAATGAGTAACATTAATTTGCGTCTCTCTCTCTCTCTCTCTCTCTCATCTCTTGAAAACAAGGTATATGACTATTGAACTTTTGTCAGGTACTAACTGATAATCGCGGCAATTTGCAAATTTTTTATTTGAAACGAAATCAAAACAATATTATGTTTATAGTATGATAAGAAAAAAAAATTCGTTTCGCTGTAGCTCTGAAAATATGAAACAATCATACAAAGAATTATGCGTAATGTACAGATGTTTAAGTATAGCTGCTTCGCGGGTCTACAAAGCGATCTGTAAACGTTTTTATGGCAACGGTTCTTCATAGCTCTATGGAAGGGTATTGTTTTCACCTACAGCCGTTTGCGCTTACCAGTCGAAAGCCGTCGAAAGTGCAGATCAAACTGGCTCTGAGTACTATGTGACTTAACTTCTGAGATCATCAGACCCATAGACCCTAGAAGTACTTGAACCTAACTAACTAAAGGACATCACACGCATCCATGCCCGAGGCAGGATTCGAACCTGCGACCGTAGCGGTCGCGCGGTTCCAGGTTGAAGCGCCTAGAAGCACTCGGCCACACCGGCCGGCAAAGTGCAGCGAGATATTGTGGACTGCCTTAAGCTGGGGAAACTGTAGGAGTGTCTTGATAGTAAAGAACAATTGTTTTAAAACGTCTTGCTTCATACGACGTTTTTTCACATACCTCGATGTTTACAACGTCATATCTCTTGAAATCAGGGTCGTGAAGCAAGAAATGTGTGTCGTTTAATTCACTGCATATGTGGATACCGTCTGTGAAATATGTTGCGAATAGAGTTAGTAACCAAGAACTAATAAATTTAAAATTAATGTATGATGGGACAGGTTTTCACATGTCTCAGCGTTTATTATGTCATGTCTCCTGATCAATTGGTCATACAATGATATAATTTTCTACGTACATTCAGCGGCATATGTGGATACTGCATGTGGAATGTGTTGCGAATGTAGTAGCAAAGGCGTAATAAATTTAAACGTCATGCATAATGAGCCTGTTACGCACGCAGCTGAGTGTCTATGACGTCATACCTCCTGAACTTTGTGGTAACATCACAAAATTTTGTAGGTACGTTCAGTGGCATATGTGGATAATGTCCGTAAAATCTGTTGCGAATAGAGTTAGTAGCAAAGACGTAATAAATTTAAACGTCATGTATGATGCGGCAGTTTTTCAGGCATCTCATTAGTTGTTGTTGTTGTTGTTGTTGTTGTTGTCTTCAGTCCTGGGACTGGTTTGATGCAGCTCTCCATGCTACTCTATCCTGTGCAAGCTGCTTCATCTCCCAGTACCTACTGCAACCTACATCCTTCTGAATCTGCTTAGTGTATTCATCTCTTGGTCTCCCTCTACGATTTTTACCCTCCACGCTGCCCTCCAATGCTAAATTTGTGATCCCTTGATGCCTCAAAACATGTCCTACCAACCGATCCCTTCTTCTAGTCAAGTTGTGCCACAAACTTCTCTTCTCCCCAATCCTATTCAATACCTCCTCACTAGTTGCGTGATCTACCCATCTAATCTTCAGCATTCTGCTGTAGCACCACATTTCGAAAGCTTCTATTCTCTTCTTGTCCAAACTAGTTGTCGTCCATGTTTTACTTCCATACATGGCTACACTCCAAACAAATACTTTCATAAACGACTTCCTGATACATAAATCTATATTCGATGTTAACAAATTTCTCTTCTTGAGAAACGCTTTCCTTGCCATTGCCAGTCTACATTTTATATCCTCTCTACTTCGACCATCATCAGTTATTTTATTTCCTAAATAGCAAAACTCCTTTACTACTTTAAGTGTCTCATTTCCTAATCTAATTCCCTCAGCATCACCCGATTTAATTTGACTACATTCCATTATCCTCGTTTTGCTTTTGTTGATGTTCATCTTATATCCTCTTTTCAAGACACTGTTCAACTGCTCTTCCAAGTCCTTTGCCGTCTCTGACAGAATTACAATGTCATCGGCGAACCTCAAAGTTTTTATTTCTTCTCCATGAATTTTAATACCTACTCCAAATTTTTCTTTTGTTTCCTTTACTGCTTGCTCAATATACAGATTGAATAACATCGGGGAGAGGCTACAACCCTGTCTCACTCCTTTCCCAACCACTGCTTCCCTTTCATGCCCCTCGACTCTTATGACTGCCATCTGGTTTCTGTACAAATTGTAAATAGCCTTTCGCTCCCTGTATTTTACCCCTGCCACCTTTAGAATTTGAAAGAGAGTATTCCAGTCAACATTGTTAAAAGCTTTCTCTAAGTCTACAAATGCTAGAAACGTAGGTTTGCCCTTCCTTAATCTAGCTTCTAAGATAAGTCGTTGGGTCAGTATTGCCTCACGTGTTCCAACATTTCTACGGAATCCAAACTGATCTTTCCCAAGGTCGGCTTCTACTAGTTTTTCCATTCGTCTGTAACGAACTCGCGTTAGAATTTTGCAGCTGTGACTTATTAAACTGATAGTTCGGTAATTTTCACATCTGTCAACAACTGCTTTCTTTGGGATTGGAATTATTATATTCTTCTTGAAGTCTGAGGGTATTTCGCCTGTCTCATACATCTTGCTCACCAGATGGTAGAGTTTTGTCAGGACTGGCTCTCCCAAGGCCGTCAGTAGTTCCAATGGAATGTGGTCGACTCCGGGGGCCTTGTTTCGACTCAGGTCTTTCAGTGCTCTGTCAAACTCTTCACGCAGTATCGTATCTCCCATTTCGTCTTCATCTACATCCTCTTCCATTTCCATAATATTGTCCTCAAGTACATCGCCCTTGTATAAACCTTCTATATACTCCTTCCACCTTTCTGCCTTCCCTTCTTTGCTTAGAACTAGGTTGCCATCTGAGCTCTTGATATTCATACACGTGGTTCTCTTCTCTCCAAAGGTGTCTCTAATTTTCCTGTAGGCAGTATCTATCTTACCCCTAGAGAGATAATCTTCTACATCCTTACATTTGTCCTCTAGCCATCCCTGCTTAGCCATTTTGCACTTCCTGTCGATCTCATTTTTCAGACGTTTGTATTCCTTTTTGCCTGCTTCATTTACTGCATTTTTATATTTTCTCCTTTCATCAATTAAATTCAATATTTCTTCTGTTACCCAAGGATTTCTAGCAGCCCTCGTCTTTTTACCTACTTTATCCTCTGCTGCCCTCACTACTTCATCCCTCAGAGCTACCCATGCTTCTTCAACTGTGTTTCTTTCCCCCATTGCTGCCAGTTGTTCCCATATGCTCTCCTTGAAACTCTGTATAACCTCTGGTTCTTTCAGCTTATCCAGATCCCATGTCCTTAAATTCCCACCTTTTTGCAGTTTCTTCAGTTTTAACCTACAGGTCATAACCAACAGATTGTGGTCAGAGTCCACATCTGCCCCTGGAAATGTCCTACAATTTAAAACCTGATTCCTAAATCTCTGTCTTACCATTATATAATCTATCTGTTACCTTTTAGTGTCTCCAGGATTCTTCCATGTATACAACCTTCTTTTATGATTCTTGAACCAAGTGTTAGCTATGATTACGTTTCTCATTAGTTATGACTTCATATCTGCAGAACTATGATAAGTACGTGGTTGTTACCCCCACGGCGACTGTTGTCTAGCACTAAGGGCTATGTGCACCAAGTGAAATTGAAACTGATCCAGTAGTTTAGGAGGGTATGTGGAACAGACACACACACAAAATCCACATTTATAATATGCATGAATTAATCAATAAGTTACTAGCTAAAGAAATTATAAACAGAGCGTCCTTGAATCACGGTCGTACTGTTATTTTTTACGTCACACAACGGAACCATATACGAGCAAGCAAGCTTATTCGTTCTACCGGTACCGAAACTGAATGCGAATTTGCCACAGTTTATTTATTACCGCACTCTCCGGATTAGCCCCGAGCGTCCGCCGCAAAAAGCGAAACGTTAACACCAGAACAGGCGAGCAACAAAGTCAGCTGGCGGGTGTGCGGCACGGGTCATTGCAGCTTTCTGCAGGCGACCCGGCCTCGCCGCTTTGATGTCCTCTGCTGGCGTTCTTATTTCGCCGCTGACACGAGCCATTGCATTTAATTATTGGCACTGCGATTCATTAGCTCCGCAAAACAACGCCTTCGTTTGTACCGACTGCGCGGCAGCGAGTTTCCAGTCAGCGCGCGCGTGATGCACTTAATAAAGCACGCTCCCACGTCCGCCGGCCAATCAGACCGCTGATCGCCGTGAAATCTCCAAACGAGCGACGCAGATTTCCAGCAAAGCCCAAAGAGCGCCGGCTCCAAATATATTCAACAGCTTTTGCCGGCTCTATGTTGCGCTGCGCCGTGGCGTTTAGTCGCCGCTCGCTCGTGATAAATTATACCGTAATTTCCATTAAAATGTCCATTTGTAGGCGCAGTGTGCGCAGTCTGGCACCACATTACGAACTACACAGCTGCAAGTTAAGAGCTACTTTGTCTCCAGCTATTTTGTTTCTGTATTGCTATTTCCGTTTGACAAGTCTATTTACGATTTGAATTTTGTTCTGCAGTTTCCCGTAATTTCCAGGCGAAAAAAACTGTTTACTGATTTTGTGTAACAAGACAGAAAATTACTCAATAAGCTGCTGTCATGTGGGCAAAAATGCGTCTGTGAAAGTCCAATGCAAATTAAATTTTATCAGCCATCTACGTTACGTGCGTTTTTGGCTCTGAGCACTATGGGACTTAACATCTGATGTCATCAGTCCCCTAGAACATAGAACTACGTAAACCGAACTAACCTAAGGACATCACACACATCCATGCCCGAGGCAGGATTCGAACCTGCGACCGTAGCGCCTAGAATCGCTCGGCCACCGCTGCCGGCACGTGCGTTTTTGACATACCACTACTGTAGTTTTGTTAATTGTATCAGTCTGTTCAGTATAAGGTTTCGTGACACAGGATATCAGAGTGGTCTTTTATTTTATTAAAATTTCGTGACATATCATGGATCTAGTTTCTGAGTAATTATTTTACCGTGAGTGAAATCAGTTAACTCATTTATATATCCTAAAGATAAGATATGAGATGATTTTTATGGTTCTGTCCTATCAGAGTCAAAATAATCTTGGTTTGTAACTATGGAGCGTATCAAATAGCTGTACTAATGTTCATGACGTATTTTTGTAAATAAACTGTGTTACAAAATGATCTTTATTCTAGGTTTTATGGTTCTGTCCTATCAGAGTCAAAATAATCTTGGTTTGTAACTATGGAGCGTATCAAATAGCTGTACTAATGTTCATGACGTATTTTTGTAAATAAACTGTGTTACAAAATGATCTTTATTCTAGGTTTTATGGTTCTGTCCTATCAGAGTCAAAATAATCTTGGTTTGTAACTATGGAGCGTATCAAATAGCTGTACTAATGTTCATGACGTATTTTTGTAAATAAACTGTGTTACAAAATGATCTTTATTCTAGGCACCGCATTTCGCAGTCACATATCGTTCTACAGTAGTCACAATGCAGAGTTCATAGCAAAGAGTTGCACGTTAACGCTCTTAGCACAAAGTAAGAAGGAATGAAATTTGTGCTCGAGGAAAGATCAGTAATGAAACAGTCAATCCATTCTTCAACATCGAACAAACCCACACAATTTTATTTTAAGAATAACCACGAGGAGCGGAAGATGATGGCCAGCAATTCCCTACAAGAGCCAATATTGATCAATATAAAGCAAACATTTAAGTCACAATTACTTGTAGCCTTTGTTCTCGAACATTCCTTATAAAGTGTAATTAATATTCAATACCATTTTAACAGAATGCACGTACGAATTTTAACTGCGTTGGTCATATGAGAACGTATACGTTCAACAAAGCGCTTCGAGGCACAGCTCATCGTCAAGCAACAATTCGGTATATATAAATATGTTGACAAGCTAAACTGGAGAAATAACTAACGTTATTTTCTATGTACTCTTGCTGACATCTCCCTCCTGTCAGCCCTGGCTGGCTTGCTTGCTTAACGAATGTTGGATGGACAGATTACAGACCAGTGCAAATTTAAGCTTGTAAATATTTGTGTGATAGCTTGTACCTTGGGTCTTCGTACTAGATCTAATCTTTCCTCTGCAAACAAGTGTGAATACGGAGCAGAGGGAAGGTAAGTAGGCATTCGTCCCGTTGTAAACAAATAGCCATATCACGATGAACAGTTAGTCACATTACGTAACTTAGCACCACGTACAGTGCAGAAACACTCAGAGGTAACTGTTTGGCTGATTAATGGCAAAACGACTAAATTTTTGTAGAAAGATTTAATAAATTTTAGCTTGGATGGACTTTACAATGAGCCTAAACCTAGCTGTAATTCGATATATTTCTGTATGAATTTAGCACCAGTTTTTGAAAGTATATTTCCTAAAATGATAATTAAATATAGTAATGGAATGTCGTTATAGAAAGTTTTGATCACCATACCACACAGAATACCTTACCAACCACTACAGAATATGTACAAAATTCGTGATTGCTTGACACTAACACAATGAACAGTTTTTTTTAAAAATACGGTATTAAAGTGAAACTGAATGAAATGTCCAATAGTCCGCTGTAGCTATACTTGTTTAAGTCCCTTATGCAGCCACGCAACCGGTTTCCCAACTTCTCATCTTATGGTGTAATATTTTAAAAGCTATGTCATTGGTTACAGAATGCCGCATTGTAACAATTGGCATGGCTAGGCAGTTCGCAAATTAACACAGACATGACTTTCATCATTGATGATGGTCTCTTTAACATTTGACGTTTGTTTTTTATCGTCTGACGAAAGCTAAAATCTTTACCTAGTTATTACACTGCGGCATTCTGTAACCTATTACATAGGATTTATATTTAAAACAGAAGAAGTAATTTAAAAGTTGAAAAGCTGGTTATGTCGGCTTATAAGTAACCTGGACATTTCATTCAGTTTCATTTTAATAGTTTTAACAGCTGTATTTTCTTAAAAACTGTTCATCGTATTGTAAGGTTATGGTTACTTGGATTCTTATTCTATGACTGAACACAACTGTGTAAGCTGTAACGACATTGTTTAATACTGCAGTTTTGTTATGGAAATACACGTGTTTACACAGTTTACAATGCGACAATGTTAAGACAGTTGTCAACATGATGCATCTCGGCCTCTGAAAGTGAACTAATCCTAAACACAACAGTATTAAATTTTAAGTCGCAGAAAGTTAAATAATCGTAAACACAAAAATATTAAAGTTTAACTAGAAGTTCCTTTATAAAATAGCTCTTACGATTACTTTATGATGTTGGCCAGTACTACGATAAATCATCCGATTCCGGTTCGAAGTTCGGTACTACGTTTAGGATAACAATCAAGTCTATGGAGGATGGTTAGTTTTGTGATAAGTCGAGCAAAAGATTACTCAAGGTTGCCCGAGTTACAGTGGACGCAAGATAGTGAACCAACAACTTTACGCCTCTGCACGCGGTATTTACCTTAGTTGCGATGAGGTGTCGTCTGCCTGGCTGCTCTCGCCCTCTGAAATTCTTATAACACTAATTAAACATTTGCTGAATTTTCCAGAAGAAACTCTTCCTATGTTTCTCGATATGCGAGAAAACATGAACTCATTCCTAGTCTCAGACTAGCAGAAACTCTTCCTATGTTTCTCGATATGCGAGAAAACATGAGCTCATTCCTAGTCTCAGACTATGGCGATATACACGTGTATGGCTAGAGCAGTGGGCATATTATAATGCGCTCTCAGTTCTCGCAAGAACAATTAAGAAACTGACTGGTTCGTTTTTCCACAGTTGGAGCTCAGCGATGCTACAGCTAATTTCTAGCAGGAGGTCATCTGCTGTGAACGCAGAGTTAACACAAATTTCTCCTGTGTGACGTATAGAGCATTATACGCTCCATTCTACACTTGACGCCAATTCAGAAAAGAATCCCTGAAAATATCTGTCTTGTCTTTCTCATAGCCGAACTGTCTCCCCACCTTGGTTCTTTAGTTTTCCACGTCACAGCTTTTTTCGACCATTCGCTGGTCAAGTGATCAACTGCATCACTGGTTTTGTTCGTATCCATTTGGAATTTCGAAACGTAGTTTTCTAAAGCTTCTTTCTGTCCTACTTCTGGTGGCCCGTTACTCGCTCTGCAGTATGCCTCATCTGTCCAGTCGCTGGCTCCCGCTGTGGGATGCCCCCCGTAACAGCTTTCCGTAGTGCCTCCCACGGTGTGGCCTCTGCATCTGCCTGTGCCGGCTTCCATACAAATCATTTTCTCTTGCTGTTTGTTTTACCTTCTGCTCATTGACATGTATTATACAGGGTGTTAAAAAAAGGTACGGCCAAACTTTCAGGAAACATTCCTCACACACAAATAAAGAAAAGATGTTATGTGGACATGTGTCCGGAAACGCTTAATTTCCATATTAGAGCTCATTTTAGTTTCGTCAGTAACGTGATCAAATGGTGAATTTTCACAATCAACATGTGTGGGCTGACGAGAATCTGCACGCAATTGTGCAATCACGTCATCAACACAAATTTTCTGTGAACGTTTGGGCAGGCATTGTTGGTGATGTCTTGATTGGGCCCCATGTTCTTCCACCTACGTTCAATGGAGCATGTTATAATGATTTCATACGGGACACTCTACCTGTGCTGCTAGAACATGTGCCTTTACAAGTACGACACAACATGTGGTTCATCCACGATGGAGCTCCTGCACATTTCAGTCAAAGTGTTCGTACGCTTCTCGACAACAGATTCGGTGACCGATGGATTGGTAGAGGCGGACCAGTTCCATGGCCTCCACGCTCTCCTGACCTCAAACCTCTTGACTTTCATTTATAGGGGCATTTGAAAGCTCCTGTCCGCGCAACCCCGGTACCAAATGTAGAGACTCTTCGTGCTCGTATTGTGGACGGCTGTGATACAATACGCCATTCTGCAGGGCTGCATGAGCGCATCAGGGATTCCATGCGACGGAGGGTGGATGCGTGTATCCTCGCTAACGGAGGACATTTTGAACATTTCCTGTAACAAAGTGTTTAAAGTCACGCTGGTACGTTCTGTTGCTGTGTGTTTCCATTCCATGATGAATGTGATTTGAAGAGAAGTAATAATATGAGCTCTTACATGGAAAGTAAGCGTTTCCGGACACATGTCCACATAACATATTTTCTTTCTCTGTGTGTGAGGAATGTTTCCTGAAAGTTTTGCCGTACCTTTTTGTGATGTGTTAATACCGTCGATTGAGTGTCATCCCTTTTGCATTACATACTTATTGGTAAATCTGCTCATTACCCTCAAAGTAAGTTAGGTGTCGTATTCACCTTCCCATTACGATGTATAAAACTATGTAAGGTACGAACTTGACATTCATTTATTCTACCACCTTACAGTATGAAGTGTGAAAATCATGTATACCTGTTTTGCTGTGGTTGTCACACTTTTAAAATTAGCTGTATGTACAAAATAGCCAGAATAAGTAATGACGCAGGAATACTTCCAAATTAGAAATAGTACTAGAACATGCAAAGAATTCCAGGTGCATGTTCAGCTTGTCTGATTTGACATATCAGACAACAAAATGAAGTCAGTAAGGAAAATGGTTGTAAGAGTTATTTCAATGAAAGAGAATTGGTGAGTTGCAAAAGATAGTTCATGAGTGGCAGGTAATTTTAGTAATTATCTTTTTAAAAGGAGATGAGAAAATTTTTGTTAATAACTCAGAAGAGAAATCAAAGCAGAACACTTAAGAAATAATACTGAGGACGATTAGTGAAATAACAGGTAATATCACATCTCCATCTGAAATGAGGACGATTGCTGTGACTTTAAAAAGTGAAAGTTCATTTTTGTTGGATAATATCTCTAATAAGAAACTAAAAATTGTGGCTTTATAATATGTAATTCTCCTAATCTCTTGTGTAATGCATTATTACTACAGGGTTATCCACAGAGACTGAAATACGCCGTTGTTAAGCCTCTTTATAAGAAGGATGACTCCAGAGGTGTCGATAGCTACTGAATAGTGTAATTCCTTACGTCACTTTCTAGAATTTTTGAGAAGCAAATGTAATCAAGGTTGTCAGGCACTTGTGTAGTGGTGGGGTACTTAGCCAATCTCAGTCTGGATTTCAAAAGGGCCACGCTACTGACTCAGCTATTTATACGTTTACTGAGCACATAATGAAATCTTTAAATGTTGAAATGTTAGCAGTACGAATTTTCTGTGACCTTTCTTGGGCATTTGATTGTGCCCATGATAACATTCTATTACAGAAGTTAAATCTTTAGGGCACCTGTAGCTGTTTAAGCTATACAAAGAGTTATGCCACACGATGAGGATCGGGAAAAAGTAAACTGTCCGCCAAAAAAAAGAGAGGCGTCCAAAGGCATGGAGAAACAAAATGAAATTTGATGTGTTGAGAGGTTATGGGACGTCAAATTTACAAAGAACTTAACACAATGAGTATAATTATTAGTATGATGCTACACCCCTTTTGGCCTACATGCATGTATTGAGGAAGATGGAAATGATGTCACACAGCTTCTGCAACCTATCCTGAGGCAAATTAGGTGGAAACTGTTGTAAATAGATCGTGATAACCCGAATACTGGTTGACATTCCGGAGGGCTGAACGGAAGGCCTCTCCAGTTCGTCTGACGAACTGGTTTCAGGCTCTGTCTCCGACTGATACTGATCTTCGTCCGGACACGGCTGCTTGTCCTGTTCCAGAGGCTGCCCCTCAGTCTTCAAGATCTGGGCAGTCGCAGAGGGTGGGCTTAATGGTAGTTGGGAGCTCCAATCTCAGGCGCGTAATGGGTCCCTTAGGGATATGGCTGCAAGAGAGGGGAAGAAAACCAATGTGCACTCCGTGTGCATACCGGGGGGAGTCATTCCAGATGTGGAAAGGGTCCTTCCGGATGCCATGAAGGGTACACGGTGCACCTATCTACAGATGGTCGCTCATGTCGGCACTAATGATGTGTGTCGCTATGGATCGGAGGAAATCCTCTCTGGCTTCCGGTGGCTATCTGATTTGGTGAAGACCGCCAGTCTCGCTAGCTGGAAGAAAGCAGAGTTCACCATCTGCCGCATCGTCGACAGGACTGACTGCGGACCTTTGGTACAGAGCCGAGTGGAGGGTGTGAATCAGAGGCTCGGACGGTTCTGCCACCGTGTGGGCTGCAGATTCCTAGACTTGCCCCATACAGTTGTTGGGGGTTCGGGTTCAGCTGGATAGGTCAGGAGTCCACTACACCCAACAGGAGGCTACACGGGTAGCATGGGTTGATGGGTTGTGTGGCGTGGACTGGGCGGTTTTTTTTTTAGGTTAGATGGCCTCGGCAAGTACAGAAAGGGCAACAGCCTCAAAGGGGGCGAGGCAAAGTCAGGACATGCGGGGACCAAGCAGCACTCGGTACGGTAATTGTAAAATGTCGAAGCTGTGTTGGTAAAGTACCGGAAGTTCAAGCGCTGATAGAAAGTACCGAAGCTGAAATCGTTATAGGTACAGAAAGCTGGCTGAAGCCAGAGATAAATTCTGCCGAAATTTTTACAAAGGTGCAGACGGTGTTTAGAAAGGACAGATTGCATGCAACCGGTGGAGGCGTGTTTGTCGTTGTTAGTAGTAGTTTATACTGTAGTGAAATAGAAGTGGATAGTTCCTGTGAATTATTATGAGTGGAGGTTATACTAAACAACCGAGCTAGGTTAATAATTGGCTCCTTTCACCGACATCCCGACTCAGCAGCGTTAGTGGCACAACAGCTGAGAGAAAATCTGGAGTACATTTCACATAAATTTCCTCAGCATGTTATAGTCTTAGGTGGAGATTTCAATTTACCAGATACAGACTGGGACAATCAAATGTTTAGGACGGGTGGTAGGGACAGATCATCGAGTGACATTATACTGAGTGCACTATCCGAAAATTACCTCTAGCAATTAAACAGAGAACCGATTCGTGAAGATAACATCTTGGACCTACTGATAACAAACAGACCCGAACTTTTCGACTCTGTAAACGCAGAACAGGGAATCAGTGATCATAAGGCCGTTGCAGCATCCCTAAATATGGAAGAAAAAAGGATTATAAAAAAGGGAGGAAGGTTTATCTGTTTAGCAAGAGTAATAGAAGGCAGTTTTCAGACTACCTAACAGATCAAAGCGAAAATTTCTGTTCCGACACTAACAATGTTGAGATGGAAAAAGTTCAAGGCAATTGTAAAATGCGTTTTAGACAGGTACGTGCCGAGTAAAACTGTGAGGGACGGGAAAAACCCACCGTCGTTCAACAACACAGTTAGGAAACTACTGCAAAAGCAAAGAGAGCTTAACTGCAAGTTTAAAAGCAACCAAAACCTCTCAAACCGAAGCTAAACAATGGCAAAGTTAGCGTAATGAGGGCTATGCGTGAAGCGTTCAGTGATTTCGAAAGTAAAATTGTGTGTACCGACTTGACAGGAAATCCTAGGAAGGTCTGCTCGTACGTTAAATCAGTAAGTGGATCAAAACAGCGTATCCAGACACTCTGGGATGATGATGGCATTGAAACAGTGGATGACACGTGTAAAGCTGAAATACTAAACACCTTTTTCCAAAGCTGATTCACAGAGGAAGACCGCACTGCAGTTGCTTCTCTAAATCACCGCATGAACGAAAAAATGGCTGACTTCGAAATAAGTGTCCAAGGAATAGAAAAGCAACTGAAATCACTCAACAGGGGAAAGTCCACTGGACCTGTCGGGATACGAATTCGATTCTACACAGAGTACGCGAATGAACTTTCCCCCTTTCTAACGGCCGTGTATCTCAAGTCTCTAGAGGAACGGTAGGTTCCAAATGATTGGAAAAGAGCACTGGTAATCCTATTTTTCAAGGAGGGTTGTCGAGCAAATGCGCAAAACTATAGGCCTCTATCTCTGACATCGATCTGTTGCAAAATTTTAGAACATGTTTTTTGCTCACGTATCATGACATTTCTGGAAACCCAGAATCTACTCTGTAGGAATCAACGTGGATTCCGGAAATAGCGATCGTGTGAGACCCAACTCGCTTTATTTGTTCATGACACTCAGAAAATATTAGATACAGGCTCCCAGATAGATGCCACTTTCCTTGACTTCCGGAAGGCATTCGATACAGTTCCGCACTGTCGCCTGATAAACAAAGTAAGAGACTACGGAATATCAGACCAACTGTATGGCTGGATTCAAGAGTTTTTAGCAAACAGAACACATCATGTTGTTCTCAATGGAGAGACGTCTACAGACGTTAAAGTAATCTCTGGCGTGCCACAGGGGAGTGTTATGGGACCATTAAAAATGGTTCAAATGGCTCTGAGCACTATGGGACTTAACCTTTGAGGTCATCAGTCCCCTAGAACTAATTAAACCTAACTAACCTAAGGACATCACATCTACCTATGCCCGAGGCAGGATTCGAAGCTGCGACCGTAGTGGTCGCGCGGTTCCAGACTGTAGTGCCTATAACCCCTCGGTCACCCCGACCGGCTATGGATCCATTGCTTTTTATAATATATATAAATGACCTAGTAGATAGTGTCAGAAGTTCCATGTGGCTTTTCGCTGATGATGCCGTAGTATACAAAGAAGTTGCAGCATTAGAAAATTACAGCGAAATGCAGGAAGATCTGCAGCAGATAAGCACTTGGTACAGGGAGTGGCAACTGACCTTTAACATAGACAAATGTAATGTATTGCGAATAAATAGAAAGAAGAATCCTTTATTGTATGATGATATGATAGCGGAACAAACACTGGTAGCATTTACTTCTGTAAAATATCTGGGAGTATGAGTACGGAACGATTTGAAGTGGAATGATCATATAAAATAAATTGTTGGTAAGGCGGGTGCCAGGTTGAGATTCATTGGGAGAGTCCTTAGAAAATGTAGTCCATCAACAAAGGAGGTAGCTTACAAAACACTCGTTCGAGCTATACTTGGGTATTGCTCATCATTGTGGGATCCGTACCAGGTGAAACGTCTTAGAAAAATTTTACACGACTGTGCTTAAACTGACACACAATATCTTTAGCGCAACGCAATCTGACTTCCAAAAATCCCTACGAAAGAATGGCCCTGACTAGCATTAATCTATACCTTTCACAAATCACTTACCTCAGAAAAAATCTTCGTTACTCGAACTACTGCAATACAGCGAGCACCACTACTGCCAGCTAAATAAAAGATTCTAACTACGGAAGGCACTAACTACTGATAGGCATAGTTAGCAAATAAAAGATTTTAATAGAGAACAAACAGTGTATTTACCTTAATAGTCAAAAAATATATGATAGTTCATGACATCCAGTCTTACAAATTACAAAACTCCGCCATCTCTCTCCCCACGTCCACCACTGCTGGCGGCTCACCTCCAACTGCGCAACGCTATGCGCTGTTAGCATCCAGCTGCCGCTGCCCGACACTACAATGGCGAGTATTACAACAATGCCAACCAGCCACAGACTGCACACGGCACAGCCAGTGATTTTCATACAGAGCGCTACGTAGCGGCGGCGTTACCAATAAAAAAAACTAAACAGCCTACTTACATAGCCCCCATGCTCCCCACAAAAAAATTTACAAGTTGTTTTGGGCAGTGGCCAATGCAGATTTGAAAATTTTTTTCATAATTACAATAACAAAGAAATGAAATGCACACACTTATCGATACAATGTTGGTCAAAAGCTAAAATTTTCTCACAGTCCGTATAGACAGTCCTGATCATTCATCACAGTAAAATAGTAGTGTTTTTCTCAAAGACTGAGCAATAAAAGAAAATGCACACGGAAGTAGTGGATTTCCATGCAGTCTTGAAGAAGTAGTGTTGTCCTTCCAATGAAAGACAGTGCTGACTCTTGACATGCAGACAGGTAATGGGCCACAACAGAGTCAGTCGACATTGAAGACTATCGGTAGGTAGGTCATCACAGAGCAGACCCACTGTAGTCCTGGTAGAGATTACGGTATTGGTGGGCCACCAGAGGTGCAGACCCACTGCAGTCCTTGTAGAAATAATGGTATTGGTGGGTCATCAAAGGTGTAGACCCACTGTAGTCCTTGTAGAGATGGCCAGCAGCCATCTGTTTGACTGTGCAGGCGCACAATCACCATTGAAGAGTCTTGCGGATAATATAGCAAGTCCATAACTACCACTTGTGCATTCACAAAAATTGTTTTTGAAATGTCCTTACAACCAGAAATGCTGTTATCCAGTCCCTTACTGAATTATTAACACACGTGCAAACACTATCAGTCACTACTTCTCACATATTGACCATATACTATGACCAACAGAAATGTGTGCAGTGAAATGTAATTTACAAGTTACTTAATTTGATAAACTGGTGTCAATTACAATTTTATAACATGAGAATACAATAACAAAGGTACAAAATACATCTTTAAAGAACATAACAATACAGATAACATTTGCAGTAGTACAGGCTTTACAAAAGAATCGAAATAACAAATTCATCGGTGTTGCAAAAATTATGACATAAGTACATACATAAAAGATCAGAATAATTATTGAAACATCAACTTCACACATTAGCATTAAAATAAAAGAGAATAAATAATGTCTAAAAATCAGAAAAATTCTACAATGTAAATATTATTAGCTAAACACATAAAGAAAGGAAGAACACAAATATACAAGAGTACACAACACATAGCGGAACAATAGAAAGGGAAAGGACAGGGTTTGTTTTACTGCAGTATGTTGCAAACAAAACTTTCTTTACTTCTTGGAGATCTCCCTTCGTTCTTCATTATTTCCAAAAAGTCCTATCTATACCTGATATCTGTACGTTTTTCGTATAACTTCTCAATGCATTTCTTCCAATCCATCGCAAACCATTCTCTTATATAGGCTACCCCCTCTTAAGCTAACTTAAATCTACTGAGCTCAGATGCTTAAGTAAGGGATGAGGCAATGCAGCAGCACAAAACAATTTACACAAACAGCAATGTTAAAAAATGGAAATTGGCAAAAAAAGGCAGCAATATTACAACTAATATAAGGCAATGCGCAGCAAACAAGAAAAATAAATCAGTAATAAAATTGGCTTAACCTAGTAATACAAAGTGACATTCAGTAGCACTATGAATGGCAAACAGCCGCAGCAAATGCTGTAACTTATACCTAAACATGACAAAGCTCAATCAGAAAAAATGTTACACTAAAGACAACAATGCAGATAAGGACAATGTCTATTCACATCTTAATGTCTATGCAATTAAAGTGGTGCACCACAAAAATTTATTGTAAAAAAATATTACCATGTACTTGAAAAGACAATTCTGTATGCAATTTCTGTGAAGGGAAATGTCTTTTTGTGCTACTTCGTTTTTTTAAGTACATCATAAAGTTATTATTTACTGGATCTGTAGGCATAAAATATTTATATTAGTACATCCATAAAATTTATTTTAACCAATGCTTCAGTGCAGTTAGAAACTAGATATTAAACAAAATGAGTAAATAAATGCATAAAGCAAGCCACATGGCATTTCTCTCAACTAGCAGGACAATAGCCATGAAATGTTTCTCGTCGTTTCATTAGGCATTTTAGTAAATATCATAAATTAAGAGCTCCACAGTGTAATCATATGTTTTCAAGTTTGGGCGTGTAGTATTTGCGATGCTTTCTACAAAGGAATCTCAATAGCGAGGATAATGGCCTCTTTTTTTTTCTCCACCTGTGCCTCTGACAGGCACACACTAATGGCTTTCTTTTGTCAGGTGGTTGTCGCGCAGCTGGGTGCCCACGACGCATTACATGCAGGTGGTCACTTAACTGTCTTATCGAAATATTTACGACACCAGTTTCCGCTACAGTGGCAGTCTCATATAAAAAAATTCACAGGTCAAGAATTTGCGTTACAAATCTGTAGAAACAAAATCCTGTAAATATAACAGTGTCCAAAAATTTTTGGCGGCCTTGTGATACATTCACGCGTATACACACATTTCATAACTCTTAAAGTACGATTCTTGGTTTCCAACATCCTTTTTCACAAACCAGAGTCCCTAACCACTACTCATTATTCCTTACCTTATTACACATATACATATTCGTCGACACTTCTTCAATATGTCATCATAACAGATACGTAGCATAACCAAATAACTCATATAGCATCAGCTTAAGCATACTTCAGCAGCAGAATTCACATCGTCGTCGTAATAATAACATCATAACACCACAGTCAAATTCTCAAAATCTCCGTAGCTTCCTCCAGTAATTTCAAAACCTTAATAGTCAAAATATATATGATAGTTCATGACATCCAGTCTTACAAATTACAAAACTCCGCCATCTCTCTCCCCACGTCCACCACTGCTGGCGGCTCACCTCCAACTGCGCAACGCTACGCGCTGTTAGCATCCAGCTGCCGCTGCCCGACACTACAATGGCGAGTATTACAACAATGCCAACCAGCCACAGACTGCACACGGCACAGCCAGTGATTTTCATACAGAGCGCTACGTAGCGGCGGCGTTACCAATAAAAAAAAACTAAACAGCCTACTTACACAGGTCGGTTTGACGGAGGAGATAGAGAAGATCCAAAGAAGACGACGTGTTTCGTCACAGGGTTATTTGGTAAGCGTGATAGCGTTGCGGAGATGTTTAGCAAACTCAAGTGGCAGACTTTGCAAGAGAGGCGCTCTGCATCGCGGTGTAGCTTGCTGTCCAGGTTTCGAGAGGGTGCATTTCTGGATGAGGTATCGAATATATTGCTTCCCCCTACTTATACCTCCCGAAGAGATCACTAATGTAAACTTAGAGAGATTCGAGCGCGCACGGAGGGTTTCCAGCAGTCGTTCTTCCCGCGAACCATACGCGACTAGAACAGAAAAGGAAGGTAGTGACAGTGGCACGTAAAGTGCCCTCCGCCACACACCGTTGGGTGGCTTGCGGAGTGTAAATGTAGATGTATATGTAGATACTGACACTGGGTGGATCAGATGCCCGAGCTGGTCCCATACCCGTTCTATCGGTGACAGAACATGGGATCTTGCTGTCTACGTGGTATCTCAACATTTTGTTAACAGTTCTCAGAGACACGTCCCATGTGTGGAGAGCTTTGTCGTGTTGAAAAACGGCACCACGATTAGAGGCAGCACATGAGGACACAGGATATCCGAGGCTTACCGTTGTGCAGCCAGAGTTCCCTCAATCACTACCATCCCTGAGTGGACGACATATCTAATGGCTCCCCAAACCATGAGCCAGGGGTAACACCGTAGTGCCTCGTCAAAACATTGGAAGAATGTGGCGTCTCCCCAGGTCACCCCTATACTCACCGGCTATTGTGATACTGAAGAGTGCAGAACTGCTGTTCATCGCTGAACACATTATGATGCCATTCATCAGCAGTTCATGCTTCCCGGTCATGCCACCACTCAAATGCAGGTGTTCATGTTGTAACAGCAGCACCGGGCGATAATTCCCTAGTCCAGCTACTTGCTAGTCTCCGATCAGCAGTGGATGATGCAGAATGTTGCAAGGAATTCACTGATTGTTCTCGGATGGCAGGTGGAGATGTGAAGAGGCAAGAGTATGCTTGGTGCACAACGAGACTACGCCTGCCCTTACGTTTTCATGGAGTGTAGTATCCGGCCAAGGCCACATCCAAATGTCCCACAAATCTGGGTACTGCTTGAGTCGACCCCCTGGCCAAATGGAGACGCACAATAAAGATCTTTAAAATTCTGTCAGGTTGTGATAACACTGTCTCACACGACTGTGCGGTACTTTCGTGTCCTTCACAGGGGACTCCCAACGTCTGACGCCGTTCACGCCCACGTCCCTTAAACGTATACCCCACTAGGCTTGGTAACAACACTAAACATAAAAAACACAAATACACTCTGGTGGCCGTTCTGCTTATCACTGAGAACTGCAACTCCAATCATTTACAAACTCGCCGATAATGTGTAAGGATACGAAGTTACGTTGACATCCAACCATGTTTTCTTCGTACTTTTTTCACGAATAGCGTACAACAAAAGTCCCACTGGGTTTGAGCATTGGTCTACTATTGTTCCTATTTTGCGTTGCTGTTCTGTTGAATCTGGAAACAATATTATTCCTATTCGCGAATGATGAAAGAATTATTGTGAAGCCATGCAAAGAAATATCAGTACAGAAATATTAAATAATGTTTAGTGTGAAAGTTACTAACTGGTTTTGAACGAATGGGCTGGCTTCCAACTCTGAAAGATCGCAGTTCATATAGATTTGTACTGTGAGAAGGATTCCACAGCCTGTTAACATAGTATACCAGAAAGAAATAATAAACAGGATAGAGCTTTTTAAGTTTTTGGTTTCCATAGAATGGGTTGAATAGAAACAGCGTGCCAACAGGAAGGAATGTTCTATGCTATCGTGGTAGAAGACATCATTCAAAGAGGTGTTTGTCTAGACTGGTAGCGAACCAATCTAAAACGGGAATTATGATGTTTGGTTTCCTCCACGACAGACATCAAATGTGGTGGTGAATTAGCTTACTTCGAACTATATCTGCAAGTACCAGTCTAAATTGTGTTGTTTTAATTTAAGCAAATGACAAGCTGATAGCAATTCCGTTTCTTTAATAAAATGTTCAGTTTTAAAAGACACTTTGATCTGACTTGCGTTTCAGCTAATTGAAAACTTGGGACTGTATTTTCACAATTTGAAATATAAGTGTTTCTTGAGAAGAAAACCGAGAATTCGAGGGAAATGGTGAACCTCTTGACACTGTTCTAAATCCAGGAGATTGTGCTGTAATTAAAATATATGGGAAAAATAAGCAGCAATTTAAATTGTATGCATACGAAACTTGTTATTTAGACGGAGAAAGTTATGCTTAATTTTTTTAACACGTTTATTTCAACCGATGGGGAGTCATTTTCTGTCAAGGAGATGTAGTTTGAAAGCTCTTCATTACTTCTAGATGGAAGACTTGTAGATTCAAAGACAGCATTCTTAAACATGGTGCCATTGTGTCATTGACTTAATGTATTAACAAACAAACCAAGGTCATCAGTGTAGTGCTACAATAAAGTAAATAGAGGTATAACAATTTGTTTTGGAGGACACAACAAGAAAACCATAATTCATGCGATATTTTTGGCATTTATATGGACTAAAACTTTTTTTTAAGCACGTAAATTTCATTTCTTGTTCTCCTAGATCCAAAATAGTCTTCGACATTTACATATTCACATCAAAGATCAATACATAGAAAAAATACTAAGATTAACCCTGCTGTTTTTCTTCACTCCCCTTTGCTGAGTGAATTGCTTTTTTTTTGTGTAATCAGTCATTTGACTGATTTGATGCAGCTGCCGCAGAATCCTAGCCTGTGCCAACTCTTCATTTCAGAGTTGCACTTGAAACCTACATACTCAATTATCTGATGAATGTATTCCAATCTCTGGGAACAGGGTGAACAGAAACACCACATCTTTATTTTTTAATTGTTATTTAAGCATGAGATATGTCCCAAATTTAATTATAAGTTAAAAGTTGGGCACAAAACCTGCGAGCCTGTGCAATTTCGATTTTCATATTTCTTTTTAAAATTATCATTTCTTTTCCTTTAATAGTTGAAAACTGTTTTTATTCACCTCATTTTACGGTACACATATTGATGAAAGAACTGACTCGGCGTATAGAACATCCAAAAAATCTCCGATGAAAGTAAAATCAAGTGGGACAACATTAAGAGTGCAAGGGGGATTTCACTGTTCAACGCAGATAAGAATGTGGATAGGTGGAAAGATTACACTGAAGGTCTCTATGGGGGTGGGAGAAAATATCTGATGTGATGGAACAAAAACTTGTAGTCGACATGGAAGAGATCCTAGAATCATAGTTAAAAAGGGTTTTGGAAGATCAAATACGATAGGAAGGAGAGATAACATTCCGTCGGAACTTTGAAATCATTGGGGAAGAGGAGAGGGAGGTGTGTGTAGTATCTATCAGACTGAAGACATACGACTAGAGTTTTGGCGAACTATCATCCACACAGTTCTGAAGACGGCAAGAACATGTAAGTGCGAGGACTTCCACACTATGAACTTAAAAATTAATGCTTCGAACCTGCTGACAATAATCTGTTAGATGAGGATCGGTTTGGCTTTATGGAAATGTAAACGCACCAGAGAGACAGACGTGGTGCTATCCTTGATAAAAGAGGAAGCAGCACCAATGTCCATCACTGAGATTACTATATTTATGGAAATTGTAATAAAAAAAACCTCAAACCGTTTGCTGGGTGCTAGTCTTTCGATTTGATGCCACTTAGGCGACTAGCGGGTCGATGGTGACGAAATGATCATGATTAGTACAACACCCAGTCCCTGAGAGGAGAAAATCTCCGACCCAGCCGGGAATCGAACCCGTGCGCTTAGGATTGACATTCTGTCGTTCTGACCACTCAGCTACCGGGAGCGGACATAACAAAGGTGACGAGAAAGAGTTAGAGAATAGGGAACTTTTGCAGAGCGGTTAAAATACGCTATTGTTAGCCTCTCCATATGAAAGGTGACGACAAAGAGACAATTACCCAGTCTTCATACTGAGATCTTTTCCCAGAATATCCGCAAAAGTATTGTACTCAAGAATAGTTTCACACTTAGGCAGAAACAATTTAATTAGCATATTCCAATTTGGATACCAAAAGGGTTTTTCGACTGAAAATGCTACTTATTCATTCATTCATCAAGCAGTGTAAGCCTTAAATAACAAAATGTAGCCTTTTGATGTTTCTTGTTTTCTTTCCAAGGTTTTTGAGTGTGCAGATCATGTTATTCTCTAGAAAAACTCAAGGTTTCTGGAATTGATAACTTTACACACAGCTGGTTTGAATCACACTTAACAAACAGAATGCAAAAAGTTGTGCTTAGTAATTTACGTAGTGTTCGAAGAGTATAACATTTTAGTGGCTGGGGAGAAATCACCAAAGTAGCCCCACAGGGTCCATTCCCATTCCTTAAATATGTGAATGACATTCCACTTAACATTCAGCAAGCTGAATCGGTACTTTTTGTGGACAATACTGGTATTATGATAAATCCCATCTTGGGGAAAGCAACAGAGGGAACTATATATGAAAATTTTCAAAGGATAATTTTGAAAAGAACGCACTACATTCAGTTCTGTACAACATATAGAGTCATACCAACAATTGATGTAGTACGTAGTCAGAGGTCAGTAAACAGAATAGAAAGCTCCAAATTTTTGCATGTGCATACTGATGAAAATTTGAACTGGAAGCAGCATATTACTTAGCTTCTTAGACAGTTAAGTTCAGCTATTTATGCTCTCAGTTTAATTGCTAGTCATGCGAACAAACAAATTAACATCCTGACGCATTTTGCATATTTCCGGTTAATAATGGCTTTCGGATAGTTTTCTCGGGTAACTTACCACTTAGAAAGTACTGATTGCATGAGTGCGAGCAGGAAGTTTAATATGTGGTATTCAGCTTCCTCTTCAAGGAACTATGCATGTTAAAAGTGCCGTCATTGTACATATGTGTATTCGATAATCTATCAGAATCTGAGAAGAATGGTGAGCTTCAGTCCTTCAGCACTAGTGGGAAAAATGACATTTCTTACCTTTATTACAGCTGTCAGTGACTCAGAAAGGAATACAATTAAGAAAAAAGCATTAATCATTGGCCCAATCACATAGAATGTCTGAGAGCTAACAAAACAATTTTTAAATGTAACCTAAAATCACTTCTTCTTGACAATTTCTTTTATTCTGTGGACGAACTGGTGACCAGTGTGTGCGCAAATGAAAAATAAAATAAAATAATTTTTTAAGTGTATTTGGATGAGTGGACTTAAAATAATATGTTCTTTATTGTCAACATTAATCATGTTAACATATCCTGTAAACTGACTCGCTCCATACTATTTCAACAAACGAATAGTCAAATGATCTATGGAAAATGTGACTAACAAGCAATGCATGACTCAAGGAAAATTACGACACGTTTGGGATCTGTCGACCGGGAAAAACCGTTCGACAATCTAAAATGGTGCAAGATGATCGAAACTCTGAGAAAAAATAGGAGGAAACTATTGAGAAAGACGGGTAATATGCAATATGTGCAATACATAGATTAAGCAAAAGGGAGCAATGAGGTTTATGACCAAGAAAGAAGCTGTCGCATTGAAAAGAGCGTACGTCAAGGATGCAGCCTTCATCCCCACTGTTCAGCCTATACATCGAAGAAGCAATGACGAAAATAAAATAAAATTTCATGGGTGGGGTTAAAATTCAGAGCAAACGATACCAAGTACAAGATTTGATGATGACATTGCAATCCTCAGTGAACGTGAACAAGAATTACAGGATCTATTGAATCGAATGAAGAGTATGATGGATAAAGAACATGTATTGAAAGTTAACCGAAGAAAGAGGAAATCAATCAGAAATAGCAGAAATGAAAATAAGTAGACGCAGTTAAGGAATTGGGCTAACTTAAAAAAAAGTTTTATGGCGGAGGAAGCACCTAGTACATACAAAGCAGACTAGCAGAGGCAAAGTGGGCATTACTGACCGAGAGAAGTCTATTAGACTCAAACATAGGCCATAAGATTGAGAATAAGTTCCTGCGAATGTACGTTAGGAGCATAGCAGTGTTTGGTAGCGCATCATGGTCTATGGGTGAACCGGCACAGTAAAGAATCAAAACGTTGATATGTGGTGCTACAGATTAAGTCGAGCGATGTGATAAAGAATGAGACGGTTCTCCGTAGAATCGACAAAGAAAGTAACATACAGAAAACAATGACAAGAAGAATAGAATGATAGGACATGTGTCAAGACATGAGACAATATCTTAGGTGGTTCTTGTGGGTGCTGTAGAGGGTGAAAACCGTAGACGGAGACTGGAATATATCAAATAAATAAATGAGGTCGTGTGGGACTACTCTGAGATGAAGAAGCTTACACAGGAGAGGAATTTGTGGATGGAACCTTCAACTTTGTATCTGAACAAGTTATCAATATGAGGCTAACAGGTTTTGCAGCACATGCTACTGCTGGACGGTGATGATAGCACACTGTGATTCTAGGAAAAATATGCCTCATATCGATTAAATGTATAGAAACCAGATGCCTCTGACGATGTGTCTCGTAGCCTTGAAATCAGCAATAACACAGTAAATCTCATCATACGACTGCCTCCCCACGCTCTTTACGACTCACAATTTAAATAATAGTTGTCAACTTTGGGGATACACAGAGCAGCGCCTATGCTGCTGCCAGTCCGCCCCTAATGGGGAACTGAAACTCAATCAAGAAAAAGGGGGGGGGGGGTGTACACAAGTCAATAAGTTAACTAATCCGCATATTTTCAAACGCCTGGAATTTTTAACTTTGACTTAGGTAAGTGTCCGTAAACTAAAGCGCACACAGCTAGCAATAGAGTGACGTATGCTAGGAGTCAGCCTCACGGATAGGATTCCATCAGAGGACATTAGAAGGAGAACAAAGGTTACAGATGTCCTTGAGGGAATCGCAATCCTGAAGTGGCGATATGTCGAAAACGTAACCTGATAAAATCACAGCAGCTGGACCTCTACAGTTGTACATTGGAGACCATGCGATAATAAGAGAGGCACTGGAAGATCCCAAAACTGATGGCTTGATGGCGTGAATCTTTGGCTGGAAGACGATGGTAGCGGGCGGCTCAAAATCGAAGACAATGGAAACATTTTGAAGAGGCCTATATCAGCAGTGGACTGGGATAGGTCGAAGATGAAGAAGAATATGTCGTATAGGATAATATTCTGGAGTCATATCTCACTCAGGGAGAAGCATTCATTGCACAAAAGAAAGTGGAGTTGCAAGCATCTCTTAAAGCAGCCAGGAATATTAACCACAGCCTCACAGTACATCTATTCATTTACAAAATTTGATATCAGCAATACATTTCCATTACTCAGTAACAAACATATTGACAAGTACACGGCTAGAAAGAAAAATTATCGGCATTGCCCTTTAATTAATCTCAGTGGACAGCTACTGCTGCACCATAGAGGCGTTCTTGAACAGAAATAATTAGTCACTTTTACAGAAAAAAGTGTAGGTGGCCAAATGCAGCCATATAAATATTTTTTCATTACTTTTACGTATACACTGGGTGTCCCTTCGAACAGTCGTCGGGCGCATTTTCTCAGGTGTTACGGAAGATACTTGCAATTTCGCGCCGGAGAGCGTTGATTTTTTCTCATTATGAGCAAAAGGATTTTAAAGCGGAATTTTAAGTGCCCATGTGATAGAGCTGTCCCGTATTAGTCTAGTGCGATATTCGTTTTATCGATATGCATTGAAGGAGACATTAAAGCGCGATGGATAATCCTACTCCAGCAGAGACAGGACAGCACTCTGGCCCGTGATGACTGCTACCCACATGCAGCAGCGCTGGAGTGTTAATGAAGGCACGGCCGCAGTTGCAAACTGGTTACGTCTGACGTCTCGTACGAGGAATATCGCGGCGTAATAAGTGTCGTCTAAGTTATATCGATCTCTGATAGGTTACACCGAGTTCCTATTCCACGCTTCTGAAGTTATTCACAAATGAGTCAAAAATCGCCCACTAAACAGCGTGTTTGTCCATGTGTGATACCAAATACAACAGTGATTCCGGTTCACATGGATTTGATACGTTATTGGTAGGTTTTCGCAGGTCTTTGGTTCGAAGTGTGTAAACACAAGTCAGGTAATTGCCGTAAATTATGGAATCGTGGGTTGTAGGTGGGGAGCTGGCGTCCAATAGTGTCCCAGATGTGTTGCGTAGGATTCATATCAGACACATTTGGCAGTCAAGACATCAACCTGAGTTCACCTTCACGATCCACACGCCGCTTTAACATGATTCTGGCCTTGTGACACTGTAGAGAAGCAAGCGCTTCATCTGTATATCTGCAGTGGCGACCCAGAGATCAGAATTTCTCCGTTACTCGGCCAAGGTAAAACCATCACTCCCTAAAGCGTGTCTATTCAGTTCAGACAAAGAATTGCAGAATTATCCGAAGTAAAATGAAATGCTTAAACATATTACAGTACTGTGACAGATTTCGTAGAACTATACTGATATTAAATCATTAGCGTTTCCGCAGAACACCTTAAAAACCCATTTTTTATAAAAAAAGTTTATGAAATATAAAAAACAGGTAGAAAGTATTTCTGTATTTAGGTCCAGTTTTATATACACTCCTGGAAATTGAAATAAGAACACCGTGAATTCATTGTCCCAGGAAGGGGAAACTTTATTGACACATTCCTGGGGTCAGATACATCACATGATCACACGGACAGAAACACAGGCACATAGACACAGGCAACAGAGCATGCACAATGTCGGCACTAGTACAGTGTATATCCACCTTTCGCAGCAATGCAGGCTGCTATTCCCCACGGAGACGATCGTAGAGATGCTGGATGTAGTCCTGTGGAACTGCTTGCCATGCCATTTCCACCTGGCGCCTCAGTTGGACCAGCGTTCGTGCTGGACGTGCAGACCGCGTGAGACGACGCTTCATCCAGTCCCAAACATGCTCAATGGGGGACAGATCCAGAGATCGTGCTGGCCAGGGTAGTTGACTTACACCTTCTAGAGCACGTTGGGTGGCACGGGATACATGCGGACGTGCATTGTCCTGTTGGAACAGCAAGTTCCCTTGCCGGTCTAGGAATGGTAGAACGATGGGTTCGATGACGGTTTGGATGTACCGTGCACTATTCAGTGTCCCCTCGACGATCACCAGAGGTGTACGGCCAGTGTAGGAGATCGCTCCCCACACCATGATGCCGGGTGTTGGCCCTGTGTGCCTCGGTCGTATGTAGTCCTCAATGTGGCGCTCACCTGTACAGCGCCAAACACGCATACGACCATCATTGGCACCAAGGCAGAAGCGACTCTCATCGCTGAAGACGACACGTCTCCATTCGTCCCTCCATTCACGCCTGTCGCAACACCACTGGAGGCGGGCTGCACGATGTTGGGGCGTGAGCGGAAGACGGCCTAACAGTGTGCGGGACCGTAGCCCAGCTTCATGGAGACGGTTGCGAATGGTCCTCGCCGATACCCCAGGAGCAACAGTGTCCCTAATTTGCTGGGAAGTGGCGGTGCGGTCCCCTACGGCACTGCGTAGGATCCTACGGTTTTGGCGTGCATCCGTGCGTCGCTGCGGTCCGGTTCCAGGTCGACGGGCACGTGCACCTTCCGCCGACCACTGGCGACAACATCGATGTACTGTGGAGACCTCACGCCCCACGTGTTGAGCAATTCGGCGGTACGTCCACCCGGCCTCCCGCATGCCCACTATACGCCCTCGCTCAGTCCGTCAACTGCACATACGGTTCACGTCCACGCTGTCGCGGCATGCTACCAGTGTTAAAAACTGCGATGGAGCTCTGTATGCCACGGCAAACTGGCTGACACTGACGGCGTCGGTGCACAAATGCTGCGCAATAACGGAGTGTGACGTCGGTTATTGTTGTTGTGCCACATACTTAATTAGTTTCTTCTGAAGAAATATGCAATTCATACCTTTGTACTGCTCCTCCTCATACATTTATATAGACATCCTCTAGGAAACAGAAGTAGGTAGTTTCGGTAGAGATTGCTGCTGTGATACACGTGGCACAAACTGCCAACGGTACATTATAAATGTGGTATTTTGAACTTTGGTCTGTTTCATGGAATAAATATAAAGCTCTGTTCGTTCTCAGTATTAAGCTACTGCTTTGCCATTTTTTTTAAATTTCTTAACTAAGTTATTATCGCTGTACTGATATTGATATAGTATTTCAGTGTTTATGCTGCTCAGAGAAATTGCTGTCAATCAGTATAGTTACTGCTCTACTCCCTCCAGACAATCGACCACCATATACATCGAGCAACAACTTTCTGTGATTGACTCGCGCTTTCAACAAATATGCCACCAGTCTGATCAGTCATTATACATTCAATCTCATACACACACCGACAAGGCAAACAGAACATATGAAGGGCTTATTTCAATAGTGGTACGAGTCCACTTTTGTTCAGTCTGAGATACAGAGCCCTCAACTTAAATGAGCGCTGAAAAATCTGTAGTTGAGATATCAGAAATATTCATGTATATACACTCCTGGAAATGGAAAAAAGAACACATTGACACCGGTGTGTCAGACCCAACATACTTGCTCCGGACACTGCGAGAGGGCTGTACAAGCAATGATCACACGCACGGCACAGCGGACACACCAGGAACCGCGGTGTTGGCCGTCGAATGGCGCTAGCTGCGCAGCATTTGTGCACCGCCGCCGTCAGTGTCAGCCAGTTTGCCGTGGCCTACGGAGCTCCATCGCAGTCTTTAACACTGGTAGCATGCCGCGACAGCGTGGACGTGAACCGTATGTGCAGTTGACGGACTCTGAGCGAGGGCGTATAGTGGGCATGCGGGAGGCCGGGTGGACGTACCGCCGAATTGCTCAACACGTGGGGAGTGAGGTCTCCACAGTACATCGATGTTGTCGCCAGTGGTCGGCGGTAGGTGCACGTGCCCGTCGACCTGGGACCGAACCACAGCGACGCGCGCTGAAAAATTTGCAGTTGGGATAACAGAAATATTCCAGTATACACTCCTGGAAATTGAAATAAGAACACCGTGAATTCATTGTCCCAGGAAGGGGAAACTTTATTGACACATTCCTGGGGTCAGATACATAACATGATCACACTGACAGAACCACAGGCACATAGACACAGGCAACAGAGCATGCACAATGTCGGCACTAGTACAGTGTATCCACCTTTCAGTGAGTACTAATGAGAAATAATATGTTCTGTGGTGGGACAGTTGTATACTGAATTACGAGTATATAAATCTAACTGCGAACTGGATTGTTTATTGTCCGTATTATAGCACTCTAATGTAGATACTATTTCTTTTAAGTGTTCTATACTTCACAGGCTCATTTCAGTAATTGCTTTTCTGTATTGAGTTACTCCTACTGCTACAACGTATTTAAAAAATTCAGTTGCCGTACTTTCTTGTGAATATCACAGAGGTTTGTAGAAAAGATGCGGTGTTATTGTTTTTCTGCTGCAAGAAAGACGTATATCTCAGATTCTACCTCTGGCTGAAGACGGTTGCCGGTAGCAGGATGCTGTATTAAAGTCACTGGACCGTGCTGCCGTGTCTCCTTTTCCAAATTTACTGAATCTCATCAAAATAACTTTATCAAAAAAGCAGCTCCAGAAAGCAGCTTGACAATATTTCACCTGCTTCAGAGAAAATTCCTGGAATTCCTGGAAGGGATTCTGAATAGGTATTTTATGAGAAACACAAGTGTTTATACCAAGAATGAACACAAAAACTATTATATTTATATGGTTGGCAGGGTGCACATTTATTTAAAATTTCACATTTCCCAAATCGCGAAACATGCCCTCACAAATAGTTAACAAATAATAACTTTTTTATAATGTGGGACCACATTCATAATATGATTGCGGCTTCAGAGTGCAAATTATCAAGTGTTTTAAGTGTTATAAATTGCCTAAGATGGCACACTGCTCTCCTATTCTCTTCCTTTCCCTTCTCTTGCGAAACTTAATCAGAAAATTAATTTCACTCTTTCTTCCGTCTTCTAGTCGGCTTCTCTTCATTCTTGATACCCATCCACAGTTTTTCAGTAATTTTTCTGTTAAGGCCTTCAACGCGTTCTGCTAAGACGTCATTACACAGTCTCTGACGATGCAATTTCTTTCACTGGAAAACTGTCAGAATAACATTCTCTCATCACCATCCTGTTTCAATGTTTTATCCTGCACTCGACACATCACGGTCTACATATTGCTTCAGAATATATCTTACTTTCACTCTGGTCGGTGGGACGGCTGGGCGGTGTGGCTGAGCAACGGGGGTAGGTGCCGAGGGGCGGTGGCAGGTGGGGGGGGGGGGAATCGCCGACCTATGCCACCGTCCAGGCGGCAGGTCTTTTGGGGCGGTAAAATCTTAAATGTTAAAAGGACGAATTACACAAGGCAACGAAAGTTCTATATAGATGTATAAGTGCGAGAATAAGTTATTAATACAGATCACCGATAAAATCTAGTTTCTTTTTGGAAACTGTCTATAGTACTATGACCGAGCGAGGTGGCGCATTCGGGAGGACGACGGTTCAATCCCGCGTCCGGCCATCCTGATTTAGGTTTTCCGTGATTTCCCTAAATCGCTCCAGGCAAATGCCGGGATGGTTCCTTTGAAAGGGCACGGCCGACTTCCTTCCCCATCCTTCCCTAATCCCACGAGACCGATGACCTCGCTGTCTGGTCTCCTTCCCCAAACCAACCAACCAACAGTACTATGAAACATATGACAGCAGGAGCCGTTGGAGTTGGCAGGGTTGCCTGCGTCGTTCAAAATAGCACAAACTGCAACTAGCAGTTTTGCCAACTCTGTTTCTACCACGCGCCTACACAACACTTAGAATGTATCCCTTCCCTGTACCCAAATCTACCAACCAACCCCATACGTTAGCTTGAAAGTCACCACGGAAGCGAAAAACTTCATAACAAAGAAACAGAGATAAATGCAATAAAGATAAATGGAAGCACATGATGGCCTAACAATTCCTTAAATACCAATAGGCGGAATCGCTGGGAAAAACACTTTGTAATAACTACAGAAAGAATAAGTAAACCACGCACTGTCCGTCACATGAAACAGCATTTTCAATCTGGACTCCCCCTCCCCCCACCACTATTCCCTTTCATTTGGATCTGCCATTAATACCATTTACGTAGCTCTTCTTCTGCTCACTGTTCTCTAAATTAACTTTTGCTGCGTCGTCTGTACAAGGGATCACAAATTTAGCATTGGAGGACAGCGTGGAGGGTAAAAATCGTAGAGGGAGACCAAGAGATGAATATACTAAGCAGATTCAGAAGGATGCAGGTTGCAGTAGGTACTGGGAGATGAAGAAACTTGCACAGGATAGAGTAGCATGGAGAGCGGCATCAAACCAGTCTCAGGACTGAAGACCACAACAGCAACAACTGTAACTTCTATTAATTTTTCTCTCATTATCTTTTCTTCTCGGTGCTGAAGCCATAATCAATAGATATTAATACTTAAAATGATACAAAACAACCTGTAAAATCACTTTTGGAGCTAAAGCAGCTAAAGTGCATGAAGTTTAGCAAGTTTCGTCGTATATGACACTGCTTGCGTTCGAAAAACTTTATTTAGCATATAACTGTTACTTTTCGCTACAGTAAATGAAATTACTTCCAAAACGCCCTGCTAAACCCGCAGAACAGGACAGGTACTTGAAATTGTGGAGAGGGGTGAAACTGACCGGCTGTCAGTTACACTGGAACACATACAACTTTATTTATCTGACCAAACATTACAGTACAAATTCTTGAACTTACTTATCGGCTGAATACGCCACACTATCTTATGCCCTAATTTAATTGCTTGTACAGCCCTCTCGCAGTGTCCGGAGCAAGTATGGTGGGTCTGACACACCGGTGGCAATGTGTTCTTTTTTCCATTTCCAGGAGTGTATATTTATCCAAATTGCCACGTAAGAACAGTGCCACGCTTCTGATAGTTCATCGTCTGCTTTCATGTTCGTAAACAAGATACGTTATCACCTTGTTTCAACCGTAATCGCTGACACGGTCCGAAGATCGTGGTGGGATTACCACGTTCATTCATTCATTCACAGTTCGCCGTTTGCACTTGCAACTATCATCAAACAAATAAATCATTTCTATATGCGTTAACACTGCTGTCCAGCGCTCTCAGAAACAAGGAGCAAAAGCGCTCTGAGTCGACTGTCGTTAACTTCAAAGTCGGTTCCAGTCTCACTGGACATTCTCTCTCGTACTTCAGATTGCTACAGTAAAACACCACTCGAAAATATAGAATAGAAACCAACAAAACATTTCTATAAATTCTCTTTATCTTACCATCTTCAATTAATAAATTGTCTTTTTGCTGCTAGTGGGGCCAACGTAACTGATCTCCTCCACCTACTGTCTTCACCTGTTTATCTAGTGTCTTCTTAACTCGTCTTTTCGGTACTTACGTTGGCACGGGATACACTCGGCAATGCCTCCATTCTACTTCTTCCACACTGAATACCAAAAGAATGTTTATGCCTGCTAGTAATTCTTTCCAAATAAACAATTTTGGCTCGTAACTACAAACTTAGCCTCCTGTACTTCCATTATGTGCTGCCTCTTGAGATCTGTATACTTGCTAATGTAACTTCCTGCTATTGCTAATCCCTTCACTTTCGCATCTCTTGTTTCACTTTGCCTCCTTTGTTTCTCCTAATCTTTGTCTTCATTCTTTTCTTCTCATTTTCCTCTTCGACTTCTTTCTTCCTCTTCCTTCTCTTCTTCTTCTTCTTCTTCTTCTTCTTCTTCTTCTTAATCGTCATCATCATTTTCTCTCTTCTCTTCACCCACTTTAATGACATCCTCTTCTTCCTCAAAACCATATCATTCTCTTCTGAAACCTTCACCCTCTAATTTACATGAATTCACATCTTCTCCTACTCCCTCTTCTTAGTGACATCTCTACCTTCATAACAACAAACAACAAAGCAACACTTCTGCCTCCTCCCTTTCCATCATCAACAGATTCTTCCTTCACACAGTCTTCCTATTCATCACTAACTTTTTCCCTTCCGAAATGTCACTACCATTTCCCCACCGACGTTTTTCTTCCACATCCTCTTCTTCGTGTGTCTACTTACATGTTTCTCCGTTTCCTCTGCCGGTCGCGGTGGCCGAGCGGTTCTAGGCGCTTCAGTCCGGCACCGCGCGACGGCTACCGTCGCAGGTTCGAATCCTGCCTTGAGTATGGATGTGTGTGATATCCTTAGGTTAGTTAGGTTCAAGTTGTTCTAAGCTCTAGGGGACTGGTGACCTCAGATAAGAACTCCCATAGTGCTCAGATCCATTTAAATTTCCTCTCTGCTTTTTTCCTTCATCTCCTTCCTCTATCTCTGCTTTCCCTTATTTCTTAAAATCTTCAACCTCTGTTTTCTGTTTTTGCTAACATATTTTCCAGCTCCCTTGCATCTTCCTCTTTATCTGTTTCTTCTCTTCTCTTTATTCAATAAAACGTTCTTTCTTACTAAAACCTTCTTCTTCCTGCGAAGTGTCTGCTTCAGTCTGTCGTTCTTCATATTTGATGTTTTCTAAACTAACATTTAATTATTCACAACAGTCGAATTTCATACAACTAGCGACCTACTCTCCGTTGAGCTCGTGACGTCAGCCCAATCAGCGTATCTGCTAAGTTCGGAACATTTTCTTCGCACGCTCCACCACTTTGTATGACATCACTCACTCCTATGCATCCGTTAGTCTCTTTGTAGCCTGCTACACAAGCTACCTCTCGGTGTCATTCGTTTTGGTATGTTCACTGCCCATTCTACTCTGCTGGTGATGCCTTAAAACATGCCATTCAGTCTTTACAATAGTATCCGTAGTTTTTATTCTGACGTTGATTTCTTACTGACTTGTAGTTATTGCATCGGTTTTTTAGCATATTTAAAGTCCCTGGTTCTGATTGTCGTTATGCATATGTGTAGCCCTCTACACATGCTCGCCTTCAATTTCCCTATTATCCTTCCGGTCACCTCTTCAGCTGTCATCATTGCCTTCCAAACTCCTGTTATTTCTCCTACTGTTTGGTCTTCTGTTATCGCCATTTGTATAATTTCCACACCCATTGTTTCCAGAGTTCCGTAAGGAATCGTGCATACCTTCCATACGTTGCTTTGGTACCCGATTATTATTGAAGCTGGTTTCTGGCTATTCAACTCTTCTCATAAAACTTTTCTCTTGCCATCACTTGCACTGATTTTGGCAGCATAGCTTCAGCAACCAATGACCGACATCACAGCCAATACCAACCCGCGATTTTTTACCACACAGTACATTATGCCAGATTTCATTTTTACAATACTGCTTGATTAAAGGGCAGAATATTTTATCCCCGCCAGCCCTCCGTCACCTATGAGAAGGCCGCGCTATGTAGCCGCGTGGTCTGGGGCGATTTGTTACGGTTCGCGAGGATCCCTCCGTCGGACGTAATCGCGATCTGATTGACATGCGTAATCACACCTCCATACTTATCAGGAGGTCCTAAACGAATAATATGGTCTGCTGCCGATTACGGGAAGCATGGAGTTCACGCCTGAGCCTCAGGACGTGGGCTAGCAGCGCATGTCAGGTGTTTCAAGAGTCAACTTCGCGTCTCAATATCTCGGGATGTAATGGGAATATTGCGATGCAATCAACGCCATTGTGTATGTGCTTTGTCATGCTATGGATTGCTGAAGAAAAAATATAGGAGGTCCATTTAAAAAAAAAAACATAAGTTTGTGTTAAAAAACACATATGCTTTCGTTTTAGAATGTTTCCAAATATGTACATTCATGGGCCCCAGCCCTACATTGATACCGGTGAAAGTCGTTTTCCAATAGCTGTTATTGTTCCAGATATATTTAGGGTGGACAAGATAGCTGGGACATATACCTCTGTAAGTTAGTAAGTAATAGGCAACGGAAATATTTATTGCGGTAGGTCATCATAAGGAACGTTACACTGTCTGCGGAGCTATGAACATAGTTTATTGTGTCATTATCCAAAGAGTTGCAACAAATAGATACAATTTTTAACTGGAACAATAGTTGTTTCTGTCATGCACTGGAATCAGTAACACCAGTTGTGTATACATCAAATTAAATTACATTCCTATCACGTTTAGTTTGGGAGCTACAACCCTTCGAATTTCCAGGGGAAGATACCACACACGCAGCGCATAACGCAACGCGCCTTCTAAAATGTGGTGCGGCCGAGTTGCAACGCCGCCGGTGTCACGGAGCGAGAAGCTTCCTCGATGCGCTGTTAGACAGCCGACTGTCTCCACACACGGCCGTATACCCGACAGTTCGAGCCACACAAACAAGCAGGGCTCATATAATACAGTTACTGACATCGGATGAAGATGGCATACACGAGCAACGATTACGTTGACATGTTGCTGATGCTCGACGAATGCCGACACGATGCCACTGAAGCAGCCATGACGTACACCGTGAGATGTCCTAGGTGAAGAGCTCCGGCAGCCATTACGTTCTTACGTGCCGAACGACTTCGGGAAACAGGTAGCTTGGTAATGCCCTGCAGTAACAAGCGAAGAACTGCAAGAAGTGAGGAGACAGAGGTGTTTGTTTTAGCTGTACCACACCACGATCCTCATGTTAGCTTACGAGCCGTTGCTGCGCTCGCTGGTGTCAGTCTCACATCTGTGTGGCGTATGGTACACGGCCAAAGGTTTACCCGCACCGCCTGTCACTCTGTCACTGACCCAGGAGCTGCATGGGAACGGTTTTCGTGCGAGAGTTACATTCTATGAATGGGCCATGCGCAATTTCACGCTGGAGTCTTTACAAGGTGTTATGTTCTCTGATGAGTCCACGTTCACAAATTACGGTGCAGTGAATGACCACAACGTGCACTAATACGCCGCAGAAAACCTCGGTGGGTACGACTCGTCGACCGTCAACGTAGGTGGTCTATTAATGTATGATGTGGAATCTTTGGGGATGAAATCATCGGTCTACACTACTTCCCAGGTACACTGACAGGCGAGTTATATCGCGCGTTTGTAGTCCACAGTATGAATGGTCTCCTTAAACATGCGTGCCTACACACGAGAGTTCATATGTGGATGGAGCACGATGGTCACGCAGCCCATTCTGCGCGTGCTGTTGTGGAAGAACTAAACAACAGGTTTGCAGGAAGGTGGTTGGGCGCCATGGTCCTCATTCATGACCCGCAAGATAGCCCCATTTAACACCATTAAATTTTTTTGTGGGCATACCTAAAGGAACGTGTTTATGTCACTGAGCCCACATCGCCAGATGATCTAAAATCGCGCATCGAAGACGGATGTTGCTCTGTGACACCAGCGATGTTACATCTCGTCCGCAGATCCTTTAGAAGGCGCATTGCATTGTGCATTCATGAACATGGACACACATTTGGACATCTCATTTAAATCAACTTCCCACCGCCAGAACATCCATCATCCACCACACAGACATGTATTATGTACAGTGTGTGGTATCTGCCTCTGAAACTTTGAAGGGTTGTAGCTCCCAAATTAAAAGTGATACGAATGTAATTTAAATTGATATTACTGGTGTTACTGATTCCAGAGCATGATAGAAACAACTATTGTTCCATTTAAAATATTATGTTTTTGCTGTAACTCTTTGGATAATAACACAGTAAACTATGTTTATTGCTCTGCAGACAGTGTAACGTTTGTTATGGTGACCGACAGCAATAAATATTTCCGTCGCGTATTACTTCGTAGCTTACATAGGCAAACATATTCAGTGAAACACCCTATATATATATATATATATATATATATATATATATATATATATATATATATATATATATATATAAAAACAGTAATTGACGAAAACTGTATTTCTTTTTTTTATTATAATTTCTTATGGTGGTCATTAAGTACCCCTTTTGCGTTGTACATGTTACTGAAAATGCTTTGGCATCGCTATGATTTGTAATAGTATTCTCTACTTGAGGTATATTAATAAGCTGATTAACTGCACAGTTTCTCCAATTGAGAAATCAAATGGAAAAGTAAAACCAATCGAATTGCGCCCTTTCAGCTAACAAGAACAAAATTAAGTAAATAAATTTCCCATCTGACATTTTTTCCGGGACTACACGGAAGCCTTTTACCCTTGCACCTGCCCTCCGAACGCTCTGTGTCACAGGACCTCAGTTTTCGGCAAGTTAACTATGTACAGGAGCATCTTACAAGGCGTCACGTACAAGATCCACCCTCGCTAACGGTTTCAACAACTAAACAAGACACAATGCATAGTGCGAGAACTCGTCACAAACAGGAGTATTCATTACTTACAGTCGTCAACAGGAGCGCACACTTGGTTTGATCGGGTTACGCAATTACGGATCACGAAAGACAAACCGCAGATCAGGGCTGCTGTCCTCGAGGACACTGCAGTGAGCGCGCTAATTGATAAAGTCAACACAATTATCAGACTGCAGTGAAATACGTTTTCTGTTTGGGTAAAAAAAGGAGGACACTGGAAAAAGGGCGGCAGGGCGCCGGTGTCTATTTTGCAATCATGCGCGCGCGGCCGCAGCGGCGACCGCAGCGCAAACCGCACGCCAGGAGAGCGAAGCGGGCGCGTGCCGCTGATGCCTGCCGTTTTTAACTGCAGCTTAATTATGCGGATCACTGGCTAAACGAACCAACACGTACGCGCGGTGGGCGGCGGGGCCGCTTTGTGCTGGCCCGGGGGGCCGGAATAGCTCCGCATTTTAAGCGGCGGGCGCAGCGCCCTTGTGTGCGCCATCATCGCGCGAATTAATAGACCGATTTCGAACCGGGCCCGCTCTCCGCGCGAGCGCACACACGCTCGCACCGGGCCGATCGCACGGCGGCTGCTGCGCCGCGTCCACAAAAACAAACGACGGCGCGTCGGCTTTGTGCCGGCACGATCCCGCGCGGTTATTCGTTAAATGTCAGAATCGATAGCGCGTGACCGTCACTAGCCGACCACCGGTGTAAATTCAAATGCGCAAAAACGGTCTACGGCTCTGTTTGTCCGCATTCTCCCCCCCCCCCCCCCCCCTCCTCTGCTTATCCTTTTTTTTTCTATATTTTCACCTGATCTTCATCCCTGGCGCCGCCCGCCCTGCTGCTGTTGTTGGCCCAACTGCCATCGGATTACGCGTTTATAAAGTTTTAATTGATCTCGTTTCACGCTCATATCGGATTAATGCGGGGCGGTGGGCGGCGCTAGTTTAAACTTCAGCAATGGAATTACAGTGATCGAGCGGGTCCGGCAGTGGCCGGGGTAGGGACGCTGCAGTGGCGGCTTCCCGCCGCTTTTGATGGCGCTGTGCGGGGGCGTCGAAACGCCGCCCCTCGGACGGGCTGGTCTGCCAGCCCACAGAGCAAACTTCTGCAACATTCAGGTGGGAGGCCACGGTCGCTGCTTGATTGCCAGCTGTCGGGTCGTTTCCAGAGCCACTCATCCGGCTGGAACATAGCTCGCTGAACAAAACTAGTAATTACACACTCACTCACATATCCACATATATCGAAATGTAATTACCAGTAATGTCCTAATCTGAGTGCGTGAGGGACGGGAAGCTAATCGAATTATAAAACAGGGAGAGAGGCAGTAATAGAGAACATGACAACTATTCAGTTGCCAGACAAGAGAGAGCGCAAGCGGAATAATAAGCTTGAAGAAATACTTCACTGAGTTCTTGCCGCTTCAGATTTGTCATCCACAAGCTGATAACGACTTCCTCCGTCGTCATCTTCCGGAGATTAGACTTCAGTAGACTATTGGGTACTTGTATCGCATGGAACTGGGGACCTAGAAACGACAGAGAGGCTTCGTTTCCGCTGTAGCACTCAGTATTTCACAACCCCACAGCCGGCTACAGCAGTCCCACCGCCGCCCCACATTGAACCCAGGATTATCGTGCGGTTCATCCCCCAGTGGATCCCTCCCCCCCCCCCCCCTCCTCTCCGGGAACGTCTCACACCAGATGAGTGTAACCCCAGTGTTTGCTTGGTAGAATAATTGTGGTATACGGGTACGTGGAGAAGGTGTTTCCGTAGTAATCGCCGACATAGTGTAACTGAGGCGGAATAAGGGGAACCAGCCCGCATTCGCCGGGGCAGATAGAAAACCACCTTAAAAACCATCCAAATACTGGCCTCATACCGGACCTCAACACTAATCCGCCTGGCGGATTCGTGCCGGGGACCGTCATGCTTTCCCGACCGGAAAGCAGTGCGTCAGACCGCATGGTTAACCGGGAGAGCTATTAGGTATTTTATTCCGCCGAATTATGTCTTTCAGAAGTCACAAACTCACGGAAGTTCCATATTCTATCTTTCTAGCATGATGGACGAGTATTTTACTTTAAAGAAAAGAATTCTTGAAAAATTAAACTCTGATTATTGTTAAAAAAAGGCTGTGCAACAAAAGAAGATTCCAGCAATTCTCTTATTACACAAATTTCAGGCATTTCAACTAACTGCGTAATTTGAGACATAATGGAAACAAAGAGGTCAAATTAACACAAATCATGAATATTATTGGTTATCTAAGGGACAAACATTTCTTTCAATTGATAGTTCTGACAAAGAAACATTTCATTCTTGTACGTGCATGTTCCTCCAATGACCTTCTCCGTCACTACAATCAATAAAATAGCTTTATCAACAAGTTTTCATCTCCATAATAAAGTATTCCAGATAATTTCTCGCAGATTAACAAATATCAGATCACTTCACTGGAACTCAACAGCTCACTACTGCGCCACGAATAGGAATGCCCAGCGCTGCACAACAGATTGGCGACTAGTCGCCCCCACAAATTACATTAAACACAGAGTCCAGGATCTTACTCACTTCTAGTGCAACGCGCTCGTGCATCTTTGCCGCATTACTGTATTGGTGAATTATTTATAGTGTCAGTAAATATGTGGAAACCTTGCAGTTTCTTCATGAGACTTTGTGCTGTAATAACAGATTTGTCGAAATCACGATACTTAATGTGGTAACAGAGAAATCAGTTGAGTCATTCACCATCTAACGAAATCACCAACGCCAACAATGTCCTTCAATAGCAGACATACATAATCTCTCGTGGTACATGGAAGTTCCGTGACTTTGCACTTACACCGAAATAAGTTCTGATCGCAATTTGTAAGGTGCCACTGGAGAGAGACGCTTCGATAGTGAATGTTTAACTGAATATATTTTTGTGACTCTCTATACTCAGGCTGATTTTTTCCACTACGTACAAACCGAAAAGCTCTAATGAAATTATGTCCGGCAATGCATGATTTCCATGCTAGAGACAATTTATTCACTTTCATTGGACTCCGGACTAATACAAGCTGTATCATGCGGCCACAGTTGCAGGAAGAACGGTTCCCTCCTAGAGGATTGTACTGTTCCTCATACGTCGTGCCTTAGCGCCCTCTCCTGCCTTACGTTACTGGTAATGTGTCCGATTCACTTCTCTTGCTAATTCGTAGCGGATGTGATACAGCGTTGTCCACAATGGTTCCGTATTCGAATCGAGAGCTAACCGACATGGTGTTTACTTGTGGGAAGGTTAATGGCAACGGGAGTCGGGCAGCATGGATGTATCGGGAGACCCATCCCCGACGACAACAACCACAGCCTTAAATGATTTTAACAGTATCTGTTTGTCTGAGCGAGGGTAGTTCCAGGAAGCAGGGAATCATGAAGGTCGTATCCGAAATGTTCGTACACCAGACTTGGAGGAAAATATGATCAACACTGTGGAAAATGGTCGCCGTATCAGTTCAAATGTTTCAAATGGCTCTAAGCACTATGGGACTTAACATCTGAGGTCATCAGTCCCCTCGACTTAGACCTACTCAAACCTAACTAACCTAAGGACATCACACACATCCATGTCCGAGGCAGGATTCGAACCTGCGACCGTGGCAGGTGCGCAGTTCCGGACTGAAGCGCCTAGAACAGCTCGGCCACAGTGGCCCTTACCAGTACCAGGCACTATGCCTGCCAGCACAAGGTAAGCCAGACGACTGTGTGGAACATTCCCCATGACAGTTCTTACTACCCTTATCACTTACAACATGTGCAAGGCTTACTAGCGACATACTTTCCACATCGTGAGCAGTTTTTTCACTGGTTTATTCACCAGAAAACCATGATTCCGGAACCCTTGTCATCCATCCTATTCACAACTGAGGCCACCTTTACGTGGAGTGGAATCTTCAGCTTTCATGACAATCATCTGTGGGACAGTAGGCAGAACCTCCATAGTATGGAAACAGAGAATCTCCAGCACCGGTGCAGCCAGCCGGAATGTGTGGGCCGGGATAATCGGCGATCGTATTTTGGGAGCAGTCTTGTTTCTAAGTCGCCTAATAGGCCGGAGTTATCGGCGTTTCTTGTGAGTGACTTCGCCTCCCTTGCTGGAAGAAGTGCCACTGATGATTCGGAGGGTTATGTGGCTTCTGAATGATGGTGTTTTAGCCCATTTCGCCCTTAACGTCCGGATGTATCTCAATTGGATTTTCCCTGGTCGATGAATCGAACGAGGTGTCCAGTTGCATGGGCTGCTTGTTTACCGGATCTCATCCCGTGCGATTTCTGGTTATGGCCCATCTCAAAAATATCGTGTACGCAGAGCACAGTCTAGATATAGAGACGCTAGAGCAACGTATTCATGCTGCCTTTTGCACTGTTCGGGTGCAGCCTGGCCGATTTGAACATGTGAAACAGAATATGCTACGGCGCATACAGGCATGCGTTGTGGCACATCGAAACCATTTTCAGCATATACTGTAACTGTGGCTCGATGGTAGAGCGCGTATTAGACCGCGTTCTTTATAACAAAATAAGATTGAATAAATGGTCTCTAGCACGGAAACCATACATTTCCGGACATAAGTTCATTAGAACTTTTCTGTCCCGTATCCTCTTATCAACCAATACCTATAGTTTGGACACAAGTTGAAACAGTCACCCTGTATATGAGACAAGTAAATTGCTGTCCACTAAGCAATGACCAAGGTGTCCAGTCTACTACGAAATTAAAGGATTTCAATTAACTCTGTTTATTACATGTAAAAATGCAATAGAAATGGTTTAACAAACACTGGCACGTCTGGATAGGGGGTCTGTTGCGCTATTCAGTTGAACCTGTATCTGGATAAAACATTTACAGCCACAGATGTCGTACCATAATTGCTGAAGATTAATTTATAATGACAGAAAACACCGCGAAAGGGTATGTGTTTGCATCTATGGCCAGATTTAAAGCATGTTGTACCTCTAATTGCAGACAAGTCTTCAGAATAAAGATGGAAATTACTGGATATCATTCAAAACGTCTCGACTTTCCTTACAGATCGCCCTGCTGTTGCGGCTGGATCTCACCTTGCTCATAATCGTCAAATTGTAGCTGAAGTGTCTCTGTACCTGCGTCATGTCAGGTGGATGACAGTCTCTCATCTCTAAAATGAAATCTGACCATCGAGTTGCCTAGCTGAGAAGTATGTCGAGACGCTGAAACCAGAAGAAACTTTCTGGAGTGCGCATCTGGGAAGGAAGACTATGTTCTCAGTAATTTTCTAGCGTCACGTAATTTTGATTCGCTGAATAACAGGTATTGTGAGTGCCAACCAGTAAGAAGCCGTCCTAAAGCTTGTCTCTCTCATTTAGTGTGGTTACCCAGTTACAAAATTGCTATACTACGCGCTCCAAAATTGTGTCCTACACTCTCCCTTCGTCTACGTTCGTGCGCCAGCCATTAATGGTTGTCATTGGTAAGTACAATTACGGCTCTTACTCCCGCTTCTAAATTATTTAGATTAACCAATGACAACTGTTTTTAGATTTTCTTAAACGTTCTGTCTTGCAGCACTCAAGCACAGTGTCGTCCTCTCACAGTTTTAAAAGGTGACCTAAACTTCCCTGTTCCCCTTCCAGTCTCTAAGATGTTATCTAAGTGGCCCATGTATTTCGACGAAATAATGACTGCCTGCTGTTCTCAATAGCTGCTTTTCCAGACCTCTGCTGAAAACGGTATGCACCCTCCGACCACACATCACACAGCTCTCTAAAAACAAACTGCTTTGTCCCTGCACATCTTGGAGATACAATCTGTATTGCGACTTTATGTTGTATGGTACCAAGTTAGCTTCTTTCAAAGCACTTTCCAGTGTAATCTGGCGTGATTACTTGCACATGTGCGACGTTTTCCTCAAATTCCGCTGGAGACTGCTTTCCATTCCGGTTTACGTCCATGAATCATCAGTTCTCCTACAGCCACGTGCAACTTCCTTTCATAGAGGCTTCTCATTTAGATGTACCTACAATTCAATATAGGGAACTGTAATCTACCGCCTACCGGGATGGCCGAGCGGTTCTAGGCGCTACAGTCTGGAACCGCCCTACCGCTACGGTCGCAGGTTCGAATCCTGCCTCGGGCATGGATGTGTGTGATGTCCTTAGGTTAGTTAGGTTTACGTAAATCTAAGTTCTAGGGGACTGATGACCTCAGAAGTTAAGTCCCATAGTGCTCAGAGCCATTTGAATCATTTTTTTTGTAATCTACCTGGTTAATTACTTGCAATCACTGCTACTGATTTATACTTCATTTACTTAATCGCATTCAATTTGACTTTTTAGTTCAGGTTTTACATCACTTATGGAAAAGCTTGGAAGAATAGTCAGATAACAATTTCGCGACGACTCCGTAACATCATTCGGCCAACTAGAGTACCTAGCGGCTTATAGATATCTAATCGCGTGACAATGGCGATGGTGGAAATGGTCTAAAGCTCGAGACGGTAATCTGTCTCCACGAAACGCTACATCATCATACGTAAGACAGTGCTTGCTAAAAAAATGTTACATCATGAAGGACGGAAAATAACTTTTTCTTATTGTGTGCGCAAGAGGTAGAGGAGGAAGAATGCATTTGTTGGGGATTTGGGGATGTAATGTATGCGAAATCTGCCACTCATATCTGTCACACTTCGCAGCAACAATATCACTAACTGATGTGAGCGTTAAGGCCAACTTATCTTGGATAACAGATAGTCATTCGTCACTCTGTGGCATATCAGTGTTATACCAGAGTTCATCAGTCGCTGTGAATTTGCTCGGCGGCCTGCAGGAATGGTCGGTGATATACTCAAAGGGCCGCAGAGTTTAGCAAACTCATTAACAGGTGCTGTTGATCAACGATTTCCGCGCAGTGAATTACTAGCGCTATCGGAGAAGACAATGAAACCCACTGGCATTAAAGATACGCAGTGTGTATCCACATGACATGTGGCCTTTAATTGAAAAAATGTGTCATGACGATCTCTCCACTGGCAAAAGATTCCAGAATAATCCCCCCATTCTGGTCTCCGGGAGAAAACTGCCAACATGGAGGTGACCACGAGAAAAAGACGAAACGACAACGTTCTACGAGTTGGGGCATGGAATCTCAGAAGTTTTAAAGTAGTAGGAAAGCTAGAAAAACTGAAAAGGGAGCTGCTAAGGCTCAATCTAGATATAGTGGCGGTCAGTGAAGGAGAAATGAATTTCTGGCCAGATGAGTGAGGAGTAATATCAACAGCAGCAGGAAATGATATAACGGCTATACTATTCGTTATGGATACGAAGGTTCCTATGAACAGTTCAGTGATAGAGTTGTTCTGATCGGAATCTACAACAAACAAACATTGACATGGATTGTCCAGAATACATGCTGACGTCGTAAGTCGAAGATGAAGAGAAAGTTTATGAGTGTAATGAACGGGTAATTCAGTATGTAAAGGTAGATGAAAATATAATAGTCATGAGGCATTGAAATGCGGATGCAGGGGTAGGAGTAGAAGAAAGGGTTATGGGAGAATTTGGTATTGGTAGTAGGAATGAGAGACGACAAAGACTAAATGGGTTCTGTATAAATTTCAGCTAGTAATAGCGAATACAATGTTCAAGCAGCGTAGAATACTCCGAAAAGGCCGGGTGATAAGAGAAGATTTCAGTTAGATTACATCATGGTCAGGCAGAAATTCCGAAATCAGATACTGAATTGTAAGGCGAAGCGACGAGCAAATATAGATTCGTATCACAATGTTGTAGTGATGAAGAGTAGGCTGAGGTTTAAAAGACTACACAGGAACAATTAATGCGCAAAGAAGGAGGATACGGAAGTACTAAGAGCTGAAGAGATATACTTGAAGATATCTGAGGCTATAGGTACTACGATAATGAATAGCTCAGGAGACAGTTAAGTTAAAGAGGAATGAACACATCTGAAAAGGGCAATCGCTGAAATAGGAGTGAAAACGCAGGTACGGAGAAGGTAACTGCGAATACAGCTGATCGATCAAAGGGGCGAGTGAAATATACAGGGTGAGTCACTAACTATTGCCACCTAGAATTTCTCCAAAAGTATGATAGTAGCCGAAAAGTTTGTGGGAAAAATGTTGCATGTGACAACTTGGTCCGTAATATGACGTTGGTTTTTTGTTGCTATATGGGGTCGCTTCAGAGATGTAAAGGTCAACTTCATTTCTTTAAATGGTATGCTATAGTTTGATACTTCTTTTCTGATAGCGGCTATCGAGACGAATCCAATGATGTGTAACAGTAAGATCTTTGAAGGTCAACGCAGGTCACAAAGGTGGCATGAACGTTCATTTACAGAAGGTGTTCAAAGCGATGACTGTTGGTATCAATGCAGTGCCGCAATCTTCTTATCATTGATTAAGTAGTATTCCTTATCACTTCGACGTTTATCAGAGCAAATGCTCTGACAATTCTCTCTCGTATATCGTGCAAATAGTAAATACTCACCGAATACGGCGTATCCATCTAACGTGCAATTGACGTGTAAACACCATTCGACGTTTCCGCAATACAACATTAATGGGAACGGTAAGACCAGTACAGCCGAATCAAGCGAATGTGAATGATGTATTCCTTCGAAGAACAAGTCGATATGCTTCTCATTTACGGAGATTCCCAACGAAATTCAGTGAGAGCTTCTAAACATTCATGGTGGTGTCTGATTGTACTATATCGTGTCTCCCTACCACTTTCGCGCAACGACGCTCTGAGCGTGTTTTTTAGGGAATTGATTAGTTTGAACCTGGGACCTGCTGCTGGTAAGGAGACGCCAGACCACACATGACATGTAGAATTCAGAAGAGTTCAATGAGACTAGCGATGATATAACCAAATACTAAATGATCTCAGCGTCAGCTCCACTGCACTCCCTGTAAAAGAATCTTAATACTAACTAAATTTAGTGGAAAGGGTTCAAGGCTTTCCTATTTTTAGTTAGCTGGTAAAATAACGTCGAAAAAGCATTTAAGTTTACCATTGGAAATTTTATTCTACTCACAAAACATCGTTTATAAATTGCACTATTGATAAAAGGAAATGTTTTAATACAGGATGGTAAAAACCAACTGCGTTCAACAAAAATGTGAACGAATATTCCCTGAATGGGTTTCCAAGTTCTACAATAGATCGAAGGATGACCTATGCCATATCACATCTATAATCTAGGTTTAATTTAAGTTTCACAAAAGAGAAAACTATCAAAATGGTCTACAGTGACCCTCAATTAACTTTAATTACTTATCTAACTTGTTGTAAATTACAGTGGCTGATGTGGCTTCTCAATAACTATACAAAAGAAAAATCATCGCGTTTCAGATCTGTTCTTCAAGTGGCAAATGTGAACACCTTGAGTTTTAATTAACGATCGACACTAGTATTACGCAAAAAAGGGGTGTAACAGATGAGACTTCTGCAGTTCTGAGTGAAGCCTTATGCGCTCAAAAATGCGGCATCGCGTGCGTTCATTACCTTGTCGGTGTTTAAGCAGCGTCAGGGCGGCTGCGGCCGGCGCAGCAGCCATCCAGCTCGCCGTCTCGGAACCAACTCTCCTCTAACTTCTCCTTACTACAATTTACCGAAGTTAGTTTAAAAAAACTATCTGGCTGTGTTTTCATCTGACCAATCAGGGTCTCAATGTTAACCTTAAGCTCCGCCTACAAAAACTCTGTCTATTCAATGAGAAACGTTATACTTTTCGTGGTGGGGCAATGTTTTTAAAGTTTGCAACGTAACAGAGACGCTAAAAAGTCTCACGCTAAAACCTGCAGCTAGTGTGGTCCTTTTAGCGTTATCGTAAGATCTATACTGCTCTTCTGGAGGGCTCTATCTTTTAACATGGGCTGGAGGATTGTCCTAATGTAACAGACACGCGAAAAAGTCTCACGCTAAAACTTGCGGGTGGTAGTGGCCCTTTTTGTGTTATCGTAAGATCTATACTGCTTTTCTGGAGGGCTCTAGCTTTTAACACGGGCTGGGGGTGATCCTTGACGTACCTGAGACGCGAAAAAGCCTCACGCTAAAACGTGCGGGTTGTATAGACGTACAGGTAGGCTCGCGGCGTGGGTGCCCAGCCCCTCCCTTATCTAGCTTAACACGGTTCTGCTCTCGGCTTCTGTCCTCGTTTCTCCCCTCGGAACTGCGTCTGCCTCACGGTGGGAAGGTACGACATGCATTTAGGCATTCTTGTGTTAGTCTGTGGTATTCCATTTGCTCACTCGTTACTCGTATTACTTTGGTTAATTTAATGTCACGATTTATTCCGAGATATGTGACATACTACTGGATTTGCTTATCATGTCAGGGTTTTCATGTAAGGTGTTGGATTTGCCTGACACCTTACAAGCTAGAGACTTATACCCTGGAAGATATCTTCAACGTACTCACCCTAAACGTCGTACATTTAAATATGTGTATGATAAACTGAGAACAACTGGACCTTTAACGCACTTGCCCGCGAAAGGCAAAGGTCCCGAGTTCGAGTCTCGGTCCAGCACACAGTTTTCAATCTGCCAGGAGGTTTCAAGGAACATTTTGTCCTGTTATTGGAAGAAATACCTTTAGGAACAAGGAACAGAATGTGGTGTCAACACGAATGGTGTCCTTTACATTTTTCTCTGATGGCTAGAAATGAATTGCAGAGACAATTCCCATATTGTTAGATTGGATGCGGAGGAGATTTGTCGCGGCCGGCTCGTTCGCCAGACTTGACGCCTCTGGAAATTTTCTTGTGGGGATTCGTAAAAGACGTTGTTTATAAAGACGTTCCAACTATACCTGAAAATATGTAAGAGAGAATTGTCAGAGCATGTGCTTCGGTAAGTGCCGAAGTGATAATTAATGCCACTCAATCCTTGATAAGAAGACTGCAGCACTTCGTTGATCCAGTGATCATTACTTCGCACACCTTCTGTAAATGGACGTTAATTGCCACCTTTGTGACCTTCGTTGACTTTCAAACACCTTAGTGTTAAACACCATTGTATTCGTCTCGATAGCCGATATCAGAAAAGAAGTACCAAACTATGGCACACCATTTAAAAAAATAAAGTTAACGTTCATATCTCTGAAGCGACCCCACCTACCAACAAAAAAACAAAGTCATATTACGGACTCCGTTGTCCCATGCAACTTTTGTTCCACAAACTTTGCAGCTTCTATAATATTTTCGGAGTTATTATTGATGGCAGTAGTTAGTGACTCACCTTGTGTAGGAATTGCAGGGATACTAAGGCAAAATGGCTGCGCGAAAAATTAGAAGAAATCGAAAAAGAAATAATTGTCGGAAGAACTGACTCAATATACAGAAAAGTAAAAACAAAGTTCGGCGAAATTAAAAGCAAGTGCGGTAATCACGAGTAAAACGGGAATTAGTACGCTGAAGGTCTTTAAGAGGGGGAAGGCTGATGACATAGCAGAAGGAGAAACGCAGAGGAGAGACCAGATTGATGAAAAGAGTACGCTGAAGGCCTTTAAGAGGGGGAAGGCTGATGACATAGCAGAAGGAGAAACAGGAGTCAATAATAGAAGAGATAGGGGATCCTGTATTAGAATCAGAATTTAAAAGAGCTTTGGAAGACATATGATCGAATAACGCAGAAGGGATAGATAACGTTCCACCGTAAACCATTGGGAAAAGTGGCAACAAAACGACTATTCTCGTTGGAGTGTATAGGGCTGGCGATATTCCATCTGGCTTTCGGAAAAACATCATCCAAGCAGTTCCGAACAATGAAAGAGCCGACAAGTGCGAAAATTATCGCATAATCACCTTAACAGCTCAAGCATCCAAGTTGTTGACAAGAATAATATACATTTGAATGGGAAAGAACACTGACGATATGTTAGATAACGATCAGTTTGGATTTAAGAAACGTAAACGCACCTAGAGACAATTCTGACGTTGCGGTTGATAATGGAAGCACGACTTTGGAATATACTCTTACATAACAAAATAAAGGGAATGAGAGTACATGTTGTTGTTGTTGTGGTCTTCAGTCCTGAGACTGGTTTGATGCAGCTCTCCATGCTAATCTGTCCTGTGCTAGCTTCTTCATCTCTCAGTACCTACTGCAACCTACATCCTTCTGAATCTGCTTTGTGTATTCATCTCTTGGTCTCCCTCTACGATTTTTAACCTCCACGCTGCCCACCAATACTAAACTGGCGATACCTTGATGCCTCAGAACATGTCCTACCAACCGATCCCTTCTTCTGGTCAAGTTGTGCCACAAACTTCTCTTCTCCCCAATCCTATTCAATACTTCCTCATTAGTTATGTGATCTACCCATTTGATCTTCAGCATTCTTCTGTACCACCACATTTCGAAAGCTTGTATTCTCTTCTTGTCCAAACTATTTATCGTCGATGTTAACAAATTTCTCTTCTTCAGAAACGCTTTCCTTACCATTGCCAGTCTACGTTTTATATCCTCTCTACTTCGACCATCAGCAGTTATTTTGCTCTCCAAATAGCAAAACTCCTTTACTACTTTAAGTGTCTCATTTCCTAATCTAATTCCCTCTGCATCACCCGACTTAATTCGACTACATTCCATTATCCTCGTTTTGCTTTTGTTGATGTTCATCTTATATCCTCCTTTCAAGACACTGTCCATTCCATTCAACTGCCCTTCCAAGTCCTTTGCTGTCTCTGAAAGAATTACAATGTCATCGGCGAACCTCAAAGTTTTTATTTCTTCTCCATGGACTTTAATACCTACTCCGAAATTTTCTTTTGTTTCCTTTACTGCTTGCTCAATATACAAATTGAATAACACTGGGGATAGACTACAACCCTGTCTCACTCCCTTCCCAACCACTGCCTCCCTTTCATGGCCCTCGACTCTTATAACTGCCATCTGGTTTCTGTACAAATTGTAAATAGCCTTTCGCTCCTTGCATTTTACCCCTGCCACCTTTAGAATTTGAAAGAGAGTATTCCAGTCAACATTGTCAAAAGCTTTCTCTAAGTCTACAAATGCTAGAAATGTAGGTTTGCCTTTCCTTAATCTTTCTTCTAAGATAAGTCGTAAGGTCAGTATTGCCTCACGTGTTCCAGTATTTCTACGGAATACAAACTGATCTTCCCCGAGGTCGGCTTCTACTAGTTTTTCCATTCGTCTGTGAAGAATTCCTGTTAGTATTTTGCAGCTGTGGCTTATTAAACTGATTGTTCGGTAATTTTCACATCTTTCAGTGCCTGCTTTCTTTGGGATTGGAATTATTATATTCTTCTTGAAGTCTGAGGGTATTTCGTCTGTTTCATAGATCTTGCTCACCAGATGGTAGAGTTTTGTCAGGACTGGCTCTCCCAAGGCCGTCAGTAGTTCCCTTGGAATGTTGTCTACTCCGGGGGCCTTGTACATACTGACCCGTATCTCGAAGTTACTGGTTCTTCGAATTAGCATTATACACTGTTTAAAAGAATTACCATCATATACTGTTCAAAAGAATTAGGAGGGACACTTGTGTCAACGCCCAGTACGTTAAGTCTGTTTTGACACAGGCGGTACCTGTAGCCATATTGCATGGTTTGAGAACGTCGCTTTCAGTGTAGGCAACAGTTAAAATCACTCGCCATCTATTGGCTGTGTTACACACTACAGTGTCAGATGAGCCCTCAGCGTGCAGTCCTACAGCATTGTCTGCACAGCTACCAGCGCAGCGCCGCGAAACCGCTTCAAGAAGGTTCTGAGTCGCGCCCAGAGGAAAAAGCGGACACCGCCACACCTCCTGGAAGACAGAGTTCAGCGCTCTCTGTCAGCGCTGACTTAACCAGCCGTCTATCATTGGTGGGTCCCAGTTCGGTCACACAGCTCGAGAACATCAGTACCGAATAATAGGGATACGTTACTTAGCCTGTGTTCTGCGTTTAGTAGTAGTGTTCAAAAGTAATTGCATTGAGGAGGCACACAGCGCACATCAAGCCACCTCATAACGAGAGGTTACGTTTCTTTCCCTTTTTGAAAATACATGTTTTGTGCAGATCATTTTGGATTCCTGCCACTAACCATCGCAAGGTCTCTCCTTCCTTGTTTGTGTCGGTGCTTACTCGCACAATACCCGACACAACACTCAGACTGAAGGGAGTACCAGGGTCCCAGAGTTTTCTAGTGAGGTGCGCAGATGGCAGTTGTCATTCGTGGCCGTTGTATTCAACTAACCACACGCAATGCGACGTCTTGACGCAGTTAAAGATGCAGAGCAGTCTGTTTGATAAAAAGGCATGGACTTTCAGTAGTGTTGCTGCAGATGTCAATGCCTCACCATGTGTCATCGATAGGTTGTGCACACGCTACAAGTAGACAGGTCAGTACACAAGACGAGTTGAAGAAGATCGCCATCGCATTACAACCGCACGTGAAGACCATATCTCGCCACCTCTCCACCGCGGCATCGTTCAAAAGGTTCAAATGGCGCTGAGCATTATGGGACTTAACATCTGAGGTCATCAGTCCCCTAGAATTTAGAACTACTTAAACCTAACGACATCACACACATCCATGCCCGAGGCAGGAATCGAACCTTCCACCGTAGCAGCCGCGTGGTTCCAGACAGTAGCGCCTACAACCGCTCGGCCACATCGGCCAGCTACGGCGTCGTACTGAGCACTAGAGGACTGCAAGACGCTCTCAGAAGGGCCACTGGAGACGCTGTTGCCGAACAGACTGTGATGAATAGGTTACGAGGAAGGACATACTATCCATACGTCGTGTTCGAGTATCCCACTTGATACGACAACATCTTGCAGCTCACCTTCAGTTCTGCTTTTCCAGTGTCAGCTAGTAACCTCCTCACTGATGAAACGCACGAGTCCAGATATCCTCTGACGTAAGGTGATGCCCGTCTTCGTGTGCGGAGGCCCGTGGTGAGCGGTACCTGTCAAAATTTATCCAGGAAATCGACAGATGTGCAAGGTTCTGTTATGTTGCCAGATGGCTTCAGTATTGGCAGCCATATGGGTCAGGCCGGCGCCCACGATCGCCTTATCGACGGGCAGAACATCGAACAGATCCTGTTGGAGCATGTGGTGACTACTGCATACGTTGGTGGTCCCAAACTGCTTCTAATGCTAGTGCCCCGTGGCAGGGTCAGCAAGGACGTCCTGCCTCGAAGCTTGGACATCGCAGGAGAGTGGCTGGAGGTGAGTCCCGACGTAAACCACATTGTCCATATGTGAGACGTATTCGTGGTCATCGTGTTCCACCACAGACTCTCCAAGAATTCTCATGGGCACCGGTTGAAGAATGGCTACCTCCATAAGCTTATACAGACCCTGCCACGTTGGTGCCAGGCAATGATAAATACTCTCGGAGGACTGAAGCTTTCAAAATTCTGCATCTACATCTACATTCATACTTCGCAAGCCACCTGACGGTGTGTGGCGGAGGGTACCCTGAGTACCTCTATCGGTTCTCCCTTCTATTCCAGTCTCGTATTGTTCGTGGAAAGAAGGATTGTCGGTATGCTTCTGTGTGGGCTCTAATCTCTCTGATTTTATCCTCATGGTCTCTTCGTGAGATATACGTAGGAGGGAGCAATATACTGCTTGACTCTTCGGTGAAGGTATGTTCTCGAAACTTTAACAAAAGCCCGTACCGAGCTACTGAGCGTCTCTCCTGCAGAGTCTTCCACTGGAGTTTATCTGTCATCTCCGTAACGCTTTCGCGGTTACTAAATGATCCTGTAACGAAGCGCGCTGCTCTCCGTTGGATCTTCTCTATCTCTTCTATCAACCCTATCTGGTGCGGATCCCACACTGCTGAGCAGTATTCAAGCAGTGGGAGCACAAGCGTAGTGTAACCTACTTCCTTTGTTGTCGGATTGCATTTCCTTAGGATTCTTCCAATGAATCTCAGTCTGGCATCTTCTTTACCGACGATCAGCTTTATATGTTCATTCCATTTTAAATCACTCCTAATGCGTACTCCCAGATAATTTATGGAATTAACTGCTTCCAGTTGGTGACCTGCTACTTTGTAGCTAAATGATAAGGGATCTATCTTTCTATGTATTCGCAGCACATTACACTTGTCTACATTGAGATTCAATTGCCATTCCCTGCACCACGCGTCAATTCGCTGCAGATCCTCCTGCATATCAGTACTATTTTCCATTGTTACAACCTCTCGATACACCACAGCATCATCTGCAAAAAGCGTCAGTGAACTTCCGATGTCATCCACCAGGTCATTTATGTATATTGTGAATAAGAAAGCACCCAGGATGACGGGGCGAATGATTGTCTCCACTTTGTTTTGGTCATATGTCGGTCATTTCAGTCCTTTTAATTAAACAATCTAGGATGTAACGATGTTTTGGTGTGTACTTTATTTGTGAAACTAAGAAGGTATAATTTCATAACATACCCAATCAGCAGTTATTGGTGAGTACATTGTGTCAGAGTCCCAAAGTCATCGTCTCCTAATTTTTTTGGTCAGTGTAGAAACTTTTCTTTTAGTTTTGATCAGTACCACCTCCTGTAGGAAGATGTGAAACATCCTTTATATAGCGAACAAAGCAGCCTTATCAGTCCTCCTTGAACACACCAGGCTTTACCTTTACTTTTGGTGATGCCTTCCCATTAAGACTGACGTACAGAGTTCCTTCATGCAGCAAGCCTTCAGTCCAATACCATAAATACACCTACAGGCAAAAAAATCGCAACACCAAGAAGGAACTGTTACACGTGTGTATACGTCTTAAAGACGATGTCTATTAAAATCTCGAACCAGTTGCGTGAGAGTGGCATTAATAGCACCACTATGAGAATGCAAATCAGGTTTGCTTCAAGTACAAGCTGTAATGGTCGTGATCGTTAGTGTCTTTTGAAGTAGGAATGGTGAGTCGATGTTAGTCAAGGCAACAAACACGCCGTTATCGACACCACACTGAGTTTTAATGAGGTCGTTTAATAGGGCTAAGAGAAGCTGTATGTTGCTTCTGTGATATTGCAGAAAGACTTAGCAGGAATGCAGCCCCGGTAGATGATTGCTGGCAGCGGTGGTCACAAGAATGTACGGTCGCACGTTGACCACGTTACGGACGGACATGTAGCATCATCGAGAGAGAGACATCGTGTTCGGGGTAGAGCTTGATTCATCGTACTGCATCCGCAACAGCAGTCTGAGCAGCAGTTGGCACCACGGTGTACAACGAACTCCTACAAATCGGTTATTTCAACCTCGGGGCCAAACGAGCTATAGTGTGCATTCCACTGACTCCAAATAATTGCCTTTTACGAGCTCATTGGAGAGTAGGGTGGAGGTCTGTTCTGTTTCCTGATGAAAGCCGTTTCTGCCTCGGAGGCAGTGATGGTCATTTTTTGGTTAGTAGGAGCCAGTTGAGGGCCTGCAACCAACCTGTCTGGTTGCTGGACACCCTGAACCTAATCTTGGAGTTATGGTCTTGGGTCATTTAACATGACAAAAGGAGCTCTCTCGTGGTTATCCCACGCATCCTGACTGCAAATTTGTACGACAGTCTAGTCATTCGAGCTGTGGTGGTGCTGTTCATGATGAACAGCTTTCCAGGCATGTTTTTCAACAGAATACGAGTATCACTCATCCACATACCTCTGTTGTTACCCAACATGCTCTACAGTGTCGGCCTTGGCCTGCTCGATCACCAGACCTGTCTCCAATCTAACAAAGAGGGGATTTCATCAGACGATCACTCCAGCGTCATCCACAACTAACATTAGCGTGTATTGGCTGTCCAAGTGCAATAGGTATGAAATCCCATCCCACAAACTGACATCTGACACCTCTTCAATACAATGCATACCTGCATTCAACATTCTGCCGGTTACACCGGCTTTTAAGGTACCAGCATTTATCATTTGCAATTGCCTGCCTTGTTCTCGCATTATCCTGTAATCTTACAATGGTACTCACTTAATTATGTTACCTAGAGAAATATTAACTCGAAATTTCACTACGTCATTTATTTTTTGGGGCTGCCATTTTTACCCATCACTGTATTTGGGCGTGTTATATGGACGTATGCAACATTCAGACAGTAAATGGAACTGCTACATGCATAGTTCCGCATTTTCTTCCAGTGATCCAGCGACGGTACTTTCCTACAGCCAATAACATAACCTATGAACGGTCTTATAGTGCCAACGGCTGAACCTGGTTATCTTTCACGTCTTTTAAAAGAATTCTTTGCGCTTTCAAGCATCTCCAGGAGGCATTACATATATGTGGTGGTAAGTTCGTATGGGGCCCGCTCGTTAGCCGTGCGGTCTAACGCACTGCTTTCCGGGCGGGAAGGCGTGCCGGTCCCCGGCAGAATCCGCCAGGCGGATTAGTGTCGAGGTCCGGTGTGCCGGCCAGTCTGTGGATACTTTTTTAGGCGGTTTTCTATCTGTCTCCGTGAATGCAGGCTGGTTCCCCCTATTCCGCCTCAGTTACACTATGTCGGCGATTGCTGCGCAAACACTTTCTCCATGTACGCGTACACTATAATTACTCTACCACGCAAACATTGGGGCTACTCTCGTCTGGTGTGAGACGTTTCCGAAGGGGGGGGGGGGGGGAGGGGTCCACTGGGGGCCGAACCGCACAATGACCCTGGGTTCGGTGTGGGGCGGCGATAAGGTGAGTGGACTGCTGTAGCCTGTTGCGGGGTTGTGAACCACTGAGGGTTACGGCGGAGACGAAGCCTCTCCATCATTTACAGGTCCCCTGTTACATACAATACAATTCAACACAATACAAGTTCCTATGGGACCAAACTGCTGAGGTGATCGGTCCCTAGAGTTACACACTACTTAATCTAAACCAAATTACGCTAAGGACACATACACACCCATGTCCGAGGGAGGACTCGAACCTCCGACGGGGGGAACCACGTGAACTGTTTCAAGGCGCCTCAGACCGCTGGGCTACACCATGTGGCGCGTTAGACATTCCTTTCACCTCTACCAAATAGTTTTCCAACATGTACCACGTTCCATTAACCAAACATTTTTTGAATTAGTCACGTATTTGTAATGATACTCTGTTTGATGGTATCTTGATTATCATTTGATAATGTAGTACGACTTTTAAAAATATAATAAGGTAAACTGACAATTCATCTTGATCTTTTGTTGGCAGTACATCGTGATTGAAAAAGCAAAATGTGCTCAGACGAATGGCTTTTACAAGAACCCGTCCTGATTCTTTGCGGGAATGTATTTACTCCACGATTGTCAAATTTTCTAACATGCAACAGACGGACTTCTAGATACCCGATCACAATTCCTGTCCGTCCGTTATTTTACTATATTCTTAAAAGGTAGTAACGAGGTAGCTTTTCAAGCCATGTGACGTGCTATTTCAGTTAAGAAAGGTTAGGGGGAGTAGGCAGCCGCGTTCTGTTTAAGAAATCACATCAGTATCAGCATGAAGTGATTAGAAAAAAAAGTCAGCATGACGGAGCAGAGATCTGAACCACGCTACTCCAGAAAGCGAGTCCAGATGACTGTTTCAGAATGCCGCTGTTATTTCCACATAGCCTACATGTCCACTCTACACCTGCATCGATTCCTGTGCGCAGACCGTCAGACGGGGTGAGAATGTGCCTAGGAGGGTGAGAATGTGTCAACGACGGATTTGACGCTTCCATGCCATCTAGCGGTGTTTCTATGGAAGTAGAGGTTCCGTCTGATCACTATAGTTTGTTTGAGTGGGGTAGCGTTAGACTAGTTGCCCTGTTTATTTCGCCTCATTACCACTGTCAGCATTTATTCAGACTGATGGCTACTTCATCAGTTTCACTGATAACTGGAAAATCGTCTCGATTATTCACTGCAGTGCAAGTTAAATCACGGTAAGTTAAGATAGCACATCAATGTTGTAACTGTTATAGAAGATAACACTGGAGGGACGTTTCTATAAACTGAAGAGTTTTCGTATAACACATGAAGTCCTGAGAAGTCAGGACTTGTGGGGATGAGTGGGCGCCACAAATGTTTTGCCCATTTTCGCTCTGTTATTTACAGGTATGGAACGTACATACACACCACTAATTGTTTGCACATTTTTCCTTTGTTATTAATAGGTATTGGTCTTACACACACGAAAAAGGTCGGAGAACGGAAATATCGCCATTGGTCAAATGAACAGTTACGCCCAGCACAGGAGGAAATGAAGAACAGAAAGATTTACACCAGGCAAACTGGAGAAAAGTGAGCTTTTTTCGTTGGAGTCCTTGTTATTATTTTTTAAACGTACTTGTAAGTACTTTCGTACACATGTGACAGGCAAATAGTTCGTTAAAAAAATGGCACTAAGCACTGCGGGACTTAACATCTGAGGTCACCAGTCTCCTAGACTTAGAACTACTTAAACCTAACTAACTTAAGGACATCACACACATCCATGCCCGAGGCAGGATTATAACATGCGACCGTAGCAGCAGCGCGGTTTCGGACAACTGCTTTGTTACATGATAGGTAATGTCTGATATGTTCCACTTTCGTCTTAAGATTTGCTATCGGGTACCCATTTCCTCTGATAGAAAATATTGTCATGAGTATTGCAGGTACGGTATGCACTGCAAATCACACAAAGTAAAAGGAGGTTTTACTAAAACTTCGGGGGCATCAACTGCACTTCCTGCAGGAAAGTTATGATGAGTCCAATCCACAGGGTGACCTTCAGACTTGTAAAGTCATTCTAAAAATTGACACAAAGCACCATGATGTCATAAAGAATGCCACAAATGTTGCGTTTTTGATCATGACATGTTGAAGTGATTGTGGGGAGATTGCTTCTGTGTACTCAGATGGAATGTATCGTATATTGATGGTGTGGTGACCACCTGGAATGTATTTCAACCGCTCAAAGAGTGGGTGGTTTGAGGCTCTCGTGTTTGAGGACTGGAAAAAAGTGGTACTAATGTACTGGAACCCTCACCCCAGTTTCCATATACACAATGTGATCAAATATATCCGGACACCCCCGAAAACATACGTTTTTCATATTAGGTGCACTGTGCTGCCACTTACTGCCAGGTAATCGATATCAGTGACCTCAGTAGACATTAGTCATCGTGAGAGAGCAGAATAAGGCGTTCCGCGGAACTCAACGGACTTCGAACGTGGTCAGGTGATTGGGTGTCACTTGAGTCATACGTCTGTACGCGAGATTTACACACTCCTAAAGATCCTAGGTCCACTGTTTCTGATGTGATAGCTAAGTGGAAACGTGAAGGGACACGTACAGCACAAAAGCGTACAGGCCGACCTCGTCTGTTAACTGGTAGAGCTCGCCGATAGTTGAAGAGGTTCGTAATGTGTAATAGGCAGACATCTATCCAGACCTTCACACAGGAATTCCAAACTGCATCAGGATCCACTGCAAGTACTATGATAGTTGGGCGGGAGGTGAGAAAACAGATTTCATGGACGAGCAGCTGCCCATAAGCCACATATCACGCCGGTAAATGCCAAACGACGCCTCGCTTGGTGTAAGGAGCGTAAACAGTGAAAAATTGAACAGTGGGAAAACGTTACGTGGAGTGACAGAACGGTAGACAATCTGTCGATCGGATGGCAGGGTGTGGGTATGGCGAATGCTCAGCGAATATCATCTGCCAGCGTGTGTAGTACCAACAGTAAAATTCTGAGGCGTTGGTGTTATGATGTGGTCGTGTTTTTGTGGGAAGGGGCCTGTACCCCTTGTTGTTTTGCGTGTCACACAGTGATTTTTTAAGCACCTTCTTGTTTCCCACTGTTGAAGAGCAATTCGGAGATGGTGATTGCATCATTCAATACGATCGAGTACCTGTTCATAATGCACGGCATGTGGCGGAGTGGTTACACGGCAATCAGATTCCTGTAATGGACTGACCTGCACAGAGTTCTGACCTGAACCCTATAGAACACCTAAGGATATTTTGGAACGCCGACTTCGTGGCAGATACCAACCGACATCGATACCTCTCCTCAGTGCAGCACACCGTGAAGAATGGGCTGCCATTCCACAAGAAACCTTGCAGCACCTGACTGAAGGCGTGCCTGCAAGAGTGGATGCTGTCATCAAGGCTAAGGGTGGGCCAACACCACATTGAATTCCATCATTACCGATGAAGAGCGCCACGAATGTGTAAGTCACTATGAGCAATCTGTCCGGATACTTTTGATCACACAGTATACTTACCCTATATCACGAAAACAATATTCAATTTATTGCATTACTATCTCACTCTACATATGTTCTACACCCACTGGACACGCCTTTTTTTCGTCCAGTGAAAGGGGTGTGGCGAAAAGTCGTTAATAATTGGAAGGAAATTTATGAAGGGGCAAAAATGATGAAATATCCTAATATAGTTGTCCCTTGGCAGCTGAAAAAAGAAAACAACGAATGAATCTGAGCGAAACATTGTTGGCAATATGTGTTCTGAGTTCAAAGTTTGAGGTATTTACTCTCTGAATAACCCAGTGGTGTTGAGTAAATCGTATGTTAATGTAATGGAGTCAACGTCTGACCACATCTAAAATGTCATTGGTGCCTCTCTTGAAGTACTTCGACGGAGGCGAGAGGAAATTTGCAGACCACAAATCAAGAGGTGCAAAAAGTTAATGTTGTACCTGCCTGGAGCATAACACTTAATGATTTGCCGGGAACGTCGGACACCGCACATAGAGCAAGAAAGGGCAAACTCTCCAAACCATGTGATGTATTGTCTGCAAGTGATGAGTTACAAAAGGATGATATTGTTCATGCGGACAGTGATGACAGTTTGGGATCCTCATATGATGAAATTAGTCACCATGAGGAGGAAAACGTGAATGGTGAAGTAGGCCAACATTCTGAGACGGGAAGTAAAGATGAGGTAGATTGGACATGGATTCAGAAAAGCATTCAGGAGGAGAAAAGGAATCGGGGGAAGGAGCTGAGAATACGGCTAAAGGTGAAAGTGAAGAGCGAAAGACTGATGATTTTGTTGTTATACTGTACACACGAAAATTGTGCCCAGGGCAAATGCTCACGGCCTTTGACAAAACAGATGAGGCATGTGTATCGGCTATCCCCAAGAATGAGAAAAACTGGGTGTGGCCTGATCCACGTGATGTTCTATGCTAGAAAATAGAAAGTATTACTAAGATGGAGAAACCACCCACTGAAAATGGCCTAGGCCATTTCGTGGTGGATTAAAAACCTTAGTCTATAACACGAAACCTACGTAACTGAAAATTCGTTAGCTGCGCGGAGTGGCCCCGTGGTTTGAGGCGCCATGCCCCGGATTGCGCGGCTCTCTCGCCGGAGGATCGAGTCCTCCTCGGGTATGGGTGTGTGTATTGTTCTTAGCATAAGTTAGTTTAAATAGTGTGTAAGTCTAGGGACCGATGACCTCAGCAGTTTGGTCCCTTAGGAACTCACACACATTTGAACAAATTTGTTACCTTCTCAATGTTTAGAAGATAAGGGTCTTTGTGATTTTTGAAATAAAGACCAGATGATTACATTCCATGCTTTGTAAAGAATTTCTTACACTGCTTGTGCTTACGAATTAGACAACTTTGTTACCTACAGGATTTAAAGAAGTCTGAAAATTGACAGATATCGGTGTTTTGTATATTATAACTGCAGCAACGTAATCTTTTACTGGTGTTTTTTTAATAGTTCAGTGTTATTCTCACATAAATGTGATTTTGGTTCCTGGAATTAAGTTGAAAGAAATATTTTCTTCCCCTAGAAATGTGAATTTGCAGCAAATGTTCAAGTAGAAGTTGTTTTCTTTTGAGTCAGTTAGAGGTGAGAATGTGCCACAGAATTTTTTTCCATTCGTGTCAGGCTCAAATGAATACTGGCACAGTTTCACCGTACATGCTATGTGCGAATGTTCCACAACAAGAGCTGTATCCCCCCCCCCATCCCTCGCCGGATAAAAATTTCACTGACCCAGATTCTGCAAGGGGATATGTGTAGCAACGCTGTAACCAAATGTGAAAGCGTTACAATTATTTTTTTAAATATCTGTGTAAGAAAAACCATAATATCTGACACATTCTCAAGCCATTTGACGGCAGCGTAAATATTTTCTTTCACGTTTACATATTATCTGTATCCAACGGCCCCTAGTTTTAGAGAAAATCTATGCTGAAGTCTTACCAATACACCTACAACGTCAGTCATGTTTCTACCCAGTAAGCGTAGCCCAGTGTCTAAGGTTTATGACTGTTACACTGATGGTACAGATTTAAATCCAGGCTGTGACTTTTGTTCAATCTCATGGTACAGAATACCATTACATAGCCTATATCCACGCCTCCCTCCATGAACCATGTCCTTTGCCGTCAGGAAGGGGGGGGGGGGGGGGGAAGTTGCGGCGGGGGCTGGAATAAAATACAGGGAGCCAAAGGCTATTTACAATTTATACAGAAACCTGACAGCAGTGATAAGAATCAAAGGTCATGAAAGGAAGTACTGACTGAAAAGGGAGTGAGGCAGAGTTCTAGCCTCCCCCCCCCCCCCCCCCCAATCCCCCTCCCACCAAGTTATTCAATCTGTATAAGCAGTAAGGGAAACCAAATTAAAATTTGGAATAGGAATTAAAGTTCAGGGAGAAAAAAATAATTAAAAAACTTTAATGACATTGTAATTCTGTTAGATACAGCAAAGGACTTGGAAGAGCTGCTGAACGGAATTGAAAGGAGGATATAAGATGAACGTCAACAAAAGCAACATAAGGATAAATGGATGTAGTCGAATTAAATCAAATGACGCTAAGAGACTTAGATTAGGAGGGAAGACACTCAAAATGATAGGAGACTTTTGGACTTTTGCTATTTGAGCAGCAAAATAAATAATGGTAGCCGAAGCAGAGAAGATGTAAAATGTAGTCTGGCAATGACAAGAAAAGAATTTCCGAAGAAGAGAAATTTGTTAACATCGAATGTAGATTTAAGTGTTAGGAAATCTTTTCTAAAGGTGTTTCTCTGGAGTGCAACCATGTATAGAAGTGAAACATGGACGATAAACTGTCAGACAAAAAAAGAATGGAAGCTTTCGAAATGTGGTGCTACAGAAGAATGTTGAAAGTTGGACAGGTCGATCACGTAACTAACCTGGAGGTAGTGAATAGAGTTGGGGAGACAAGAAATTTGTGTCACAACTTGGCCAAAAGAAGAGATCTATTGACAGGACACATTGCGAGACATCACGGGATCTCCACTTCAGTAGAGGGAGACCAAGAGATAAGTACAGTAAGCAGATTCAGAAGGATGTAGGTTGCAGTATTATTCGAAGATGAAGAGGCTGGCACAGGGTCGAGTAGCATGGAGAGCTGCATCAAAGCTGTCTTAGAACTGAATACCACAGCAACAACAGCCTATGCCATGCAAAATGATTGAAAATGCGTTTGCCGTAATAATTCCATTTGTATATCGATCATTACAACAAACTTTCTTGAAATAAATTACAAAATGAAAGTACACAGGTTGGATTTGAGCCTGTGCCTTCAATGTGAAAGCCGTCAACCTTAGCCACAGTGCTACTTTCGCTCGGTCTGTACATGAGTAACGTTATAGATAAAGGAGGTACGCGTACCTCATAAGACTTCAACATACACTTTCTTGGAAACTAGGGTCCGTCGTATGAAAAGTCGCTAGCCAAATACTCGGACAGGTTCTTGTACAACATACGCAGCACTCATTAAAATATATGATTAACACATCTGGTGATCTCTTACTTCAAGCAAAACTGCTTCGTGAAAGACTTCAGCATATACTAACCAGAATCTGTGAGGGAGAACTTCCTGTGATCTGTCGGCACATTTTCCGTTTGCAAGGTATATCGGCGGCAGAAGCGCTGCACATATCACAAGCACAGCGCGACCCCTCCACCTCATTCGGTGTCACCAATTTCCCCCGAGATGGAGGGCCGCGTACGTGTTATCGCGAGGGCGGAGGGAGTTTTATTTATTTATTGGCATTTCGCCCTCCCTCAGAGGGCCTTGAATCCCCAGTGGCACTGTTACTGACAGCGTGGTATATTCCCTTCTATTTAATTTTTGTTCAGAACCTCTCTCTTCCCCCCCCCCCCCCCCCCACATTAGCATCGTTAAACTATAGAACATTGTGATTTAATAATTACGATTACTGAGATTTTTAAACAGATACAAAGTTGCACTGGTACTTATTTATTCCAACTTTCTGTTAGCCCAGTTCCTCCTCTCTCCTCTCTTTGCCCATTTCCTCTTTTCTGCTCTGTCCATTTCCTCTTGGCTCATCTCTCTGTGCATTTCCTCCTTCCTCCTCTCTCTGTTTACTTCCTCCGCGTCCTCTCTACTCATCTTCTCTCTGTCTATCCACCTCTCCTCCTTCTCCTCTTCAACCATCCCTCCCCAACCATCATGTCCAAAACTCCCCCATCATCACCTCTCTGTGTCCACCTCCTTCACACCCCACTCTCGGTCCATCTTCTCCTCTCCCTCTCTGTTAAGCCACCCATCCCCCTTTGTCAATCTTCTGCTCCCCCTCCCTCTGTTCAACTCCTCCTCCGCCACGCGGAGTGGCCACTTGGTTAGAGGCGTCATGTCACAGATTGCCCGGTCCCTCCCGCCAGAGGTTCGAGTCCTCCCTCGGACATGGGTATATGTGCATTGTTCTTAGCATAAGTTACTTTAAGTTACTTTAAGTAGTGTGTATAAGTCTAGGGACCGATGACCTCAGAAGTTTGGTCTCTTAGAAATTCACACACAAATGAACCCCTCCCTTTCTCCCTACTCACCTCCTACCCTTTCCTTTCTGTTGTATCTCCTCGTGCCTCAACTCTCCGCCTGTCTGACACTTCCCCTGTCTCTCTCCGTCTCATCTTCACTCCTTGTTCTGTTCATTTGCTCCTACCCTGTCACTGTCCATCTCCTGAATAGTCTAGTCCATCTCCTCGTCCTATATTATCTCTCCACGTCATCACACTCACCACATAGGAGGCTGGTGGTTGTTACGTCTACAGTGTTTCTTTCCATATTGTAACTAATATGTGTATTTTGATGAGAAAAGCCGGCCGCGGTGGTCTCGCGGTTAAGGCGCTCAGTCCGGAACCGCGTGACTGCTACGGTCGCAGGTTCGAATCCTGCCTCGGGCATGGATGTGTGTGATGTCCTTAGGTTAGTTAGGTTTAAGTAGTTCTAAGTTCTAGGGGTCTGATGACCACAGATGTTAAGTCTCATAGTGCTCAGAGCCATTTTTTTTATGAGAAAAAAAGATATGAAATATTTATTATATAAAAATGTGAATGGATGAAAAAATGGGAATTAAATGGCTTTAAATATTTATGTTATTTACTATTTCAGTACGAACTTTGTTGTAGAACCCCTTCTTTTCGTGTGGTAGTAAAAATTCATTTAGACAGGATTAAGCACATTTCAAATTACGTGAACCTTAGGAACTCTCTCATGCTGATAAATTTAAACTAACTGATTAATAACATTTATTTGAAACTTACTTAAATTAATTTTTTTTACTTCTTTCGGCCTTGGCACATATTTTTCTAGATGCAGTGGGTTTTTAAATATTTACTGAATTCTTTCCCGGCGTTATCTATGAACACAAGACTGTCTCTGTTAGCATAAAATGGTTAAATATTGCCAAGCCGACCTGAACGTTTAATTATCATTGACAAAACACACTTCACTATACGTTTACGTTATTTGGTTTAGAAAAGGAAAGAACCAACAGATTAACAACTTCAACGTTAATTATCCGCCTATGAATGCACAAATGTAAAACCAGTAATAAATTCAGTCAGCCTCAGGATCGCTGTAAAAGAAAAATATTTCGAAATTCACTGCTAATTTTACCTGCTCCCGATTTACGGGTTTAGTTAATTTTATAGCGGAACAATTTTTTAAATGTGCCGCCGCTGCAAATCGTTCGGTCGCGGCACAGCCCAGCAACACCAACGATAATCGCTAAAAGTGCTGAAAATTCTTTAAAGAAATATTATAGATGACATGGGCAAGCTAATTTATATTAGTAATACACAATTTTGATAAATTGTAATGTATCTAGACCATAACAATAATTGAAATTACACACCTTTGTAATTTCTCCTCTAATGGCGGCTAAAGATAGATACAGACAAACGAAGTCTACTCATTCATATAATGCTACGTCACAGGTTCCTCTCTCTCTCATCTCTCGAGAAAGACAACAAAGAATACACATTATGTAGCGCTATTTATATTATTGCTGATTGTGAATCTCTCTTTGTAATCTTACAACATTATTTTCCTCTGTAGCTATATTATAAATTTTTTCATCGCAGTTATTAACATATTTCGTAATTACATTATGAGTATAGAAATATTACAATCATAAATACATCGAGAATATTATTACAGACAATATAACAATAATAACCAACGTCCTTTACACAAAATTAAATAACATTTTTTGTTAAACAATTACAGTACATACGAATTGCTTCATAGCGGCGTACATAGTACAATTAAATGTCGTTTCATTTTATTAATAGTGTGTGTGTGTGTGCTGCCAGGGAACGTTACAGTATCAAATTTGATTGAAGTTGTTCCAGGAGTTTAGGATGGTTTTCTTACTCATGGCTTTGTTCATATACGCACTTCTCATGTATATTTCACACATATTTAACATAGTTCACCGGTATCGGTACAGATATTTCACCTGCACATCTAGCGAATTACAACCTGCAGTTCCATTTCAGGCAGCGTAATGTGTATGACCTCGTATCGCCTGAACTATGAGCTGTACAAAGATATAAATTTGCAGATACATACAGCGTTACATGTGCCTTCTGTCTTCGAACTGTGTTGCGGATAGAGTTTGTAGTAAGGAAGCAAATTAAAACGTCAAGCATTATGCTGTAGTTTTTTTGTCGCCACTCGATATTTGTCGTCATCCTGTCTGAACTATGTGTCATACAATGATTGTTTTTGTAGGCGCGTTCAGCGACAAAATGCGGATACCGTCCGTGAAATAGGGTTAGCAGCAACTAAGTAATGTACTCAAACGTGTTTCAAGCATTCAGTGTTTATGGTGTACCTCCTAAACAATGTGTTGTACAATGATGTAATTTTTCTGATACATTCATTGGTATAAGTGCATACTCTCTGCAAAATGTGCTAAGAATACATTTAATAATAAAGAAGTAATAAATTAAAACATCAAACCTCAAATGGCAGTTTTACTGGGTGAACAACGAAATTTACTAAAAGACAAACATTTTTCCTTTCATTATTTTGTGGAAGTCGGCAGCGAGAATAAATTCCGTAAAGGTCTGAACTTACATGTTAAGTTTGTTGCAGGTCTCTTAATGCTCTCATTCTCAAATTCTGGATATCTAAAATATGAGTACACACGCGTCATGGGTTACACTGGTTTTTCACCCCCGTCGCCATCCCTTTGTTAAGTGATTGGTTCTTTCGCACACAGTGATTCTTTCCAGATAGTAAATGATATGTGAACCAAGTTAGGCTGAAGACGAACAACTGGTTTAGGAGGAGCTGTGGAACGTAGAAAGTTGTTATTGTGGTCTTCACTCCAGCTTTCCATGCTACTCAATCCTGTGCAAGCCGCTTCAGCTCGTTCTGAATCTGCTTACTGTATTCATCTCTTGGTCTCCCTCTACCATTTTTACTCCACACACTTCCGTCCAGTACTAAACTGTTGAAACCTTGAAATCTCAGATTGTGTCCTATCAACCAATCGCTTCGTATAGACAGGTTGAGCCACAAATTTATTTTCTCTCCATTTCTACCCAGTACCTCGTCATTAGTTACGCGATCGACCCATCTAATCTTCGGCATTCTCCTGTAGCACCACATCTCAAAAGCTTCTATTCTCTTTTGTCTAAAGAATTTATCGCCCAAATCACTTGCATTCATGGCAATAAATAGTTTCAGAAAATACACTCCTGGAAATCGAAATAAGAACACTGTGAATTCATTGTCCCAGGAAGGGGAAACTTTATTGACACATTCCTGGGGTCAGATACATCACATGATCACACTGACAGAACCACAGGCACATAGACACAGGCAACAGAGCATGCACAATGTCGGCACTAGTACAGTGTATATCCACCTTTCGCAGCAATGCAGGCTGCTATTCTCCCATGGAGACGATCGTAGAGATGCTGGATGTAGTCCTGTGGAACGGCTTGCCATGCCATTTCCACCTGGCGCCTCAGCTGGACCAGCGTTAGTGCTGGACGTGCAGACCGCGTGAGACGACGCTTCATCCAGTCCCAAACATGCTCAATGGGGGACAGATCCGGAGACCTTGCTGGCCAGAGTAGTTGACTTACACCTTCTAGAGCACGTTGGGTGACACGGGATACATGCGGACGTGCATTGTCCTGTTGGAACAGCAAGTTCCCTTGCCGGTCTAGGAATGGTAGAACGATGGGTTCGATGACGGTTTGGATGTACCGTGCACTATTCAGTGTCCCCTCGACGATCACCAGAGGTGTACGGCCAGTGTAGGAGATCGCTCCCCACACCATAATGCCGGGAGTTGGCCCTGTGTGCCTCGGTCGTATGCAGTCCTGATTGTGGAGCTCACCTGCACGGCGCCAAACACGCATACGACCATCATTGGCACCAAGGCAGAAGCGACTCTCATCGCTGAAGACGACACGTCTCCATTCGTCCCTCCATTCACGCCTGTCGCGACGCCACTAGGGGCGGGCTGCACGATGTTGGGGCGTGAGCGGAAGACGGCCTAACAGTGTGCGGGACCGTAGCCCAGCTTCATGGAGACGGTTGCGAATGGTCCTCGCCGATACCCCAGGGGCAACAGTGTCCCTAATTTGCTGGGAAGTGGCGGTGCGGGCCCCTACGGCACTGCGTAGGATCCTACGGTCTTGGCGTGCATCCGTGCGGCGCTGCAGTCCGGTCCCAGGTCGACGGGCACGTGCACCTTCCGCCGACCACTGGCGACAACATCGATGTACTGTGGAGACCTCACGCCCCATTTGTTGAGCAATTCGGCGGTACGTCCATCCGGCCTCCCGCATGCCCACTATACGCCCTCGCTCAAAGTCCGTCAACTGCACATACGGTTCACGTCCACGCTGTCGCGGCATGCTACCAGTGTTAAAGACAGCGATGGAGCTCCGTATGCCACGGTAAACTGGCTGACACTGACGGCGGCGGTGCACAAATGCTGCGCAGCTAGCGCCATTCGACGGCCAACACCGCGGTTCCTGGTGTGTCCGCTGTGCCGTGCGTGTGATCATTGCTTGTACAGCCCTCTCGCAGTGTCCGGAGCAAGTATGGTGGGTCTGACACACCAGTGTCAGTGTGTTCTTTTTTCCATTTCCAGGAGTGTACTTCCTGACACTTAAAATTCTACTTTATGTTAACAAATTTCTCTTCTTCAGAAACGCTTTCCTTGCCATTGCCAGTTTGTATTTTATATCCTCTCTATTCTCTGTAACATACAACGTACGTCTCGCTCCCACGTTAGGTACACACGTTACACGTAACAAAAAAATATAAATACCTATTAGTCTAAGAACTAAGCTTAAATCTAATTTTATGACTTGCGATTCATAGGAATCTGACTTTTCCACTACTGGCGTGAGATTTGGCTGTTCACATTTCATTCACGGGGTTACGTTTTTTTATGTTGTGAACCCATAAAGGAGTCTTTTATTTTGGAAGCAGCTTCCAAGGAAAGCCCGTTTCGTTGAACTACAGCGGGAGAGCTGTGCTGGTACATCACTTTAAATTTAACACGTTTGTTGCGTCGATGGGCGTTGGCACAGGCTGATTGTTAGTGCTGAATCGCAATTCCAGGCGCTCACTAGCCGCTACGCGGTACTGCAGCTTTCCGTCGCACGGTTCAGTGAATACGTTACGTCGATGGTGTTGTGGTATTTTGTGGTTTGCTTAGCTGCTGCGGAGGGATGACGATTACCAGGGACAGACACTCAATTTTTCATCCCTGCTTCCACATTTTCCAGCCGATTTTGAAGATTTTGAGGTAGGCTAGCGCTCGCACTTTGCAAAGCAGCTAACACTTACACTTGGTCTCCGATGCACTGCACTTAATCACATCACCTCCTTCGGTGACACAACCAGAGTATCACTGTCTGTCGGCGTATCTGCACGCTTAACACTTATTATTTTCATCGTGAATGAAATTATCACTTATTTATAACATTGACGTATTGCTTTATGTCTGTTGCAGAATTCCACAGCATTTTAAGCCTTCACTTATACACTACTATGTACTCAAAAAAATTTTGTTTTTACAATTTATAATCAAATAGTTTGTCTCACTTTGAAGGTTGCTAATTGAGAGCTTCGATTATCGTGTTCATTTCAATGTCTGTTGATTTGTTGGTAACCACCTTGTCATTTAGTTTCGCTTTACATTATTCATCATCTTTCTCTAAGACTAATTACGCTTTCGATTCACAGTCACAATACATTAGTTTCTCTGATTTGTTAGCAATTTTTTTATTCATTTGAATCGCTCTTTCTACTCATTAGATTCATTTGTGACTGTCATTTCGACAAAAATTTCAGTTTTACTAGATGCGAAGGTCAATCAATCACACTTGATCTCCCTCTGACATGAGAACAAAACACCATTCAAGAAAATATTCAAATTCGTTATCGCGATCGCAGTTATCGTCTCGGATTGACTTTAAAAGAAAAAGTAAAGACATTTCAAAACTAGCTTTTCTCGGTTTCGTGCACGCGTTTCCTTTTGAAAATCGTTGGCCAAACCAGCCTTCCACGTGAACCGCATTTCTCAATCTGTGACGTCAAGCCTACTGAACGGGTTAGAATATTTACGCAAGTTCAGAATAAAGACATAGATATAATAGTACACAGAAGAAGAAATATAGCAAACAACTCCTTGTTCCTTATGACTTACAAATTATTATTATTTTTTTTTACGTCGTACGTTTGAGTACGCTCTGTAATGAAGAAGTACCTGCTTTGTTTTACTGGCGGTTTCATTGTCATTTTATTCTCACTTAGACGCCTATTTGCTTTCTGCTGCGTTGACCTCTATATATGAGCTTAAGTCATCATTGCTTCCTCCTTGTTTTATTTTTCGCTCTTATGCTTGGTATTTTATTTCACTTATAGCTTTAAATGTATCTGACCTGCGTACTGCAATTACAATTAATGCTACTCTGTTGAAAGATAGCGCTTTCGTTGTCATGTTGATACTTACAAGTAACTCACATGCTTCGTAAGAAGTTCGTTATTTTAATGCAGAGATGAACTTGTTCCAGATTTCTATGTACATTAGAACTTAATCTAGACATCGCTGACTAAGAAACAAGTTACTTATTTTCCTTTTCAGTGGCATCATGAACCATTAATTGTCAAGCGACCCTTGTCCGTGACGAAAGTAAATTTCCTTTTTCGATCATTGCTCCTTGAACTTAAAAAAATTTCTTACATACTACGCTTTACTTTCATTTCTTTACCATTTCACATCGCAGAAGCCTGCTTGTTAGGCACATCCTTCCCTTTATATTCCATTTTTCACTCATAAATGTTATATGCTTAAACTAAATCTTAAAACTAGAGTTCTCGGAGTCGATCACTTTCTTTGTTAAACGAGGATATTTCATCAGCTTGTCTGTACATAAAATACGGCTCAAGATAACATATTTTAATTTCTCTGCTGTATAGCAAGACAGGCTCACTATCTGTAGTTTATCCTAAGCATTTTTTTAACGAAGTCAGATCAGTTTTCACGTAGTTACTAGCAGCTAACCTTCTCTTGTCATTATCAAGCTTTCTCTTGACTTATTTTGTAGCATGAATGTTTTTAAGATCAGAGTGATCCTTTTATTTTTCCATTTGCGGGATCAGAAATCAGATAACAACCTGTGTGCGGTATACGAAGGATCTCGTAAAGTCCCTCAAAAAGACTTTGCCATTTTCGATTTTTGCGTGAGAGCAACGGTGGTTTAAGGTGTCTTTTTAGTAAGGCCTTTTCGCCTACTTTATAAGATAACACCTTATTAATATGTATGTCATACGCCTTCTTGCGTAAATTGGCTTGGGTGATCAATGTTGTTACATCTTGTCTTATTCTAACGTCTAAACTAGCGCTTGCGTTGTTACACTTAGGAATTGAATTGCCCCATTCATTTTTCTCTTGATCAGAAAACATCAACTCACTCGGAGTGAAATCAGTAGACAGGTGCGGTAGATTATTCACAATTTCTTCGAAAGATGACACAAAGTCAACCCAGCTTGTCTGCTGATTTGGTACGTACGTACGAATGAAACGATTAAACTCCCTGAAGACTCGTTCAATCGAGTTCGACTGCGGGTCGGATAATTGTTGACTCTGAGGTCTTATTGGTTATTTCCTGCGGAGAGAGTAAGTTACTGCATGTTATTGTGTCATTAAATGTATCACAGTTACCAAACTGAAATGATTATGACAAGGAGGTCTTCTGCCTATCCTTTGCAATCTAATGCTATTACAAGTGCCAAACTTTTTTACTCTTTCTTTCACTAACTTCAGTGCTACTTCTAAGTCTGCTGTACTAACAGTGTGCAAATGCCAGTATAAAGGTCTATTCGGGCTATGTAGCGTCTTAGAAAATCTATTCCCTATAGACATGGCACTGCCAAATTCTTGACAACGAGGAAAATACATTTCATGGGTATTGACTGAAACTCCAGTGGTATCCAAGCTTGCGTAGTGACCTTCTGTGTCGGGAGCCGATGGCTCCTGTTATTGAGCATCCTTGGACGGATAACGTTGGAATTTTAATTAATGTGCTAATTTGCTTATAGAAACATAAGGACATAGCATTAATATTTACACCTGTATCTAAGATGTACAGTCGTCAAAATTCCTGCTATAGTACGTTTTGTCGTAGCTTGCACTAGGTCATGTATCGATTCGTCACCGTCAGTCGTCTCTTTCTCTTGTAATAATTCTCCTCTCATGTCAATTCCATCATTGTATTTCAGTACAAGTACGTCATCGTTAGTCTCTTTGTCGAAGTGGTCACCCTCCATTCTGTCTCACAGCATTCCTTAGGTAGCTTTCAGATGCTGAAATTAGTTTTCCTGTTGGCGTGGTTTTCATTGGCCTTCATTGTTTGGGTGGTGGTGGTGGTGGTTAGTGTTTAACGTCCCGTCGACAACGAGGTCATTAGAGACGGAGCGCAAGCTCGGGGTAGGGAAGGATTGGGAAGGAAATCGGCCGTGCCCTTTCAAAGGAACCATCCCGCATTGTTAGGGAGTTCGACCAATCTGACATTATGAAAACACTGAGGAACAAAATTACTATTATGTACAAACCTCGTGTCAAAGTGTTGTTGCGTTTGTTCTGGTGTCCAATATGTGTTACTATATTCCGCGTTCACCAAAAATACAGGGGGATTGTACTGCCTTCGCGTGGTCTGACGATTTTTATTACCATTATGATTTCCGGAACTGTTACGGTGAAATCCACCTTTGCCGTTAAACTGTGTGTTTCCACACATTCCCTGCGCTTGATTTTTACTAGGCGCGGCGTTGTGTTGGTATGAGTGGACGTTATGAGCTGTTTGTTGCTGCCCATAATCTGAGTGTTGGCCGCGCGAGTACTGTGCATTCCATTACGATCTGCTCTGCTGTTGCCAACCCTTTTGACTGAAACCATTTCCAAACTTCTGTTTGTACGGTAGATTGTCGTACTGGTTACCAGTCGTGTTATACACGGAATTGAATAGGTTGTATTGATTACGTCTATTCCTTTTGTACGGATACTCATTGCTTTTATTTCCGCTTTGCCAATAGTTACTATTTTTGTAACCGTTCCCGGGCTTTTCATAGCCGTTAGTCTTGTAAGGTTGTGACTAAAAATTGTGAGGAGTGTTCCGCGGTTTGTTAGCTCTCATGCCCTCGTAGATCTTGTCTGGGGAATCTAATATCGACAGAAAGGTATCTGGATCATGATCTGGTATGGCTATCAGCTTTCCACGAATTGATGTGGGTAATTTAGATTTGAGAATCATAATTACATCTGTACTATTAATAGGGGTATCCCAGTACCGGATTTTGCCAAGATATTTTTCGAAGTACCTTCTCAGGCTACTATTCCTGGGGTAAAATTGTTCTGCGTCATAAACTTCTTTACGAAGGCGCTTCTGAACACCTTCGCTCCAAAATTTGCTGAGGAAACAGTGCTCAAACTCCTCCTATGTTCGACACTTATCAACCATTTCGGTTCCCCATATTGCCGATTCGCCACCTGTATATCTGGTAACAAATTGGATACACTGTCTATCGGTCCACGAATTTGGAAAAATTCTAGAGAATCCACGAATAAAGACAATTGGGTGTATATTTCGTTTTTTTTGGGTTAAAGATTTGAAAAACACGATGTTTTATCATGCTTTCTTCCTTCATCATTTGTACTGCTGAGTCAGATTCTTCGTTTCGGTGGGTGACTGAAATATGTGGTGGTGAAGTGTGTTCATTATATACAACAGGTATTCGTAATTGCCGAAATAATTATTCTCCTTCCTCTGAGGCTAAAGAGGTAGGATAACTCTGTCTCTGTATTCGGGAACTACTGCTCACTTGTGCCTTCAAGTTATTTAGTTGTTCCGTTAACTCTTGCTTCCAATTTGGTATTTCTTGCAGAAGGGTACGCCTAATGCTACCGAGTTCAGACATTACAGTATCTCCAGAGCTTCCAGGAGCTCTCAAGATACTAAGAGTGGTTGCTTTCTAGGTCTTTGTTAATTTTGTTTTCGACAAATTTGTCATTTTCAGCAAACCAGTTCTCGTACTTTTCTCTAAATTCTCTCTCATGACTATCTAGCCTCTCTTTTACTTTTGTTTCAGTTTCCAGAGTCAAATTTGACATTCCCGCGGTTAGTTTTTCTACCTGCGTAGTTACTCTGTCTATTCTATGATTAACCCTGATTACAGAGGAGTCAAGATTCTTGGTTATGTCTCGGATGTCAGCTGTCTCCCTTTGCATGCCAGCTAAAGCGTCATTCAGTTCGGAAATTATTCCACTTCGCATTTGAGAAACTGAATCCTTAAGTTGATTTGCTACTTCGTTGGCTACATCTTCTCTACCAGTTTTTATTTCTTCGCTTTCTGTGTAAAGTTTATCTTCAAGCGAGCCTAACATTTTTCTGTTTTCCTCCATCAAATCTTCTTTTATTTGGCGATTTCCGCTCTGCATCATTTGACTTATTTGATTCAGTAGATGTTTGAATACATCGTCTGTCTCTACCCCTCTATTACTTTCACCTGCCTTCCTTGTAACCGGTACATGGCTACGAGTACTAGTGGAAGAAACTGTGCAGACGTTGTCTAGTTCAGTAACATAGTGGTGTGAGGCACCAAAGTCCATAAATTTCCTACTTCGCTTTCTACAGTTGTTTCGATTGGTGTCTCGGCCCTACTAATTATCCTGCGGGACCGTAAGCGACGCGACACTTCACTCGTTTCATTCTGTTCATATGAATCTAGGGATGACATTTCATCGTCTGCCTTAGCTAAATTATATACAAACAGTAAGTCAATGAAGTTCATTTGAGTTACGCCCGTCAGTTGCGACAGAGATGTAATTTATTGGTAGCGAGTCGGTTGTCACTGCTACGTAACAAGATCGGAATGTCGGGAGTTGCACGTCACGAGAATAAGTGACTATTCTGCACCGTAAAGGAAGTATGGCTGCACACGGATCAAAATAATTTAAAACTAATACTGGTCAGCTCCGTGAAACGGCAGCGGACATTTAAAAGCAACTGATGTACAATACACAACAATGAAATTTAAGCAATCGTTAAAGAAATACCCAATCTACTAAATGCTAGTGTGAAGCAAATTTTCTACAGCAACTACTAAAGATCGTTACAAATTGATTAATAACGGCTGAAACTAAGGAAGCTTGGCTACGGCTGACAAAATTTTAACTCACCCTGCGTTGCTGATGACTGCCTTCGGCGATGCAACAAGAGTTTTGCACAAATTCCTTTCCAAAAAATCTCTTTTCTGCAAATTTCTCTGATTGCCTTATCTCGCTTGTTCGCTCTGCGGAAATTTTATTGGACAGTATTTGATGCATCTAACAAATCAAAAGCACAAGATTAGCTATAATTTCTTATGAAAACTTCCACAATGCTTATCTTACTAAAAAAAATTCCTTTTTTTTTCACACACACACACACACACACACTGTAGACATAACTAGTTGCTGTAGTGGTTTTGAATACCCTAACTGGTCAGGGCTAAATGACTATAGAAAATATAACTGGTTTTTTTGGATAGCTCAACATGAATTTCCTAAGGAACCGAAGTTTATCATGCATTTACGAGCAGAATAAGGCGCGGAAAAACTATTTCGCCGTATGCAACTTGCTTCCGATTTCGACGAAAAGATTTGTGACTGTGAACCATCAAAATTTGTAGAAACATAAAAGAAAATTAAATACGTATGCTCATGAAGTAGTGAGACATAGGTTCTATACTAAATAATTAGTCCATACACAAGTTCCATTTAACTTTGAATTTATGGCAGTCGATATATAAAGAACTTACATCTTTTAACATATCCAGATACACGTCGCACAATATAGCTTCTCACATGAATCTACTGCTATGCAGTATGGCACTTTCACATCACACTAAAATAATATTTTTTAAACAATAATAATACGGTGGCAAGATATGCGTGTCCGACACAGAAGAATAAGTAACTGTTCATCGAGAATATCTCGTGTATCAAAAGAATGTGTAAAAATGTTCTTCTTTTGTCCGCTTTTTTCGCAGCGGCTTTCAAAGTCAATAGTTGACTGTATCTCTGACGGCGTTTCCACAATAAACACGTCACGTCACAGGACGTTATTTGCTAACTGTAGCTGTTGCCAAGTGACTGCTCGGTTAGTGAATGATTTAAAATGGTAGGGAAATCACATAATGTTACAGGTGCCATCTACATTTAATTTAATAGCGTAATTTTCCCTCTTCAAACTGAAATTCATTGTATTTGGTTTCTTTAAGCTCAATGTAACTTTATTGCCTACTGAGCAACTGTAAACATCTTTGAGGGTTTCATTTCCTTTTTCTGCTATAAATTCTTTTGTTTTCTCAGTGACTAATATTAGTGTGATCTGAAAAGAGATTTTTTTTCTTATGACCAATGTCAGTGGAAAATTCATTGACGTATACTGGGAACAGCATTGGTCCTAAAACGCTACCATGAGGACTCGTATACTGATGTATTTTGGCGCTGACAAGTGTTTTACAAAAACCGAAGACTTATTTGACATATGTGTTGGTTGTCTCTGTGATTTATTCCCTATTTGAGACGTATACTCGGCCCCAATTAATTACCCTTCCCCTTGCTAATGATTCTAGTTTATTTAGTAGTTTCAATCGTATCAGAAGCTTCATAATGATCTATCAATATGCCTATGGTACACTCATCGTTGTCAAGAGCACCAAGTACCACTTTTATGAATTCCTCTATGCCTGTCAAGAGCACCAAGTACCACTTTTATGAATTCCTCTATGCCTGCTTCCATACTTGTACCACGCTGGAAACCAATGTGTGACTCCGTTAAATCTTGTCTTTCTTCAAGTAACACATTAATTTCATAACTGATTCTGTCATTTTTTAGAAAGGCACCAGCAGGAATATGGGCCTGTAATTTTCCGCCTTGTGCATTATCTTTGTTTAGGAGAGGTACAACTCTTACCTGTTTTAAATACACTGGGAATGTCCCTGATGTGAAGGATTCGTTTATTACGTTTGTTGAAGGAGCTTGTATACTTATTATGCATTGCTTCGCTATACAATACCGTACTTCATACAAGCCTATTGACTTTCTATTTTTTTAGTTTTTGTGCAGTTTTACTAACTTTATGTACTGCGGTTGGTAGCATCATCATTGTATTAATGCATAATTATTTACAGGCGTTATATTTGTTTTTGAGAGATTTGTTGTAACTTCTCTGAAATATTCGGAAAATGCTCCTTCACATAGTTTGCTAGGTGCTGTAGTTCATTTATTACTTTATTCTCCTCCATTATCAGTGCGTTATTAGCCTTAGTTTGTATCACCCTGTTTCATTTTTATGACGTCCGAGACTACTTTGGTTTTATTCTCTATGTTGTATATTAATTTGTTAATAAGTGACATTTTTGCAATAAACACCTTCCCATAAATATTTTTGTGCCTATGATAAAAATTCAAGAACTTTGTATCATGATGGCCCTTTTTCATGGAACTGATCTATTTAAGAATTTGGAGGGATTTGTTAATTCCTGCTGTTATCCATTTGTTTTTGTGAGACATTGCTACTGATGTACGACCTTTTGGAAAGATCTTTTCCTACTTCAGTTTAAATAATATAGACAAGTTAAAGAATTTCTTATTTACGTTGTTTTCTCTGTACATTCATCCCAGCTCTGGTTTGCTAATTCTTTTGAAAAAGCTTGTAATCTGATCTCTCATCAGTATCTTTTGTAAGCTTGCAGGTTCTGTCAGTATTTGGCAGAAATGGTCTGATAGTCCAAGGTCTTTTACATGTCATTACACTTACCCATGCTCATATTTGTGGCCATGTTGACAGTTAATAAGGTAGTCACTGTATTAATCCTTGTTGCACTATGGATCAATAGAGACATGCCAAAACTCTGAAGCTTAATTTATGAGGGTGCTATTACTTTCACTTCTGATATTTGTGTTTATTTTTATGTCTCCGCACAAATTTATTTTGACTTCTGTACTTGAGATATTACCTACAACTTCCGTTAATTTATTGAAAAGAGTGTCCATACTAGAACTGTGATGTCGATGCACACACAAAATGCTTAATGTTTTCACACTGTCAAACCCTATTAAGGGGAGGTTTACTGTCTTTTGGTTTTTTAAAATTACATTTTTGGATCCATAAAAGTGTTTAGAATCCACCTCTGAAACTGTTTTTCCGAATACGGAACGGAAATGTTTGTTACTCGCGGTTGAACAAAAAAAATGTACCTGCTTGAAATCGGCCTTTTTCACGCACCAGTTTTTTTACAGGAATTTCGACTTTGCAGCCGCGAAAAATTTTTCTGTGTGCTTGCCCATGACTAAAACTGATAAAGTGACCAAGGAGCTTACGGCGTACTACGGCTTGGCAATCCGGCAGCATTCCAATTCATTGGAACAGATGAAGAAGACAATTTGGACAACGTATTTCCACAAGTCTTCGACGGGTAACCAACCACAACACCAAAATTTTCAGAGTGGGGAAACCAGTTGGTGCTAGTGGCGCATTGCAGAGGCTACCGGATATTTGGGCGAATATCAACACGACCAGCCGCTCTCTAAAGAAATTCAAAAAGTGATTCATCCGATCTACGAGGCCCTTTCGGAGGACGAGTTATAGTAACGGTGCCTGGGAGGAAACACACAAAATTCAAATGAAAATTTGAACGCGTGTGTTTGAAAGTTAGCCCCCAAGCATTTGCAATCCGGTGCGAAGACTGTGGAGATTGCGACTTTCCTGGCAGTGAGCAGCTTCAACGAAGGGTATTCAGCAATTCTGAAGACCATAACAACGATGGACGTCAACCTGGGACTCTATTCGACGCAGTCCGCCAAGCAGTCGGACGACCACCGGATTCAAGCGGCCGAAAACCGCTTGTCACCGGCCGCGCGAGCGGCTCTGGAGCAGCGCAGGATGGCCCAGATCGAGCAGAACGCCCTCTATGAGGAAGAGGAAGGACTACTTTATGGACCCGGAATAGCAGATTGAGCGTGCGTTGCATAATATTGCTTTTATATGTAGTCAAACCTTCAAACGCTTTTTTCTCGAAATGGCTTTCTTTATCGCGCGGTATGGTAACTTTAAATCTACTGAACCGATTAGCATGATTCTTTGTTTCCGACTTTTTTCCGATCCATCAACTCTAATTATTTTTATGTGGCCGACGAAGTTGAACAATGATGAAAAAAACCCTATTTGTTCAAATGGCCACCATTTTGTTTCCTATGGTCCAAATAACTTATGCGAGGTACAGCTCCTAAAGAATCTTATATACTTCGCTAACGTCAATTCAGTTTTGATTTCAGACGAGCCGGCTGACCTGTGACATAACGCGCGTGGAGGTCTACATCGAAATTTTGTTTCGTTCCGAAGGCACTTCCGCCTTTGTTCTTCGACATTTCCGGTCTAAAAAAATTCCAGTTTCTAGAGGAAATATCAGTAAACATTTTGACCAAATTTGACATTGATGTCTAAAACACACCCCAGGAAAAAAATTCTCAAAGAACATGGTTTTTCGTATCAAAGATAGTAATGCTCCCCTTAATTCAGTAGATGATATTTCAAAGTGTTCGTCATCGCTTACTGTACTTAAGTCACGCCTTCATTTGAAGTGTTCCTTTTCTGATATAAATGCATGATCCTCCGCGTTTGAAGTTGTCCTGCAAGTAGTCCTGTCCTGTGTCTCAACACCAGTGCTCAGTGACACCAAGTACACTGCAGTTCAAAGATAGGAGCTAGGCTTCAGATTGTTGTGTTTTAATTTTTTATGGCGTTTTGATGAAACACTATTAAGTCTTTGAAATGTTCCTTGTTGCACGTCCCAGTGCTTTCTTTTTCTTTGTGACATACAATAAATGTGCCATTTAGCATGTTAGAATCTATCATGTGAGTGATGGTTTCAGAATTTTTTACACTGCAGGAGATACTCTAAAGGTAGGGGAAGCTGTTGTCTAGATTTACTCTAAAAACCTACTTCTCTTATCCATGTCAAAAGGTATTTCACCTCACGTGACCCGAGATCCATCACCTGTACCGGGGCTTCCCAACCTTTTCAGCTGGCGGACCCGTTCCTCAGTCGAAAATCCATGGCGGACCCCTAGTCAGTCAAGAGCACAGCAACTTTAAATTTCAGAGCGAAACCCATGGGAAATGAAAGCTTCTTAATGCAAGTGCCGTGTTTCCAATGACCCCCCACCCCACCCTTCCCCCCTCCCCCGAAGTATCAATAGTCTTTGGTTTAGAGATGAATGAAAACAACTTGAAATTAACGATCCAATTTGAATTCCCACTGTATCCAGACACTTACTACAACACGCTATAGCCTGATTAAAATTACTTGGTAATTTACATTTCACACGTTGGAGCTGCTTTCCTCCAAGAACAATCAACGTGACGTCCAAACTGTTCGCTGTTGACAAGCTGCCACTTGTGGTCTGTTCACTTCCACTGTTTGGCTACTGTTGTGTAAGGAGCATGCATATTTCGGAACAGTCGTGTGTGTGTGTGTGTGTGTGTGTGTGTGTGTGTGTGTGTGTGTGTGTGTGTCCGAAGCAAAATGTTCAAATGTATGTAAAGTCTATGGGACTTAAGTGCTCAGGTCATCAGTCTCTAGCCTTACACACTAATAACCTAAGTTTAACTTCTGCTAAGGACAACATACACACACACACACACACACACACACACACACACACACACACACATGACCGAGGGAGGACTCGAACCTCCGGCGAGAGCGGCCGCGCAATCCACGACGGCATGGCGCCTTCGATTGCGTGGCCATCCCGCGCGGCTGTGCAGAAAAGAGGCAGACCCATGATTCAGGATACAAACACATCACGAAAGAAAACAGGCCAAGGAATTGCCTTTAAAGGACTATTGTGACATCTGTTGTGCAATGTGTGGGAATACATTCACTCAGTTTACATGCGTTTCCAGAACCGGATTTCGTAAGTCGATGTCGCAGTTCCGCATTTGGTTGGTCAGGTAAACACTTCAAAATCGGTTCTGGAAATCTACTTTTGTAAAACCGTTTTCCAGATCCACAATCGATTTTCGTGCCCATGTAATCAGCTCGGAAAGTCTATTTATTTTTAATTATTTGTGTATCTACTGAACGGCAGCTGTCAGTCCATAGCCGGCAGCTAGCAGGCCGGGTGGCAACAGTTTAGCCGCAGCTGACAACTTCAGCTACTACTTGGACATTATATCGTGGCAGTCAGCCTCGACCCTAAAGAAATTAGGAAAACAAACAGACACTTATTTCTGTATAAGAAGACAAAGCATTTCACAGAACGTAAGACTGTTTTTCTCAAAGGAAACAATTCTGGCACGTGAAAAGTCCTCATTTGTTTATGCTCGCAGCTAGTTCCCACAATACAGTGTCAGAGTAATAGCAAGTAATTGTAACTGAAGTATAGGCAGGCCATATTTTTAAATGAGAGGACGGAATATATTTTAAAGAGAAAAAATTAGCTTTAGAGATCATTTTAATTTTCGTAACAAAAATGTCAATGCCCACAGAATTTAATGAATAATTATTTTGTAAATGATAGAAGAAAGAAACAAAATTCCTACAGAGTTATAGTTTAGGTACATTCACTGAGCATCTACGAAGAAAAATGCTTTCTTCTTTACTATAGATGAGTCTGTAGGAATAATAATGGAATCCTAATGTGATGGTTGAGGGTTCAATTCTTGACAACTGGAGATGGATGTTTGGTTCCGCAGCTTCGGTACTTAGTTTTGTGGGAAGCATAGATCGAGGATCCAGATTCACTCATGTATGTTGTGGCAAACGAAAGAAGTACACGTTTTGCTTTTTCAACAAGGGAGTAGTATTTCTTGTTATCCAAACGGATCCAAAAGTGTGTGTAACTGTCAATGTCAAAACTTGATTTCAAGGTAGGGTCTGTGGCAATTTCTATCAACAACTCATTCATTTGATGATAGAATGTTCGGCTGTTTGGATACAGTGGATGGGTTGACCGTTCATTCGTATTTCAGCAGCTTCTAATCTTGAGCTGTTGGCAAATAATGCTCCAACAATGACATCAAGCTTCGGAGATGTTTCTGGATTGGATTAAACAAATTCTTCCCAAGCTCAATGTTTCGTTTTTCAAAAACTCCTTGAGAAGAGGAAAACACTCGACCTCCCCCTCCTCAACACTCTCTGCCCAAAAATTGATTTTCCACTTGAATGATCGAACTATGTTGATAGCAGTGACCTTTGTTTCACTTTGCCCTTGGAGTGTGTAACGTTTCCGGGCAGCACACACAATATTAATAAAATGAAATGACATTTAATTGTGCTATGTAAGCCGCAATGAAGCAATTCGAATGTACTGTAATTGTTTAACAAAAAATGTTGTTTAATTTTGTGTAAAGGGCGTTGGTTATTATTGTAATATTTTCTGTAATAATATTCTCGATATATTTACGATATTATATTCTGTTTGGTCCTTATTGTTAAACATAAACTAGCTGGTCCAGTACCAACACTGGCAAGCAAGTAAATATTTTCTATACTCATAATGCAATTATAAAATATGTTCATATCTGCGATGAAAAAATGTAAAATATAGCCACAGATGAAAATAATGTTGTAAGATTACAAAGAGATATTCAAAATCAGCAGTAGTATAAAAAGCGCTACAGATGGCAACCCAGTTCTAAGCAAAGAAGGGAAAGCAGAAAGGTGGAAGGACTATATAGACGGTTTATACAAGGGTGATGTACTTGAGGACAATATTATTGAAAGAGAAGAGGATGTAGATCAAGATGAAATGGGAGTACGATACTGCGTGAAGAGTTTGACAGAGCACTGAAAGACCTGAGTCGAAACAAGGCCCCTGGAGTAGACAACATTCCATTGGAACTACTGACGGCCTTGGGAGAGCGAGTCATGACAAAACTCTACCAGCTGGTGAGCAAGATGTATGAGACAGGCGAAATACCCTCAGACTTCAAGAAGAATATAATAATTCCAATCCCAAAGAAAGCAGGTGCTGACAGATGTGAAAATTACCGAACTATCAGTTTAATAAGACACAACTGCAAAATACTAATGCGAATTCTTTACAGACGAATGGAAAAACTGGTAGATGCGGACCTCGGGGAGGATCTTTTTGGATTCCGTCGAAATGTTGGAACACGTGAGGCAATACTGACCTTACGACTTATCTTAGAAGAAAGATTAAGAAAAGGCAAACCTACATTTCTAGCATTTGTAGACTTAGAGAAAGCTTTTGACAATGTTGACTGGAATACTCTCTTTCAAATTCTGAAGGTAGCAGGGGTAAAGTACAGGAAGCGAAAGGCTATTTACAATTTGTACAGAAACCAGATGGCAGTCATAAGAGTCGAGGGGCATGAAAGGGAAGCACTGGTTGGGAAAGGAGTGAGACAGAGATGTAGCCTCTCCCCGATGTTATTCAATCTGTATATTGAGCAAGCAGTAAAGGAAACAAAAGAAAAATTCAGAGTAGGTATTAAAATTCATGGAGAAGAAGTAAAAACTTTGAGGTTCGCCGATGACATTGTAATTCTGTCAGAGACAGCAAAGGACCTGGAAGGGCAGTTGAACGGAATGGACAGTGTCTTGAAAGGAGGATATAAGATGAACATCAACAAAAGCAAAACGAGGATAATGGAATGTAGTCAAATTAAATCGGGTGATGCAGAGGGAATTAGATTAGGAAATGACACATTTAAAGTAGTAAAGGAGTTTTGCTATTTAGGAAGTAAAATAACTGATGATGGTCGAAGTAGAGAGGATATAAAATGTAGACTGGCAATGGCAAGGAAAGCGTTTCTGAAGCAGAGAAATTTGTTAACATCGACTATAGATTTATGTATCAGGAAGTCGTTTCTGAAAGTATTTGTATGGAGTGTAGCCATGTATGGAAGTGAAACATGGACGATAAATAGTTTGGACAAGAAGAGAATAGAAGCTTTCGAAATGTGGTGTTACAGAAGAATGCTGAAGATAAGGTGGATAGCTCACGTAACTACTGAGTAGGTCTGGAATAGGATTCTGGAGAAGAGAAGTTTGTGGCACAACTTGACTAGAAGAAGGGATCGGGTGGTAGGACATGTTTTGAGGCATCAAGGGATCACAAATTTAGCATTGGAGGGCAGCGTGGAGGGTAATAATCGTAGAGGGAGACCAAGAGATGAATACACTAAGCAGATTCAGAAGGATGTAGGTTGCAGTAGGTACTGGGAGATGAAGAAGCTAGCACAGGACAGATTAGCATGGAGAGCTGCATCAAACCAGTCTCAGGACTGAAGACCACAACAACAACAACAACAACAACAACACATGATGTGTATTCTTTGTCGTCTTCCTCTAGAGCTGAGAGAGAGAGGTTCCGAGACGTAGCATTATATGAATGGGTGAACTTCGTTTGTCTGTATCTATCTTTAGCCGCCATTAGACGAGAAATCATCAAGGTGTGTAATTTCAATTATTGTTATGGTCAAAATACATTATAATTTAACAAAATTGTGTATTACTAATGTAAATTAGCTTGCCCATGTCATCTATAATATTTCTTTAAAGAATTTTCAGCACTTGTAGCGGTTATCGTTGGTGTTGCTGGGCTGTGCCGCGACCGAACGATTTGCAGTGGCGGCATATTTAAAAAATTGTTCCGCTATAAAATTAACCAAACCCGTTAATCGGGAGCAGGTAAAATTAGCAGTGAATTACGAAATATTTTTCTTTTACAGCGATCCTGAGGCTGACTGAATTTATTACTGGTTTTACATTTGTGCATTCATAGGCGCATAATTAACGTTGAAGTTGTTAATCTGTTGGTTCTTTCCATTTCTAAAGCAAATAACTTAAACGTATAGTGAAGTGTGTTTTGTCAATGATAATTAAACGTTCAGGTCTGCTTGGCTATATTTAACCATTTTATGCTAACAGAGACAGTCTTGTGTTCCATAGCTAACGCCGGGAAAGAATTCAGTAAATGTTTAAAAAATCCACTGCATCTAGAAAATGTGTGCCAAGGCCGAAATACGTAAAAAAGTTAATTTAAATAAGTTTCAAATAAATGTTATTAATCAGTTAGTTTAAATTTATCAGGATGCGAGAGTTCCTAAGGTTCACGTAATTTTAAATGTGCTTAATCCTGTCTAAATGAATTTTTATTACCACACGTAAATAAGGGGTTCTACAACAAAGTTGGTACTGAAAGAGTAAATAACATAAACATTTAAAGCCATTTCTTCCCCATTTTTTCATCCATTCATTCATTGTTACATAATAAATATTCTTAATTTTTTTGTCTCGTTAAACTGGCGCCCAACGTGGTGCCCGAATAAGCAGTGGCCACAAAATACCCATGAGATAATTAGGGAATTATTCTAGTCGAACTTTGCTACAGTGTAGTTGTCCTGTAGGTAGTAAAGTGGCCTCAGTGCGGTGTTCTCGGATCATTAGTGGTGTGTTTGTTGTTAGTTTTTTTTTTAAATAACAGGACATTTGAGTAGTTAGTCATCGTAGCATATAATAAGTGTGTTTCAACAAATGACCATTTCTTGTGTGATTATTGTCAGCTAAACCTGAGTGTTAGGATATTTAGTTCAGATTTTGTTTCTTTTGTTGACTATGGTTAGACTGCGTAGTCAGAAAAATATAAACATGGATAATGAACAACAATTAGTAAGCAGTGATACCGAGTTAGAAAGTGGGGCACAAGGTAATGTTAGTGGAGGAGTTCAGGAAGTACAATGTGAGAATCTGAGGGCAGAAGGGCAAGAAATGTTGCCACTGCCAGCCAGTGATTCAGTCGAAAGTAGAAACTTTGTGCCATCTACACGTACTAGACACAGACCAGAAAGTGGTGAGGTGTCAGAAGTGCAATCATTAAGAGTTATGTTCGAGCGCATGCTCAATTTCCAAGCTACATTTATGCATGAACAAGCAGAGCGTGATCGACGCCAGAATGAGAGAGACTTGCAGTTAATGTAATCTTTGGAAGCTAGGCAAAGTGAGATTGTTAGTTTGAGACAAAACTATGAAACAATACCCAAAGCAGTGCAAGAACTGAGCGAAAGAGTAGATAATATCCAGGTGGCTAAGGCAAGTATCGTAGATGAAATCAGTGTAGTGGCTAACAGGATGGAAAAATTAGAAATTGACACAAGTCAAGCAATAGAGCAGAAAATATCCGAACAGGCGAACAACATTGAAAAGGAATTTACGAACTGGTTAGAGGCAAAAGACTTTGACCTCAATAAATCAATAGACGAGAAGGTGCACGCCGCGATTGAGGCCAAAGACTTGGGCTCGAGTGCGGAAGTGCAGGACCTAAAAAGGGCGGTACACACTGACATTCCGCGGTGGCAGCGAGATGTCAACCGTCGTCTTGCGGAGCTGGTAAACAGTTTGTTGCACAGCGACGCACAGGCGTGTGTGACGCCAGCCAGGTCCAACAATGATAGGCATATAAATATAGCAGTGAAAAATTGCGACTACGAGACAGAACAGGCAACCAATGTTAGCGAAACAAACAAATGTCACTCCAAAATAGCGATTGAAGAAAGCCTGATTAAAAACTGACAGTTCCAGATCTTTACAACGGAGAAGAAATCTGTTCACCCTGTAGTATTTATCAAGGGATTTAGAATGATTTTGCCTAGTGTTTGGAGTCATACACAGAAAATACAGTTCGTTATGTCTTACATACAAGGAGATGCTGCATTATGGGCAACCGAAGCAGCTGACAGTTGCGACACATATGAGCAATTTGAAAAGGCATTCTTGGCCAAATATTGGTCAACATGTATTCAGGAGAGATTACGGAAAGAGGTATATAATCCAGAGCCGTATTCTCCACGATTAGGCAATTTGCGAAAATATTTTGAGAAATACATTAATAACACCCGTTACTGGGACGAGCAGATTTCATCCCGGGATTTGATCAGACTTTTGAAATCACACTTGCCGATACACGTAAAGGAAAAACTTATACACGTACCGGAGAACGACATGGAACATTTCTTGTCTGTTCTGTACTCAATTGACCTGATTCAGGAGGATGTTAAGACAGAAGGCTAGAAGTAACGGAAACGGTTACAGAAATGGTCGAAATAACACGCCTCCATCAAATAATGGAAACGGCGGAGGTAACAATAGGAGACAAGATTATGTACAAAAATGGAATAGAGGCAGAGACCGGAACGGCAATAGTCCGCCGGTGAACAATGACCGGGAAAGGGAGGTTCGATGACCGACATGAATCAGGCCCACCAAGCAATAGTAGATGGAAAAATGCCAGGGGGCCGTGGAACACCAATACCTATAACGATGCAAACCGAACTTGGCTACAGAACCAGAGGCCCAATCCGGACCGGCAAAACAGTGAAAAATATGACAATAACCGACCGCCACCACAAAATGCGCCAATTGCGCAACCGTGGCGGCCGAAGCAACACAACTTACACATAGTGGAGCTCAGCGACACAGAGCAGCCACACCCATCCACCAGTAGTAATCCAACAAACTAGATTCAGCCGAGATACGCTCTCCATCGTCGGCTGAGGTTTGGAGCGAGAGCAGCCCGACACAGACCAAAACATCGGGATTCTGTATCCTCAGGTATAATGACTGGGTACAGATGGGACATGAATTAATAACTGAACCACCCACGTGCATAAAGGAGCACAGAGACAAAGTACAAGCGATAATAGAGATCAAAATTAACATTATTGATGTGCAAGCAATAGTAGATACAGGTGCTACTGTCAGTGTCATAAGTATGGACTTATTCAGAGTACTGGGGAAAGAAAAGCGTTTGCTGACTTTCCCTGTGAACAATTGCAAAGTCACTGGAGCCATCAGTGCACAGCGACAAATAACTAAACTCCAAGTGCGGGTAGAAATGTATATAGGGGGAGAAGCCATAGCGTGCTCGTTCCTGGTAGTAAAGGGTTTAAAGGTAGCCTGCATTTTGGGGGTAGATTTTTTGAGAGAAAGGGACGCAGTAATCGACCTCTCTCGGGGAAATATAAGTTTGACGAACACGAGTAGGAGGATAGAATTGTCCATGCTCAGATCTGAAGAGGTACCTGTGCGTAATTGTAATGCTATTAACATAAAATGTAGGAATCAGTGGATACTACATTTAGACAATCATTCTCTAGAACAAAATCTCTATTATCCAGACGGACAAGGTGATCAATTAAAAGCAAATGTGGACGCACTTGTGAACAAAGTATCACAGTCCGAATATTTGAACTCAATGCAACAGCAGGATTTGGTACAGTTATTATCTGACTATGCAGATGTATTTTCAGAACGACCAGGAATTGTTAAGGGATATCAATGCAATATCGAGGTGAAGCCTCACAAAATCTACTGTCGAGCCTCATACTCCATTACTTGGTCCAAGAAGGAAATAGTAGCTATCTCTTAGCAGATCCCCAATCAGGGAGAGTACGGGGACTGTATCCGCGTAAGGATGTGGAAATATTCCTACAGTAAATGACTAATAGTCCTATGTGTTATGTGTAAAAAGGTACACCATTCTTTTGGAAATGAATGAATATTAATGATGTGATCTGTAGAGATAATGCGCTAGTGTAGAAGTATTTAGTTGTAAGAATATGATTGACTTTCTCTTTTGTTTATGATTATCTGTGTGTGTTATGTCTTCTTTTTGTAGCAAATTTAAGTAACGCAAAGTTATGCACAAAGAAGCTTCAATTGGATCATGTGCAGATCGAATCAGTAAAAAAAAGAGCTAGCCTGATACAGTCCAAGTCAGTTTTAGCCTACAGAGACTACACTGTAGTTACGTAGGACCTTGCAAGTAAAGTAAGACATAATTTCAAAGGAGTTATTGAACAATATGCCTGAATCCGGCTGGAATGCACAAATAAAATCTACTCGAACATAAATATAGATGATTTTCGGGCAAACTAATACGAAATTTTAATATTTGTTACCATGTACGCAATTATCACACACCTTGCTAAAGAGCGAACAAAGAAGTTAAGAATGTGCCGTTACAAAAAATTGCACAACGGACATTGTCACTGAAAAAACTTAAACAAAAGTGCAGTATTGTGTGGCAGAGACAGACAGTGATTGTTAAAACTGCAGCAATACGTCACGAGGTTGTTTGGAACAAGCAATAAGAAACTGTATCATCGCCGTGTGTGCAAGTGGACAGGGAACTAGCACGACACGAACAGTGAGCCGATAATAGACGGTGGACCAAGCTAGTGTCAAACTATAACTTGTACTGTGCGTGTACACAAAAAAAGGAAAAAAATTCTTTGTATGTCAAGGGACGCCAGGAAAGCGCATTGACTACAGAGATACATTTTGTTCTAAGGCGAAAACTTGCGTGTGACTAATGACAAGTCATCACATGTTGAAAAAATATTGTGTGCCCATAAAACGCGTTACTGTGACAATGAAACATTGTGCAAACCTGACTAGTGAAGGCCTACTGAATAATAACTGCCAATAACTGTGTGCGTTCTTTCCCACAGCAGAAAAAATGCCCATAAGGATAGTACACGGTTTGTAAACTTGTTGCATGTTTGCTGGAGCACTGCAAAAAGATGTCATACAGGCGAGCTGATATACAACGTGCATCCGGCTACTTCAGCCATGCAGCGGCCGCAGCAGACCAGACAGCCACACGCCTCTCCGCGCCGTAGCTGTCAACACCGGGGGCGGTGACCTACACGGAGCAGACGCGCCGCGCCGAGCGCCGCTCAACAATCGCTCCGCATCGCTCACCAACTACAACATTATTGACATATTCCAAAATATTTACACAAACTGCATAACATGTCAATGAACTCGATTTTTGACGAACATTGAACACTTATTATGTATATCCTTAAATTGCCGAGAGAAAATGAACACTAACAAGTGTAGGAGATGGATTTGTAACAGGTAGGTAGCGAGAACATTATGAAAGTGACGTACTAAATGATTTCAAAAAACTAAGTGATATATCCTAGGACAAGTGACATTGCAGTATATCGCAAAAAAGATAATTACGAGTTGTTAAACACACACACCAAACTTTTGTTGAACTGAATGTGACTGTGATGTTATGTAACCGTTGATGACAAACTACTAAATCATTTCAAAAGAATGACTGATAAAGAGACAAGATTAATCATGAACCAATTGGGATGGCTGGGTTCCGGCACAGTTTTGCCCAGGTTTCCTGTCTGCCTTCGCCCAAATGGGGGAGCCATGAACATATATAGCCCTAGGACTAATTAAAAGAGCCCTTCCATTAAAAAAAAAAACAATATTTTAATGAACGTTACTGGCACCATTGTGTCAAAGTATAGAAACTCTTTACCAAATGCTGCCAAGGGGCAATGTAACGTTCCCTGGCAGCACACACAATATTAATAAAATGAAATGACTTTTAATTGTACTATGTACGCCGCTATGAAGCAATTCGAATGTACTGTAATTGTTTAACAAAAATGTTATTTAATTTTGTGTAAAGGACGTTGATTATTATTGTAATATTTTCTGTAATAATATTCTTGATGTATTTACGATTGTAATATTTCTATACTCATAATGTAATTACGAAATATGTTAATATCTGCGACGAAAAAATGTAAAATATAGCCACAGATGAAAATGATGTTGTAAGATTACAAAGAGATATTCAAAATCAGCAGTAGTATAAAAAGCGGTACATAATGTGTATTCTTTGTCGTCTTCCTCTAGAGCTGAGAGAGAGAGAGGATTCCGTGACGTAGCATTATATGAATGGGAAGACTTCGTTTGTCTGTATCTATCTTTAGCCACCATTAGAGGAGAAATCATCAAGGTGTGTAATTTCAATTACTGTTATGGTCTAAATACATTATAATTTAACAAAATTTGAACTGGAAACTTCCCTTGATGTGAAGGCGATGGAGAAACTGCACCCTTCTTCAATGACTCTGACTTAGCCACCGGTCCATGTTGTTGTTGTTGTTGTCTTCAGTCCTGAGACTGGTTTGATGCAGCTCTCCATGCTACTCTATCCTGTGCAAGCTGCTTCATCTCCCAGTACCTACTGCAACCAACATCCTTCTGAATCTGCTTAGTGTACTCATCTCTCGGTCTCCCTCTACGATTTTTACCCTCCACGCTGCCCTCCAATGCTAAATTTGTGATCCCTTGATGCCTCAAAACATGTCCTACCAACCGATCCCTTCTTCTAGTCAAGTTGTGCCACAAACTTCTCTTCTTCCCAATCCTATTCAATACCTCCTCATTAGTTACGTGATCTATCCACCTTATCTTCAGTATTCTTCTGTAGCACCACATTTCGAAAGCTTCTATTCTCTTCTTGTCCAAACTAGTTATCGTCCATGTTTCACTTCCATACATGGCTACACTCCAAACAAATACCTTCAGAAACGACTTTCTGATACATAAATCTATATTCGATGTTAACAAATTTCTCTTCTTCAGAAACGCTTTCCTTGCCATTGCCAGTCTACACTTTATATCCTCTCTACTTCGACCATCATCAGTTATTTTACTTCCTAAATAGCAAAACTCCTTTACTACTTTAAGTGTCTCATTTCCTAATCTAATTCCCTCAGCATCACCCGATTTAATTTGACTACATTCCATTATCCTCGTTTTGCTTTTGTTAATGTTCATCTTATATCCTCCTTTCAAGACACTGTCCATTCCGTTCAACTGCTCTTCCAAGTCCTTTGCTGTCTCTGACATAATTACAATGTCATCGGCGAACCTCAAAGTTTTTACTTCATCTCCATGAATTTTAATACCTACTCTGAATTTTTCTTTTGTTTCCTTTACTGCTTGCTCAATATACAGATTGAATAACATCGGGGAGAGGCTACAACCCTGTCTCACTCCTTTCCCAACCACTGCTTCCCTTTCATGCCCCTCGACTCTTATTACTGCCATCTGGTTTCTGTACAAATTATAAATAGCCTTTCGCTCCCTGTATTTTACCCCTGCCACCTTTAGAATTTGAAAAAGAGTATTCCAGTCAACATTGTCAAAAGCTTTCTCTAAGTCTACAAATGCTAGAAACGTAGGTTTGCCTTTTCTTAATCTTTCTTCTAAGATAAGTCGTAAGGTCAGTATTGCCTCACGTGTTCCAACATTTCGACGGAATCCAAACTGATCCTCCCCGAGGTCTGCATCTACCAGTTTTTCCATTCGTCTGTAAAGAATTCGCGTTAGTATTTTGCAGCCGTGGCTTATTAAACTGATAGTTCGGTAATTTTCACATCTGTCAGCACCTGCTTTCTTTGGGATGTGAATTATTATATTCTTCTTGAAGTGTGAGGGTATTTCGCCTGTCTCATACATCTTGCTCACCAGCTGGTAGAGTTTTGTCAGGACTGGTTGTCCCAAGGCCGTCAGTAGTTCTAATGGAATGTTGTCTACTCCGGGGGCCTTGTTTCGACTCAGGTCTTTCAGTGCTCTGTCAAACTCTTCACGCAGTATCGTATCTACCATTTCGTCTTCATCTACTTCCTCTTCCATTTCCACAATATTGTCCTCAAGTACATCGCCCTTGTATAAACCTTCTATATACTCCTTCCACCTTTCTGCCTTCCCTTCTTTGCTTAGAACTGGGCTGCCATCTGAGCTCTTGATATTCATACACGTGGTTCTCTTCTCTCCAAAGGTCTCTTTAATTTTCCTGTAGGCAGTATCTATCTTACCCCTAGTGAGATAAGCTTCTACATCCTTACATTTGTCCTCTAGCCATCCCTGTTTAGCCATTTTGCACTTCCTGTCGATCTCATTTTTGAGACGTTTGTATTCCTTTTTGCCTGCTTCTTTTACTGCATTTTTATATTTTCTCCTTTCATCAATTAAATTCAATATTTCTTCTGTTACCCAAGGATTTCTAGCAGCCCTCGTCTTAGTACCTACTTTATCCTCTGCTGCCTTCACTACTACATCCCTCAGAGCTACCCATTCTTCTTCTACTGTATTTCTAGCAAGTTTAACATCTAATGATGCCTGGGGCCACATACGTGCCGGCGAGCGTTGTAATTGGTCGACAAAGCTCGCTCCGCGCATGCGTAAAAGATTTCAGCGCATCTAGCTCCGTGAGTCGGCGCACAAACGACCCCCGTATTGTTACGAAACAGTCTCGATCAGAGAAGCCGTATTCTCCGGCACTAAACTGTGTATGAGTTCTCACTTAGGAACCGCAAAGGCTGCTTGGGAATACGACCTGAAGTAGAAGTACACATGTTTTTCACACGAAAAAAAATAGTGATGAATTTGATTTCACATTTTTATTCGATAATTTTACTCATTATTTTACATGATTTGGTAAAATCTGGCCGCGGATCCCCTAGAAAGAGCCGCCGGACCCCTAAGGGGTCCGCGGACCACTCGATGGGAAGCCCTGACCTATGCTTTCATGAATCACGTGTACCAATCTTCCTGTCCCAGCCCTGTTTCGGTGTAGGCTACGCCTAGTGAAACAGCGGTTCTAGGTGCTACAGTGTGGAACCGCGCGTCCGCTATGGTCGCAGGTTAGATTCCTGCTTTGGGCATGGATGTGTGTGATGCCCTTAGGTTAGTTAGGTTTAAGTAGTTCTAAGTTCTAGGGGACTGGTGACCTCAGCTGTAAAGCCTCATAGTGCTCAGAGCCATCTGAACCTAGTGAAACTCCATCTATTAATAGTCCCGACAGGCACCAGAGCAACATGCGCCAAGTCGGCTGCCAGAGCTGTCTCTAAATCCACATTAATCCTCCTCACAGCTAGATTAGGATGTGGCGGATCATGACGCTGTAATAGCTCAACAAAGTGTGCGTTGGTGCTGCGGGTCAGGAAAGCGACCTTTTCCAGTGCACCACAACCACATGTGTCTTATACCCTATCCAAGTGGCGCCTGCTGTGTAAGAGCACAACACCATGTGAACACCCTAACTTTTGACACGCGGAATATTTATTGATTATTTTCATTTGAATCCTATTATAGATGTTGTAATTTGAAAGACACGGCACTTAAATCTACAGCGCTAATGCTCCTCTAGACTCCGTGAAACTTGGCATCAGGGTCACGAGTATGTCTTTTGTTGTGCACGTTTGAAGGAGTTGTTGCTCATGCGCAACTGGCTTGACGTAATTGCCTTACGGGCCAAATACATAAGGACTGATAAGCAACGTGCACGGTTTACGATTGCACAGCTAGACCTTAACACTCGACTAGAATTTTATGTCAGTGCTACCAGGTGGTAGCAAACTGCGACAGACTCTTATACCCTTTCGGTCGGCATAAACCCTGCTAGATGATACCAAACTCCTCAGATATGATAATTCACATACTATCTACTGTAATAAAATTAGATCGAATATGATATATGTTAAAGTTGTACTGACTGTAAACCTATTTTGTGGGTCTGAATGAGTTATATTAACTTACCAATTTTATTATAAAGTAATCCATTTGAGGCGCTGAGAATCATAAGGGCCTAAAGCACATCAACGTCGACTGTGAAATTGTAGCATTTATTGACGCTTCTGAAGTCTGTTGATCTTATGCTGAGTCAGGCTTATCTGTGCTGCTGGCCCCTACTGTATATACTAAAATTCGCGAAGAGCTGTATCACTGGTTTCTCGTATATTCACTCAAACGTGTGATCGACGGCTGTGTGATTTCGGCTCTTACGGACCTCAGCGCATCATTTGTATTCTGTCCGCCTCTGGTAACTGGGTGGTCAGCGCGACGGAACGTCATGCCTAACAGCCCGGGCTCGATTCAAGGCTGGGTGGGAGATTTTCTCCACTCAGGAACTGGGTGTTGTGTTGTTCTTATCATTCTCATTTCATCCCCATCGACATGCAAGTCGCCGAAGTGGCGTCAACTAGGGAGACTTGCACCAAGCGAACGGTCTACACGATGGGAGGCCCTAGCCACACGGCATTTCCATTTATTTATAATCTAGTGCAGTGACATTACCACTCGAGTTTAATCAGTTCCAGAAACGGCACTTTGGGTTTGGGGTTGGCTGTTTGTTTACTGTGCAGGAATCGGCTTTCATGTGTAGTGTGAACATGAACTATGTTGGATCTGTTTTAAATGCTAACAGAAAAGTAAAGCTGTGAGGACGGGTCGTCAGTCGTGCTTTGGTAGCTCAGTCGGTAGAGCACTTGCCCGCAATAGGCAAAGGTACCGAGTTCTCGTTTCGATCCGGCATACAGCTGTAATCTGCTGCACTCCGCCGCAGGGTGAAAATCTCGTTCTGGGAACAGAAAAGTAAACTATCAGAACTAGGGCTTCAGAGAACAGATCCTTTGATTGAGAGTGTGACGAAATCACGTAAGTATGACTACAAGCGAGCATTTAACGAGGAAGCGTGCAGCACAAGTTGTTGTGTGGGTGCAGCGTTAGAATATCTTACTTTCAGCCCGGAATTAAATTCGTGAACTGATACATCCGCTAGGGATCTTGCACATTGGTCCGGAAAAACGGAAAAGCACAGAAACTCCCACTTACACGATAATAGAAAATGGAGATTTGGGAGAGCTTACCTATTATTTAGCTGTTGCCCTAAACTGTACTTAATTACTTATAAGATAACGAAATTCCACAAAAACAATTCCTTCTTTATCACATAAGTTATGCATCCTATTACTATTACTATTATTATTATTGTTATGTTATTGGCATTGGTTGTAGTTGCATAAACTTGTTGATAAGCGTAACTGTTACACAGCAGATGCTATTGTGACTCAGTAGCCTTTCCTGGCGTAATAAGTCTTGAAAGTCTCTTCGGGTTTGCTGTCGGATCGTGTAATGAACTCGATTCAATATTCCGGCGATCCAGCTGTTCGTCATCTTCAGGTGAACGCTGCTAGTGCTGATGAACCCCCGGTTCTCAGCGGGACTCAGCAGCAGAGGTAGCGTTTTCCTGAAGATGGTGAACAGGTGGATCGCCGGAATATTGAATTGACTGTAGGATCCGGATGCAGACCCGAAGAGACTTTCAAGAGCAGATGCTATTATTTCACATTTTCAAATTAATCTGAATACAAACATTTGTGAACACTCGCAATATATACTCACTAGCCGCAACAACGCTATACCCTTCCAGACTCCTTTCCCACGCAATTCTCTATCACTAAACCGTCCTCTCTTGAAAAATTCTAACATAAAAACCCAAAGTCCTCTATCACTTGGCATAGGTGTGTATTTGGCTTGAAAATGGAGGTGGGCTGATAACCTGTCCCTAAACTCTCCTGTAAATGAAAGCGTACACCTCGCCCATGGCTGCTAGCTAGTAACGGCACTTTCTTCCTCCTAACACTCTTCACGTTCCCAGGTTTCCTGTCATCTACCATCTTATTCGTTGGCGTTTTGGAACCAGGAAATACACAGATAGACATCCTGAAAGAAATAATCGTAGCAAATAGGTACGCAGCCAGCTTCGTTATAATAAAGTACAACAGCCAGCTTCGTTATAATAAAGTACAAGAATATCAAGAGAAAAGAGCAATACAAACACTCAGTAACACAGGCAAGAACAAAAAATATCAAAATGTTCCTCGGATGACGTAATGCCCCGAAACTTCGCTTCAGCGAGAAGGTACACAACAACCATAAGAAAATGTCAAAATAAAAAGTCTAGAAAATAAATTACAATAAATATGATAAATTTTAAACTGCACAACAAACTTTAGTAGTATATTCAGGGAGCACACGCACCCACAGGGCGTAACCGTATTCTGACTACACCTTTCAGAGAAAGTACACACTAAAGAACATAGGTAATAACATGTAAGTCGTACATAATACGCCGAGAGGCTCTTTATTGAAATTTTGTGGAAGAATCTCCACCGGAATAAAACGAATCGACACCGAATGCCTATCGTATGACAGTCTGCTATAGCCATTGCGTATTTTACTTTTCTGACGCAAATCCTTTTAATTTATATCCCTAGCGCAGGCCACGCACGTCCCCTCCTCCCCCCTTCCTCCCTCCCTCCCCACGTCCTCGCCGTTCGCTGAAGCGTACAGCGCTGCTGGACATCAACGGCGCCAGGTTTTACGTACCTCCTTGCTTTTTGGGCGCCACCTATGCCTTCTGGTTATGTCCTTATCCTGTATGTTGCTTACAGCGCTATTCACAATATACCCTCTTTATCGTAAATACTTATATGAGAGCTGGTAGTTAAAATATTTTGCCAGTATTTCACGATAGGCTTAACTATATTCTACCAGATCCATTTTTATTGCATTCTTAAGTCAAGTGATACTCTCTTACGTACAATTTTAGTATTCCAATCATCGTTTTTGTAACATAATTGTAAACTTCCGCCCGTGGAGCCCTTTCAGTTGCTTGCGCTGCAGCAGATGCACAGTAAGTTGAAGGCGGTGGGCGATTTGTATGTAACACATTTTTATCATGTTTTTACATCTTTTGATGGTGCCTGCCTTTGCTACAAGACTTTTTATCTTTAATGTAAGTCTGCAGGCTTCTGTAGTCGTTGTTATTAATGATATAATCTTCTGAGTCGGATCGCGACAGGTTCCTCTGCAAACTCCTTCGCTGTTTAGTGTTTCAGTGCTCCTGCTGGATAGCTGAAATCTGTTGTAGCATTCACTTATAAAAGATTATTTTGCTGGGATTTTTCAGAGGTGGAGTTACTGGATAAAAATCTTGTGGCTGCTATTGATGGACGTCGTCAATTGGTAAATATTGAAAGTAGATACTGACAGAGAGGGGGAATCGAAAATATTATCCTCGTTATGTAGACTCAGCTGTTTGCTGGAAGATGTCTTTGTTCTCTGCTTGACGTGGCCGTGTGTTTACTTCCGTGACAGCGGGTAGCCGCGAAGCGGAAGCCTGTAGCCGTCACCTCTATTGAAATTGTGCTCGTTCTTCTCTAGTTCCATAGTTTCACCGACTTTTCTTCTAGAAATATTACATCCTCTGGCTATCCTGCATATGGTAAAAATGTCCATTTTCTGTGCTCCGCTCCGCTGATCTTACCTTTTGTCTTAAACGTGTGTGGCGTTCGTGCTCTTTAACGTGTTTTAACGTTCCTCCGGTACCGTCGATATGTGCTTTGAGACAACCACACGTCACTTAATATACTCCTGCAGTGTGGAGGCAGTCAGAGTCGTTCGTTGTACTCAGAATATGTCTTTTGTATTGACATGAAAATGTAGTCCTTAAACCATTCTTCTGAAGCGTTTTGCTGTCGGCTAGAAAAATTAATATTTAAAAAAGTTCGTGATGTAGTCGAAATGACGAGTACTGAGTACAGTTCAAATAAAGGTGACAGCTTCTGTCTTCGGGGTTATCCGGAATCACGAAAGTAAACACCCAGCCACGGCGAACGAGGCACATAAGAAGCTAGAAGTAAACAACCGAGGTAGCATAACATAAGTAATATTCTAGATTTTCCTTCTCTGTTGGTTTCAGCTTTCGTGTTTACCCAACGACGATCGACCAACAGCAGCTCAGTAACTCCACTTCTACGTAAACTCGCTGAATAATAGCCTCTTATAAGCGAACGCGGCACTGTCTCGACAGTGTTGACATATCCAGGAACAACTGTGGAATCCTGGAGAAGATCCCAGCAGAGGAAGAGCGTTGAAATAATTTGAAACGGAATATGACATGGTCTGGCCTCTCACAGTTTATCATTTTTATATGCTGTGTTTCTTGTTTGGAAAGATAGGTATACTGATCAGCCAGAGCATTATGATTACCTACCTAATAGCCGGTATGTTCTCCTTTGGCGGCGACGCGTCGTGGCATGGAAGCAGTGAGGCCTTGGCAGGTAATTGGTGGAAGTTGTTACCACATCTGCACACAAAAGTCACCTAATTTCCGTAAACAGCCGGGGAGGGCAGCGCTAAGTTCTGACGCCACTTTCAATCACTTCCCAGATATGTTCGATCGGGTTCAGATATGGCGAATTTGGAGGCCAGGACATTAACTGGAACACACCACTGTGTTCCTGGAACCATTCCATCACACTCCTGGCCTTGCGACATGAGGCGCATTATCTTGTTGGAAAATGCCACTGCCATCGGGAAACATGATCGTCACGAAGGGATGTATGTGATCTGCAACCAGAGTACGATACTCTTTGGTCGTCATGGTGCCTTACACGAGTCCATTGGACCCATAGATACCCACGTGAATGTTCCCCAGAGCATAATGGAGCCGCCGCCAGCTTATCCCCGTCCCACAGTACAGGTGTCACGGAGCTGTTACCCTTGAAGACGACGGATTCGCGTCCTCCCACAGGCTTGTGATGAAGAAGGTACCGGGATTCACAGCTCAGCCACTGCTCCAGCGTTCAGTGCCGATGGTCACGTGCCCATTTCATTCGTGGTCTTAGCATTGGCACATGCGTTGGTCGTCGGCTGTGGAGGCCCATCCTTAAGAGTGTTCGGCGCACTGTGTTTCCAGACACCCTTGTATTCGCCCAGTATTAAAGTCTGGTGTTAGTTCAACCACAGTTCGCTGCCTGAACTGTTTTACTAGTGTGCGCAACCTACGGCGTCCGTCATTCGTAATGAGGGAAGACCGCCCAACCCAACGACGTCTGGACGTGGTTTCGCCTTGATTTCGCCACGTGTTGAAGACACTCACCACAGCACTCCTGGAAAACACGCCAAGTCGCACAGTTTCCAAATGTTCGTGCCGAGCCTACGGAACATCACAATCTGCTCTCGGTCATACTCACATAGATATCTCACCTACCCCATTCTACACAAGGAGAGTACGCTCACTGATAGTGCATGCACCGTGACTGTCTGACAAGTGGTTATTCCTCGCCAGGCGACGCTGCTATCGTCTAGAATGCTTCATATGGATACTAGGTCGATGGTCATAATGTTCTGGCTAATAATTGTCTGTTGCGTTTTAGCATCTTTTTAGGTCACGTTGACAAATACGGTTGTATGCTGTCATAATTTCTCATTAACAAGTTGGTACTTCCATTTTGTTATTTCTATACATATGTCATGATGATCTTACAGATCGAAACCGAACACATATTGTTGATCTACATCTACATCTACATCCATACTCCGCAAGCCACCTGACGGTGTGTGGCGGAGGGTACCCTGAGTACCTCTATCGGTTCTCCCTTCTATTCCAGTCTCGTATTGTTCATGGAAAGAAGGATTGTCGGTATGCTTCTGTGTGGGCTCTAATCTCTCTGATTTTATCCTTGTGGTCTCTTCGCGAGATATACGTAGAAGGGAGCAATATACTGCTTGACTCTTCGGTGAAGGTATGTTCTCGAAACTTTAACAAAAGACCGTACCGAGCTACTGAGCGTCTCTCCTGCAGAGTCTTCCACTGGAGTTTATCTATCATCTCCGTAACGCTTTCGCGATTACTAAATGATCCTGTAACGAAGCGCGCTGCTCTCCGTTGGATCTTCTCTATCTCTTCTATCGACTCTATCTAGTGCGAATCCCTCACTGCTGAGCAGTATTCAAGCAGTGGGCGAACAAGCGTACTGTAACCTACTTCCTTTGTTTTCGGATTGCATTTCCTTAGGATTCTTCCAGTGAATATCAGTCTATCATCTGCTTTACCGACGATCAACTTTATATGATGATTCCATTTTAAATCACTCCGAATGCGTACTCTCAGATAATTTATGGAATTAACTGCTTCCATTTGGTGACCTGCTATTTTGTAGCTAAATGATAAGGGATCTATCTTTCTATGTATTCGCAGCACATTACACTTGTCTACATTGAGATTCAATTGCCATTCCCTGCACCATGCGTCAATTCGCTGCAGATCCTCCTGCATTTCAGTACAATTTTCCATTGTTGCAACCTCTCGATACACCACAGCATCATCCTGCAAAAAGCCTCAGTGAACTTCCGATGTCATCCACCAGGTCCTATGACACTCCCTGCGGCACACCTGAAATCACTCTTACTTCGGAAGACTTCTCTCCATTGAGAATGACATGCTGCGTTCTGTTATCTAGGAACTCCTCAATCCAATCACACAATTGGTCTGATAGTCCGTATGCTCTTACTTTGTTCATTAAACGACTGTGGGGAACTGTGTCAAACGCCTTGCGGAAGTCAAAAAACACGGCATCTACCTGTGAACCCGTGTCTATGGCCCTCTGAGTCTCGTGGACGAATACCGCGAGCTGGGTTTCACACGACCGTCTCTTTCGAAACCCATGCTGATTCCTACAGAGTAGATTTCTAGTCTCCAGAAAATACATTATACTCGAACACAATACGTGTTCCAAAACTCTACAACTGATCGGCGTTAGAGATATAGGTCTATAGTTCTGCACATCTGTTCGACGTCCCTTCTTGAAAACGAGGATGACCAGTGCCCTTTTCCAATCCTTTGGAACGCTTCGCTCTTCTAGAGACCTACGGTACACCGCTGCAAGAAGGGGGGCAAGTTCCTTCGCGTACTCTGTGTAAAATCGAACTGGTATCCCATCAGGTACAGCGGCCTCTCCTCTTTTGAGCGATTTTAATTGTTTCTCTATCCCTCTGTCGTTTATTTCGATATCTACCATTTTGTCAACTGTGCGACAATCTAGAGAAGGAAGCACAGTGCAGTCTTCCTCTGTGAAACAGCTTTGGAAGAAGACATTTAGTATATCAGCCTTTAGTCTGTCATCCTCTGTTTCAGTATCATTTTGGTCACAGAGTGTCTGGACATTTTGTTTTGATCCACCTACCGCTTTGACATAGGACCAAAATTTCTTACGATTTTCTGCCAAGTCAGTACATAGAACTTTACTTTCGAATTCATTGAACGCCTCTCGCATAGCCCTCCTCACACTACATTTCGCTTCGAGTAATTTTTGTTTGTCTGCAAGGCTTTGGCTATGTTTATGTTTGCTGTGATGTTCCCTTTGCTTCCGCAGCAGTTTTCTAACTCGGATGTTGTACCACGGTGGCTCTTCTTACGATCTTGCTTGGCACATACTCATCTAAAGCATACTGTACGATGGTTTTGAACTCTGTCCACTGATCCTCAACACTTTCTGTACTTGAGACAAAACTTTTATGTTGAGCCATCAGGTATTTTGTAATCTGCTTTTTGTAACTTTTGCTAAACAGAAAAATCTTCCTACCTTTTTTAATATTTCTATTTACGGCTGAAATCATCGATGCAATAACCGCTTTATGATCGCTGATTCCCTGTTCTGCATTAACTGATTCAAATAGTTCGGGTCTGTGTGTCACCAAAAGGTATAATATGTTATCGCCACGAGTCGGTTCTCTGGTAACTGCTCAAGTTAGTTTTCAGATAAAGCACTTAAAAATATTTCACTGGATTCTTTGTCCCTGCCACCCGATATGAACGTTTGAGTCTCCCAGTCTATATTCGGCAAATTAAAATCTCCACCTAGAACTATAACATGGTGGGGAAACCTACTCGATATATTTTCCAAATTATTCTTCAGGTGCTGAGCCACAACAGCTGCTGAGCCCGGGGGCCTATAGAGACATCCAATTACTATGTCTGAACCTGCTTTAACCGTGACCTTCACCCAAATCATTTCGCAATTCGGATCTCCGTCAATTTCCTTCGATACTATTGCACTTCTTATCGCTATAAACACGCCCTCCCCTTCACTGTCCAGCCTGTCTCTGCGGTATACATTCCAATCTGAGTTTAGGATTTCATTACTGTGTACGTCTGGTTTCAGCCAACTTTCTGTCCCTAGTATGGGCGTTGTGACCGTTCATTAATGAGAGCATTTCTGGGACCTTTCTATAGACGCTCCTGCAGTTTACTATTAGCACATTAATATTGTTATTCCCTGTTGCATTTTGCCTAGTACTACCTTGCCGCGTCTCAGGAGGCGTCTTGTCGGGCCTAGGGAGGAAATTCTCTAACCTAAAAAACCCCCATGTGCACTCCACACGTATTCCGCTACCCTTGTAGCCGCTTCCGGCGTGTAGTGCACGCCTGACCTATTCAGGGGGACCCTACATTTCTCCGCCCGATAGCGGAGGTCGAGAAATTTGCACCCCAGCTCTCCGCAGAATCGTCTGAGCGTCTGGTTTAAGCCTTCCACTCGGCTCCAAACCAGTGGACCGCTATCGGTTCTGGGAACGATACTACAAATAGTTAGCTCTGATACCACCCCGCGAGCGAGGCTTTCCGCCTTCACCAATTCCGCCAACCGCCTGTACGAACTGAGGATGACCTCTGAACCCAGACGGCAGGAGTCATTGGTGCCGACATGAGCAACAATTTGCAGTCGGGTGCACCCAGTGCTCTCTATCGCCGCCGGTAGGGCCTCCTCCACATCTCGGATGAGACCCCCCGGCAAGCAGACAGAGTGAACACTGGCGTTCTACCCCGACCTTTCGGCTATTTCCCTAAGGGGCTCCATCACCCGCCTAACGTTGGAGCTCCCAATAACTAATAAAACCCTCCCCGCGTGTGCCTGCTCGGACCTTGCTGAAAGAGCAGCCACATGTCCATTCACAGGCAGAGCGGGCGATGCCACACGGCCAGCCTCCACATTGACCCTCCGCCTCGTGCGCCGCGAACGCCGCTGAACCCGCCACTCCCCTTGGGGAGAGGGTGGCCCAACCGCGCCCGGTACCCGCGAAGATGTCTCGGCAGCAGGGATAGTGGGTGAAGCATGTAACACCTGGGGTGTACCTTGCGACGCACCACATTACCCACTGCCGCTACACTCGGCGGCAGCAGCCTGAAGACGGCTGACCGCGGCCATCAACACGTTCAGCCGTTCGCGAACAGCGGCCAGTTCCTCCTGCATAATGTAATGAACAATTCGACTGCGGACTGTACTGATATTAGGTCCAGCCCATTATCTCATAAATGGTGACTGTAACCTCAAGTGATATGCAGCATGGTTATTGATTATGAACCATGAGCATGCTACCACTGATGAAGCTGCAATATAATCAGGCTGTATTGAAAAAGGAACATTCGGTTGGTACCAAGCACACGATGACAGCTATTTTAGCTTCCCTTGTTTACCTGTATGAGAGTTCTTCACTCCAATCAAAGGACATCCGATTGGTTTTACGAGGGCCACTCCAAAAGAAGTGCACACTATTTTTTTTAAATCCATCTTTTATTCTACATGTTTGAAAATTTTACAGTGTGTAGATACATCCTTTCGGAACAATATTTTCATTTCTCCACGTAATTTCCATCCCTCTCAACTGTCTTATCCTATCTTGGAACCAGCACCTGTATACCCGCACGGTAAAATTCTGGACCAACCTGTTGGAGCCATTGTTTGGCAGCTTGCACAAGGAAGTCATCATCTTCGAACCTTGTTTCACGAGGAGAGTCTTTCAGTTTCCCAAAGAGATGGTAGTCACACGGAGCCAGGTCAGGACTCTAAGGCAGGTGTTTCAGTGTTGTCCATCCGGGTTTTGTGATCGCTTCCATGGTATTTTGACTGACATGTGGCCTTGCAGTGTCGTGCAACAGCAAAACATCCTGCTTTTGCCGATGTGGTCGAACACGACTCAGTCGAGCTTGAAGTTTCTTCAGTGTCGTCACATATGCATCGGAATTTATAATGGTTCCACTTGGCATGATGTCCACAAGCAAGGGTCCTTCGGAATCAAAAAACACTGTAGCCATAACTTTTCCAGCAGAAGGTGTGGTTTGAATTTTTTCCTTGGGTGAATTTGCATGATGCCACTTCATTGATTGCCTCTTCGTCTCTGGTGAAAAATGGTGGAGCCATGTTTCATCACGTGTCACAATTCTTCCAAGAAATTCATCTCCACCATTCTCGTACTGTTCCCAAAGTTCGCTGCATACCGTTTTTCTTGTTTCTTTGTGAGCCACTGTCAACATCCTGGGAACCCACCTGGCACAAACCTCTTTTAACGCCAACACTTTCAGTATTTTGGGAACACTTCCTTCCCCTATCCCAACGGAGCGTGACAATTCGTTCACTGTGATGCGTCTGTCAGGAGTCACCAATTCATTAACTGTCTGCACATTGTCTGGAGTGTGTGCAGTACAAGGCCTACCGCTGCGAGGACAATCCTCAATATTGCCGTGCCCGCTTTCATCACGTATCCTGCTTCCCCACAGACTAACTGTACTGCGATCGACAGCAGCATCTCCATAGACCGTTTTCAACCTCTTGTGGATGTTTCCCATTTTCTCGTTTTCACAGCACAGGAATTCTATGACAGCACTTTGCTTCTGACGAACGTCTAGAGTAGCAGCCATCTTGATGACTTGCTATGACGGCGCCACTCACGGGAGCAGGTTGAACTAAGTTTGAAAACAAGCGGGAAGAATGTATCTACACACTGTAAAACTTTCACACTTGCAGACTGAAAACTGTATTTTTACATTTCTTTTGGAGTGACCGTGGTAGTTAAATTTGCGACTACCAATAACAACCGAAATATTGCGAGAGTGGTTGGAAACTTACAAAGACAGCGAGAGAGGATACCAAATCCGTTACGAGGTAACGTGCCTGAGAACCACGAACGGAGAGTAAAGTAATTTTTACTGTAGTCTCGTGGCCTTTTCGGTCGCACGTATTACCCACCAGCTCGTTTGGGCCAAAACGGGCGACAGAAGGATACGGTGGCGTGTCGCGAGCGTTCTGTGCGCGACGCGCTGGCGGCACTTAACGAGATGCGGGGACTGGGGAGGCGCTGTCCCAGCGTCGCCCCGGCATTTAAACGCGTGCGAGCCATTAAGGCCGCAGCGCGACGCGAAAGAATGCACGGGCCACCGAGAGCGGGACGCGCCGCGCGGCGCCGGCCTCCGACGCTCATTATCCGGGTCGCCTCGCCTCCTCCGTCCTTCCACGCAGCCCTTTACACCGCGCTGCCTGCGCTTCTTCTTCCTCCTCCCCTATTCCGGCGGTAGCGAGCGAACCGGCTGCTTTCGCTCCTCTCGTCCTCTTGCTCTGCCGGAGCGCCGGCAACTGTTTAATGAACTTCATCGCTTACCGACGCGAAAACATCAAATTAACGCGACTAGGCGCGGGGAACCCCCGCGAGCCAGCCAGAGGCACTCGCTTTGCAGGCTGGCGGCGCAGAGTGGTGCGGCGTGCAACTTGCGCTCCGCGGAGAGGGTCGCCACTTCTGAGGCCGCCGTGGCAGGGGAAAGAAGGGGCAGGAAGAGGGGGGGGGGCGGGGGCGTGAGTGGAGGGCAGCAGGGCTTTGAAGACTTTATAGGTCCGCTCCACTCTCCGAGGTTCACACAACTGAATAGTCGCCACTTGCAATAGCCGGGTAGGAGGAATATCGAAGTGTTTGGCTCACGTCGTATATTACGGAAGATGAGAAGACGTCTCAGGCCATTATGACCTACCTAAGATGGGCACCTCAAGAACCGTGGTACACAGAACACCGCTTAAGTGGCTGACTCAAGCAGAGTGGGAGCAGCAGTTCCAATTATATACTCTTCGAATTGCAAAACAGCAATTATCAAGTGATGTACAACAATTTTTTTGCCCAGACAGTCATACTGCATTTTTCACTGCATTTACCATTTTTGACAGGGTTGCCAGTTTTGGACATTCAACGAGGAAAAAAAGAAATGGACGAATACACGGAATTCCTACTAACGGTAACACGTATCATATCATGTGTTTCAAAAATTTGTTCCAGCCTATTCCAGTTCTTAATTAATTTTTATATTTCCCGAGTTTATTATATCGTTTAGGCGTTCGATGTAGCTGGCACAATTCACATGTCGAGCAAATCATCGACTTCTCTTTGAAAAGTGACAGAAGTAAAAAAAGGCCATTTTTATTTATATTGTATTGTTTGTTAGCTGGAGGCCTAGAAACGACGGAGAGGCTCCGTCGCCGCCACAGTGGTCCACAACCCCACGACGACTACCGCAGTCCACTTCACCCCTCCGCCGCCCCACACCGACCCCAGGGTTATTATGCGGTTCGGCCCCCAGTAGACCTCTCAAGGAATGTCTCACATCAGACGAGTGTAACCCGTATGTTTGCGTGGTAGAGTAATGGTGGTGTACGCGCACGTGGAGAACTTGTTTGCGTAGCAATCGCCGACATTGTGTAGCTGAGGCGGAATAAGGGGAACCACCCCGCATTGGCCGTGGTAGATGGAAAATCACCTAAAAACCATCCAAAGATTGGCCGGCTCACCGGACCTCGACACAAGTCCGCCGGGTGGATTCGTGCTGGGGACCAGGCACTCCTTCCCGCCCGGAAAGCCGTGCGTTAGACCGCACGGCCAACCGGGTGGGTCAGTTTTATTTTATGTCACTGAAAAACACGTGTGAAGTGCACCAACTTGCGCGAAAAACATCACATCTCTATCTGGCAATTTGACAACTTGGGCTCAGGTGTGTTAAGTTTTGTGTTGCGATGCTTCATGATTTGTCACGGCAAGAACAGAGTTGCTCCTGTCAGCTCTACACGTGTCATTCAAGAAAAGCGGCACATTCTGAGTTGTGATACTTTTCATATACGACAAGTTGAATGTAACTTTAAATATTATTGATTATTACAATGTCTGTGTCTATACAGTGTCTGTTCTTACATCGCAATGTCTTCCAGACGTGCATTCACAAGAACAGATACTGTTGACAATTACAGCTGTTGTACATGTTACGAAATTTCGTGCGTTGCAGCGTATGAAAATGGAAATTTCTTCTGTAAAGGAAGTGGTATTGTATCCCTCTCTTCGCAAAACGTATTAATACTTTATATAGAGCCATTTATGACTATATTTCCGTAATATGTGCTCTTTAAATTGTATGTAACTGATGTCACTAAAGAAATAAAAATGAAAAAAAATATTTCGGGTGGAAAAGTGGGAAAAGTATTACATGTGGGGTCATAATAAAGGCAAAATAGTTTTCGGAAAAACAAAAAAGTAACACAAACCAAAAAACTAATTAATGATAAGCTGATAGCAACTCACATTAGCCGAGAACAGAATTATATGTCCGTATTACTGTTGTGTTGAACATAATGGTATTTATTGCCATAAAGACTTATTTGATAAGTCCACCTAATTTTCAACATTCGTCTGTGGCACCACATCTAAAATGCTTCGACACTCTTCTGTTCCAGTTTTGCCACATCCATGTTTCACTACCGCAAAATGCTGTGCACCAGCCGTACATTCTCGGAAATTTCTTCCTTAAATTAAGGCCTATGTTTGATACTAGTAGACTGCTCTTGGCCAGGAATGCCCGCAATCTCATCAGCGAATGTCATCACTGATATCCTTTCGCCTTCAATTTTAATTTCGCTTCTGAATCCTTCTTTTATTTCTGGCATTGCTTCTTCGATGTACAGATTGAACAGTAGGGGGAAAGCGTACATCCTGTCTAACATTCTTTTTAATCCGAGCAACTCGTCGACTCTTATTATTCCCTCTTGACTTTTGTATAAATTAAACATTACCCGAGTCTGCCTATAGTTTACTTGTATTCTCCTAAGATTTCCGAACATCTTTCACCATTGTATGTTGTCGAACCCTTTTTCCAGGTAAACAGATCCTATGAATATTTCTTAATTTTGCTTTAGTCTTGCTTCCTTTATATCAACCGCATCGTCGGAATTGCCTCTCTGGTGCCTTTACCTTTCCTAAAACCAAACTGATCGTCATTTAACAATTCCTCAATTTTCTTTTCTATTCTTCTATATATTATTCTTGTTAGTAACGTGGATGCATGAGCTGCAAAACTGATTGCGTGATAATCCTCGCACTTGTCAGTTCTTGCAGTCTTCGGAATTGTGCGGCTGATATTTTTCTGAAAGTCAGATGGTAAGTCGCTAGATTCATACCTTTTACTCACCAACGTGAATAGCCGTTTCCTTGCCACCTCCTCCAATGATTTTAGAAATTCTAATGGAATGTTACCTATCCGTCCTGCCTTATTTGATCTTAAGTCCTCCAAAGCTCTCTTAAATTCTGATTCTAATACTGATTCCCTTATCTCTTCTAAATCGACTCCTGTTTCTTTTTCTATCACCTCAGACAAATCTTCCCTTTCATAGGGGCCCTCAGTGTACTCTTTCGACCTATCCGCTCTCTTCTCTGCATTTAACAGTGTAATTCCCGATGAGCACTTAATGTTACCACGCTTGCTTTTAATTTCACCGAAGGTTGTTTTGAGTTTCCCATATGCTGAGTCAGTCCTTCCGACCATAATATATTTTTTTATTTATTTCTTCATCTTCTTCATGCAGCCATTTCGTCTCAGTTTCCCTGCACTTCCTATTTATTTCATTCCTCTGCGACTTGTGTTTCTGTATTCCTGAATTTCCGTGAACATTTCCGTACTTCCCTCTTTGACCGTTCAGCTGAAGTATTTCTTATGTTACCCATGTTTCCTTCGCCGTTACTTTCGTTGTATCTCTGTTTTGATTTCCAACTTCTGTGATTGCACTTTTTAGAGATGTTCATTCCTCTTCAACTGTACTGCCTCTTGAGCTATTTCTTATTGCTGTATCTATAGTCTTAGAGAACGTCAACTGTAAATCGTCATTCCTTACTACTTCTGCCCCACTTCCTTGTGTATTGGTTCATCCTGACGTCTTAAACTTCAGCCTACTCTTCGTCACTACTACATCGTGATCTGAGTCTATATCTGCTCCTGGATATGCTTTACAATCCAGTATCTGATTTCTGAATCTCCTCTTGTGATTCTTGAACAGAGTATTACTCCACCTGAAATTTACGAGGGTTGGAACTTAAATAATGGCAACTATTAATTCACAGCCGATACGAAAGAGTTACATGTTTGCACCTGTTTCTCTCCTCCAAAGTAGTCACCAGCGTTGTGAAGAACCCGTTGCCAGCGATGTGGAAGGCGTAGTATACCGTTAGCACAGCCTGTTCTGTTGATGATGCGAATGGAGAGGTCTACTGCCTGTCGAATCTCTGGAACAGGTCTGAAGCGAATGCCACGTAGTGCTTCCTTCATCTTCGGAATCAAATCAAAGCCACAAGGACTTACGTACGGGGAGTATGCCGGATGCAACAGTACTTCCCAGTGCCATCGTCCGTACAGAACAGCCACAGCTTGCGTTGTATGCGCCCGCGCATTGTCGTGCAAGATGGTGGGTGGGTTGTGTTCCTCCACGGCAGACCTTCAATGCACAGTATTACTGTTCGTTTTTGGAGCTTCACCTGCGACCAGCTTTGCGGCAACACGTTCTGTGCGACCGACCCATCATTTGGCGCGGCAATGCGTGGGCGCATACAGCGCAAGCTGTGGCTGCTCTGTTCGGTCGGTGGCACTAGGAAGTATTGTACCATACACCATACTCCCCGGACTTAAGTCCCTGTGACTTTGATTTGATTCCGAAGATGAAGAAATCATTTCAGAACTGTTCCAGAAATTCAACAGGCAGGAGACAGCGCCATTCGCACCATCAACAGAACAGGACCTGATAGCGTTATACTACGCTTTCCACATAGCCGGCAACGAGTTTTACACAACTCTGGTGACTACTTTGAATGACAGTAACAGGTGCAAACATGTAACTCTTTTGTATCGGTTCTGACTTAATAGTTGCCACTATTCAAGTTCCAACAATCGCATTACGGAACTCAATTAGTCTTTCTCCTCCCTCTTTCCTTGCCATAAGCCAATATTCTCCTGTAACCTTTTCATTTACTCCTTCTCCTGCAACTGCTTTCCAGGCCTCTTTGACAATTAGATTTTCATCTCGTTTTACGTACTCTATTATCCTTTCAATATCCTCATATATTTTCTTTATCTCTTCATCTTCAACTTACGACGTCTGCATGTAAACCTGAACTGCTCCTGTCTTCTTTCCATTTCACTTCCTTGACCCCTACAATATCTAGATGGAGTCTTTGCGTTCCACTTTTCAGATTTTATAGTTTCCCTACCACGTTCAAGCTACTGACATTCCACGCACCGTTTCGTAAAACTTTATCTTTTCATTGGTTAATCAATCTTTTTCTCATGGTCACCTCCCCTTTGACAATCCCCTCCTGAGTTACTATTCCGAAATCTTTTAACAATGGATAGATCATCACGATACTGTTCCAATTACGGGCCAAAATTTCTGTGGATGGACGTTAAGTGCCTTTAATGCAGTGGTTTCCACTGCCTTCTGCATCCTCATACCGTTGCTGATTCCTCTGCCTCCAGGGGTGGTTCAGTGTCCCATGGGTGTGCCCCAAGAACAAGAGAGTGCCCTGAACCTCTTTCCGCTCCTACACCCTCTCTGACAAGGCCGTTGGCAGCATGATGGTGTAAGACGTGTATATTTCTATTGTCTATTGTCAAACCACAATTTATGGAAGATGTTTATATTTTATTAATAGGATTAAGTAGGAATAATTATTATTTGTCATGTTGGAAATAATTCTGGTAGCAGGGAATGTCTGCATGAGAGACCGCAAATTGATATAATTTTAAAAAGGGCGGGAGATACCGCTTGTGGATACATTTTAAGAAATGAGCGGGAAAGACCGCGCATTGATACATTTTGTAATGGTAGCAGGGATTGTCTGCACCAGAAAGCATTGTTGGCAGGAGAGACCGCACTTAAGCGTTCGTAGGAAGTCGGTAGTAAGCGAGATGTGAAGCGAGTTGGTAGCAGGTCTGAAGCTACAGGTTGAGAGGAGTAGTGTGCCTGCCAGCCGCCAGCTATGATTTACAAGAGATTATTAACGGATGTACAGAGACATCAACTAACTATTATCATAAGAGGAACTAATATTATTGAATCATTTTCTATGTGAAACTCAAGACTACTAAAGTTATGTTTAGATAATGCTAGTTGTAAGTTTATTGTAAAACCTAAGTCCCATTTGAACGTTTGTAAAATCATTTCATTACCAAAAGTAAATATTTGAAGCGTTCTCAGAATATAATTAATTTTTGCCAGCAATGTTGCATTACTGATTACAATCCATACCAAAAACCATCAACGTAAAACTCTGCAAAAATTTTATTGTTGTCAAGAAAAAAGTGTAACTAAGAATTACGTAACTTCAGACAAATTAATTAAAGAATAACGTCAGCTTTGCTATTAAAGAATAACGTCAGCTTTGGTAATAAATACAACCACTTATTATGACAGCCCACCAGCAGTTAACAGAGTATAGTGAAACAGAGTACGTATATTCATGTCGCAGTTCGATGTAGCAGTCAGATGGCGATCCAGTAACAGTAAAAAAGGTAAGGAACAGTTTGGGTTATTGCAGATAACGACTGAGGGCCACGACGACGACACACTCTATGTTTCGTCGAAATAATCAGAAAATCACTTTTAATAAGCAGCAATTAAATTTGTATGCGAAGATTGAGAAAGAGGATAAATTTCAAAGGGAAGATGTCATTTGTTATTATTAAGCAAGAGATAGAAATCCTAAGGAAAGGTTTCCTAGACTATTGTAGAAGGGAATGTTGCGTAACACAAAAGAGATATAAAGGAGAAGGGAAGGTTTCAAGGTGACTTCTTATGCAGGAAGTCTTTTGGTCGCCAAAGCTGGTTAAATTGAAGCGGAGGTGGGTTTCGAAAGTGGGAGCGAGAATTTTTTGATTACTAATCAAAGAAGCTACCCCTAGACCACGGGTTTCCTCGTACCAATCAAATTTGCCCGAATCAGTAAATCTTATGCCCATTATATGCCAATATTTCCGCTACAGCTACACCAGTGTGCCATCCATACCCATGGACTTGATGGTCATTTTGACTTCCGTGAGGACGAACAAATCCAGTACCTTTCGGTTTTGAAGTATCGACAGTTTGTTGTGTTCCACCGGCACTCATTTATTTTATTTATGCTTTGCAATTCCAGATGCAGCAAATATGAATTGAAAGTGATTAAAAAGAATCTGGGAACTTAAGGCTGCGTCCCTGCGTGCTTTGCTCTATATGCAAAGTGTTATAATTTGTTTTTTTTTCTTTTTTTCTTACTGCATTACTTTATCACGTGATAGAAGAAACTAAAAGCTGAAATCTGGCCTGTATTCTTCTGAGTGAAAATTCTGCATCCCTCTGACAATCAGCGATTTATATGACATTTTCGAACATTGAACAGATTTTAATCTTTCAAGATCGCTAAAATCATGACCGGTACGGCACTTCTCTCTTGCCATCTTCTGATCTATGTTTACATCATTACACAAGGAGAAGAGGGCAACAGATAATTGTCGAAATCGGTCGTCTATATGAATAAATGATTTTAGCGAAGTTGGTGGAGTCCCCATTACTGTAGATCGACCCTACACTGACGATGTCAGAAATGTATATTGAATTTCTGCCTTATGGATTAAATGATTTGATTTCCTTGAGTTATCTATTCTGATGTTACATAAATTACTCTTGTTCTTGTCCCGGACTGCTGCGTCTTTTGCATGTTTTTTGACAACTGGGATACTTTAGCTTTGGCTAATCTTGTGGAGGCAGTCAATATTATTGTCGGAGGAATGTTAGGTCCAGTTCTGATTGTAAATCCCTTAGGGTGAAGCAATTTAGCCATCATAGGCGGCTTCCCAAGAATATCTTCTGTATTCTAGGGATAAAAACATTCGTTACCTCTCTTAGACGACTTTGCAAAGCGTCGAGCAAAGCATGTCAGCAATAGTAAAATGCTTTAAGAATGTCGCATCAGATCAACAGAGTCTTGCTGTTCGACAAGTGTTAATCACATTACCATTCCCTGCACTGTGTAAAGAGTTTTCTTGACACATTGACTGAAAATTTGTACTAAAGTAGATGAAGAAATGAGGACAATTTATGATTCGGGGGGGGGGGGGGGGGGGAGCGGAAGACTCATAAAAATATTTACGCCGAGCCGAGGCAGCTCTCCCACAAAATGCTGGCGTGCCAATGGATATTAATCCGAATGACAGACATTCGTTACTGGCAGCGCCTGCATAATAATTTGTCAGTATGGTAATGAATGTTTTTAAATTCCAGTAGCCAGACGTTAAACGGTCTCCCTGGAGTTCCTTCCTAAATTAGAGATTTAATCTATTCGTAATGCCCGAATTATGCCTCCCGATGGTGTGCTCTTTAACGACTGCCATCTGTTCGACCTCAATCTTTAATTTCTTTTTTTCAGTGGCTACTTTCATTCGGAGCACAGCTCCTTTGAATCATGAAGCGAGATCTCTTAATTACCTTGCTCCAGCTAGGAGGTTAGGAGTGCATTTACATCGTTAAAGAATAAATATCAATTAAAAGTAATTTCAGAGGCAACGAGGTACAAACGGAAACGGTAGATGATATAAGCAATATTTATTGTACTTTTGGCATCTGTTATGGAAGTGGTAGCTGATTCTTCACAAGTCCACAAATAATCATGACCCTTCACGCTGTACGACAACGCGGTAATTGTTAGAAAATAACGTTTCATGCGCCAGATACGCTCTATGCAGTAATGTACGATAGCAAAAAAGAGAGTCTTCCTGCATAATATTCACAGGTTCGATGAAAAAAATGGGACAGAGAAAATTCTTTGTCGAAGGAGTTACACATAGATGTACCACTTCTTTGAGGTTTTCGTACGGCATAGAATAGACAGGTAATTGATAAAAATATATACCTTATCCGGAACGATTAGTCGGTTTTGAGGTGATATCATTGTCAAGCTCACTGACAACGTTACAGCGACAATCAGGTTGAAAGCTAAATTGTAACGATAAAATTCTCCGGTTTATGTGACCGCAATACCAACACGTAAAATTTATCCTACGTACAGGCCTCTGCTACAAATGACCTTGCTCTGGGTGTTTTGCAAAACACCCTGAGTAAGTAAAACTCTCTGAGGAAGGCCAGAATCCCAGTGGCTGAAACGGTAGAGGAACTATACATACGTCCGCAGCCCGTGGTCGGGCGGTAGCGTTCTCCCTTCCCGCGCCCGGGTTCCCGGGTTCGATTCTCGGCGGGGTCAGGGATTTTCTCATCCTCGTGAAGACTGGCTGTTGTGTGATGTCCTTAGGTTAGTTACGTTTAAGTAGTTCTATGTTCTAGGGGACTGATGATCATAGATGGTAAGTCCCATAGTGCTCAGAGCAATTTTTTTTAACTTTACATAGTGAAAATGCTGTCACACATCTTGGAGAATTTTACGGACAGTAGCAACGACCGCTGCAGCCTACGTTTATATTATAGCAGATACAACGTGAGGTCACCACACACTTGGATGACAAATGTCATGGGATACCTCCTAATATAGTGTCGGACCTCCTTTTGCCCGTTTTATCACAACCATAGGTGGTAGCACAAGTGGCCAAAGACACCACTAGCTAGGGCATCTATGGTAAACTAACATACACAAACAAGCGACAAACGTCGGCAAACCCCTGCATATCAGCAACACTGATTGGTAATTACCATCTGCTATTAGAGCCGACCAACAGGACACAGCAGGGACACCGACGAGCTCACCTACTGACGCACAAACAAACCGCCAACATTACCTTACACTGTACATCCGGTATATGACCTATCGGACACAAAACAGATAATAAACCTAACTGTTGCAGTTTGCTGACGCTGAACGAGAGCCCTACACCGGCATCCAGCACCAGCCTCCGAGCAATACAACTGCACAACGTCAAAGGAATCGACATGCATGATACCCACTACTAACAAAGCCTACCCTTGTACGACCTATCGCAGGTAGCAAGGCATCCGCTACTGCTCTTACCACCCGACCTAACTATCGCACAGTTTTTTTTTCCCTTGGCTCTTGCCTTGGCACTTTTTTCTCTCTGCCCTTCAAACCGCTACCTTTCGTTTGACTTCGACCCAATCTATCTCCTGATGACCGCGTATTAATGGTTAACCTTAACCAGACGTACGCAAACATAGCAGTACCCACATCCTGCGACACCTCACTTTACTGAATATTAACCTTATGCAGAGATGGCAGTAGACCTATTGAGTTGGCCATCATGCCGGTGTGGGTGTGGAGGGGCTCCACCTCTTTAAATAAACAAAAAAAAGTCCTTTTGCCCGGCATAGTGCAGCAACTCCGCGAGGCCTGGACAAAACAAGTCGTTGCAAGTCCCCTACAAAAATTTTTAGTCACGCTTCCTCTACACCCGTCCATAATTTATGTACCATAAATGTTCGATGGGATTCACGCCGAGCGATCTGGGTGGTCCAATCATTCGCTTGAATTGTCCAGAATGTTGTTCAAACCAACCGCAAACAACTGTGGCCCAGTGACACGGCTGTCATCCATAAAAATTCCATTGCTGTTCGGGAAAGTGAAGTCCATAAATGGCTACGAATGGTCTCCAGGTAGACGAACATAACTATTTACAATAAATGATGAATGTAAACAAAGACCACACCGTCACGAAGCCACGACCAGCTTCCGCAGCGCCTTGTTGACATCCTGGGTCCATGGCTTCTGCGCCGTACTCTACCATCAGCTGTAACGAACGGAAATCGGAACTCATCTGACCAGCTCAAGGTTTTCCAGTCGTCTAGCGTCCAACTGATATTGTCATGGAGCCCATGGGGGGTGATACAGGCGACGTTGTGCTACTAGCAAAGCAAACCGCGTCGTTGATCTGTTGCCATAGCCCATTAACGCCAAATTTCGTCGCACTGTCTTGATACGTTAGTCGTACGTACCACATTGATTTACGAGGTTTTTGTGCATCCCGCCTGGACAGGCGGCGCGTGGGTCTGCTCCAGTGAACTGCTTCTGTGATATAGGCCGAGAGCGGAGGAAGCGAGTAGGAGCAGCAGAGGTGAAGCACTTCGGTACTGCATGTAACTTCAACACTTTTACTAGAGTCAAAAACACAAGTAAATATCAAATGCATACATAACTTTGGCTAGGATGATCACGTACGTGTGAAGCCGTAGTCAGTGTATAATCCTGTCAAGTTAGGATGACTGTTCTGTATAATCTCGAAGTTGCTGTCCAAACTTAAACTGAACGTAACTAATACAAAGTCTCGATAGCATGCTAGCCCACTCGGCAGTAGAAGTGATATTTCCAGGCCATCTGCTCTTGATGAAATGGGCAGAAATCAAGATGGCACTCGCCGAGCTCCACAGCGTCGGCTAGAGGGCGCTGTGGTCGGTGTAATTAGTCTTCTCTCGCAATGCCAACTTACGAGAGCGTGCACCTGCGTTTTGGCATCGTAACTATCAACGCCACAGAGGTTTCTCCATGCACTGTTGCTTTTCTGTTAGCACTAACAACCGTAAGCAAATGCCGCTGCTCTGGATCGTTAAGTGAAGGCCGTCGGCCCCTGCGTTGTCCGTGGTGAGAGTTAATGCCTGAAATTTTGTATTCTCGGAACGCTCTTGACACACTGGGTCTCAGAATACTGAATTTTCTAACGATTTCCGAAATGGAATGCCCCATGCGTCTATTTCCTACTATTATTCCGCGTTAAAAGTTTATTAATTCCCATCGGGCGGCTATTACCACCTTTTCCCATAGATGTCCTGAGTACACCTGACAGCCCTCCCACTCCACCATCCTTTTATACCTTGTGTACATGAAACTACCGCCGTCTGTATACGTGCATATCGCTAGCCTGCAACTTTTGTCACCTCGGTATAAAGATTACTTCGAGATGCGTGTGAACTACATATCAGATGCATGTCTAAAATTTCAGACCGTAAAAGCTAGACTTGAAGTGGCCACCATAACGGAAAACTACCTAAAGTGCGAGAAACGCTGAATACATAGTGGTACGAGAACAACGATAAGTTGATTCGGTGTGTTTCTGTCTGAGATCCAGAGTGAGTCGTAGCGTGTCGGAGAATACACAAGAATTTGATTTTCCGAGGTAAACAGTGTCAACGGAGGACCTTCATTATTGCAGAGAAAATACTTCCGCATGCTTAAATCGTCGCACTGGGAGACAACTTATTCTTTGAAGAATGGACGTCACAGCTCCTCTGCTGGTCAGTGCGGACCGATCTGAGGTCCACTGCGAATCAGATCGCCAAGGATTTGAATGCGTGACGTGAGAAATCAATTTTCCAGGAGTGTGTGGAGGCAACTATAATACACTCCTGGAAATGGAAAAAAGAACACATTGACACCGGTGTGTCAGACCCACCATACTTGCTCCGGACACTGCGAGAGGGCTGTATAAGCAATGATCACACGCACGGCACAGCGGACACACCAGGAACCGCGGTGTTGGCCGTCGAATGGCGCTAGCTGCGCAGCATTTGTGCACCGCCGCCGTCAGTGTCAGCCAGTTTGCCGTGGCATACGGAGCTCCATCGCAGTCTTTAACACTGGTAGCATGCCGCGACAGCGTGGACGTGAACCGTATGTGCAGTTGACGGACTTTGAGCGAGGGTGTATAGTGGGCATGCGGGAGGCCGGGTGGACGTACCGCCGAATTGCTCAACACGTGGGGCGTGAGGTCTCCACAGTACATCGATGTTGTCGCCAGTGGTCGGCGGAAGGTGCACGTGCCCGTCGACCTGGGGCCGGACCGCAGCGACGCACGGATGCACGCCAAGACCGTAGGATCCTACGCAGTGCCGTAGGGGCCCGCACCGCCACTTCCCAGCAAATTAGGGACACTGTTGCTCCTGGGGTATCGGCGAGGACCATTCGCAACTGTCTCCATGAAGCTGGGCTACGGTCCCGCACACCGTTAGGCCGTCTTCCGCTCACGCCCCAACATCGTGCAGCCCGCCTCCAGTGGTGTCGCGACAGGCGTGAATGGAGGGACGAATGGAGACGTGTCGTCTTCATCGATGAGAGTCGCTTCTGCCTTGGTGCCAATGATGGTCGTATGCGTGTTTGGCGCCGTGCAGGTGAGCGCCACAATCAGGACTGCATACGACCGAGGCACACAGGGCCAACACCCGGCATCATGGTGTGGGGAGCGATCTCCTACACTGGCCGTACACCTCCGGTGATCGTCGAGGGGACACTGAATAGTGCACGGTACATCCAAACCGTCATCGAACCCATCGTTCTACCATTCCTAGACCGGCAAGGTAACTTTGCTGTTCCAACAGGACAATGCACGTCCGCATGTATCCCGTGCCACCCAACGTGCTCTAGAAGGTATAAGTCAACTACCCTGGCCAGCAAGATCTCCGGATATGGCCCCCATTGAGCATGTTTGGGACTGGATGAAGCGTCGTCTCACGCGGTCTGCACGTCCAGCACGAACGCTGGTCCAACTGAGGCGCCAGGTGGAAATGGCATGGCAAGCCGTTCCACAGGACTACATCCAGCATCTCTACGATCGTCTCCATGGGAGAATAGCAGCCTGCATTGCTGCGAAAGGTGGATATACACTGTACTAGTGCCGATATTGTGCATGCTCTGTTGCCTGTGTCTATGTGCCTGTGGTTCTGTCAGTGTGATCATGTGATGTATCTGACCCCAGGAATGTGTCAATAAAGTTTCCCCTTCCTGGGACAATGAATTCACGGTGTTCTTATTTCAATTTCCAGGAGTGTACAATGGGCTCAGCAGCCGGCGAATGACTCATCTCCCTTTGTTGGCAACTTAACATAGAGTTCAAGGGCAGGGGAAGGGCCCTTGAAATCGACAATGGACAGATGAGTCCAGATTTCAGCTATATCGAAGTGGTGGGCGCGTTACAGTGTGGCACATGCGCCATGAGGCTATGATTCCTTCGTTTTAACAGGTCTGCGTGCAGGCAGGATGTGGAGTAGTTCACACGGTTGTAACTGGGCCCCACTATCCGGCTAGAGAGACCAATGACAGGAGGGCATTGTCTGGACATTGTTGTAGACCGTCTGAGTCTGGTTAACGTACCCTGATGTCTCCATCGGGGTTCTTAACAGAAAAAAGGAACGAGACATCTTTCTTCGGATGCATGCAGGTGAATTGTCGAATTCACGACCATTGCTAGCCTTCCCAGATCTGTCGATCGCGCATATATCGCACAACTGGCGAAGTGTGGCTCGCGAACCATTCTGTCCAGCTCTATTCGCGTGGTGCCTTGAAGACCCGCCGCATCTCCGGTGCGCTTATGTAGTAAAGTTGAGTGGAGCAGCGTTTCTTCGATTCTTTCCTGAACACAAAGGTTTTCGCATCTTCACTCCACATCCGACTCTGAAAAGGCATTACTATTTTGTTAGTCTGCTTTTTGTCAGTGGTTTGTTCAGATTTATTCTCCGTAACATTGAACTATTGCCCAGGTTATCATTTTGACTGTTTCTGTGGCTATTACTCTATTGTTGATTCTGACCGTTGCTGTTTCTGTGTTTCAACAAGAAAGCAGGAGAGAAAGAATACCGACAACTCCATTTTCAATTAGGAGTGGAAGATTCAGTACTTTTTTCCACACGGTTCCAGTACTTAATACGATAAAAAATCCTTAAGTCAAAACAAAGTTAATCTTGCAAGAAGTTTCTTTTGGCTCCATCGACGTTATTCTCATAACCAACTATGTGCTGTAGTTCTAATTCAAATGGTTCTGGGAACTGTGGGACTTAACAATGAGATCATCAGTCCCCTAGAACTTAGAACTACTTAAACCTAACTAACCTAAGGACATTATACACATCCATGCCCGAGGCAGGATTCGAACCTGCGACCGTAGCGGTCGCGCAGTTCCAGACTGAAGCTCCTAGAACAGCTCGGCCACAACGGCCGGCTGTGTTTTAGTAGTTAAATTACAAAAAGAGAGAGAAAGAGAGAGGGATATGCAAGAGTTCTCTGAAACAGCGAGTCTCTAAGAAAATAGTTGAACTACAACGTATGTGGTACGCTTAAAATTACCACTGGTCCGCAATGCTTCAACGACAGTGTACTCGTGGAAGGATCTGTAACGAAAATGGTAAAAGCCCTTGGTAACGACGAGGTCGGTGAACGTTTAAAAACCTCTGCTTTGTTATGTAGCATTGTAAAAAGTCGAGTTCTTGACATTTGACTTAGGAGAAACAATTTGATTATAAGCTGTCGGTATTGTTCTTTGTATGTAAACGAGAGTAGGCTACTGATCAAACAGCTCTTATTCAATTATAAATTTTTATTCACGTATTTACGGACGACCTTTTGTACTTCCGTTGCTCAGCATAACATTTTTGAATATTTTTTATCCAGTTAAAAAGTGTGTTGGCAAAGTTGGTGATTTTTAAAAAAAAGTTTCCCACAATTTGTACCGATGGTGCACAAACTACGGTCGGTAGCAAAACTGGCTTCGTCAGTCAGCCAAGAAAAAACAGAAAATCCCAGACGCAGCCTCGGTTCGAACATGGGCCTCTACGGTTAGCATCCAGTCAGCTGATTCGGCAGCTACCGAAGCGGACCTTCGACTTCTCAGTATTTTATCCATCAGGAAGCACTAGATGGGAAGAGAGACAGAATGTTGTACACAATGAACGAAAAATATTAATACACACCTCAAAAAAGGCTTTGCATCACACTGGTTCCCAGAGCTCCTCAAGACAGACGTTGAATGTGGATGTTGTATCAAAGGCATAGTCCCTGTGATTGTTCAGAGATGTCACTAAACCCGCCAAAAGATGTAAACAACCACGCATGAGCAGCGCCTATTAGACGGAGGGGGTCCGACATCCGATCAGTTCCAGTCATTCGACCAGGAAGGAGGTACGCGGCTCGTGTTGTCTGTAGTTCAACCATGCCTGGACGGTTAATATCGTCGTTCGATTGCGTCCACATCGCTACTTTGTGCCAGTTAGGGCTGTCAGCAAGGGAAGATTCCAGGCGTCTCGGAGTAAACCAAAGCGATGTTGTTCGGACATGGAGGAGATGCAGAGAGACAGGAACTGTCGATGACATGCCTCGCTCAGGCCGCCCAAGGGCCGCTACGGCAGTGGATGACCGCTACCTACGGATTATGGCTCGGAGGAACCCTGACAGCAACGCCACCATGTTGAATAATGCTTTACGTGCACACATGTCGTGTTACGACTCAAACTGTGCGCAATAGGCTGCATGATGCGCAGCTTCACTCCCGACGTCCATCGCGAGGTCCATCATTGCAACCACGACACCATGCAGCGCAGTACAGATGGGCCCAACAACATGCTGAATAGACAACCGCCAGCCGGACTGGCCGAGCGGTTCTAGGCCCTTCAGTCTGGAACCGCGCGGCCATACGGTCGAAGATTCGAATCCTGCCTCGGGCATGGATGTGTGTGATGTCCTTAGGTTAGTTAGGTTTAAGTAGTTCTTCGTTCTAGAGAACTGATGACCTCAGATGTTAAGTCTCATAGTGCTCAGTGCCCTTTGAACCATTTGCATAGACAACTCAGGATTGGCATCAATTTCTCTTCATCGATGAGTGTCGCATTTGCCTTCAGCCAGATAATCGTTGGAGACATGTTTGGAGGCAATCTGGTCAGGCTGAACGCCTTAGACACATTGTACAGCGAGTGCAGCAAGGTGGAGGTTCCCTGATGTTTTGGGGTGGCATTATGTGCGGTTGACGTATGCCGCTTGTAATGATGGAGGGCACTTAACGGCTGTACGATACGTGTATGTCATCCTCCGACCAATAGTGCAGCCGTATCAGCAGCAAATTGGCTAGACATTCGTATTCATGGACGAAACTTCGCGCCCGCATCGTGCACATCTCGTGAATGACTTCTTTCAGGATAGCGACATCGCTCGAGTAGAGTGGCCAGCATGTTCTCCAGAAACGAACTCTATCGAATATGCCTGGGATAGATTGAAAAAGGCTATTTATGGACGACGTGACCCCCCAACCGCTCTGAGGGATCTATGCCGAATCGCCGTTGAGGAATGGAACAATCTGTACCAACAGCGCCTTGATGAACTTGTGGATACTCTACCATTACCAATACAGGCATGCCTCAATGCAAGATGAAGTCCTAGTGGTATTAGAGGTACCGGTGTGTACAGCAATCTGGACCACCACCTCTGAAGGTCTCGCTGTATAGTGGTACAACATGCGGTTCGCATAAGCAATAAAAAGGGCGGAAATGATGTTTATTTTGATCTCTCTATAGCAACCGAGGTGATGCAAAACTTTTTTTGACGTGTGCATAATGCGTGCACGAAGTCGATTAATATCACATCGAAAATTTAAACAATGTTTGATTAAAGCTGATGCGAAATAACGGGGCTTTTTTTTATTCATAAATTCGCTGATTGAGTGCTGGTATTTTTTTACTTAGAAAATGATTTTTCAAATTTTTGAATTAAGAATTAAAATCAGATACTGTGAAATTTGAAAAATATGCTGAAGCACTCCTCTTTTTTTCAGGATTACCATTTCTAATGGATTTTACGAGTCATTTAAATAATATGAATTTGCGTTTGCAACGAAAGGATCGCACTATTTCTGGTATGCTCATGGATATAGTGGATACCGATGCAAATTTACGTTTTCCAGATTGCAGGTTATCAAGAAAAATTTATGTCATTTCCCGAAATGGTGCTAATCGAAAGAACAATACGTGAAAGTAAAGTCCCCGCGATTAAATTCCATTATTGACGTACTCTCCAATGAATTTTATAGTCGTTTAAAAGATTTTAAAGCTCTAGAGCCGGACATCATTTTCTTCAAGAAGTCAATGAAAATTTGTCTTGAAAGTTTTCTTCAAGAAGAAGTGTGCAACTTTACAAAATGATTGATTAAAGCTATTCAGTACAGAAAGAGATGCAGCAATTTTGTAAGACATGCCACAAGTTCAGTACCCTCGCAGGCTTCGCTAGTAAAATAAAAATCTCTTTTCGGGTAAATACATATTTCTGAGATATGTCGGTTTTTTTCAATGAAGCGTGTTAAATCCGCTCAGCACAATGTAGTGACCAACGAGTTGTTGGAATATCAATTTCGTTTCACTACAACACAAATTAAAATCAATATTGCTGAACTTGACAAAGGGAAGTTAAATAAATCTAACCTAACTATTTAAATATCTCATTAGCATAAGTACAAGAGTATGAGACAAATGACCAACTAAACACCCAAGTTTTAGAGGTTTACGTCTTATAACATTTGCGTATGGGGATTAGTTACGCTTACGATCCACGATGAGTGAAAGTCCTCTCTACTGTTGGCTGGCGAGGCTGTGGCGGAGCCGTGGTGAGACCGCGTGAATAGAGTTGGACAGGAAAGCATTCGTTGGAGGGGAATGGTTTTCGAGCTCCGCTTTTCCAGGCTTGATTTAATAGATGCACTCGATACCTGTGTGTGTTCGATAAACGTAGCACCAGCTTCACAAAAACACTAGCACTGAAGGATGCGTGGATCAGTATCTCTCTACAACGCTTCCAACACCTGTAGGAGTCCATGCCTCAAAACGTCACCGCACTTCTTGAGTGCTCGCGGAGGAGCGACTTGGTTTCAATGTAACGTCGAATGCCCTTTCATGACTTCTGGCCACTCACAAGGAAACGTTTACAACAAGTCGTCGCATTTCCAGGAAGAAAAGGAACAAGTGCGAGATATCAACATCAGCAATCGATCCCGCGCGAAAATTTGGGCTATAATTGTAATAGCACGCAGTTCTGATCATCTGAAAGAACTGTAAAACTTTTAATCTTCGAGCGCGCGGGTTTTTTGACACCCGCTCCACCACTGCAGCCGACTAATGCCCGAGTGCCAAATACTGTACAGCGGAGTGACAAACCAGGGCCCTTCTTTTCGCGTGATGTTGACCAATGCGTTTTGAAATCTTGTTAGGGAAGACGTTACTCTTGGTGAAAAATAGTAAGTAATATGAGTACGTACTACAATGAAGAAAAAAATCGCAACACTAAGAAATAATTAAGAGTAATGATATTTTGGGGATAGATCTGTGTAGGTAACATATTTAAGGCTCTGAGCACTATGGGACTTAACATTTGTGGTCATCAGTCCCCTAGAACTTAGAACTACTTAAACCTAACTAACCTAAGGAAATCACACAACACCCAGTCATCACTAGGCAGAGAAAATCCCTGACCCCGCCGGTAACATATTTAAGGTTAACAATGCAAGCTCACAGGTTAATGTCTAAGTGCGAGATAATCCATTGTAAAGGTGAAATTCGGGATCATTAATAACCTTTATAACCGCTAGAATATTTAATGCAAGCAAGCGTAAGTGCATGCATTGTTTTTTGTACGTCAGCCGAATATCAGTTTGTGGAATGAAATTCTATGGCTGTTGCACTTGATCGGGGCTATTAATGTTGATTGTGGCTGGCATTCAGTTGTCGTTTGGTGATGTGTGATCGAGCAGGCCGTAACAACATGTCGATACCTTGTACAGCATCTTCGGTTACAACAGCGGCACGTGGATCAGCGTTAAGTTGTTGGGAAACAACCCCTGGAATGCTGTTCACGAACGCAGGACAACTGATCGAATCACCAGACTGACGTATAAATTTGCAGTCAGGGTGCGTGGGATAACCACGAGAGTGCTCCTGCTGTCATACGAAATCTCACTTCGGACCATAACTCGAGGTATACGTCCAGTGTGTCTAGCACACTGATAAGTTAGTTGCAGGCTTTCGGCTGTCCTCCTCCTAATCAACTCACGACAATAACTGACACTGAGGCAGAACCCGCTTTCATCGTTAATCACAGCAGACATCCACTCCGACTTCCAATGAGGTCTGGCTTGACAGCACTGAAATTGTAAACGGCGGTGGCTTGGTGTCGATGGAACGCATGCTACAGGGCGTCTGACTTGGAGCTGTCCTTCAAATAACCCATTTGTAACATTTTGTTGAGTCACTGTGGTGCCAACTGCTGCTCCAAATGCCGCTGCTGATACAGTACGCTATACCCGAGCCATATGCCGAACGCGATGGTCTTCCCTCTCGGTAGTGCCACGTGGCTGTTCGGTTCAAAAATGGTTCAAATGGCTCTGAGCATTATGGGACTTAACTTCTGAGGTCATCAGTCCCCTAGAACTTGGAAAACTACTTAAACCTAACCAACCTAACGACATCACACACATCCATGTCCGAGGCAGGATGCGAACCTGCGACGGAGCGGTCGCACGGTTCTAGACTGAAGCGCCTTGAGTAGCTGTTCGCAGCCCGGTCTTATGGCGACCGTACACTCCCGTAACCACTGCTGCCGGTAATCATGTACAGTGGCTACATTCCTGCCAAGTCTTTCTGCAGTATCGCGGGAGGAGCATCCAGCTTCTCGGAGCTGTATTACACGACCTCGTTCAAACTCAGTAAAGTATAGATAACGGCATATTTGTCTCCTTAAAGGCATTCTTGACTAACATCAACTCACCACATCCAATCTTATAGGTAACTGAAGCTCACGGCTGCTGCAGCTTGTATTTAAAGCCATACATGTTTGCATCCTCATAGTGGCGCTGTTGGTGCCACTCGTATGCGACTGGTTTGAAATGTGGACATTGTCTTTCACGTAACAGAAACACTCTTACCTATCTCCATGTCGTGCAATCCTTCTTGGTGTAGTTATTTTTTTATGTCAGTGTGTGTCAACCTCATCCACATATACGTTCAGTATTACTTTAACAATAGTGTGTCCACCCCCGGTAGCTAAGTGGTCAGCGCGACGGAATGTCGTACCTAAGGGCCCGGGTTCGATTCCAAGCTGGGTCGGACATTATCTCCGCCCAGGGACTGGGTGTTGTGTTGTTCTTATCATCATCATTTCATCCCCATCGACACGCAAGTCGCCGAAGTGGCGTCAAATCGAAAGACTTGCACCAGTTGAACTCTCTCCCTGACGAGAGGCTTTAGCCACAGGGAATTTACATTTAAGAATAGTATAGCATTGATATTCAGCTGCTATATATAAGCCTCAAAATAAAAATATAATTATGAAGTGAGTTAAATGATTTTTAGTTTACAATATAATCACACCAATCATGATGAAGAGTAGCGCATCTCCTACAAATGTACTTCACTTCAATAGGGTCAACTTTGAAATGCAAAGAAAACAACCCACAACAGTGATGTTAATAATCAAATAACGCTACAATTTAACAACACGCCGAGTCATCTAATTAATTTACACTGCGTTTGTGAATTGCAACATAAAAATGTTCTAAGCAAAGTGATTTCTGACACCACCTACTGGTTATAAACCGCACAGATCGACAAAATTAGCGTGGTATGTTACGAACGTTAGGACAAACCCGCCAGGTTAGCTGAGAGCGCTAATGCGCTGCTTCTTGGATTTGGGTAGGCGCGCCGGCCCCGGATCGAATCCGCCTGGCGGCTTAACGACGGAGGCCGGTGTGCCGGCCAGCCTGGATGTGGTTTTTAGGCGGTTTTCCACATCCCACTAGGTGCATACCGGGCTGGTCCTCACGTCCCGCCTCAGTTACAGGGCTCGCAGACACCTGAACACATTCGCCATATTCCATGTATTACACTAGACACATACAGTTGGGGTACACTAATTTCGTCATGGGGGGTACGGGGTAGGGGCAGGAAGGGCATCCGGCCACCCTTTCAATTAACCTTGCCAAATTCGATTAACCAAGCCGACCCTGTGTCATTGTGGGGAAAAGGCACAAGCAAAAGAAAAGAAACAGAAAGTTACAAACGTCAGGACAGTACTTCACAAACGTCTTACTCAATCTGTTGTGGAGCAGTTTGCACTCGGGAATTAGGTGGTGCCGTGGAACCGAGCGAGAGCGAAAAGTATACATTCAGAAGGCCATAACGGCGTACTCCTTCTTAACGCTTCTACGTCTTCATTGGACCACTCCAGTCAGTGATTTTCTGATCATCTTATTCCATAGGTTTCCTTTCAGAATTGCCCAGTATCTTTTTTCGTCGTTCCTCCTCCTCTGTTGTTTGTTATTTTTCCTTTAAATTGTAAGTTTTGTTTTGCAAATCACCCAGGGTTAATTCTAGCTCTTTCATACCCTCCTTTATCTATCCTACTTGTTGCTTCATGTTCCACAACTTCTCTATACTTTTTGTTGATAATCTGGCTCCTGGTATTCTGATAATGTCACAAAAAAGAAATCCTTTTTTTCTTATAGTCTGTGTAATGGTTGGCTGTACACCATTTCATTTGGCACTATCCGCCATTGTACATATTTTTTATATTTCCTATGTATGCATCTTCTAGCTAATCTTCTCTCCACTTTTAGGATTTCGTGGCTTCAGGTGACTTTGGAAAGACTTTCACATCCATATGTCACCTCTGATTGAACTGCCGTTTTGCAATGTTTTAATTTAGTTTTGAGTGATAGAGATTTGTTGTGTGTACAACATCTTACTTTTTGAGCTTTTATCATTTTGTTAGTCTTACTTGCCATGCAGATTTCTCGTCCGCCTAGGCGGCCAACGCCTTGCGCCTGCCCATAAACTGTGTGATGGTTACTTGTTGGGAGAAGACGTGACCCTAACTACTGACCTGAGGTCTAAGCGGGCCTCATGACGCTACGGTCAGTTCCAGTACAGCACTCGTGGCTATCGCATCGCGGTACCGAAGTGGGGCCGAGGCAGTTTCAGGTAAGTTTTTACAGTCTGACGATAATTTATGGATTTGTAGTTTTAGTTTGACGATGTCCACTATGGAAAAACGGTAGTTACTTTTATTCTGAACAAGTTTGGGTTATCCCTACTGAAACCTAGGTAAATATAGGTAAACTTTGCACCTGAGGCTGTTGGTTATTAAAATTAATGTTTATGCTGTTACTGACAGGGCCGCGAAATGTTGAAAATTTTAAGTTCTATAATTTACTGTTATGTGGTTGATTAGAAGGAAATCTGCTACCATTACCTCAGGCTTTTCGAATGATGTCTGAAGTCCTATTTCCGGTGCAATATTTTGTAGACATTTATCTGTGAATTCCAAGCAATTTAAGTTTATTTGATCTTTTATAGTTCCATTTCTTATGTTTTGCGATTTTACTTGTACCGCACCGTAATGACGAACTCTACTGGACAGCTGAAAAGTAATGCTGATAATCCATCTCCCTGTCTTAGCCCTGTATTAGTCCTAAATGGCTCAGACATTTCTCCTCTGAACTTTAGTTTAGATGCGGTGTTTGTTAGAACTAAGTATATCATTTTTATCAAAATGTAATGGAGACCGAAATTCCTTAGAATCTTTATAATTAAGCTTTTCTGAAGTTCACAAAGGTTATTTATTACTTGTTGTTTTTGTCTTCTTTTGTAGCAAGCCATTATCAATTTCAAGATGATGATCTGTTACGGGCACCTTCTACAAGGTCTAAATCCTCCTTGATATTCTCCTATTTCGTGTTCAGGTTGATCTTTAGAACGATTGTACATAATTCTTGACATGACGTTATATGTAATATTTGAAAGCGAAATTCCTCTATAGTTGTCTGGATTTGATTTGTGTCCTTTTTCGTGTAATGGATTGTTTATAGCTTAGTCCATTCTTGTGGCGGTTCTTCATTGTTCCAGAGTTTCCCTATTCACTGCTGCATATTTCCGAAGTTCAGCATATGTTTGCTCTTCTCCAATTGCTTGTAATTTTTGAGCTATTTCAAAGGTCTGTAGACTTCGGGAATCAAGGGTGGGTTTATACTTTCTGCTGGTCTGTTAATAAGGGTATATGTGAATTTGCAGTAGTTCTAGAGGATCTTCTCAATCTAGTTATTTTTAAAATGTTTCTGCCAAAATTTCTTTTTTTTTTACACTGCCATGGGCCACCTTATTATTTTATCCTCTAACATTAATCTTTATAGTTCTCCATTAAATGTTTTGTAATAATCCTTTGATTTCGTTTTCACACTATTTGTTTCAATGGTGAGAAGTATATCTTTTTGATACTAGTTTTTAACCCTTCTTATTATTTTTGGGTTTCCCTTCTTTGCTGCGTGAAACCCAGGTGTGCTTCATCTGTTTTATTGCTCTGATACCTTAACTAGGCGTGGTGTCTACCTACCACTGTTTTATCCCACTTATAGTTCCACCATTGGTGTTGTCTCCTTGAAGTTACTGGACCTCCATTTTCAGCTTTTTGTTTCGCCTGGAGAATTATTTCCTATAGACCACCTGTTAATTTTATATCCCTTGTTTGTTCGTCGTTACTTATCAGTTTGTGAGGGTCGTAGATTCTCTTCTTTTTGGGTACAATCTTTTCTTTGTAAACTGACTGAATTTAATTTTATCTTCACCATGTAATGACCTATTCTCGTTTCTGTTTGCTTCATAATATTCACATTATAGATTTCCCTGCAGTGATTGTTATCCATACAGACATGATACAGTTGCCGTTCTCCTTCTCTCCAGTCTGAGTGTTTTCAGTAACAATTATGGCACAAATTTTTGCTTGAGATCGATTACTGGGTCTGATATGTACCAAGTGTGCTTTTTTTCTCCTTTAACACATTAGGTTAGGTTGGTGATCTTTCATTGTCAGTGTATTTCAAAATACACAAAGTGCTTCCAGACTGAGATTTTCACTCTGCAGCTGAGTGTGCGCTGATATGAAACTTCCTGGCAGATTAAAACGGTGTGCCCGACCGAGACTCGAACTGGGGACCTTTGCCTTTCACGGGCAAGTGCTCTACCATCAGAGCTATCGAAGCACGACTCACGGCCGGTCCTCACAGTAGACGAAATACTGGCAGAAGTAAAGCTGTGAGGACCGGGCTCAGATGGTCAGTCGGCTCTCAGCCGTGGCAGCGTGCGGACGGCCCCGCGCGCCGGCCCCGTGCTCCGCTGCAGGTTTGTTTACTTCCGCGTCGTAGCTTTAAGGCTTGTGTCCGTCCGCCGTGAACAACATGTCGAGCGCTTACCGAAGTGCGACCCTTAAAGTTTCCTTCCCAGCTGAACATGCGCGACCTCGTGCACATGAAGTTGAAACGTTCCTACGTGAAGAAGTTCGTTTAGATCCTAACCACGTTATCGGAATCCATTTTTCGATCACGAGTAGTGTCGTTCAAAATGACAAACACCGAAGTGTGTGAAGATGTTATTCGCCGCCATACCTATGGACTTAAGTTCAAATACTCTGATGGTCACGTCGGAGCAGTAACACTTAAACTCACAGAGTACGGTCAACGCACGATTAGGGTGTTTGTACTACCATTTGAAGTGCCGAAGGACGTAGTTGTCTCTGCGTTACAACCATACGGTAACGTCATCCGTTACGTAGAGGAAAAATGGCAAACCTTCACGACCTACCATGTCCTTAATGGTGTGCGTCAGGTTCAATTTTAATTGAACTGAAAAAACATATACCATCATACCTGACAATTGGCGGTGTGCGAGCCATTGTCATGTACGACGGCCAACCCCGAACATGTGCGGGTTGTGGACAAGAAGGCCACGTCAGATCCGCCTGCATGCGACGCCGCCCGATCCAGACGCCGGTCGGCGAGGAAGCGTCCCCAGCGGTGATCACTCATATCCCTGTCACATAGGCCAAGGTTGCCCAGGAAGGCAGCACCTCTACACAGGGTCTTCCTGCTCTGTTGACGTCGTCTAATCAGGCAGATGCAACCGCTACTGAGATTCCTTCTGAGGTGCCACAGACGCCAGATCCTGACCTGCCACATCATCGCAGCACTGTGACTGAAAATTCTGCTGAGATGGACGTTGATCCGGGAGTGGTACCTACTTCTGCTTTCCTTCAGACTGGTCCGGAGTCAGACGAAGGCCACCCGCAATCAGACTCGGAACGACCTGTTCGAAAAAAAGGGTCGACACGAAAGAGAAAGAAACGTAGCCGTACACCCCCTGATGAATCCATTCTACGGATGGATGCCAAAGATGCAGAACCGAAGATGGACGACAAACCGCTCTATGATGTCCAAAAGTCTGATGCGAACGACCCGCCACATGCGACCACCGGCAACGATCACCCCTCCTTACTGGCGCCGTCGCCCCCACAAGTCGACGTTGAAGAAAGTCTATATGCTGAGCCGAAAACTACGTCTCCTCTCCACATGGATGATGTACACAGTCGGTACCCTACCGCAGTATCAGTCTCCTGGGCAGACGACGTGGAGTTCGAAGGGACTGGGGTGGACGGTGCTGATGATGGGGCGCCCCCATCGGTTGCGCCCGCGCCCGCAAACTCTCCACAATAGCAACCTCTTCAGCGGACCGGCAAGATCGACGACCTCTCGCTCCTGAAGAAGCAGCCCCACCTGTGCCTGTGGGACTCCAACACCAGCATTATCGTGTCGCAATGATTAACCTCGCGACCATTCGTGCGCCCCACAAACTAGCGCTGCTCCGCGATATGATTTATGATGCGGACATTGATATTGCTCTTTTTCAGGAAGTGCATGTCGCCGATTTTTCACCACCACATGGCTTCACGGCGCATCTTTCTCCAACTTCTGACACCGGTAGTGGTGTTGCCATCATTTTACGAGAAGGTCTTCCTGACGAAGATGTCCTATACCTCACCAACGGCAGAGGTATGGCCCTTATTATGCGCCGCCGGTCTCCAGCTACCGTCGTGAACGCAATGCCTTCTTCGCAGATGAAGTTACACCCCTTTTTATGGGACCACACGATGACTGGGTCATGGGTGGAGACTTCAAATGCACCCAGCGACCTCAGGATCAATTGCCGCGTCACTCACCATGCGCAGCTCTGGAAACAGTCATGACGCGGCTACAATTTGTCGACACGTGGAGACATGTTCACGGTGATCGTTTGGGCTTTACGTACTACACTGCACACTCCTCTAGCCGACTGGATCGCATCTACATCTCGCGATCCCTAATGCAACACACACGACACGCTGAAATCTGGCCTGTTGCTTTCTCAGATCATGAGGCTTACTTCTGTGACGTTGTTCTCACAAGACAGGCAGTATGGCACGGACGTGGCTTATGGAAACTGAACACGGCACTTCTTAATTCACCTGACTGTCGACTTCTAATAGAAGACACTTGGATCACATGTAATAGACGCCGTCCCACGTATCCTCTACCATATCCTGGTGGATCCAGTGTGCAAAACCTGCTCTTCGAAAAACTTTGATCCGATATGGCAAAGATGCTGTCGCCTGGAGGAAGAGCACTATGGACTTTTACTACAGGATCCTCCGAGAATGCTCCATGATGCCAGCCTCCCATGAGCGCCATACAAGGATGAACCATGCTAAGGCCCAAATCTCCAATCTCATGCGAAGGCATTTGGAAGGAGAGATAGTACGATCTCATACTGCTGATCGCATGCCTCATGAACATCCATCTATGTACCATATCATCCAAGAACGCCAACATCGTCGCCGAAAATTTATTCCAGTCCTAACAGACCAAGAAGGGCGCCACTACATAACCCAATCTGCAATAGGGAATGTGCTTCACGCCCACTACCGGCAGCTCTACGCCGCAATTCCACATTCCCCAGAGTTGATCGAGGAAGTCTCACAGCTAAACTTCGGTGGTCTCCCAGGAGATGCGGCGATTGAGTTGGTGTCAGAGGTGACTGATGATGAAGTCCGCGATGCGATCCGAGCAGGAACCATCAATCGCTCCCCCGGACCCGACGGTCTTCCCCTCGAATTTTATCGCACCTTCCGTGATTTGTTAGAGTCCACCTTCACCTCCATATGTCGGGAACTGATGTCTCCGGAAGTACCTGTGAGGGACTCTTTCATGGAAGGAATTATTATTCCTGTACATAAATCGCATGGTGGCAACAATATCAGTGATTATCGGCCCCTCACCCTCCTTAACAGTGATATGAAAATCTTCACTCGCCTTTTGGCGGCACGACTTAAAACCGTTGCCCGATATGTTGTGTCGCCAGACCAAGCATCTTTGGGAGGGGATAATAATATCCGCACTGCTTTATGCCACTACAGGGATATAATCGCCGTTACCCAGGCACAACGCCTCTCTGGGGCACTTGCGTCTTTGGACTTTAGTCAAGCTTTTCATAGGGTTGACCATTCGTTCCTTACGGCCGTTCTCCACCATATGGGTTTCCCAGTCGCCGTTATTACGGTAGTGATGCGCCTTCAGCGGGGTGCCTCTTCCAGGATTATGTACAATGGCAGACTCACTCCTCCGATAAAAATAGGACGATCCGTAATTCAAGGTTGCCCTCTTTCAGCGATTTTGTACGCCTTTTCCTTGGAATCCGTGCTATGTGGACTCATGCAACGTTTGGTAGGGTTGTCCATAGATCGATACCGATTCTGTTGCACGGCCTATGCTGACGATGTAGTAATCTGTTTACGTAATGCCGACGAGGTTCGAGCTGTTTTGACGTGGGTAGCGACTTATGGTGAGGCGTCGGGTAGCTCTTTAAACGTACGTAAGTCACAAGTTATGTTCATTGGCACGGGACTCCCTGTGGAGTGTGTTGCACCTCTCACCACCGTTGATACCATGCGCTGTTTGGGAATAGACTTTTCATCTGATTCCGGCGTTCAGCCGCCATCAACTGCCGACGCCTCCTTTTAATGATCAGAGCAGGTCTTATGGACTATCGCCTTCGATCTCTAGATATTCTCCAACGAGCTCGATATTTCAATATATATATCGCATCCCGAGTTCCCCATGTAGCACAAGTTCTACCTTTCCCTCTTACTGTGGCACGTCGCATGTTGGCAGCAATGGCATCTTTCGTCAGCTCTGGGCTGTTGTTCAAAGTTAACTATGCAACCCTTACTCTTCCCCGTGAACGAGGTGGGATAGGTCTGTTTCACGTGCCGGATAGAGCTCGCGCCCTATTTGTCGCTCCCAGATGACGGTATGGACACGATGCCCAACGAGCCTCACTGGTCTCGGACGTTCCGGCCCAGTTCCATTATATACGATACTTCTTTCTTGAACTCAGTTTTCTACGCCTCACCTTACCAAGACAGCGTTTACTCAATACAAAGGCAGTATACAATGTCCTCCAATTAGGTCGTCCACCGAACCCGATTGAACAAAAGTTCCCCCAGGTAGACTGGCGTCATGTATGGCGCCCGGTTTTCGCCCGTTACTTTGACACGAATGTTCAATCTGTCTTGTACCTAACTGTCAATGGTAAGGAAATCAATCAATCTCGCCTTCATCGTATCCACCTCGTCCAATCACCTCTCTGTTCCACGTGTGGAGTGCCAGACAATGATGAACATCGGTTTGTTTGCGGACCGGCGGCGGAGGTTTGGCACTTGATTCGTCTTATTGTCTCTTTTCTAATGCGGGACATTCCGGATCGGATTACTCCCCTTTCATTATTATATCCGGATCGTGAATATTTTCCTCGGACAAAGACCAATGCTGTGAATTGGATTCGCGGACATGCCATTCACTACCTATTTGGACAAACTGTAGACTCTGTACTCGATTTTTGGACATACCTCAATGACCGTCATTATGTCGTTGTCCGTCACCCAAAATACAGACAATTTTTCTCGAACTTCCTTGGGAGTGCTTTCAACAACCCGCCTCGCAGCTGGAATGGGTTAAGCCAAGAGAGAAGAACGTTTCCTGTTTGAACCAATAAACATTTCTGAACAACTGAACAGAACACATCAATTTCGAGAAGACGTGACTCAGCATGTTACCAGCGAGGCGCAGGAGGCCTCTGATCAATTACACAACACAACTAAACAAAAACAAAAATAATAACATTACAACAATAAAAATAAAAATAAAATTCAGAAAAAGGAAGATTCTGTTTTGTTTGTAAGGATAGCCCTAACCTTGATTTCCTATATTTGCCCTGGTATATAGGCAGCAGCTCTCTGGGGTAGGTTTAGTCAGGAGCCAGCGCCTGAAGTGGACGAGATTTTTTTTGTTATAGGATGAAAATTGGCGGTGGCACTTGGTTCTTTTTTTAGTTCCATTTTATTAAAGGGTTAACAAAAATATAAAAAATAACAAACAAAAAACATAAAAAGAAAATAAAAAATGTTGGTTAGAAAAAAAATAAACAAAAAAATAAAAAATGGATAAGGCATCGGTCTCCTAAACCGGGGATTGTGGGTTCGAAGTCCCACCAGGGGTAAATATTTTAAATTTAAGTGCTAGTATATTTGTGGTATATTTCACACAGAAATCTACTATCCGAAGTGTAGACCTCTTCAGTTCCAGCCGCTTACATCAACAACTCTTTCAGTCTTTACACTGCTTTCATTCTTCATGATGCTGTTGTGTATTACAACCATTCCGATTTACAACTTCTTTTGTTGCCCTCTGCTTGCACGCTCTTTGACGGAGGTTAATTTTCTTGCTCATTACGAATTTCATTTGTAGCATCGTATTTGAAAAAACTTGTGACCTTGTTTGACGAAGTATTTTAATTTTTCCGGTTGCAAGCACGCAGGTCTGACACAATACTTTAGCTGAAACGACGAGCCCTGCAGGAACATTGAATTTCTTCGTTACGCCAGCTTGTGTTAGTGAGTTGTAGAGTTCAGTCGTAATGCTGGTCTAATATTCCGTTTGATCGTATTAAAAAAAAAAAAATGGTAGAGCACTTGCCCGCGAAAGGCAAAGGTCCCGAGTTCGAGTCTCGGTCGGGCACACAGTTTTAATCTGCCAGGATGTTACACAACCTACTATTTACCTTTATTAATGATTTCTCCACACTCTCCTATTTCCTCTAACAATTTCTTTTTGGCGACCGTGCTTGAAAAGAGAAGCTGAGATGCATGAATGACGCCTTCAAACGCTCTAATAGTAGCCAGTCGCTTCAGTATTGCAGTACAGGAGCGCTATTCTGGATGCGATCTTTTAGTAGCAACGAATGTTCCTCACACACACACACACACACACACACACAGGGCGTGCTTTCCCTGACTACAGTAACGACGCCACATGAACGTGTACACGAAGACACTTCGTCATGCTGCTTCCCCTCCCCACCTCGTTCTCGCCCGGCATCCGCGTTCTCTCTCCCCTCGTCTGTAAAACAGAGCACGCAGGCACCGCAGGACTACCAACCCCTCGACCAGGAACAGAAGCCCACTGCCCCAGCGGCCGCTGAAACACAAGCTCGGCTTCCGCAGCCGCTTCCGGGCAGGCCGGAATCCCATTAGGATGCATCGTTGCCGCATTTCCACCCCTCGCCAAACAAACAGCCGGATTAAGCTTTAGTGGCACGCGGTGGGGTAGCCACTCCCGGCTGCACGCATATGATACGGAGGGGGGGAGGCTGTTGTCGGGAGGGAGGAAGGCCCCTGGAGGACGGCTGGAGTCGCAGGTAGCGGCACGGTCGAAGCAATTGTTATACAAAATTAAACAGGGCCAGCTTTCGATGGCGGCACCGTTCAACTGAGCAGGCGGTAGCTCCGCGGAAAAAGGAAGGCTGGAGAGGGGGGAAAGCAAAAAACACGTCACTCAAAACTACGCGGGTAGCACTCTGGAATAAGGGTTAGGCGCCGGTTAGGAATATGTGGCTTAACATAGGGCAGTCATTTTCGTTTGACGCGATTTCATGACCCAGGCGTTGACCTGGGTGTCTATTGTGTTGGTAGTTTACTAAGTAACATCACCATCTACTCTCTACAAATCACTGCAAAATGGGTTAGGGCGGACAGTTTGTTTTTTACTGTGTATTATGAAGAGCTATTCGTGACAGTTTTAATTGCTAGCTCGAAAATATCAAGTTGCTAACATGTAACTTCGTGATGGTGTTTAATACGACATATCTTTCCCAATGATGGATGATTTGGCGGAGACCTTTGTTACAGAGTTCTCCTTTAGACTGTTCAGGTAGTATCTCACTTCGAAAGCCACCAAGTGATCATAAAATTTCGGTAAAAAATATTTTATCCATTGTGGCATGGTACTACACCAACCAGTTTCGATTTATTTCAGAATAAAAGCAGTCTTGGTTACGAAATTATTTAATGTCAATGATGCATTTCATCCCTTTGGGGCACCATCAGATTGTATAAAAGTTGCTGGATATGTAACCTATCCATCATAAAGCCACATAAAATCGAAAATGGACACAAATATGACTGTGTAAGCCATCTGTCATAAAAACATACAAAATGCTACGTGAACTTCGAACATATCAGCTGACTCCAGCATAGCAGTAGAAAATAGGGCCACACTTTGTATTGCTGTGGCGGAGTCAGCTGATGTGTTCAGCTTCACCTTGCATCTTATATGTTTTTACGACGGATGGACTACTTACCCATTTATAGTCCACCCATTTTCCATTTCATGTAGCTTTATGACGGATGGCTTACTTACCCAGCTACTTTTACACAGTCTGAACATACCCCAAAAAGGTGAAACAAGTCATTAATATTAAATAATTTCGCAATTAAGACTGTTTTCCTTCTGAAATCATTAAATTACATAATTAATTTTTCGTTTGCTTAACTCGTTATCTGCAGTCTTTGAGACATGCTGAAATCCTCGTCTCACAATACAGAAGGGCGCCGATACAGGGGAGTCAAAACTAAATGCGCAGTTTGATGATAGTGTGGAGTATCGAACCGTAATTCGTTACCTATATTAGACGGCGAACCACACTGGAACAATCCATGCTGAATATATGGAAGCTACGGCAACCATGTATCACCATACGGCACAATGATAAGATATTGCAGAGGCTTCCAGTGTGATCAAACAAGTCCGAATTGCGAAGAAGTAAGTGGCAAACCATCTCTCTGAGAAGAATCGGGAATTACTAGAGCAGTGAAGGCCCTGGTGTTCGATTACTGGTGTTTTGCAATCCACAGGAAAAATGAAATTCTGTCATGGATCAGTTTTCAATACTTGACACTACATCGTGTTGCTAGAACAAACATTTTATCAGTTGCTACCGTCTTACCAAATAAGGGGAAACTGCTGTCCATTCTATTCCATCTTTAGACAATATCTTACTGCATCGGTTACCAAGTGCTCCTTGCCAATCTTCTATATTAATAACAATACGCACTGACAAACAAATAAACAAATGTTTCTGTTACGGCACTGACTCTCGCCTCTCTGTTGAAAAGTATACACATTCACATTCGCCCCACAGACATAGCATATAATAGAACACAAATAATGAATTACAATAAGAAAACAGAGTCTAACATATGAGTCACGAAACTCCCAGAGATATTCTACGACTTTCACTACTGCAGTGCTGTCAACAGGCTGGCCTCTATAAACATAACATACCTCGAAATGGTTGTGTATTTGTACAAGGAGGGGAGAAGCATACTCAAAGCGCGGTCTATTTCGGAGCTTATTTTGCCGCTAAAATTGTAGCACCAATCTTATAATCTGGAAATATCTCTTTTTTAATTTCAAGAGAATGGTGAGAGAAGTTAATAATGTTACCAACAACAAATACTCATTTTAGGATTGTTAGTTATACTTTCGGACATGCGAAAATATGTTTAAGATTTATATTCCCTTGTAGTGTCTTCAGAACTTCGGCTCTTAATAAGAATCGCGAAATCTTAGCCACCATTTCATGATTTTACTACTGTATAAAAATGTCTGGATGTTTCCCGATTGCAAGCAAGCAGTCGACTACTTTTTGAATAGGCCCTGCTTAGTGTCATACTTCAATTTCATAAAAATGTATAGGACTACACACCGGTATATTTTTGCAGCTACCTGCTAGACTGTAAGTAAACGAGTACTTGGAAGTAATTTCTATGGTCTTCTATAAAGAGCCATGAAGTATCCAGAATGAGATTTTTCACTCTACACAAAAATCGTAGAGGGAGACCAAGAGATGAATACACTAAGCAGATTCAGAAGGACGTAGGTTGCAGCAAGTACTGGGAGATGAAGAAGCTTGCACAGGATAGGGTAGCATGGAGAGCTGCATCAAACCAGTCTCAGGACTGAAGACCACAACAACAACAGCGGAGTGTGCGCTGATATGAAAACTCGAACTCGGATCCAGAGATCGAGTCTCGGTCCGGCACACAGTTTTAATCTGCCAGGAAGTCTCCGCCAAGAAAGTGTTAAAATTAGCATGTCAGAATAAGTTCATGAAAGCAAGAAAATTTTATGGATTGCATTAGGCTACATCATGTTGGTATAAACGAAGAGATAATTACGTTGTTTTACAGATGGCGTGAAAACGTTTTGCGATCAAATAAGCACACATTGTGCTCTTTTTATAGAGAATTTGTTTATTTCCACCCCCCCTCCCCCCCCCCCCAGGAGCAAGAAGTGCCGTGTACGTACGAGATGGAGGGCCTTATGTAGAGGGATACTCAGTATCTGTACAAGAATGTTAAGGGTTGTGTTCTCGATTCAGAAAATAAGAAATTGTATGATGGTCCACAACAACTCAAATGGATATCGCCGAACAGATACACTGTACTAGTGCCGAAAAAGTAAAAAACGTTTTGCTCTGTGGATGCCACTGATGAAAGTAAACTGAGTGCATCAGCGAGTGCGCTGTGCACATATGCCAATGCAGAGGCTGCACTTTTTCATTCGTGTGTGCCGCTTAGTTCATGCGAGGAAGAAATAATTAAAATAAATGGAATAATTGATCACCTGAAGAAGCAATCGAACAATGTATACAGCTGCCTACATTGTTCGACTGCGTCAAAGATGCAGACAGTTTAAAAGGTAGTGAATTGCCAAGAACTGTAGGAAGAAAGCTGAATGCAAGAAATGTGCCTGAAGACAGGGAGACACTTATGACCGCAGGGTGACAGTATTTTGCAAAGAAAGCTTTACGCATTGTTCTGAACCAAGTTAGAGTACGTATTAAGGGGAAACGTGGGCTTAGACTTCGTCATAAAATGAACATGTTTGCTCTGAATACGTTATATTGCAGTGCACTTGCGTTTAAATATTTAACAGAATATTTTCACCTCCTTCAATTAGAACTTTACAGAAACATGTAGAAAGTATAAAACTAAAATATGATATTGACGAAAAAAGTTTTCAGTAGTCGAAAGAGAAGTTGAAGCACTTTTCTCAAAGTGAAAAACTTGTAAATCTGTGTATGGGCGAAATGACATTAATGCGTCAAATTTGTCATATGATGTTTCATCAGACGCTGCCACTGCTTTGTGATAAATGTAACGGACCTGTGCTAGCTTTGTTTAAGACACACAAATTATAAGAATGCATTACAGGTGAACTAAGTGCTACACCTGCGAAAGAGCTTCTTGAAGAAATATCTACATGTTGACACCTAAACTAAACTCCACCCGTGCGTGCCATGAAGGCCCAACGGCACTGACTGGCCGCCGTATCATCCTCAAGCCACAGGCATCACTGGATGCGGATATGGACGGGCATGTGGTGAACACACTGCTCTCCCCGCCGTATGCCAGTTAACGAGACCGGAGCCGCTGATTCTCGGTCATCCTGGGAAGCAAGAAGGATGACTGGTAGACACAAGGCACAGACGCAACAAAAGGGCGCTTATAAGAAGAAGTAGCACCTAATATCTAAGAAAGTAAAAATCGTGTCTAATCCAGAATATGTTAAAATGAGTCCAAGTCCGCTAAAAAAATTCGGGAAACGAACTGAGAGGGTCATTCAATAATTAAAGAGACAAATTGGTCTGGGGAAAAAACTGTTCGAAGGACAAGTTTGTTACTTGTATGGCTTTAAGTTGGCATCACTGAGATGAGACTGATCAGCTGTTGTATTAACATTATTTTGTTTATAACCTCAAAAATACGTTTCGTGATGGTGAGTCCGCTTGAAACATCCACATTAGTTGAACAACTTTCTGTTATTCGTTTTTTACTTGCTGAAGGCGAGAAACCAGTCAATATATGCTGCAGAATGCCTATCTTTTGTGGTGAAGGTTCTATGAACGGTGCAAATTTTTGTAAGTGGGTAGAGCAGTTCAAAAATGGTTCGCGACTCAGTGACTGACGAACACCTTCCTGGCCGATTAGTTGCAGTTTCAACTCCCTCACTTGAAAGTCGAACTGATGACATTATTCGCACCGACTGCCATGTGACTGTGGAAATAATAGTTGATAAGGTTCAAATTAGTACTGGTACAGTTCATAACATTATCTGTAACAAGTAGAAGTACCGCAAAACACGTGCAAGATGGGTCCCAAAGGACACGCCTACACAGCGAAACAAGGTTGAGAGTGTGCACAGAGATAAAGGAACGTTATGAAACAGAAGGTGAGCACTTCCACAACAAAATTTTAATTTTTGATGAAACTTGGGTTCATTATTACAAGCCAGAATGAAAAAGACAAAGTATGGAGTGAAGGCACACCAGCTCACCAGTCAAGGAAATATTCAGAATTCAAGAATCAGCAAGAAAAGTGATGTTGACGGTGTTTTGGGATGATGAAAGTACAGTTTTTTTGTGATTATCGTGAAGAGCAGCGTACGATGAACAGCCAATACTACTCGTATTTGCTCTTAAACAAGGTGAAGCCAGACATGGGAGAGGGACTTCGTGGGTCTCAGAGGAGAGGTGTCTTTCTCCAGCAAGACAACGCACGTCCTCATTTGCCTAACTAATCCGTGAAACCATCGACAAAATGGGCTGGAAAGTATTGCCTCATCCCCCTTTCCGTCCTGATTTATCATCTAGTGATTACCATTGGTTTGGTGCACTGAAGGAGGCATTACGTGGGAAAAGCTTCCAGGACAGCGAGAACGTGAAAAAGTTTGTGAGAAATTGATTTAAACATCAAGATAAAGAGTTCTTCGCAACCGTAATAAAAAAGCTTCTAGCACGTTGGAACAAATGCATAAATGTTCAAGGGGGTTATGGTGAAAAGCAGAAAAAGTATTGTTTTGTAATAATAAACGCTTTTTTCTCCAGACCAATTTGTCTCTTTAGTTATTGAATGACCCTCGTACAATCGGGGCAAAGCATCAGAAATTACGAGCCGAATACACAGATATAATCATAATCAGTTCTCTTTGAACTTAAGCACATCACGTCTTAAACGATTTTCGACTATCGCTAACTATTATGCTGCTGTGAACTAAATGTATTATACTACACTGACATTTTCTTATTATAGATTGACATTAAGAGTGACGGGATATTACTTCAATTACATTTTCGAACTCGTTCTTGAATGTTCATCACAATGTTTAGTGGCTCGGAGATATGGAATAACAGCATTAAAAATAGCAAGTTATCCGCTTTTATCACGCCATTCTCCTGTTAATACGGGCTAGCAGCTTGGACCTTCAGCTGTAAGAAGACTGCACTTACCCCTTGCCGAGTTCCGCGACTTTTTCTCAAACTGTAAAGAAATAATCAGTTCAGCGACAGGGTTAACTGCCGATTAGTGTTTGTAACCGCGTCAACATGGAACTTCAGTGAAGCTAATGTTCCATAATATGAACTCACAATGTAGAAACTAATGTAGATTCTCCAACAGCAACATGGCCAACCAAGAGCACCTAGCTGGATATGTATTGAGGCTGTATGACCACTAACTGCGAGAAACTTACTCTTTGTTGTGTGCACATCGATAGTTGATCAGGATATCGGTAATTTACATCTATGAATTTTCTACAGTTTTCGTAATGCAATTTAATATAACCTGTATTATTTAATTTCTAGCTGCGTAAGACTGTTCTAGGATTTTATTTAATGAAACTACAATTCTGTATTGGGGTTTGCGTTGTATTATGTTGTTGTGAATACTGTTTTGAATCTACAGGCAGCGATGCTCATGCCTTCGATCGACAACAGTTGATGGCACCGAAGGATGGGCGACTTAATCACGGGACTGGGGGCGAATTTTATATAATCTGGACTGGTCGGTTTTTTAGGTTAGAGGGTCTTGGGAAAACCCAAAAAGGGCTTCAGTCACAAGGGATGCAGTCTTAACACAGGAAGAACATAGATTCAGGAACCATCGGTATAAAAGTTGTAAACTGTCATAGCTGTGTTGGGAAAGTACCACAGCTCCAATTATTAATAGAAAGCACTGATGCTCGAAGCATTATATGCCATGGAAGCTGTCTAAACCCGGAGATAAACTCAGCCGAAATGTTTGCGAAGAAGCTAACGGTGTTTCAAAAGGATAGGCTAAACACGGTTGCCGGTTTTGTTGCTGCTGGTACTACTTCACCTCGTCGCAGATAGTTCCCGTTATTTAGTATGGGTAGAGGTCATTTTTGGCAACCGGAATAAAATAATAATTGGATCCTTTTACCGACCGCCCAATTCAGTTGATACAATTGCTGAAATGTCCAAAGAAAACTTGAGTTTGATTTCAAACATGTACCCAACTCATACAATTATAGTTGGTGGCGACTTTAATTTACCCTCAATATGTTGGCGAAAATACGTGTCTACTTCCGGAGGTACGCATGAAACAACATCCGAAATTGTCCTAAAAGCGTCTGAAAATTATTTCGAGCAGTTACTTCATGAGCAAACGGGTATGAAAAAAAAAAACAAAAAAACTTGGCGTCTTAGCCACAAATAATCCTGAGTTAATGACGACAATCAAAAATGATACAATGATTAGTGAACACAGGGTTATCGTAGCGAGACTGAATATTGTAACCCTCAAATCCTCCAAAAAATAAACGAACAATATACCTATTCAAAAAAAGCAGATAAAAATTCACTTTACGCCTTCCTGAATGACAATCTCCACTCTTTCCAAATTAACAATAGGAGTGTAGACGAGACGTGGCTTGAATTCAAAGAAATAGTATTAGCAGCAATTGAGAGCTTTATACCAAATAAATTAACAAAAGGGCGGAGCTGATCCTACTTGGTGCACAAAATGGGTCAGAACACTGTTGCAGAAAAAAAATGCCAACTTTAAACAGACGCAAAAATCTCCAAGATTTGCGGTGATTTACAGAAGCTCGAAATTTAGCGCGGACTTCAATGCGAGATACCTATAATAGTTTCCACAACGGCACTTTGTCTCGAAGCCTGGCAGAAAAATCAAGGAGATTCTGGTCGTAAGTGAAGCACGCTAGCGGTGAGACACAACCGATGCCTTCTCTCCACGGTAGAAGTGGAGATATTATCGAAGGGAGTGTTGCCAAAGCAGAATTATTAAACAGAGCCTTCCGAAATGCCTTGACAAAAGAAAACGAAGTAAATATTCCAGAATTCGAATCATAAACAGCTGCCAGCATGAGTAACGTACAAGTAGATATCCTCGGATTAGTGAGGTAACATAAATTACATAATAAAATCAAATTTTCTGGTCTAGACTGTACAACGATTAAGTTCCTTTCATAGGTCCATACTTAACAGTCATATACAACCGTTCGCTCGAAAGATCCGTACCCAAAGACGGGAAAGTTGCACAGGTCACACCAATATTCAAGGCTTTTGACACTGTACCACACGAGCGGTTTGTAGCGAAATTGCGTGCTTATGGAATATCTTCTCAGTAGTAAGAGTAATCCGCTAAATTACAGGCCCATATCATTAACGTCGCTATGCAAAAGGATTTTGGAACATCTATTGTGCTCGAACATAATGAATTACCTTGAAGAAAACGTTCTATAGACTCACAGTCGCCGGCCGCGCTAGGGGAGCGGTTCTAGGCGCGTCAGTGCGGAACCGCGAGACTGCTACGGCCGCAGGTTCGAATCCTGCCTAGGGCATGGATGTTTGTGATGTCCTTAGGTTTAAGTAGTTCTAAGTTCTAAGGGACTGATGACCTCAGTTGTTAAGTCCCATAGTGCTCAGAGCCATTTGAACCTTTTTTTTTTTTTTTTTTTTTACGCACAATCAACATGGCAACACCGATTGTGAAAACATCGATGTTGTGTAATACAACTAGCTGTTTATTCGCATGAAGTGTTGAGTGCTATTAACAAGGGATTTGAAATTGATTCCGTATTTCTAGACACAATGCAAGTACAGTAGGTGATTGAATGGAGAGACTTGATTCCAAACCACAGACAGCATTTCTACCAGAAAGGGTAGCACAATCAGTGACACTTCTGTGCCTTTCGTACCTAGACCACATTTTATACAGGTTGTCATAGTTTTTAATAGCTCTGTCATTGTGATAAATTTATTTTTCCGGGAGTAGAATCCTCCTGCAGGCAGCTACAAATGTCAGTTCTCTGTAGTGTACATCGAAAAGAACGTCTTTTTCCCTCTGGGAACTCCCATTTGAGTTTTCTGGTGAGTGTAAGCCAACTGCTGGAAAAAAATTACTCGCCATCCAAAGTGACTCTCATAACTAATTTAATTAATTAGCCTATCAATCTGATGTCAATGTCATGCCACCTGCCAGGTGGGAGTGATGATTTGGGGTTCAACAAATCTCATTCTTGGCTTGGAGAGGTAATCAGGCGTTTTTTCTTATTGTGACGATATCTTTTAACGAAATTTCAATCATCCACCTACAAATGGAGAGAAAATCTAACATTTACCATTTCTTTGTGTTGTTATCTTAAGAGACTTTATATATGGCGAGTCATTTGGTTACTTCAAGTGAGTTTGGAAGTGAGGAGGCGTCGTGTGATTGAGATCGATCTTAGCATTCTGTCATGAGCCAAAAATGAGTTTAATAGTCTAGCCTTCTTATGCAGGATGTAACAGATATTAAGCTGATTAGAAGATATTTTTCACCTGATGAGAAAATACTTAAAGGAAATGTAGCCCGTGCCATACTGTTACAAGATTTTTCGTGCCATACTGTAACAAGATTTCACAACAAGAACGATACTTTCGCGATTTGGAAACATGTGTGCCTCGATTCTCCTGTCTTCGAAAATAACTCGTATAAAAGAGAGAAATCTAGGGTTCATGTGAGAAGTTCGAGGTGTATGGTGAAAAAACATCGTGGTCCCTGATTGGTAAAGTGGATTTTTTAAAATGGTGGGCCTATGTCAGGATGGAATTGTTTACAACTACTGTATGCATCCAAGCCACAGCTGTTTGTTTCGCAATTCACCGCAGCTGGCGGCATTTGTTTCACTGTGCATCATGGCTGTTGCAGAAGTGATCACAAGGCTTTGGCAGCTGGAAACTGTGGATTAGCTCATCTGTGATGGGCTGTTAAGTATAAAGAATTCGCTGAACTATCTAATCTTGCCCATGGCAGCGAGGGCTGTTGAAGTGACCTGTTTGCTGGGAGATCGTCACAGAAGGCAAAAATGAATACCGAAAGCCTGCCATAATCTCGTCAGGGGATTTTGGTGATATGCTCTAGTACTGTCTGTTAGGAGTAGCGTCGATCATTACACCTTGGCAGTTCCAAGTAACAACGCAGCAATCCTCAGTCTGCTCTTTGCCGTTTTCGATGGTGGTGAATCTACGTCTTTCTACTCTTTGATTTCTTTCTTTGTTAACCATGGTGATTAGTTGGTTAAAGAATTTATCTGAATTGGCTTTACGCAGTTGTGTCATTACAGCAGCTGCTTGCACTCGGCAAGTTTTTTGAACGGGCGTCAGCTGTCGCCGAAAGCAATTTGTAGCGACGTTTGCCCTTTTGAAATGTTATTGATTTTGTTTATACCAAATGTAAAGGACATATATTTGAGTGTATGTAATTGTATCTGTAAATGCATTATTTTATGGAAGATATGTATAATGTTAATATGTTAAATATGTAGTATTAATGTAAAATGAAGTGCTATATGTAACTGATGGATAAAATTAACACGTTTGTCAGTGGTTCAACAAGAAGATAGTTTAAGTGAATTTGTGTTGAATTGATGTATGTTTCATGCAATATTGAAAGTACAAGTATTCTGAAGTAATATTCAGACTGGGACGTGAGGTGAATTGTACTAAGAGAAGCATTGCAACGAGAAGAATCACTTAAAAAATTAAACGATCGATTGAAGTCGTGAGAAATGTACAAAATCCGATGCCCGATACACTGGCTTTTCAGATCTGTAGTGTTACGCTTTCTGGCAGAAATTCTGTATGCACTTTGTAATAAGGTTTCTCCATGCAACCGGACACTTGCGTTGGATCCCATGGAGATGTCTTTTAGTGATTATGACTGCTGGCGAATAATATTCATGACACTGTACTACACGAGCGGCTTGTAGTGAAATTGCGTGCTTATGGAATATCTTCTCAGTTATGTGACTGGATTCGTGAGTTCCTGTCAGAGAGGTCACAGTTCGCAGTAATTGGCGAAAAGTCATCGATTAAAACAAAACTGATTTCTCCAAGGTAGTGTTATAGGTTATTTGCTGTTCCTTATCTACATAAACGATTTGGGAGACAATCTGAGCAGCCGTCTTAGGTTGTCTGCAGATGACGCTGTCGTTTATCAGCTAGAAGATCAAAATAAATTGCGAAACGATTTAGAAAAGATATCTGTATGGTGAGCAATTGTGAGCAATTTGGCAAATAACCCTAAATAACGAAAAGTGTGAGGTCATCCACATGAGTGCTAAAAGGAATCCGTTGAACTTTGGTTACACGATAAGTCAGTCACATCTAAAGTCTGTAAATTCAGCTAAATATCTGGGAATTACAATTGAGAACGACTTAAATTGGAAGGACCACATAGAAAATGTTGTGGGGAAGGCTAACCAAAGACAGTGTTTTATTGGCAGAAACATAGAAAATGTAAAAGATCTACTAAGGAGACTGCCTGCACTACGCTTGTCCGTACTCTTTTAGAATACTCCTGCGTAACGTGGAACCCTTACGAGGTAAGACTGATGAAGTACATCGAAAAGGTTCAAAGAAGGGCAGCACGTTTTGTATTATCGCGAAACAGGGGAGGGAATGTCACTCAAATGATGCAGGATTTTGTACGGAAATCATTAAAACAAAGGTGTTTTTCGTGCGGAGCAATCTTCTCGCGAAATTCCAATCATCAACTTTCTCCTCTGAATGCGAAAATATTTTATTGACGCCGACCTAAAAATAAGGGAAATCAGAGCTCATACGGAAAGATACAGGTGTTCAGCCTTTCCTCGTGCTATACGAGATATGAACAATACAGAATTTTTAAGGTGGTTCGATGTACCTTTTTCCAGGCACTTACATGTGACTTTTAGAGTATCCATGTAGATGTAGATGTAGACCAATCAGAGATTTAATCTAAGATGCGTGTCTGTTCCACTTCAATTTTTATAAGTTCACTAAAACATTCAACCACTAAAGTTTTAACTCTAGAAATCGTATCAAATCAACAAATGATATCTCTACAGTGAAAATTTCAAGACAGGATTCAGAGAAGATATTTACACCAAAACACAAACTGCTTCTGATGACAAGGCAAAAAGATGGTTCAAAAGGCTCTGAGAACTTAACATCTTAGGTCATCAGTCCCCTATAACTTAGAACTAACTAAACCTAACTAACCTAAGGGCATCACACACATCCATGCCGGAGGCAGGATTCGAACCTGCGACCGTAGCGGTTCCAGACTGAAGCGGCTAGAACTGCTCGGCCACACCGGCCGGCGATGACAAGGCACCTGTGTAATGCATACAAACAGGGTGTTACAAAAAGGTATGATCAAACATTCAGGAAACATTCCTCACACACAAATAAAGAAAAGATGTTATGGGGACATGTGTCCGGAAACGCTTAATTTCCATGTTAGAGCTCATTTTAGTATCGTCAGTATGTACTGTACTCCCTCGATTCACCGCCAGTTGGCTCAATTGAAGGAGGGTATTGTTGACTTCGGTGCTTGTGTTGACATGCGACTCATTGCTCTACAGTACTAGCATCAAGCACATCAGTACGTAGCATCAACAGGTTAGTGTTCATCACGGACGTGGTTTTGCAGTCAGTGCAATGTTTACAAATGCGGAGTTGGCAGATGCCCATTTTACGTTTGGATTAGTACGGGGCAATAGCCGTGACGCGGTATGTTTGTATCGAGACAGATTTCCAGAACAAAGGTGTCCCGACAGGAAAACGTTCGATGCAATTGATCGGCATCTTAAGGAGCACGGAACATTCCAGACTATGACTCGCGACTGGGGAAGACCTAGGACGACGAGGACACCTGCAATGGACGAGGCAATTCTTCGTGCAGTTGACGACAACCCTAATGTCAGCGTCAGAGAATTTGCTGCTGTGCAAGGTAACGTTGAGCACGTCACTGTATGGACAGTGATATGGGAGAACCAGTTGTTTCCGTACCATGTACAGCGTTTGCAGGCACTATCAGCAGCTGATTGGCCTCCACTGGTACACTTCTGCGAATGGTTCATCCAACAATGAGTCAATCCTCATTTCAGTGCAAATGTTCTGTTTACGCATAGGCTTCATTTCAACGCGATCAAACTGTAAATTTTCACAATCAACATGTGTGGGCTGACGAGAATCCTCACGCAACTGTGGAATCACGTCATCAACACAGATTTTCTGTGAACGTTTGGAAAGGCATTGTTGGTGATGTCTTGATTGGGCCCCATGTTCCTCCACCTACGCTCAATGGAGCACGTTATCATGATTTCAAAGGGATACTCTACCTGGGCTCTAGAACATGTGCCTTTACAAGTACGATACAACATGTGCTTCATGCACGATGGAGCTCCTGCACATTTAAGTCGAAGTGTTCGTACGCTTCTCATCAACAGATTCGGTGACCGATGGATTGGTAGAGGTGGACCAATTCCATGGCCTCCACGCCTTTCTGACCTCGATCCTCTTGAATTTCATTTATGGGGGCATTTGAAAGCTCTTGTCTACGCAAACCCGGTACCAAATATAGAGACTCTATTTGCTCGTATTGTGGACGGCTGTGCTACAATACGCCATTCTCCAGGGCCGCATCAGCACATCAGGGATTCCATGCGACGGAGGGTGAATGCATATATCCTCGCTAACGGAGGACATTTTGAACATGTCCTGTAACAAAGTGTCTGAAGTCACGCTGGCACGTTCTGTTGCTGTGTGTTTCCATTCCATGGTTAATGTGATTTGAAGAGAAGTGATAAAATGAGCAGTAACATGGAAAATAAGCGTTTCCGGACACATGTCCACATAACATATTTTCTTTCTTCGTGTGTGAGGAATGTTTCCTGAAAGTTTGGCCGTACCTTTCTGTAACACCCTGTATATGGTGAGTGAAGTGCACTTTTATTTCAAATTTTCCAAACACTCATCCTATCTCGTCACAGTTCGTTCGAAACTGTTCAAAATAGTTTGCTGCTAATGAAAATTCATATGATATTTCAGTGTCTGTCAAACACTTGTTGTAGTTCCAGAATGTTGTAGTTCTTGTGCCACGGTTTGTCTGCCCTGTGCAGTCCAATTGCACCACCCACCTCTCTTACCAATGAACTTCAAACAACTTAATGCTCTATAAAGCACAATTCATTCACATTCTGTTCACCAGATTGCAGTCATAGTTAGTAGTAGGGCACCAATGGTATGAGGACAGTTTGTTAGTGCAGGTTGCATACATTGAAAGGCCAATTTGATTCATTTATGACCCCCACATTAACCTATTGTTCTGTTAATTAATTTCTGACCCCCTGCTGGTAATCGGTCCTTCTGAGAAACCTGCCCACCACTCTCCCTCCACCTCCTCCTCCCCCACACCATAGGTAAATCCCCTCACCGGTGCAAGCACAAGTATGATGTCAAATTAATTGACTAATTAATTAAATCGATAAATTAGTTAACCCCTCCCCCCTGGCAACTCACCCAGCCATCCCCTCCCACCTCCACTCTCCTTCCTCTCATCCATCTGAAAACTGTTGGGAAAGAGACTCAGTCTATTGTAGAATGAAGGCTTTCACGACCGGGTGACATGGCTGTTGATATACTTTTCGGGATGTGAGGTCGTGGTCCAAGAACTTTTCTGCTCCTTATGTTTCGTCCAGGACTGCGCTGGACTTCCTCAGAGGCGCTGCTCGGCTGAGTCTTGCCGACTGACTGGTCGGGTGTCTGAGAGCGACTTATATATTGTGAGAAAGGGGAGCGTGGTTCGGGAGACACGTGATGGGCAGTGATAATCCATAGGAAAGTTAAGGTTGACTATCGATTACCACCTTGTCAAAGATAAAACTTGTTACCATTTTTGTAGAGCCACTGTCCATATATCGCTAAGTTTCATAGCCTCCTCTTTCCTATTAAAATTATCGTGATGTTTATAAATTTCAATAGCTTCTCTATATAACCGTCTATAGTATCTACAACGTTAAACTACTATCCACGGTTATATAGAGAGGCTATTGAAATTTATAAACATCGGTGCAGCGCCTCTGAGGAAGTCCAGCGCAGTCCTGGACGAAACGTAAGGAGCAGAAAAATTCTTGGACCACGACCTCACATCCCGAAAAGTGTATCAACAGCCAGACTCAGTCTATGCTGGAGAGGAAGGATCTCATGACAGGAATTTCAAAATCAGCCCCAATTACATAGCAAAGGCTATAATGTTTGTTTATAAAATTCAGTATGCAGTGGTTGGATCTCTCTTGCTCATCATTCTCTGCTGTTTCAGAAGAATCAGGTCTTGTAAAATACATCAAGTAGAAGTAGTTAAATAGATGATTTTTGTTTCCAGTAACACAAGGAATACCTTAACAAAATCGGCGTCAACATACTTACATTGTTGAAAATGTCTCAATCTCCTCTTCATTCTGACCGCAGGGGTGATGTGCCATGCGCTTGCTGAATTCCCATATTCACAAGTCGGGAGAGAGGCTGCACAATGCCCACTTGGACCCGGTGACTGCTGTTGGCTTTTGCCCCACCAGACACGTCATGTATTATCACGCACTGCCAGGTTGCACAACAATCAGACCATAAGATGCGCTAATCCCTGAACTAAGTCTCAGGTGGTGGCAACCCTCCGATATTGATAACTAAGAAATTATGGTCGAAACACATGCTCTCTCTCTCTCTCTCTCTCTCTCTCTCTCTCTCTCTCTCTCATCCTCCCTCTATCTGTCTCAGGTGGTTGCTTCCTGTATGTGTGAATCTCACATTCCTATGTTCTACACTTCTACTGCAGTGGAGACCTGTAACGAATGGAGCAAAGACTTTTGAGAAGAAGTAGATAGCATCTGTCATGTCCACACTAATCCCACATTTGCCCTGAACAAAGCAGTGGATACCTGGTAAACCCACATTTGTGGATGTCTTGGAAATATTCCGTCACTCTATCAGATTCATTGACTAATTAACTGAATCAATAACCTTTGTGTGTGGCCAGCGTTTCCTTGCAACGTACAGGTGGATACTAGGACCAGTATATTTGGTGGGATTCGATCACATAACTGCCTTGTTTCCAAACTCTACTCTTCCCCCTTCTGGATTTTTCCCTCTTGCCTCTTATTGGTGGATACTGGCACGGTTTGGTCGTTTGTTAGGAAGTCCATAATGTTGTAGATTGCTCAAAATTTCAAATTTGAGCTCGGTTGCGTGCTACATCCTTAAAAAATCTGTGTAGGGGCTTGTATTGGTGTGTGTACTCACAACAGCACTATCAAAAACAATAAATTAATCACTGAGGAATTTGACGTTATGATTGGGTGTTTAAAACACTCAGCTACACCAGGATCAAGAAGGATGAGGAAGGGCCTACTGTGTGATAGGATGGACGTAAGAACAAATACCAATGCAAGACAGAGTCCACTGGGATGTATTGAGAAGCACTAAACAAGACACACTTAAACCACAATCCGATGCATAGTAGTAGTTGTCATAGGCAGATGTCAGAGACCTCTGAAACACTCAAACATCCCTCACGCTCATGTCCTGATATCCACTGAAGTGCAGCCCTAGTTGCCACTGTGTATGGGCATCTCAGCGATCTTGACAGGTTCACAGTCAGACTTGGCGTGCCGAAGAGAACCGCCTGGCCATGGAGGGCATCTGAGGATGATCATAGTATAGGAATTCGGATATCAATACCTCCAGCACCAACACTTGTCAGTGATCGATATTGAATCCTCTCAAATATCAACATAAAAAACAGGCGACCGCAAAGGCTGCCCTACACATACTAATTATTAGTTTGCTTTTCAGCTATCGAGAAGGCAACACAGTGGTACCCCACCAGACAGGATCATGAGGCTTACTGAGGGCTCACACCGAAAGCCCGAAGTGTCGATCCATTCCAGTAACTGGCTAACTACTCCACCAGGCCTGCATATCAAATAGTGCAGCCCAAAAAAATCAGCCATATATTTATCGATGTACTTAGAATTAAATATTACGATTTCAACCCCAATCTGGTGACATTCGTCAATGAACGAAGTGTTGGAAATACTTCCTCCTGACAGTTCTGGCTGTGGAGCGAATATCACTTTCAAATATTAATATCTACATCCTCCTTACGACTGGACATAATTTTCCATAAAAATCTCTTATCCTCCTGACACCTATCAGTGATCTGAAATCACAGTTTTCCACATCAGTACTTACCTCCCTTTATGGCAAGCACAGGCATTTTCATTTCCCATGTCAGAACAGTAACCACAGTAACATTACATCTCAACACATATTTTACAAGCCTGTTGATCACAGATAATCTATCACACACACCCTAATAAGTATAATGCTTCGCCAATAATTGTGTTTAGTTACACCAAACAATATTCAGTAATAATCCATGATCGATGGACATACTCCATTTGTTTTTCTTGCGAATGCTACCAGTGTGTCTTAGGAAGAGAGATGTAATAGTCTTGTAAGCCACCAGCTATTAAGAAGATGATCACAATGACCATGTTACTGTCACCCTGCTAACGATATCCATGTTAAAAACTAACCATGCTTTATACATTGAGGTGTGTTGTTGTAACTGAATGAAATGGTCTTCCACACACATATTGGCGACACTGAACATAGATGGCGATTGCTAGGTGTGTTTTAACAGACTGAATGTGTGGGAGCACGTAACGAGCATTGTATGCTCATAATAAAACCACCCTTCTCACCAAACATAGAAAGTGATTTGGCTAAGGAACGTGGTATTTGACCGATATTTGCAACTCCCCCACACTACTGCTATAAATTTCCCGCGCCAACAAACAGTATTTGTAACATACTCTGTCTCAGTACTATGTAGACAGTGTAACAAAGTTTCTGCGATATTTCCATGTGATTACAGGCGAGGGAGGATGATGGTTGACTGAGAATGATCGCCTATCGTAGATTGTGTGCCATGTGAGGAATCACTTTAAAAAAATTTAACGCTAGACTGAAGTAGTGAGAAATGTACAAAAACCTATGGCCAGTACACTGGCTTCTCAAATATATTGTGTTGTGCTTTCTGGTAGAAATTCTGCCTGTGTTTTGGAATCAAGTCACTCCATTCAGCCACAAATTTGAGTTGGGTCCCATAGAGCTGTCTTTTAGTGATTGCAGCCACTGGTAAACAATATTTACGACACTTATATCTTGGAATGAGTCACCTTTTTCGAACCTCTCTGCTAAGGACCCCTAACATCAAGACTCTAGAGTGGTTCTAGAAACTCTCGCTGCATCTTGTAGCTGTTCCTCACTCCTTCCTGCAGCTTTGTCTCTTTGCGTATTCCAGTTTAAGTCAGAATCTGAGATGAAGTCCAAGACCACTATATCTACCACTTTCTGCATCCTGTGGAGGAACAGGGTGACTGTGTCTTGACTACTCGATGGAAATGGATACGTGTTGTCGAAGCTCTGCCAACAGTGTACAATGTGTAAGGCCAGAGCCAAACGAAGCTTTCTCCTGCAACAAGAGGTAGCAGAAAAGACAGTTCGAGCAGTTACGGTAGTGTTTCTTATTGGGAACTGGAAAAAGGATGAGGATTTTGCTACTGCATTGCAGTGCATTGACAGACTACACACAGGTACTGCAGTCCAAAGGAGATGAGCACCTCTCAGGGTGCATTCATGTCTGTCACCCAAACATTCTCTCCCTCCTTCTTATTTTGTACTGCTATGAACTATAAAAACTTTGTTAATGTTACCTGCTCGAGAACTCGACAAGACATTACTGTTTCCCTCTCTTCCAATATACCGAAAACAAAATACTGTTTGTGCTGACATCGAGCATATTTGGCAATCCTATCAAATACACAGGTACAGATTCATTGGAGCAAGTGGCCATTGGAGGAAGTCGTTTGCACCAACCAGTGTAAAGTTTCATTGCCTGTACTGTAGGGTGACCATAGTCCACAGACCATCAATTGCAAGAGAGGATCCCTGTGTTGTTCTTTCATAAATGATCTGATACATTTTGTCTTTCTGCTGTAACGCATCCAAGCAGTGTATGACTTTAGCTTTGTATACCACCATATGCTTTGGATTTCCACCTCAACTTCGAAGTCTGTGTCAGGTGCTAACCTTAAATTACCATGTTTCAACCCATTGGCTGTCACAGAAAGCTGGACTACACATAGTGTAAACTATACTGCTCTCACAACACACAGGATGATTGAAGTAAATGACAGAGGTGGTGTTTCTTATTGATAAAAATGTTGTGTTCGTCGCAACATATGGAAACTGGAAGAGTTTACTCACTTTCCACAGTGATGGAGTAGCTGATACCCAGGTGTTTCATTTTAAAGAGACCAAGGGCACTGATTCCTCATATTGTAGCCATGTTTGCACTCACTGTTTCAGTGCTGACCATCCCTGGAAGGCGTTCTTTCACGAAAAGTCTCTCCATCTCAAACAAGTGACGTCAGTCAGTCATTATGTGGTAATCAACAGCATACCAGTGGACAGATGAGACGGAGAAGACACCATTGATATGGGACGATGTACTGTAATAAGCACCACAGCTGATATATTTTAGCGATTTTACAAGTTTTCCCATAATTTTAGTGCCAACCAATGACAAAGCAGTATGCTTCCCAATTTCTGTATCATCGCTAAACCACGCCTCCATTACTTTGCATGTACCATGTACTAGATTGAGATTGTGCAGTATGTACATTCAAGGTTAATTTTTGGTCATATACACCAAAGTAAATCAGGCAGCGTCCTATACCTAAGCAGTTGGGTTATCTACATATTTCTACCTCATTTATCATAGTGTGGAATTTACAATTATGATTGCCCATCTTTCTCTATGTGGACGGGAGTCACAGAGTATTTTGACATTCACAGGATACAGTTGAAGAGTGAAAGATCTTCCAGCATTGTCTTTGAGAAACCCTCCCTGCAACATTGTCGCCAATTTAATTTGCAACTGACCAGAAGTAGGAAGGTACTATACTTGTTACATTCCACTTTTCATGAAGGAACAGAGCGACCTGAGTGCGTAACAGCTGGTCGCAAAGATTTCTGCACCAGGCTTACCCATGGCACCCATCCAAGAGCACAATATCTCTCCAGATGTGTGCCTGTTGAGGAGGTTAGCACCCCTTATCGGTGTACAGTAAATATGAGAGCGTTTTGGTGATGAAACAGACAGTTAAGAACAAACGTGGTTTATGCATGATGGAGCTCTGGATGGATGGAGTTTGAAGCATTTTACATAGATTAAGTAACTGTGCTATCAATTGTCAGCTATTGTTGTCATGTTTGGGGTTAGTCCCAGGAAGGTATTTGCAAGAGAGAAATGACTGTAGGACATAAACAGACATTCCTAATACTACGAAGTTCTACAGTTTACACACTATAATGTTGTTAAAGCCATGTGGTTTCCAACATATTACTCATGCAAAGAACAACACTCTAAATACTAAATACCCCAAAGCATGACATTTATGTCCAATATCTGCCATACATCCACTCTGTAAGCTTTCTATCCCTCTCACAACTGTGACAAACTTTAAGATGATAAAACTAATTCCCTTTACACTGAAGAAAAATGTAGATTATTTGTCATATACGCGCAATATAGCTTTCGGGGAGTGTATAGCGCCAACTGTTCACATCTGATTATGGTTCCGAAATTATGCTATGCTCGCATCAGCACTTCAAAACGATCGTCAGCAACGGAAAATGCATCTTACAAGGAAACAGACAAAAGCATAGCAGCGGTTTTTGAGATGTGAAATCGTACAGCATGCTGCACAAACTCCGTAAACAGGAAAGCTGCCAAGCAAATGTATACATATGGTTTGCAGTATCTCAAAAACCCTGTCACAGACCTACAATCTGTGTAGTTATGAAACTGAAGACTCGATCGTGGCAGAAAAATGGAGTACTTTGCATATGTCTTCGCTCGTATAGAAGGGGATGTTGAAATAGTTTTTCCATCGATGAACATGATTCATCACACATGCATTGGAAATCCTCTGCTCATTATGGTATGGAGACGTTTGCTGTTAATGACTGCAGATAGATAGCGCTCTAAGTCATACATAGAACACACAAATGAATACGAGTCAATCGCAAGTTATATCAAACAACGGAACCAACCTGAGAGAACAATGCGAAAAAATGGTGAATGCATGTTAAGTGACCTACAGCAACGTCTTCCTCTCTCTAGAATACATCATCACTCTTCCTTTACGTCATATATCGTTGCAAACCCTCTCCACAAGTCACTCCATCTACTTTCTATCATCCTTTAACAGAAGCCCATGTCAGTTTAAAGGCAGATGGTTCTCTTTTCCAGGGAAGCATCAAAGACAGCAGTCAGCTTGCATGCATCCCTATTGCCTCAAAAGATATAAAGTTGAAGCCAGATAGCAATTGTTTTGTAAGATATTTTTTAGCTGTAGTGATTGGTAGAGAGTATATAGAAGCACATTGTAAAAACTGTTTGTTAGGGCTTAAAACACCTAAGCAATCTTGCACAGGATCAACCACGCGACCATTCTGTAGTTGTATGTTGCTGTTCCCCAGCTGGTAACGCAACTCTCTTTAGCTAACGACACTTCATATAACACTATGAGGCCGTTGCCGTTAACTCTGGAATCACACTTGTGCCTGTGATCCGACACATACAAATGTATTACTCTGCATTTGATGGTAATACATGTTAAACAATCTATTCTATCTGTCCATGATAAATAATATCGTATTCCTCTTGCTGTCACGTATATGTTCCTATGTACAAGAATTTTCATGCACCAGGCAGAAGGCATACAGATACTCCCTCATTCCCCCTCAATTTCCTCGCATTTTGGTGTATTTCCCCTCAATTTATACGTATACTAGCAAATAGAGTCTTTTTGTATGTGTGTGTGCCTGTATCAATTTCATGTGGGGGTTCCAGACCATTCTCATTATCAACCAGAGGTAAATCCACCTTCAGACGCTACCCTCGACTTACAGCAACTGGATTCACATTTGAATTCCACCATGACCGTAATGGGTGGTGGATCCACCTCCAAATCCTATCCCCGGCCATAATGCGTGCTGGATCGACCCTCAACCCCTATCCCTGATGTAACACATGGATCCTCCTACGTGCTCTATCTTGATCCCATGCCGAACCAACCTTGTTTCATTGGGGCTCCACGGGATTCGATACGGCACACATACAGAAAAATAGTGCATTTGTGCTAGGTGTTGACATCTGTACTACATTTATTATCAATTGCAGAATACATGGCAAGAAGTTATGTCGTGATAGCATGGGTAGAATTGACATAATATGATAAAATTACGAAAATTGACGGAAAATGCGTATAAACTGAGGGAATATACATCAAAATGCGAAGAAATTGAGGGGGAACGAGAGAGTACTTGCATGTCTTCTGCTTGAAGACCGAGCGAGGTGGCGCAGTGGTTAGCACACTGGACTCGCATTCGGGAGGACGACGGTTCAATCCCGTCTCCGGCCATCCTGATTCAGGTTTTCCGTGATTTCCCTAAATCGTTTCAGGCAAATGCCGGCATGGTTCCTTTGAAAGGGCACGGCCGATTTCCTTCCCTAACGCGAGCTTGCGCTCCGTCTCTAATGACCTCGTTGTTAACTGGGCGTTAAACACTAACTAACCACCACCATCTGCTTGAAGCAGGGAACTCCTTGTACATGGGAACGAGTATGTGACAGCAAGAGGAATACGAGGAAAAATTGACATGGAAGCATTGGGAACCAGGGAAACAGGCATTATTCGTGGGTAGCGATAAAACGGCTGGAATAGATTGTTTAAAGTGAATGACCACCAAATGTAGAGTAATAAATTCATACATGACGGATCTCAAGCCTAGGTGTGACGCTAAAGTTATCGGCAACCAACTTACAGATTTTTATACAGTGTTCTTAGCTAAAGAGCGTTCTATCTCCAGCTGGGAGACTGCAGTATACAACTACAGTTCCTAACGTACGGACAACGAAACTATACACTGTTCTGTGCAAGCGACTTCCATCACTGGCCACCTGCTCCAGTGGACCAGTACCAGCGTATTTAATAAGATCGCAACATATGCTCGATGTCAGCACACAGACGGTATTTGTTTTCGATACATCGGAAGAGAGAGATGCGATAATGTCTTATCGAGTTCTATACCGGGTAACATTAGCGAAGCTTTTATAATTCGACGTTTTTCTCTGTTGGATGGTACAAAATAACGAGGAGGGAAAGAATGTTTGGATGACAGACATGAATGCACCCTGAGAGACGGTTACCTCCTTCAGACTGCAGTACGTTTATGCAGTTTGGAAACGCACCGCAAAGCAGTAGCAAACTCCTCGACTTTCTTCCAGGTCCCGTATAATGTGAAGTCTTCCTAATTTTCCCAATAAGAAACATCACCGTAACTACTCAAACGATTTTTTCTGCTACTTCGTGTTGCAGGTGAAAGCTTCTTATGTCACTGGCCTTACACATTCTACATGGTTTGCAGAGCTACGGCGACATGTTCTCAAGTCCCCTGATCAGTCAAACCACGGTCTTGTCACATTAACCCAGGTGGTACATACGAGAGCGCTTTCGGACTTAAGCTCAATTCCGACTTAAATTGGAATAGTCAAATGAACAAAACTGCTGGGAGGGTGGGGCAGAGAGTGAGGAACAGTTATAAGATGCAGAGATAGTGTCCAGAACGATGCTGCAATTTTGTTGCAGGGGGTACTTTGCAGATAGGTTCGAAAAAGATGACTCCTTTAAAAATAGGAGATTTCCATGAATATTATTCGCCAGCAGTCATAATCACTAAAAGACATCTCCATGGGATCCAACGCAAGTGTCCGGTTGCATGGAAAACCTTATTACAAAGTGCATACAGAATTTCTGCCAGAAAGCGTAACACTACAGATCTGAAAAGCCAGTGTATCGGGCATCGGATTTTGTACATTTCTCACGACTTCAATCCATCGTTTAATTTTTTAAGTGATTCTTCTCGTTGCAATGCTTCTCTTAGTACAATTCACCTCACGTCCCAGTCTGAATATTACTTCAGAATACTTGTACTTTCAATATTGCATGAAACATACATCAATTCAACACAAATTTACTTAAACTATCTTCTTGTTGAACCACTGACAAACGTTTTAATTTTATCCATCAGTTACATATAGCACATTATTTTACATTAATACTACATATTTAACATATTAACATTATAAATATCTTCCATAAAATAATGCATTTACAGATAAAATTACATACACTCAAATATATGTCCTTTACATTTGGTATAAACAAAATCAATAACATTTGAAAAGGGCAAACGTCGCTACAAATTGCTTTCGGCGACAGCTGACACCCGTTCAAAAAACTTGCCGAGTGCAAGCAGCTGCTGTAATGACACAACTGCGTAAAGCCAATTCCGATAAATTCTTTAACCAACTAATCACCATGGTTAACAAAGAAAGAAATCAAAGAGTAGAAAGACGTAGATTCACCACCATCGAAAACGGCAAAGAGCAGACTGAGGATTGCTGCGTTGTTACTTGGAACTGCCAAGGTGTAATGATCGACGCTGCTCCTAACAGGCAGTACTAGAGCATATCACCAAAATCCCCTGACGAGATTATGGCAGGCTTTCGGTATTCATTTTTGCCTTCTGTGACGATCTCCCAGCAAACAGGTCACTTCAACAGCCCTCGCTGCCATGGGCAAGATTAGATAGTTCAGCGAATTCTTTATACTTAACAGCCCATCACAGACTGAGCTAATCCGCAGTTTCCAGCTGCCAAAGCCTTGTGATCACTTCTGCAACAGCCATGATGCACAGTGAAACAAATGCCGCCAGCTGCGGTGAATTGCGAAACAAACAGCTGTGGCTTGGATGCATACAGTAGTTGTAAACAATTCCATCCTGACATAGGCCCACCATTTTGAAAAATCCACTTTACCAATCAGAGACCACGATGTTTTTTCACCATACACCTCGAATTTCTCACATGAGCCCTAGATTTCTCTCTTTTATACGAGTAATTTTCGAAGACAGGAGAATCGAGGCACACTTGTTTCCAAATCGCAAAAGTATGGTTCTTGTTGTGAAATCTTGTTACAGTATGGCACGAAAAATCTTGTAACAGTATGGCACGGGCTACATTTCCTTTAAGTATTTTCTCATCAGGTGAAAAATATCTTCTAATCAGCTTAATATCTGTTACATCCTGCATAAGAAGGCTAGACTATTAAACTCATTTTTGGCTCATGACAGAATGCTAAGATCGATCTCAATCACACGACGCCTCCTCACTTCCAAACTCACTTAAAGTAACCAAATGTCTCTCCATATATAAAGTCTCTTAAGATAACAACACAGAGAAATGGTAAATGTGAGATTTTCTCTCCATTCGTAGGTGGATGATTGAAATTTCGTTAAAAGATATCGCCACAATAAGAAAAAACGCCTGATTACCTCTCCAAGCCAAGAATGATAACTGTTGAACCCCAAATCATCACTCCCACCTGGTAGGTGGCATGACATTGACATCAGATTGATAGGCTAATTAATTAAATTAGTTATGAGAGTCACTTTGGACGGCGAGTAATTTTTTTCCAGCAGTTGGCTTACACTCGCCAGAAAACTCAAATGGGAGTTCCCAGAGGGAAAACGACGTTCTTTTCGATGTACACTACAGAGAACTGACATTTGTAGCTGCCTGCAGAAGGATTCTACTGCCGGAAAAATAAATTTATCACAATGACAGAGCTATTAAAAATTATGACAACCTGTATAAAATGTGGTCTAGGTACGAAAGGCACAAAAGTGTAACTGATAGTGCTACCCTTTCTGGTAGAAATGCTATCTGTGGTTTGGAATCAAGTCTCTCCATTCAATCACCTACTGTACTTGCATTGGATCCTATGAAGACTTCTTTTAATGGTTACAGCGACTGGTGAATCTTATTCATGCCACTGACATATCTGAACATGAGTCACCTTTTTTTGAATCTGTCTGTTAAGGACCCAATACAACAAAACTCCAGTGTGAGTAGTCTCTGCGCATCTTGTAACTGCTCCTCACTCTCTGGCCCCGACTTCCCAGCTTTATCCATGTGATCGTTCTAATTTAAGTCAGAACTGAACTAAAATAAGAGATTTTTGTGTCTACCACCTTCTGCATCCCATGGAGAAATAGCGTGAACTGAGTTAATGCGAGAGCACCATATTTTGACAACTCGTTGGATTTGGGAACATGTTGTCATAGCTCAGCCAACCATGTACACTGTTTAAGCCCAGCGAAAAACAAAGCTTTCTACTGCAAGACAAGGTAGTAGAAAAGACAGCACAAGTTGTTACAGTGGTGCCTCTTATAGGAAAAATCAGGAAGACTCTATATCATGCAGGGACTGGAAGAAGGACAAAGATTTTGCTACTGCACTGCGGTGTGTCTCCAAAATATGTACAAATACTGCAGTCTGAAGGAGATCTGTGTCTCTCTGGGTGCATTCGTAACTGTCACCCAAACATTCTATCAATGTTATTTTGCACCATCCAACAGAGAAAATCTATGAACTATCAAAACCCTATTTGTGTCATGTGGTAGAGAACTCAGTAAGATATTACATTGTCCCTGTCTCCTGGTATATCAGGAAACAAATACCTTCTGCATGCCAACATTGAATAATGTACAGGCACTGGTCTACTCAAGCAGGTGGTCATTGGTCGAAGCCGCTTCCACAAACCAGTGTAAAGTTTTGCCACTTGTACTGTAGCAGGTCCATATCCCACAGACGCTATCTGTCACCAGAGAGGCTCCCTATGTTGTTGTTTGATACATTGTTTTTTTCTGCTGTAGTGCATCCAAGCAGTGTACGACTGCCCCGCTTTGTACACTGCCACACATTTTGTTCTGCCACCACGACTTCGAGATATGTGTCAGATGCTAAACCAACATTAACACGTTCCATTGGTTTTCACAGAAAACTGGACATCGGATAGTATAAATTATGCTGCAGCTGCTCCCACAATACACAGGATGATTGAAATAAAAGACAGGCGGTGTTTCATTGACAAAAAATGCAGAGGACATTACAATATAGCAAAACTGCAGGAGTTTGTGGTGTTGTGGGGAATTTCCAAACAGCTGCCCAAATTTAATTGATGACCGCTACAATTAAACTTATCTACCTCAGTGATGTGGTAACAGATGCCTCAGTATTCTGTTTCGATTGATTTCTCATACTGCAGACATGCATAGATGGGCTGGAAGAGACACCGTCAGCGTAGGACAATTTACTGTAATAAGCATCGCCGGCCGGTGTGGCCGAGCGGTTCTAGGCGCTACAGTCTGGAACCGCGCGACGGCTACGGTCGCAGGTTCGAATCCTGCCTCGGGCATGGATGTGTGTGATGTCCTTAGGTTAGTTAGGTTGAAGTAGTTCTAAGTCCTAGGGGACTGATGTCCTCAGCTGTTAAGTCCCATAGTGCTCAAAGCCATTTAAACCGTTTTTTTTAATAAGCATCACTGTTAGTAGTACGATCAATTTTAGCAGTTAACCAGTTTTTCCATAATTTCGACGCCGAGAAATGTCATGACAGCATTCGTCCCAATCTCTGTATCTTCACCAAACCATCCATCCACTACTTTGTGAAAACTGCATACTAGAATGTGAATGTAGGTAGATGTCAATGCAGAACTTCATTCACGGTTAATTTTCGAACATATACACCAAAGAATACCAGACAGCATCCTATACTGATCTATATATTTCTAGCACTTCGATCATAGACTGTAATTTACGATTACGAATGTCTGTCTCTAACAGGACGTCACAGAGCACTCTGGGATTCTTAGGATAACACTGGATAGTGAAATATCTCCCTGCATTGTCTTTGACGAACCATCCCTGCAACACTGTCTACGATTTAATTTTCATCTAACCAGAAGTGGACCACTACATTCCACATCTTGTGAAGGAACATAGCGAGCCAAGTCCATAACTGCCATTCAGCAAAGACTGTTCCGCACCAGTCTAACTCACGGCACCCATCCAAGTGCACAAGATCTTCCCAGATGCACACATGTCAAGGAGGCTAGCACCTGTTATCAGTGTATAGTAAATACGAGAGTCGGGTGATGATATAACTGATGATTAAGAAGAAAAATATGGTTTATGCATGATGAAGCTAGAGATGGATGGACTTCGAAAATTTTACCTAAATCATCTGTCCTATCAATTCTAAGCAATTATTCTAGTGTCTCGAGTCAATACCAAGAAGGCAATGGCAAGAGAGACCTAATCATAGAACATAAACACATGCACTCCTAAGGTTATGAAGTTCTGCACTTAAGTATGCTACAATGATCGTGCGGTTTCCAAGCTATTAGTCATGTAGAATGCAACGCTGTCAATATTCCAATTAAGAAATATATTTCCCGCGCATGACAGACATATTCCCTACAAGTTTCTCTACCGTGAACTATGGTAACAAACTCTAAAGTTATGAGACTACTACCTTGCACACCAAAGAAACAACGATTCCTTGTAACACAAAGACTACATAGGTTTTCAGAGTTGTATAACGTCTACTGTTTACGTAGTTCATGCTTCATTACACTTTGTAAATTATGCTATGTTCAGAACAGTCCCATAAAATGGTCATCGGCAGCCGAAAATGCATACGAAGAACAATGACACCTTACAAGGAAATAAACACCATGATCAGTAGCCAGAGGATATGTAACAGTGTTATTGCAGTTCACCACTGCCCTGTTAATCTTTCTCCTCCATACAAGTCATGGCCCGATGTTAGGCTGTATTGCTCATGTGTGGGTTAATATTGCCATTTCACCTTGATCCCATGCCTCTAAGACGCCTCTTCTCTCCACTATTAAGAGTGCATATGTAGTATCAGCCTACTCTCCTCCTCCAGAACACGTAACTTTATTGATTTTACTAAGTACCCATTTCATGGTAATTTTCTCTACTTGTATGTATTCTCAGTCAATTTCAGTAATTTTACTAGGTTTTTGCGGTTTTACATATTTCATCGTATTTCCCTCAATTTTTACATATTCCACATCTATTTCTTGTAATTGTACCAGGCTTTCCTCGAATTTTACCCATTTTGTGTCATTATTTGTATTTTTTCAATATGTATATGATCATATCGTTGACATATCCATGTGCTGTTTGATTTTCACTGAGAATATTTGTGCATCTTATACACCATCCTACAAAAAAATCCTAAGGCTTCCCCTCTCCACAGTGATCCAAGTGCATGCATTTTGGATAGTAAAAATATGAATAGTATAGTAACAGTCACTTTGTACCTATATGAAACCAAAGACTCAGTTTATGTTCAAGATGTGATAGAGAAGTGAAATACTTCGCATACATCCTCGTTCGTCTAGAGGAGGGTGTTGAAATAGATTTTCCATCGATGAACATGATTTATTAGACATACGTTGGAGGCCGTCTCTGACAGTGGTATGGAGTCGTTTTGTGTTAACGAATGCAGGTAGATAGCGTTCTATGTCACACAGAGAACATACTGCTGTATACAAATTTACACGACACAACTGATGCACCCCGAGAAAACAACGAAAAAAGTAGTTAAATGCGTGATAAAGGACCTGCAGCAACATCTCCCTCTCCCTAGAATGCATCACTCTACCATTAAATCATTCCGATCACTCCATTCAATTTCTGTCATCCTTTAATGCAGATGCAACTCAATTAAGAGGCAGATGCTTCTTTTTTCCAGGAAAGCATCAAATACAGCAGTCAATTTTGCATGTATCACTGTTACCCCAATAGAATGTTGTTAAAAAACTATACAGCAACTGTTTTTAGGCATTTGTGAGCTAACACCGCATGGTTGTTGCTGGTGTAGTACACAGAGAAGCATGTTATAAATACCGGTTGTTAGTATTTAAGGCACTTAAACAGTTCGGCACAAGGTCAAAGATGAGATCCATTCCGTAGTTGTATATTGCAGTCCCACGGCTGGTAATACAACGGTCTTTAGCTAAGAACGCTTTATAAAAATCTATAAGGTGGTTGCTGACAACTTTGGGGTTACACATAAGCTTGTGATTCGACGTATACAAATTTATTATTAAGCAGTATACATGCAGGTACCCCCTAAATTTCCCACTCATTTTGGTGTATTTTCCTTCAGTTTGTGTGTCTTTTCCATCATTTTAGTAATTTTATTGATTTTGTGTCACTTCTACTCACGCGATCAAGATGCCACTTCTCGCCATGTAATCTAAAATTGCTTGTAAATCTATTACACTTGTAAACACGTAGCGCTAATGCACTACTTCTCTGTTTGGATGGTATAGTATAGCACTGTACTCGAACACATCCAGTCACCTCCAACCACATATTCTACAGCTGTAGTATATTTACTCTGTTTTCTGTATGTTCGTGGTTGTAGTGTACTGTGGTCGACAGGAAAGAACTAATGATCAGGTTTGAACATACTTTATTATAAATGAAACACCTTCTTGGCATGCACTAATTTCCAAACAAAAGAACAACAGGAAGCACAACAAATCTTGCGGTGTCAATAGCCAGATAAGAGTGCAAGACAATGAAAAGAAAATAATAACCAAAATACCACTCTATACATTAACAAAGATAAAACTTTCTTCTGAAAGCTATGGCGAGTGTCCAGTGGGCTAGAGCCGGCGTAGGTTTTGGCCGGAGCTGTCGTAGCTGTAGGTTCACACTACCCGTCTGACTCTGCTGGCATGCTTATAACTCCGATTCGGCGAAGTGCTACACGTAGTCACATTAGTTCCAATTGGTGGATCTCTGTCACATTGCCTTTCACGAAGTAGTGCCGTGTTTATGCGGAAAGTCTCTTAATGTTTACGTCCACTGGCGATGTTTTCCTCTGAGCTCTTGAAGGGAGGTCGGTAGCCTGTCTTGTTTGTCTGTTGTGCGGGACCTCTAATTGATAAAGGGCCACTATGAAGTGTCAGTGAATGTGTTGTGGATGGCTTCCATGACCCATAGTAGGCCCAAGTTAGAATTTGAGTGTGCATCCACCACACGTTATATCCGGAGCAATGTTCGCATGTGCATCCACAGTACACCACGTTCACGATAAGGTTCGAAGTTGGAACCACCATGTGCTATGTCCAGAGATGTGTTCTATCTCTGAAGGTGTATGTCGTCTAGGTTGTTTAATTTATTGCCACTATTAGCATGTATTACTTCAATAAGTTCGTTATCTATTGAGATAAGTTCCTCAGTCCATACATAGTGAGAATGTTATGCCTCAGTTTTCCCATCACCTACCAAAATTGGCAATTGCAAGTATTTTTCTGAACTGAGTTTGTTGGTGATTTTACCTTCAAACTGAATCATAATGTCCCCAAAGATCACACATCCATTTCTCATGTCTAATAAGGGACAGTTTTGGAATGATCACGAAATTGATTTCTAAGTAGTGCCTCTGACACAACATTGTAATTCTAGTCTGAGTTGTTATCCCAACTGAGCATCAAATTATGGGACTCTTGGTCTTTGTTTTTGTGATTTTCAGTCCTTGTTTGGCATCACAATGATTAAATAGACATTATAAAATGGCTGTTAGCTCCTCCCACTGTCGTTAACCACTTTCGACTTATTTTACTAGTGGATGCTCTAATGATCAGATGTGCACTTATTGACGTCTTTGGTTCTTTGCATTTCAGTATTGCTTCTTCCAGTGATTCGTACTTGACTTGATTTATTTCCCTTGTTTCCAATTCCAGAATTTGTATCTCTCGTTCACTGTTGGGCACATCTGCGTTTTTCTCTTGCTGCTTTTGTATAAAACAGTGTGTGTTATCTAATACCAGGTAACCTGCTTCCACTGAGGTGAACACTGTGGTTAATATTTGTTCTTGTGCTCCCACCTATGTTCTTACACATTCAGGCTGACACTCTTTGTCCCTCTAAACGTTTGCGTGTTGGCTCCTAGCCAACATTGCTGTTTTATGGGCGTGTCCATATCAGACTCCATTTTGGAAAAGTCCTTTGCTGGCGCCAACTATTGCAAAACAACGCAACCAGCAGCAAATGAAAGAGGAAGGTTCATGCATCAGCACTATACCAACGACATCTGGTACGGACATCCAAAGTCACCACAAAAAAATAGAAGGCATTACTTTCGGAACGAACCTCTTTCATAGGCATTAAAAGCCCCTCTCCTCCGTCATCGGCAGTACGAAGGAAAAATTTCAGGTGGTTGAAACTTTGGTTTTAAATGCTTAATACGAGACGAATTTGTGGATTGTTGTCTTCAAGCATATCTTTAGGAAGGCGACCGTTTTTATTTTTATTGTCTCTGCTACTGTTAAACAACTAACATGAACAGACAACGTTTACATGATAGTTTTATTGAAAGAGTGCTTGAAGAAGTCTTGAACGAATCAGATTGAGATGAAGGGGAAGTGGATGATGATGTGGAAGAAATTGGAACTGATTCCCCTCTGAGAATGAACATGAGGTTCATCCCAACCCAGCAGACGCTGGTTGTACCAACTGTGATAAATTCATTGCTAAAAGTGGATGCGAGTGTGAACACAATAGCAATTTGTCGACAGACTGGCACGTTTGCTCCAAAAAATTGTTCGAATGGCTCTGAGCACTATGGGACTTAACATCTGAGGTCATCAGTCCCCTAGAACTTAGAACTACTTATACCTAACTAACCTAAGAACAACACACACATCCATGCCTGAAGCAGGATTCGAACCTGCGACCTAGCGGTCGCGCGGTTCCAGACTGAAGCGCCTAGAACCGCTTGGCCACACGGACCGGCCAAGTTTGCTCCAATGAGGGAAATTTTTGAAAGCTTGTATTTTTCATTTACGTTGTATTTCATTCCTGTTCTACACATCACAGTGGCTGAGATGTTTTTTTGTTCCATGTTCGTTGCCCATTCAAGGTATTTCTAAAAGAAAAACTTAGAAAATACGGCATTATAATTAGAGTGCTATCTGATTCTGAGACTAGATATTTGATCACATGGACGTCTATACAGGAAAGTCTGGAAATGCACACCATCTAAATGGACCGATGGATATTGCAAAGAGACAAATAAAACTCATTGAGGAATCAGACTGCAGTGTTACCACGATTTGGTACTGCACTTCAATAAAGCTCGCTGAGGCTCTATGAAATGATTTTCACATCACACTTGTTAGCACCCTATGGTCAAACAGTTAACACATACCTGAAGAGCTGGCTGCGGTGTATGCTCATTTGTCTTTTCATGTAATTACCCTCATACACAGAGAACACCAATTACTATCGCATCAACTGTAGTCCGCGAGAAATCAATGATGCTTTCGACGTATCTCTGGGATGGGGTGATTAGTGTAGACTCAAAAAAGTCTAACATAAATGTTTTTATAATTCTGCAAGACATTACAGTATGAAGAAAGCAACAATAATATGACCTATGTCCCTCTTGTAAACCCTCTTTGATATAGCAGCAGTACATTCACATTCAATCTTCTTTCTTAATTTTCGAAACCGTAAAACGAATTTGCTAAATACCGGAAGAGTTTTTCTCTGTAACTTAGGTCGTCAGCTAATAAGGCCTCATATAGATAAATAGGTCCAAGGTTTGTATGGGCTTCAGAAGTCAGTAGTAATGGCACTGGAACGTATCACACAGCAGAAGCTCAGATGCACTATGGAATCTTCACCAGTAACAGCAGGGCAAGGAACACGTGAGCGGTGTCACCTAAACTGCCAAGAAACTACACCTAAAAATCAAGTACGCCAAATTAGGAAAATTAACTGTTACATGATCTCAGTGCCGAAAACATGTCTTTCAAAAATACTCAAGAAGACAGTGTTATGTGAAAAATTTGTTTCAGAATGAGACAGTAAATTCGGGTTCACTTCATGTAGTGGATTGAAATTAAATAGTTGCTTTTTGTGAGAGAACACAATTGTGAATGTTAAGATGTGTACTGACCTTCTTCACACTTTCACTATGTTTCTCCTTCTTTTTTTGCGAAACGGAGGTAAAAAATGGTGAACAGTGTGAAGAAGGTCAGAACGAAAAGTTTTCCTTATATGTCAGTAATAAAGTGCTAGGGCGACCGCCAGACCAGATGTGAGGAAATTTAGATCAGCAAATAGTAAGTAATTCCTTTAAAAAAAATCGCGACGTGAACTGTTTAATAATCTAAAACTAACAAAACTGTATCGTTATAGATCCCGCTGATGATGTCTTAGAACAAGAAAAAGGCGAAACTCGTCTGGGATAAATAAATTAAGTGACAGCAGGAAAAGGCAGTTTTATTTACAAAACAAGGACTTCCTAGAGCTGACATTAACTCAGTACAAGACAGATCACACATCGAGAATTCCGTTTATATTTAGAACAAGAAAAAGGCGAAACTCGTCTGGGATAAATAAAATAAGTGACAGCAGGAAAAGGCAGTTTTATTTACAAAACAAGGACTTCCTAGAGCTGACATTAACTCAGTACAAGACAGATCACACATCGAGAATTCTGTTTGCTCACAACTAGGATCTGAAATTCGACTCAGGTGTTCTGCCATACAGAAGCATTTCAGTGTGTTTCAGACTCCGCAGAAAGCTAAAGAATAATCACCCAAGTAATGACAGTAACAATTGTGTCACGCAGAAACGATGTACTCAGTACGTCGATGGCAACACTTCTGGAAATATAACTGACAGATTCTCCATCGGTCCCCAGCGTGGTGGGGGTTTCATGACTGGCTGGTTGCGCTAGAAAACCATAACTTATAAGTCTCTAAGAAACATGCCAGATAGTTCTCGAAGTCGACAACAAGGCCAGGATAAAGGAAAACGAGTTGGTGTTAAAGATATATTGTGTGTAGGTACCTGGAATATTAGAGGAGGTTTTAATATAAAGCAACTAGAGCTTCTATAAAACTTGAAACAGAGGAACATAAACATTGCTGTAACAACAGAAACAAAAAGAAACTGAGAGAAATAAAAGTTTAAATAATTACACATTAATTTGCACTAGAGTCAAGCAAACGTAATGAACAGTTAATGGAGAGGCATTCTTGTAGATGAAAAATGGAAAAGAAAGGTTTTTTTGACTACATAAATGAAAGGAGAGTAATTGCTAGATTCAGAATTGATAACGACATTTACGTTTCATAGGAGAATATACACCTAAGGAAGGAAGACACGAAGATTCTGATATATTTCGTGAAGCACTGCAAAAAGAGTCTATACATATAATGAAACTGATCATTTGTTAATATTAGGAGACTCAGATGCAAGAGCTGGAAAGGTACCAACAGTAGATTCATTGGGACATTTGGTGAAATAAGAAAAGAAAATGGAAATACATTAAGAAATTTTCCTCCATTTCATCTGCTAAAAATTACAAATACCTTTTTCCATTAAGAAAGACATAAATACATACACCTGAAATGCAGAAGGCTCATACTACGAAACTGCCTATGTAATAGCTAATAAAAAGCAAGCTCTTGAATTCTAGATACTCATGTCTTTAGAGGAATTATGTAGGCTTTGATGACATCCTAGTTACTTCAAGGACTGAGATATCAGCAAGGTGGAAGAAACAAAAAAAAGTAAAGAAAACGAAAAGTCAAAACTTGAAATATAAAACATACAGGAAGAAAGCATAAGGAATCAACAAGGATTCACACAGGAATTAGAAATGGTTGAAACTAAAGACAGTATTGAAGAAGAACGGGAAACACTAAAAACAGCTGTGTTGAAAATTGTTAATGAGGTACTAGAGAAAAATAAAGTCTCAAATTGGAAAAGGGGTCTAAAATATGGACTAGAAAAATAGCTGACAGCAATAAAGAAAAATAAGATGCTTATTATACCTGTTTACAGACGCAAACAAATGAGGCATGAGAAATACGTAAACAGAAGAGAAATAAAACATAGAATTTAATAAAAGAGTATGTTAGTGAAGCTTGCGAAAGATTCATTGGTAATGTTGGAAATGACATTGAAAGAAGACAGAATATAGTGTTTAAAATTATGAAGCCTCTGAATTAAACAGAAAAATATACTGTGAATGTTAATATACTAACAGAAAATCAATGGATACACCATTACAGAAATGTATGGTATGATGAAAGTAGTGAAATAATTTATTCCACAAAACTTTAATAACTCTGTAGAAAAAATAGATGTAAAAGAATTAGAAGCAGCCTTAAATGTGACACAAAATAATCTACTGACTTTGCTGGCATTAATGCTAAATTAATCAAATATCGAGGAACCACTTTAGAATTTGCTTTCTACATTTTTTAACTATGTATTGGAAGAATGTTCTGTTTCTGAAGGATGGAACACAGCTAAAGTTATTTCTATATTTAAAAAAAAAGCAGTAGGAAAGATACAAGAAATTATAGAGCAATAAGTTTACTAAATGTAGGACTTAAAATTCATGGGGAAATTCGTACTCAAAGGCTACAAATTATCACTAATGCAATAATCTCAGAAGAACAAACAGGCTTCAGAAAGGGACATTTATGTACTGAAAATATACTTATTATAAGACAAATTACCAAGAAACGTCAGGAGTGTAGCTTAGAAATGCATTCAGCATTTACTGCTATTGAGACAGCCTTCGATAAGGTAAAAGGACTCCATTTGTGAAAAATATTCCGAATGAATGGTTTTCCAAAACATTATTAATGCCATTAGGCGTCTATATATAAACACAAAGGCAGTTACAAGTTCAGATTAGAAAATGTCGATTGAAATTTTAATAAATCAAAGTATTTTACAAGGTTGCAGTCTATTACCTATTTTATTTTATTTGTAATTTGATGACTAATTATGAAGTGAAGAGAAATACACTTAATAATAGAAATACGATATAGTGTATCATTGAATAATTTGTTGCATGCTGTTGACCAGATAATTGTACAGAAAAAGTAAGATAACTAAAAAAATGGCAGGATACCGATTGAGCCAAAACTCAGTATACTACAACTTCACTATATCTGCAAATAAGATAAAGATAAGGGCTTTCAAAGGAAAGAATCCAGTCAGATCGAAAAAAATTATAAATGCGGAAATTTTAAAACAAGCATCCCACTTCAGTTGTCTAGGACATGATTTAGCTTTCACTATGACAGAAACATTGAGAAGAAGGTTAATAAATATCTAGCTATCCTTGTAACAGTGGGAAGAACTTGGGAACAAAACAGAAAATGCACTGATGAAATTCTATAAAGTTATGTCTGTAACTACTGTTGCACACAATTCCAAATCATGGACAGTGATTAAAAAAAATCACATACACAAGCTGTAGAGCTATGAGATATGTAAGAGGCTGTTATGAGGTGGATAAAGAAGGAATGAAAAGTAAGATCAGATGTAAAAATATTTTCGGTTAATAACAAAATAGAAGAGACTAAAATGAAATAGATCATGTTGAGGGAATGACCGAAAATAGATTGCGAATAAAGTTAATGACATATCAACCCACTGGAAAGTGAGAACTAGGTAGACCTCATAACAGATGGATGGATGCATGATAGAGGCTGCAACAAGTGATTAGAATATCTAATCCTTGGAAGGACATGATGATGGTTCTCCACTGTGGCTCTCGCTTGCAAGTCTCTAGCTCGAGCCCCAGAGGGAACTCTCTTCGATCGATCCCACCAGCGATGTTCTCTCTGTCGATTCCTCGAGGGAAGTCCAAATTCACGCTGTACTCCGCTCCTTCGCTCAGATCACAAATCTCAGTGATTGTGAAATTTCTTAGTTTTTACTTAAACTGCTGAGTGAAACTGCTGCTACTGTCTGAAACATCTGGTCTTTACCGCCAGATGAAATTTCTGGTGAAACTGTTGAGTGAAACTGAACCTACCGTCTCGTTACTTATTATCATTTCAAATACTGGCCTACAGAATTTTCCCTGACAAAGACAACACAAACTTAACCTGTTCATTTATTACCTACAATATACAAGCCCAACGCAATGTGACTGCTCTACAATGACAACATGACTTCAAATAATTAACACAGAAGAATGGCCCTGAGTTGGAAGAAATCCTAAGAATAACCCATATTTTCATATGTCACTTACTTCACAGAAAATCTTCATAACAGGAACTACGTCAATTACAGCAAGCAGCAATTACAGCCAGCTAAATAAAAAGATTCTAACTGCTATAGACTCTAACTACTAGAAGACATATAATTAGCAAAAGAGAGATTTAGTTGAAGAGCAAACAACGCATTTAGCATATTTACCTTATTCATGTGACATCCAGTTCCAAAAATTATATAGTCGTTAATAATTACACTACCCAGGCATTACCAACTACATCCATCCTCATTTTATAGTGTAAGTCCTACCAACTTACAAACATATAAAAAGGCTACTTACAATTGTTACAAAAGCATTACCTCCTACTACCTGGGCCATGAATCTGCCATCGAATCACCTGACGATTAGACTCCTTTAAGAAAATTTTCTGGAAGGTTAGATTTCCCCTTCTACATCTTTAGCACTCCATCAATCAAAAACGTATCTCTGCTTTTCAGCAGTAAATGTGCCCCATTGTTCCCCATGAGAAGATTCCTCATACATCAGCTCGTGACTATCGTTTGTGACCCCATGCCTTCTTTCACGCTAAAAGGATTTCCTTTCGCCTTCTTCTGCCTCCGATGCTCCTTCTCCAGATACACTATGGGGGTTTGCCGCCTCCAGCTAATATACTGGCCATTCTCTGCTCTTTCTCATCGCAATCCACCCCTGCAGAATACAACATTTCTTTTCCTAGCCCCTCTTTAGCAAATGGCGTCCTTTGAGGAATGCATGGCCCACTTTGCCTTTTTCTGTAACTTCTCAGCTCTAAGTTCCAGACATGCAGTACTACAGAAATTGTTAGTACATTGTGCTAACCTGTATCAGCCAATGAAACGATTAATAATCCGATTGTCCATTGTAAGCAATGACCTAACATAAATATAAATCCACAAGAATATTAAGTGAATGATAGCGAAGTCTTGTCGTCTTACAACTAGTACTGCCCTAACAATACTTCTCATCTCTATTCATCTGAATAAACTTACATTTTTCCACAGTTAGAAAAAAGTTGCCATTGAGCAAGCCGAGAAGAAAAGACGTGTCTCGCACACTACATTGTTATCAGAGTATGTTCACAGATTGCTGCTTACTCTAGACGTCTACATTAGTAGGTACTATAACGTAATTGCTGCTCTCGAGCGAATGCTTGTGCCAGTGGAAATCTGTTTCAAGGAATACTCAAAATCACATTATCATAAAACTGAAAAGATTGCAACAGAACTTGAACAAACGTGAATCTCTGAGGCAGTCTCAACTGGCCACTGACCTCAAACTCGACCCATTCATTGACAATGCTAATAGGAAGGGTGCTGTATTCGTGACCCAATATTTTAGTGGCAGCCATGAATGCGTGACCGTTGTGAATGGCGCTTGTTGCTATGGCACCACAAAATAACAAGTGAAAAGCATTATGCTTTTGTTCTACAGTTGGTTGGTTGTTTTGGGGAAGGAGACCAGACATCGAGGTCATCGGTCTCACCGGATTAGGGAAGGAGGGGGAAGGAAGTCGGCCGTGCCCTTTGAAAGGAACCGTCCCGGCATTTGCCTGGAGCGATTTAGGGAAATCACGGAAAACCTAAATCAGGATGGCCTGACGCGGGATTGAACCGTCGTCTCCCGAATGCGAGTCCAGATTTTGTTCTACAGTATTACTTTTATTGTGTTAACAGGTCTTCGGCTTACAAGGCCTTCTTCAGTCATTTACTGAGTATTGTTAGAAAAGAAGTTACAATGTTTATAAACAACATTGGAAGATAAGTTAAATTATCTAGATTGAAGCAGAAACATAGAGTAAACAGCATCTTTGATAATGTGGTGGTAATGTAATGTGAAAAGTAAAAAACTGAACGGTAAATAAATAAAAACGGATAAAACAGGAAAAACTTTAACGCAAAATAGGAACAGCAAGCCTGCAGAACGGCAGATTCACTTAGCACCACAAAATGTTAGCAGCGTCTCCTAATTGAGAATTCACATGGTCGACATTCGCCTGTTGAACTCCTGACACATCTGTGACACTCTCAAGGAATGATAATTCTTGCTGTGAGCTCACAATTACTGACAGAAGCAGAAGACACGTTTACTGGATGTTTTCAATTATTGGTATGAAGCAGTGCCAAGCAGCAACCGCCGAATTGTTTCCGAGCCACATTCATTCTAGAATCAACTTCATCTTGATTATGTAAAGAAATGTGCGAGAATTATCGCTCAATCAGCTTAACAGCTCATGCATGCAAGATGCTGACAAGAATAAAATACAGAAGATGCTAGATAACGATCAGTTTGGCTTTACAGGAGGTAAAGTTACCAGGCAATTCTGACGTTGCGGTTGATAATGGAAGCAAGAATAAAGAAAAATCAAAATACGTTCATAGAATTTGTGGACCTGGAAAGCGTTCGACAATGTAAAATGGTGTAAGACTTTCGAAAATCTGAAGGGAGAGACAGGTAATAAACAACATGTACAAGAGGCAAGGGAAATAATAAGTCTGGGTGACCAAGACAAAAACGCTCGGACTTAAAAGGGTGGAAGAGAGGGATGTAGTCATTCCCCCTTACTGTTCAATCTGTATATAGAAGAAGCAGTGATGGAAATAAAAGAAAGGTTCAGGAGTGGAATTACAATTCAAGGTGAAAGAATATAAATGACACGATTCATTGATGTCATTACTATCCTGAGTGAAAGTGAAGAAGAATTACATGACATGCTGAATGTAATGAACAATCTAATGAGAACAGAATATAGACTGAGAGTAAATCTAAGAAAGACGAAACTAATAGAAAGTAGAAGAAATGTGAACAGCGTGAAAGTTAACATCAGCATTGTTGGTCACAAAGTAGATGACGTTATGGAATTCTACTAATTATGCAGCAAAATAACCAATGACAGATGGAGTAAGGAGGATGTCAAAGGCAGACTAGAACTGGAAAGAAGTTCATTCATGGCGAAGAGAAGTCTTTTATAGTATCAAACATAGGCTTTAATGTGAGGAAGAAATTTCTGAGAATGTATGGTTGGGGCACAACATTGTATGGCAGTGAAACATAGACTGTTAGAAAACCGGAACAGAAGAGAATTGAAACATTCGAGATGTGGTGCTAGAGGCGAATGTTGAAATTTAGGTGGATTGGCAAGTAAGGAATGAGGAAGTTCTGTGCAGAATCGGAAAGGAAAGGAATATGTGGAAAACACTGACAAGGACAGGATAACAGAACATCTGTTTAGACATCAGGGAATTACTTCAGTGGTACTAGAGGGAGCTGTGGAGGGCAAACTCAGTGGACAAAGACAGAGACTGGAATAAATCCATCAAATAACTGAGGATTTAGGTTGTAAGTTCTACTCTGAGATGGAGAGGTTGGCACAAGGGAAGAATTCGTGGTGGGCTGCATCAAACCACTCATAAGACTGACGACCTCCCAAAAATGAGAAACCATGAAGGTGCTCCAACACACTTCGTCGTTAACGTTCGGATGCATCTCAATCACGTCTCCCCAGTCGATGGATCAGATAAGAGGGTCCAGCTGTATGGCCTGCTCATTCTCCGGATCTCAGCCTGTGTGATATCTGATTATTTAGCCATCTCAGAAGTATCGTGTATGCAGAGTCCATTCCAGATGTGGTGACACTGGAGCAACATATACAGGTTTCCTCCGACACTGTTCAGATGCAACCTGGGCAATGTGAAAGTGTGAGACAGAATACGCTATGGTGCTTACACGGATGTGTTGAGGTATATGGAAACCATTTTCAGCTCATACTATAGCTGTGGCTGGATGGTACAGCGTGTATTAGACTACAATGTCTGTAACTATGTCTTGAGCATGGAAACCATGGATTTCCGGACATGAGCTCATTATATCTTTTTTCTTCCGTGTCCTCTCATTGATGAATCCCTGGAGTTCGTACATACTGGAAAAAATCACCCTTTACGTGATTTCACCATCAAAATAATACACTCTCTTCCACCACAGCCTTGCTGTGGTACACAGTCACAAGAAAATATTCTTCAAATTTTCAAATTATCTTAGCCACCCTGTTTATTGAATAGCTGCATTACGTGTTTCCATTATACATCATTTTCAGAGGCTGAATGGAAAATATACACAGGAGCTTCCTACAGTGATTAGACTGAATCCGCAACAGAACTGAAGAATTTATAGATATCTTACCATATATAAAAGCTTGCCATATTAGAGATACTACATACACTAAACCTATGGGTAAATAGTACCTAGTCATCTGTTGTGAGCAACAAATGAGGGCGAACAAATTTCTGGTATTGCGCGTGGTCTTAAGTGAAATCATCTACAAGAGGGCAATGTCAGTTACATATAGTAATTTTACAGAAATGTATCATAAGGTACACAAACATTTAAAATGAAATAAGACTAAAGGTAGTAGATTGTTATATTGTAAATGTTTAAACAACTAACTGCGCTGTTAAATAGATGTGTGATATACTTCACAGCACGACAGATGGCTTCGCTTATGAAAAACAATTTCTAAATTTATACAATTAATATTTACACTATTTTGTAGATACACTCTCCACTTACATCCATTTAAAATATATTTACAAAGACATGGGGTTACAGATATGAATAAATAAACTAAAATAAGTGCACTACATCTCAGGTAATTAACCTCACGCAGCTGATTGAAGACGGCTATGAGAACCGGAAAATAACCGGTGTCGCCTTTATAGACTTGACAGCCGTATATGACACCGTCAACCTACGTCTGCTAATGAAGAAGCTGTATGCCATTAACAGGGACTTTAAATTCACATCCACAGGTAGAAGTCTGTTAGAGAACCGTGGGTTCTCTGTGGAATTCCAAGGGATGCATAGCAGGTGGCGGGCCCAGAAAAATGGTCTCCCTCAGGGCAGCGTACTGGCACTCTTACTTTTTAACATATACACCTATGGTCAACTACTGCCAGCTGGTACGGAAAACTATATCTACGCCGATGACCGTGCTATGGCCGTACAGGGTGACTCCTTTGAGGATGTTGAGACAAAGCTCACGGATGCGCTAGACATGCTCTGTCAGTACTACGCCGACAATCAACTCAAGCCGAACCCTAGCAAAACACAAGTTTGCGCCTTCCATCTCCGTAACAAGCAGGCATCCCGTAAGCTGCGTGTCTTCTGGAAGGACACACTCCTCGAACACTGCGTTAACCCCAAATACCTAGGAGTAACCCTAGACAGGGCTCTGAGGTATAAACAGCACTGTATTAACACCAAAATGAAGGTGAGCGGCAGAAATAATATTCTTCGGAAAATTACGAACTCCTCCTGGGGCGCAAAGCCAGAGGTAATGAGGACCACAGCACTAGCAGTTTGCTTCCCAGCAGGCGAATATGCAAGCAGTGTCTGGTACAACTCTACCCACGCTAAACAGGTCGACATTGCTCTGAACGAGACCTGCAGGCTCGTCACTGGATGTCTGAAACCGACGCCAACAGACAAGCTCTACCATCTTGCTGGGATTGCACCTCCTGCAGTGCGAAGAGAAGCTGCAGCCTATAGTGAAAGAGCGAGGGCTGAGATGGCAGAGAGCCACCTTCTCCACAAAACTCAGCCAGCCACCAAACGCTTGAAGTCTTGACGCAGTTTTCTCAGAGCAACCGAAGATTTTAGCGACCAACCTGGATCTAGGGTGGAGAGATGGAAGCGGTCGGGAGAAGGGTACTGGATGAAACCAAAGGAAGAATTGGCACCAGGTTACGATGAGGACTGGGTGGTCTGGAGATCACTAAACAGGCTACGCACCAACGCTGCACGGTCAAGAGATAACCTTCTGAAGTGGGGATATTCTACTACATCTAATCTCTGCGACGGTGGAGAGGTGCAGACGACCCAGCACATGTATAACTGCCCTGAATGTCCTTCACAGTGCACTTTAGAGGATCTGATGTTGGCAACCCCAAATGCTGTCGACGTAGCACGCTTATGGGCCAAATGCCTATAACATTTTGTTCCTGTGCACACATATTTGTATATATATTTATATATTTTTTCATATGCCTGTAATTAATGTTTTTCTGTGTGTCATTCTTTTTTATATTCCTGTATCCATGGTGCTTCTGACACGAATAAAAAATACTGAAACAAATAATAGTAAGGTTTCGATTGATCAAGAGTCGAAACATAGATATAAAAGAGAAGTCTAGGTGTCACTGATTGCTACAGAAAGTTTCATTTTAACTGTATTATGTACAGTTGCTATGGTATACAGTCCACTGACTATGTGTCACCATGTTATGGTATAGAGAACATTAGTTAAAATGAATTACCAGCCAGGATTAACCATAATATCAGTACACATTTTAAAATAATGAATATCCGTAAAAGTAAACAAAATTTTTTTACCTATGTATATGGTAAAATGTAAAAGTGTAGATTTAAAATGAAGGGCAGGAAGCAGAATGGTGTGGTGACGCAAGTGGGAGAGGGGTGGGGGGAGAGAATGGGGAGGGGGGAGGGAATTGGTGATTAGTGTTAGATAAGAAAGATGGAGAAGACGTTAACTAATGAACCTAGATTATTTCTGATACAGGAACGCTGTCATGCAAATATCGTTTGCGTTACCTTAAAATGGTTTCTGCTACTAATGTGAGAGGAGAGGGAGGAGGACAATGAGTAGGGACAGTGGTATAAGATAACACAATTTAAGAAAATTAGTTTCAGTTAAAAAGTATGCTTATAGTGTTGCATAGCTGTCTTATGAGTAATTACTGTGGTATAAAGTCCATAAAAATTTTCATTACAATTAAAAATATTGCTTAAAGCCTCATAGTGACACTGAGGTATCAATGATATAGGAAAAAATCATCCATTCCCAGAATGATTTACACATGTGCATAAATTTTATAATATGTACCCCGTATTTGTACTTTCCTATAGCACTTTAAAGTAGAAATTGTATTACCAGTAACAAACGTAACATGAAAAAGTCACACAAGAAAGAACCTGTTTTATCAGAATAAATGTTAGGTAAAGTAATTAAGAGCAGGAAACAGTGGTAGATATAGGGAGGAAGTGAAGCGTCATCTGGTGGACCACTTGCACAGGTAGAGGTGAAGGCTTGCAAATGATTCTTGAAAAGGCTATAACATCAATTTTTGGATACGTCGGTCCTTTTATATAAGACAGTTGAGGATGATTTTTCTTTACTACCGAAAATTTTCAGTTCTTGAGAAGTGTTTAAGAGCAGGACCTTAGGTGTACTGTGCAGAAGTCGAAGGCTATACTAAAGCACTTCCAGCATAAGAAGTCACCCTCGTTTTGACAACGGCCTTGTCAAAGAGGGCGGGAGGAGCGAACAGAGGTTGACGGCACTCTTGTCCTTGAGGTGAGAAACTACCCCTAAAGGCGGAAGAATAAGCAATGATTAACGACTTGAGGCCGCAGAAGGCAATAGCAACCACTACGCTAAAGAGACAAAATGTGTATACGCTGGATATGTGGTCTATAACTGAAAACGTCTCATGATGACCTCTTCAATGTTTAAATTTTTTGGCTCATTCGTACCTGGATCGAGACAATACAACGAATTAATGTAATGAATATTGAATATCATACAAACACTCGGCGCTTGAACATGTATTTTTAACCGTGTTTCTTCTCTCTGGGTTTAAAATCGAACTCTGCGATAAGACAGCACCCGAAGACGTCGGTGGATCGAGCTGGACGAAATTTTGCTTAGAAGTATGGAACCTTTTGCCATGCCAAGCCGACCAACAATCTTACAATGACTAAAGATAAAAAATAAATCCTACGTAGGTTAGTAATAACAGTATATTTTGAAATAAAAACACAGTTTAAAGTACGACACTTACATTATGCAATTACAAGTCCTGTTTGGTTGCAACTCGTGAATGTATTAATAAAATAATGTAGTATTAATGGTGGTGTTGCAAGATGCGTCCGATCTCAATAAGACCTAAAAAACGAAAGGTGCCTCTTCTTCTAGCTATCTGACGAGCGAAAATCTCCAAATGTTTCCAGCGATTGCATACAATATTTATACAGCTGAGGACTATATCTATGGCTCAAATTATTTCTTTATTCCATTACTTATAATCATGTTTTCTGCTAATAAAAGCCCAGAATGCAATGCCTTTAAAAATGGAAAAAAATTTCTGACTGGTCCCCACATAAGAATCTCCTGGAGGTTGCCAAGGAGGGCACGACCATGAGAAAGATTGAATAATCAAGGAAGGAATAACGTTCTACCAGTCGGTGCGTGGAATGTCACGAGTTCCAATGCGGTAGGAAAGCTAGATAAACTGAACAGGAAGCCTTTAAGGCTCAATATAGATGTAGTAAGGGTCAGTGAAGTGAACTGAAAAGAGGAAAAGGATTTCTGGTCAGATGAGTATAGAGTAATATCAGCAGCAGCAGAATATGGTATGATGGGAGTAGGATTCGTTGTTAATAGGGGGGCAGTGCAGAGAGTGAGTTATTGTGCGGAATTCAGTGATAGAGTTGTTCTCATCACTACTGACACCAAACCAACACCTATAGCGACAGTTCAGTTGTACATGACGTGGCGCAAGCCGACGATGAAGAGACAGAGAACGTACCTGAGGATATTGAACGGGTAATCCAGTACATAAGGGAGACGAAAATTTGACAGTTATGGGGGACTGGAATGCGATTGTAGGGGAAGAAGTATAAGAAAAGGTTATGGGAGAATATCCTTTTGGTAGTAGGAATGAGAGCAGGGAAAGACTAATTGAGTTCAGCTATATATTTCAGCTGATATCACCGACTACCCTATTGAAGAATTACAAGATAAGGACGTGTACTTGGATACGGAAGCTTTCCGTTGGTTTACATCGAGATCAGGCAGAGATTCCGAAATCAGATATTCACTGTCAGGCGTACCCCGGATTGGATATAGACTCAACTCATTATTTTATAATGTTCATACGGTGGAAGAAGAAACAGGAGTGTTAGAATCAGGATTTAAAAGAGCTGTGGACAACTTAAGACCAAATAACGCAGAGGGGATAGACAGCACTCCATCGTAATTTCAAAAATCACAGAAGTAGCAGAGAAACGACTGTTAACGTTAGTGTAGAATGTGTGAGACTGGCGATATGCCATCAGACTTTCGGAGAAACGTCAATCACACAATTCAGAAAATAGGAAGTGCCGACAAGTGCGAGAATCACCGCAAAACCAGCTTAACTTCTTACGCATCGAAGTTGCTGAAAAGAGTAGTATACATAAGAATGCAAAAGAAATTCGAGGATATGTTAGACGACTACCAGTTTGCCTTTAGGAAAGTAAAGTCACCGGAGAGACAGTTCTGAAGTTGCGTCTGATAATGGAAGTAAGACGAGGGAAAGATCAAGACTCGTTCATAGAATCTGTCGATCTGGAAAAAGCGTACGGCAGTGTAAAATGCTGCAAGATGTTCCGAGTTCTGAGAAAAATAGGGATAAGCCATAGTCAAACACGGATGATATACAGTGTTAACAAGAACCAAGAGAGAGCAATAAGATACGAAAACAAAGAACGAAATGCTCGGATGCAAAAATATGAAAGGGATGTGGTCTTTCGCCCCTATTGTTCATGTATCCATCGAAGAAGCAATGGCGAATCTTAATGGAAGGCTCATTAGCCGAATTAAAATTCAGTGTGAAAGGACATAAATAACAATTTTCTCTGATGACATTTCTATCCTCAGTGAAAGTGAAGAAGTGTTACTGAATCTCCTAAATGGAATGACCAGTCTACTGAATACAGAATATCAATTGAGAGTAAATCGGAGAAAGACAGCTATTCGGTAAACAGTGTGGCTAAGACAATTAGAAACTACAGTGAAACATTGCTGCTGTGTCTCATACTGCATTTTTGCAGATCGTGAACAATATTCTTCACAGCTCTACAGAGCTGCTATTCAGTCACAACAGACGTGAGGTGCACACCAGTGTATTGTAAACTAATTGGTCAAATACACTCAGGTCTCGCCGCTAGGAAATTTGCCTCTCGAAGTGATGGTAGGGAAGAGTGGTATGTATATTGGCCAGTTAAAAACGTGTCTTAACTGACAGATTCTCTTCATTTAGTGTCTGGCTATCGTGAAACTAAAAAAAAAAAATACACAACTAAAAGAGCAGAATACAAAACATTTAGTAAGATGATAAGTGTTTGAGAGAGAACAAACGTGTGATAAATGTCAAAAAGTGCAGTGAGCAATAAGCGTAATCAGGACCCGGTGCAAAGTATCCATCCAAGTGATGGGTTAAAAATGTTGGCAGTGAATCTTTATGGACTGCTGCCAAAAACTTCTGATATTTTGCAAACATTTTGGTAGTGCTACACACATTTTCCGAAATTGTTAAGGTGTATACCATACAAAAGCTCACAAACAGAGCTGGTTTAGGTAAAAATGTAGAAGATAGTTCCATTAAAATTGAGAAATTGAAATGAATGTTATCTTAGAATGGACCTCAATTTGTTTCTAAATTCGGGAATAATGGTGTGGAGGACAATGGGATGCAAATGATTCCTATGTCAGTTTTCCACTCTTCGAGAATGCTGCCAAAGTGATACAAGCGAAGTTCGGGCAGATATTTCCGAACATACGCCTCAACAATAATGTAGATGGGAAAGTATGTAGCTGAAATTGTAGATGCCATGAATTCATCGTCACATAAAAGTACAGAAATAATTTACATTTGTAAACAGAAAAGTGTAGTAGAAGAATTGATTAAGTTTCCATCGCAATAAGAACGGAGTGTTTTAAAATAGAAAGAAAGAGATGAATTGTTTCATGATTCGTTTGTTTAACGTGTTGTATATACATGTTTTCTTCTTTGTAATGCTATACAGTTGTATGTTTATTGTTAGATTATTTCAAGGTACCAACAACACACTGTGTTGCACGGTCTGCAAGTTTCCTTGAGTATGATCTTATTACACCACATCCATGAAATGTTACACACATGTTACGCTGTAACACAGTATATCACACTATGATACAGAATTACTTCTTTATTGCTTGACGCTGTTCCTTTTCATGAACGTACATCCTTTAGTATTTTACTTTTTATTTTTGTTAATGTTAGTTTTATGAAATGCATTTGATATAAACAATAAAAAATAGTTATCGTAACATTCGTAATGTAGGCATACTGGCAATATAATTTTGAACAAAGTCAGTCATATTGTCTGAATGTCGAAAGAAATTCTTAGGAGCATGGAGAGTAAGTTGCAAGCCAAGAAAGAGAATGAACGTGACTGAGGTGCAACTGTGTGCAATTGGGCTTTGTGACTGTGAGATCCGGTGCAATTCTTGTGAGTCAAGTACAATGATAGGTTTCAAGATCATTACGAGAGTACAGATGGACCAAAGCACCCATAAGAAATATCTTCCAGTGGACGATGAGACATAATGATTGTAGTTGTTGCTGCTGAGCTAATAGTTTATGTCAGCAGCTTTGGAGAAAGGAATACTGGATCATTCCAGACATCTATTCCTGCCAGTGTCTTAGAATTTTCTTTGGACAAGATACTTTTGTGGTGGTCATTAGCTCCAGTCCATACTGTATTATGCTTAGTACTGACAGTCATATCATGTATGAAAGCATACAGTGAAAGAAAGTGATTCCACCAGACAGTGGAGATGAATTTTTCTTACACTCAGATTTAATTTTTGGTTGATTAATTTATGTCCTTATGAAAATTTTGTACAACAACAACTTTAACTGCCGGCCAATGTGGTCGAGCGGTTCTAGGCGCTGCAGTCTGGAACCGCGCGACCGCTACGGTCGCAGGTTCGAATCCTTCCGCGGGCATGGATGTATGTGATGTTCTTAGGTTTAAGTAGTTCTAAGTTCTAGGGGACTGATGACCTCAGATGTTAAGTCCCATTGTGCTCAGAGCCATTTGAACCATTTTTTCCGCTTGGTTAAATGGACAAATGCTGCCATGGTGTTGTTAAGGGAAACATTCATATATTTCCTTGAAATGATTCAGGGACAACGAGTGAAAACTAAATTAGAATGGATGGACAAATAGTCGCATCCTGTTCTTCTCGAATACCAACGCCACTTAGCTCAATGGTACTTTGGAAATGGCTGAGCACGGTCTGGCGGTTGTTAACAAAATGTAACCTACCGAGGCTTGTATGAAATTAACTTCCTTGGCATAGCAATTGTGTGGCAAGTGATTTGCAGTCTCGCATCAGTTTTAATCTACGAGAAAGGTTAAAAAAGACGAGAGAGGCTGTACCTGATACACGTGTGGGTGTGTGTGTATGAGAGAGCCGAGGGATCGCCCACGGCGGGCTAATGAGAGACGCACCTGGGCGCGCCCTCTCGCGCCGCTGAGGTAATCAAACAGGCCGTGATGCTGCGCAAACAGCGCGCCGCTGTTTGTTGTTCAAACAACGTCGGCGGCGGCGGCGGCGCAGTGGCCGCTGGGAGCGCGCAGCCCCGGCCCGGCCCGACGCCTCGCCTAAGAGCCGGCTCGCCTGCGTTGCGCTGCACAGTCCGCCGATCAAAGCAGCCGCCCCATTGTTTCGCACTTAGCGCGGCTCGCGCGCTGCTAACTATAGAAGGCGTGCCCTGATTGGTGGCGCGTGACGCCAATCTCTATGCGCCGCTCGCAGCCCACTTCCGCCCGTTTAGCAGCCTTACCAGATACCAGCCATGGGCTCAGGTCATGTTGAGCACGCATTTAGCGCGTCAATTGCTTCCCACAGTAATGCACGACGTACTGCGATTAGCTGCCTCTTAAGGCCAATACTAGAAAATCTGTTATCCTCCTCGCAAGTTTTAATAACTGTGACGTCATTGCCTGCCGTACTTTTAATACTGATTAAGTTTATAGTAAGGACATTCGTACATTGTATTATTATTCTACCTTGCCGTTTGTGTTGAGCATCCGTGGACGTCATAAGCTGGATCAAAGTTAAGTTATTTATGTGTGGTGTCCCCCCCTAATCATGAACCATGGACTTTGCCGTTGGTGGCGAGGCTAGCGTGCCTCAGCGATACAGATAGCCGTACCGTATGTGCAACCACAACAGAGGGGTATCTGTTGAGAGGCCAGACAAATGTGTGGTTCCTGAAGAGGGGCAGCAGCCTTTTAAGTAGTTGCAGGTGCAACAGACTGGATTAATTCATTAAATTTCGGTCTTGCAGCCGCGAAAATAAAATTTTATTTCCGCGGCTACATGCCTGAAATTTAATGGATTATTCATTATGCCGCGAGAAGTTGAAAATGAACAGTCTGGATTATTGACTAATCTGGCCTTGTAACTCTAACCAAAACGGCCTTGCTGTGCTGGTACTGCGAACGGCTGAAAGCAAAGGGAAACTACAGCTGTAATTTTACCCGAGGGAATGCAGCTTTACTGTATGGTTAATTGATGATGGCGTCCTCTTGGGTAAAATATTCCGGAGGTAAAATATTCCCCCATTCGGATCTCCGGGCTGGGACTACTCAAGAGGATGCCGTTATCAGGAGATTACGGAAATAGAAGAGGATGTAGATGACGATGAAATGTGAGATATGATACTGTGTGAAGAGTTTGACAGACCACTGAAAGACCTGAGTCGAAACAACACCCCGGGAGTAGACAACACTCCGTCTGGACTACTGACAGCCTTGGAGAGCCAGTCCTGACAAAACTCTACCCTCTGGTGAGCAAAATGTATGAGACAGGCGAAATACCCTCAGACTTCAACAAGAATATAATAATTCCAATCCCAAAGAAAGCAGGTGCTGACAGATGTGAAAATTACCGACCTATCAGTTAAATAAGTCACAGATGCAAAATACTGACTCGAATTCTTTACAGACGAATGGAAAGACTAGTAGAACCCGAACTCGGGGAAGATCAGTTTCGATTCCACAGAAATATTGGAGCACGTGAGGCAATTCTGACCCTACGACTTACCTTAAAAGCTAGATTAAGGAAAGGCAAAACTACGTTTGTAGCATTTGTAGACTTAGAGAAAGCTTTTGACGATGTTGACTGGAATATTCTCTTTCATATTCTGAAGGTGGCAGGGATAAAATACTGGGAGCGAATTTGTACAGAAACCAGATTAATTGCCATTGTGTAATTTTTTTTTGAACAAAGGTCGTTTATTACACTACTGGCCATTAAAATTGGTACGCCAAGAAGAAATTCAGATGAAAAACGGATATTCATTGGACAAATATACTAGAACTGACATGTGATTACATCTTCACGCAATTTGGGTGCATAGATCCTGAGAAATTAGCACCCGGAACAACCACCTCTGGCCGTACTAACAGCCTAGATACGCCTGGGCATTGAGTCAAATGGCGTATACTGGTACAACTGCCCATGCAGCTTCAATGCGATACCACAGTTCATCTAGAGTAGTGACTGGCGTATTGTGACGAGCCAGTTGCTGGGCACCATTGACAAGACGTTTTCAATTAGTGAGAGATCTGGTGAATGTGCTGGTCAGGGCAGCAGTCGAACATTTTCTGTATCCAGAAAGGACCGTACAGGACGTGCAACATACGGAAGAGCATTATCTTGCTGAAATGTAGGGTTTCGCAGGGATCGAATGAAGGGTGGAGCCACGGGACGTAACACATCTGAAATGTAACGTCCACTGTTCAAAGCGCCGTCAATACGAAGAAGAGGTGACCGAGACGAGTAACCGATGGCACCCCATACGATGACGAATACACGCTTCCAGTGTGCGTTCACCGCGATGTCGCCAAACACGGATGTGACCATCGTGATACTGAAAAAAGAACATTGATTCATCCGATAAAATGACGTTTTGCCATTCGTGCACCCAGTTTTGTCGTTGAGTATGCCATTGCAGGCGCTCCTGTCTGTGATGCAGCGTCTAGGGTAACCGTAGCCATGGTCTCCGAGCTGATAGTCCGTGCTGCTGCAAACGTCGACGAACTGTTCGTGAGGATGGTTGTTGTCTTGCAAACGTCCCCATCTGTTGACTCAGGATCGAGACGTGGCTGCACGATCCGTTACAGCCATGCGGATAAGATGCCTGTCGTCTCGACTGCTAGTGCTACGTGGCCGTTGGGATCCAGTAAGGCGTTCCGTATTACCCTCCTGAACCTACCGATTCTATATTCTACTAACAGTCATTGGATCTCGACCAACGCGAGCAGCAGTGTCGCGATACGATAAACTTCAATCGTGATAGGCTACAATCCGACATTTATCAAAGTCGGAAACTTGATGGCACGCATTTCTCCTCCTTACACGAGGCATCACAACAACGTTTCACCAGGCAAAGCCGGTCAACTGCTCTTTGTGTACGAGAAATCGGTTGTAAACTTTGCTCATGTCAGCACATTGTAGGTGTCGCCACCGGCGCCAACCTTGTGTGAATGCTCTGAAAAGTTAATCATTTTGCATATCACAGCATCTTCTTCCTGTCTTCGTGATGTAGCAATTCTAATGGCCAGTAGTGTAGATTTTTTCGTTAACATACGAATAACAAAATTAGTAAAAGACTTATTTTTCATCTCGTTCATGTACGTGCTGGGGTTTTCTTTCACAATGAGGTTGGGAAGTCACCTTTCAACATTCTTGATGAAATCATTGGGTTACGAGTCGAGGTTAATAGGATATAGTACTGTGTCACAATTTTGGGACGAGTGAGTGTTATCCACTACAGTCGAAAGTGAATAAGAGAAGGGGACTGTATCGAGTGAAGGTAATAGTGGTTCCAGTCTGGATTGTTTTCAGGGGCATAGAATGTCGTGTTTTCGTGTGCCAAAGGTCTGCATATGCCGCGTCATTCCTATTTTCAGTAACTTTTAGTTTCCATCACACAGATGTTATATTATTGAAGCTGACACAGCCGGCCGCTGGTGGCCGAGCGGTTCTAGGCGCTACAGTCTGGAACCGCGCGACCGCTAGGGTCGCAGGTTCGAATCCTGCCTCGGGCATGGATGTGTGTGATGTCCTTAGGTTAGTTAGGTTTAAGTAGTTCTAAGTTCTAGGGGACTGACGACCTCAAATGTTAAGTCCCATAGTGCTCAGAGCCATTTGAACCATTTTTGAAGCTGACACAGTATACAGAACGAAGTCTCATAGGAAAAAAAAAGTTGTTGCAGCTGTTATGATAACTAGCACTTGGTGTACAACAGGATCGTTATTTAAACATCCAAAGCCTAGAGAAAGTTCTGCTTCCTTTGAACAACGACAAGTGCTTGCCAAAATGCGGGTCTTCTTCGTAGCACTGACCATATCTCCAGAGTCGATCAACTATGTCAACAGGCAGTGGCTAACAAGAGTTCTGTCACCTAAGACCAGTCATTGGAGGCCATCAACACCCTCCTACTGACACCAGCTGACTACTGTGGCCATGCCTTGACTAGCTACGCCAAATATGAAGACAAGCACACTGGATGCACCATATATGACCTGCGTTCAACCTATTGTTTGTCCATCACACAGTAGACCTTGGTGCGGGCATAAACCGAAGTTATCTCCTCCACACTACCCTGCTGACTAGCTTTTCCATTAGACTGCAGCTATGGAAATTTTTTGGGTCAGCCATACTGAAGCAAACCAGTTCGACTGGCGCTGTATAACAGACACCACCATCCCATAACTCGTTCGCAGCTGCTCCCAGCAGCCTGCAGCTCCACGTCAAGCCACTAATGATGCAATCTGAAGAACTGGGTAGTAGATGGCGTCTTATTGCTGGTGTCTAGGAGAAGACGGCAGCTCACAGCCAATGACAAAACTTGGAGAAGCTGATTGCGGTAAAACAATGCAGAGCACAAAGTTATGTGTGTTTTTGTGATCCATATTTGCTGGTGACAAGCACAGAGAGTATTTGGCCAATTAATTTACACTGCGGCAGTGGGCGCTAAGGTAGCTAATGAAGATTAGTGTCTGTCGTGATTGTATAGAAGTATGTCAAGCCTGTGAGGGATGTTGTCAAGAATATTTCAGATTTACATAGTAAGGCAGTGTAAGATAGTGCAACTGAAACGTCCCCTTAGAAAAATTTATACAACTCTGTGCTTAGACTGGCTCACAATATTTTTAGCGCAACGCAATCTGACTTACAAAAATCCCTACGAAAGAATGGCCTTGACTAACATTAACCTATACGTTTCACAAATCACTTACCTCAGAAAAATCTTCGTTACTCAAGCTACTGCAATACAGCGAGCGCCACTACTGCCAGCTAAATAAAAGATTCAAACTACTGAAGGCACTAACTACTGATAGGCATAGTTAGCAAATGAAAGATTTTAATAGAGAACAAACAATGTATTTACCTCACTAGTCATAATATATATATCAGTTCGTGACACCAATTCTTACAAATTTCAAAACTCCGCCATATGCCATATCTCTCCCCAAGTCCAGCACTGCTGGCGGCTCACCTCCAACTGCGCAACGCTATGCGTTTTTAGCATCCAGCTGCCGCTGCCCAACACTACAATGGCAGACAACAATGCAAACCAGCCACAGACTGCACACAGCACAGCCAGTGATTTTTATACAGAGCGCTACGTGGCGGCGGCGTTACCAATAAAACAACCTAAACAGCCTACTTACATAGCCCCCATGCTCCACACAAAAAATTTTTTACAAATTCTTTTGGGCAGTGGCCAATAATGATTTGATAAAATTTTTCATCATTACTATAACAAAGATATCAAATGCACACACTTATTGATACAATGTTGGTCAAAAGCTAAAATTTTCTCACAGTCCATATAGACAGTCCTGATCATTCATCACAGTAAAATAGTAGCAATAAAAGAAAATGCACACGGAAGTAGTGGATTTCCATGCAGTCTTGAAGAAGTAGTGTTGTCCTTCCAACGGAAAGACAGTGCTGACTCTTGACATGCAGACAGGTAATGGGCCACAACAGAGTCAGTTGACGTTGAAGACTATCGGTAGGTAGGTCATCACAGAGCAGACCCACTGTAGTCCTGGTAGAGATTACTATTGGTGGGCCACCAGAGGTGCAGACCCATTGCAGTCCTTGTAGAAATAATGGTATTGGTGGGTCATCAAAGGTGTAGACCCACTGTAGTCCTTGTAGAGATGGCCAGCAGCCATCTGTTTGACTGTGCAGGCGCACAATTACCATTGAAGAGTCTTGCAGATAATATAGCAAGTCCATAACCACCACTTGTGCACTCAGAAAAATTGTTTTTGAAATGTCCTTAGAACCAGCAATGATGTTATCCAGTCCCTTACTGAGTTACTAACACATGTGCAAACACTATCAGTCCCTACTTCTCACATATTGTCCATATACTATGACCAACAGAAACGTGTGCAGTGAAATGTAATTTACAAGTTACTTAATTTGATGAACTGGTGTCAATTACAATTTTATAACATAAGAATGCAATAACAAAGGCACAAAATACATCTTTAAAGAGCATAACAATACAGATAACATTTGCAGTAGTACAGGCTTTACAAAAGAATCGAAATAGAAAATACATCAGTTTTACAAAAATTATGACATATGTACATACATAAAAGATCAGAATAACTTTTGAAACATCAGCTTCACACATGAGCATTAAAACAAAACACAATAAATAATGTCTGAACATATTTACAAAGAAAATAACATAGTATTTGAAAAATTCTACAACATAAATCTTATTAGCTAAACACATAAAGACAGTAAAAAGGAAAATACACAAGGGTACATAGACACATAGAGGAATAATACGAAAGGAAAGGACAGGGTTTGTTTTACTGCAGTATTTTGCATAGAGATCTCCCTTAGTTCATCATTACTCCCAAAAAGTCCTATGCAAACCTGCTTTCTGCATTCTGTTCACATCCTCTTTCAAAAATAGTTTTTCTCCACTGTCCACTACTTTTTTGGCCAAACCATTTCCTTATAGCTTCTCAATGCTTTTCTTCCAATTCATCATAGTTAGTTTCTTATATAGTCTACCCCCTCTTAAGCTAACTTAAAGCTACTGAGCTCAGATGGTAAACTAAGGGACGAGGCAAAGCAGCAGCACAAAACAAATTAATACAAACAGCAATGTACCAAAAAAATGGAAATTGGTAAAGCAATTGCAATATTACAACTAATACAAGGCGCTGTGCAGCAAACAAGAGAAACAAATCCCTAGTAAAACTGGCTTAACAGAGTAATACAAAATCAAATTCAGTAACATTATGCCTGGCACACAGCAGCAGCAAATGCAATAGCTTATAACTAAACATGACAAAGCTCAAGCAGAAAAAAATATTACAGTAAAGACAACAACGCAGAAAAGGGAAATGTCTGTTCACATATTAATATCTATGTCATTAAAGTGGTGCACCACAAGAAGTTATCCTACCATAAAAACTACCAAGTACTTGAAAAGAAAATTATGTATGCAGTTCCTGTGATGGGAAGTCTTTTTGTGCTCCTTCGTTTTTTTAATTACATCGTAAAATTATTTACTGCATCTGTAGGCATAAAATAACTATATTAGTACATCTATTAAATTGTATTTAAACCAATGCTGCAGTGCAGATAGAAACTAGATATTAAACAAAATGAGTAAATAAATATATAAAGCAATCCATATGGCATTTCTCTCAACTAGCAAGACAATAGCCATGTAATGTTTCTCATCGTTTCATTAGGCATTTTAGTAAATATCATAAATTAAGAGCTCCACAGTATAATCATATGTTTTCAAGTTTGAGCGTGTCGTATTTGCGATGCTTTCTACAAAGGAATGAATGTCAATAGCGAGGATAATGGCCTCTTTTTTTTTTTTTACCTGTGTCTCTGAAAGTCACACACTAATGGCTTTCTTTTGGTCAGGTGGTTGTCGCGCAGCTGGGTGCCCACGACACATTACATGCAGGTGGTCACTTAACTTTCTTACGGAAACATTTACAACACCAGTTCCCACTACAGTGGCAGTCTCATATAAAAAATTTCACAGGTCAAGAACTTGCGTTACAAATCTGTAGAAACAAAATCCTATTGATATAACAGTGTCCAAAAAGTTCCGTCGGCATTGTAATACATTCACGCATTTACATACATGTCATAACTCTTAAAGTACGATTCTTGGTTTACAACAACCTTTTTCACAAACCAGAGTCCCTAACCTCTACTCATTATTTCTTACCTTATTCGTCGACACTTCTTCAATATTCCATCATAACAGGTAAGTAGCATAATCAAATAACTCATATAGCATCAGCTTATTGATCATAAACATATCGCAACAGCGTAATACACATCGTCATCATAACATCATAAAACCTCAGCCAGATCTCAAAATCGTCGTAGCTTCTTCCAATAATTTCAAAACCTAAAAAAAATTCTCTGCTCATGTCCAAAGTGTCATCTACCTCAAACATACTTTAAAAATCATGACCCCATACCAAATACATCATTCAAAGCTCTCATAGTATCACAATGGTTCTGAAAAAATATGAACAGTTCACAAAGTACAGACAAAATACAACTTCGTAAGTGTGAAGTTATCCAGTGGTGTAATTACGTAAACATCTGTCACTGATGTAGTAAAGTAAATGTTTGTCTCTCTCAGTTAAATGATCACACAGCTGTGTAATTTATGTGTTAGAGAAATATGGTACCGATGTGTAAAGTTGTATAAACAAATACCATATTTGCTAGGGCTCCTTGTGTTTGCCAGACACATGGTACACAAAGTAAGCGTGTACCCCCCTGAGGAATAATGTAATTATATCCTCAGGTGTTACAGATTACAGCAATGGAATGAAATGTATCACGGAAAACTTTCTTTGTAATTCAAATATGTTGAAAAGTAAATAGTTTAATGCGTGTCCTGTAGCGCTAAATGTGCGTCTTGCTGTAAGACAATCTCTGTGGAAGTGTCATAGTTATTGTCCTCCGAAAGCTAAGTTCTGCAGAAGTCAATGTACTTACCTCATGATAAACGAAATTGAAAAGCTTTGTGTATAGATATCTTAGTTATTACGCTTATTGCCGTGATGAAGTAAGTACTGTACTGTACGTATTGTTGTGCTACAGAAAAGGCTGTCTCATTGTAGCTATACCACAAACGTTACTACTAAAACATGTTTTACTTTCCAGAAAAATTCAGAAAAACTGTGCAAATATAAAACAGATAAACTGCAAAAGCAACATTGTCAATTGTCACTCATTAATAGCGTCGTGATAAAATCGTGTAGCTGTCACATAAACTAACCACTGTGTCATCTGGTATCTCACAGAAATTACTTTAAATCCAGAATGTATTTTCAAGTAAACCAAAATGTTGCATTAAAATCTCATTAGCAATACTGGTAAATGTTCTAAGTATGTGAGCCTTATAGTCGTTACGTAATCGTGCAACTAACAAGCAAGAATGTACACACGCAATAACACAGTGATGTCTGTTCACTATAACAATGCACTCGTAAATACTGTCTAAATATGTTCCGTAGGTTCTAGACTGGATAGTAAACTTCAGACATTGTTGCATGATAACAGTTTCTCAGTGTGACAAAGCATACTAGAAATGTGAAGTGAAATGTTTTATGGCAAACACAAAGTTAAAAAGCAGATTACCTTTCAATAAACGGTTTTACATGTGAAATGTGGTGTAAACCTTTACTCTTTCTAGTACGCAGAGTTTCAACTTCAACGCAATTATCATGGGGTATACGTCGGTAAAGAATACTGGAATTTCTCCCAAGGTTAGCGTCTATGTTATTTTTCTCTGAGCCAGCCTTCGCACGCGGCTGCTTGCGGTGCGAGTCATTGTCTGTTTCTTTGTTGGCGCGCGTCGTTAATGAGATTAGGAGACCTAACTTCTACAAATTCACCTTGCTGAGAGGGCCCTGCTCTGTTTGAATCCCGCCAGTTATGATGCAATTCAGGTCTGTCGTTACGACCATATCGTCTGTTGTCATGTCGGTAATTTCTGTAATTAATTTGTTGTCGGTCACGTGGTGGAGAATTTCTCCCTGAATCGTAACTGCGCGCTGGACCGTTGCGTCTTAAGTTATTCCGTCTCCCTTGATAATAATTATTTTGGTTTCCATATTGTCTGTTTCTCTGATTGTCTCTGTGATAGTCATTACCGCGGAGAGGTGATCTTTCCCTGTAATAATTACTACTCTGCCAACGGTTGTCATAGGGGTGGTGTCCGTTTTGGTCACGATTTACGTTGTACGAATAGCCTTGTCGTGTATTATTTCTGTCATCGCGGAATTGTGACAGGTGTGACCTGTAATTGTTGTGTTCCTGTTTTCGCGTTCCGCGAATGTCAGTGTCAATTTCCAGTTCTTGTAACAGTCACTGGAAAGCTTCAATGTCGTCTTTGCATCGTGCTGCTAAAATAATCTGTCGTAAATGTTCAGGTAATTTGATTAAGCAAATGCGGATGAGTTCTGAGGGGCTGTATGGGTTTGAAAGATACTGATTCTTATGTAACATGCCTTCAAAATATTTGACAAGACTGGAAAATTCAGATTGTTCGAAATGTTTCATCATTATGATGCTATGTTTTACTCGGTCTTATGTAGCTTGAGACCAATATGCTGAGAGGAAGGCATGATAAAATTCTCCTTCACTGTGACAATCGTGAATGACCGATCGCATTCTTACAGCTGGTTCATTCTCCAAGTAGCCACACATAAATTCTAATCTGTGCTCTAATGACCAGTTGGGGGGGAAACAATGAGAGAATTGACGAAGCCACGCTTGTGGATGAATGTCGTTGCCAGAATTGTTAAATGTCTTGAATTTACTTGTAGTAATGAACAGCTTATAGTCAAAATCATCGTGTCGGCGGGTCGCATATCGGTCATTGTTACGTCGTTTCGGCGGTTCCATCTCAAAATTCGGTGTACTTTGCCAATTTCTTTCATAATCTCCAAAGTGCCCTGTGTTGTTATTTTGTGGCAGTTCCGTATTTTTATGTCCCTCTTCCCGTATTGGAGTGCGAGTGTCCTCTGAAATACGTAATTCTTGTATTACCTGTGTCAGCTGATCTTGTACTTCCCTGATTTCTCTTTGGTGTTGCGTATTAATTTGATTCTGATTTTGTTTGAATTTCCTAATTTGTTCGAACTCTTCTGTGTCATTAAAGACTATCGGTTTTGTGTCATTCAGATTATCATCTACCTTCATAGATAAATTATTTAGCTGATCCGAAAGCTCAACTACTTTCTCTGATAATGAACTAATGTCCTCCATGTGTCTTTCTGAACCAATTTTCAGAGTATCTACTGTGTCCTTTAAGTTTTCTTGAGTTTTTTCAAGTTGCGTAACCGAATCGGTAGATGCAACTGAGTCAATTTTAGCTTGCAAGGTCTCATGATTTTCATGAACAATTGTTTGCAGTTCTTTTATGGCTGCTTAGTGATTCTGTAATGCATTTTAATGCCGCGAAAAAATAGGTTGGAAATGCTCACAAATTTGTGTTTTTACGTCATTACAGACTTTTTGACATTTCGATTCGATTTTATGTAATTCAGTAGTTAAATCTTCACGTGTTTGGTTCAAGCGTATGTTCCACTGAGTCTAACTTTTGAAGCTTTTGCTCCATTGCGTCTAACTTTTGCTGTGTTTGTTTCTGATTTTGTTCCATTGTGTCTAACTTTTGAAGATTTTGTTCCATTGTGTCTAACTTTAGAAGCTTTTGCTGTGTTTGTCTCTGATTTTGTTCCATTGTGTCTAACTTTTGGAGATTTTGTTCCACTGTGTCTAACTTTTGAAGCTTTTGTCCCATTGTGTCTAACTTTTGAAGCTTTTGTCCCATTTGTTGCATTAATTGTAATAACAATGCACTGGTGTCTGAAACATGTTCCTTAGTGCTATTCGGCAATGCATGTGAACCAGCAATATTCGCAGTTTGAAAAACAGAAAATGTGTCTTGACTTATTTGAGAAAGCGGTGAGGACGCAAAACCTAAATTTACAGTATTTGCAAGAATGTGTCCTGTCATTTCGGAATCCTGAGGCGAACTGTTGCCGACTGATCGATCGATAATTGTTCCCTGTTCACTACTTATTTCACTGTCTACACCATTGTTTGCAGCCCGCTCCATTTCCCTATGTACAATTACCAAATTACTACTTTGAACATTAGTTAATTCATTACTCGGTGGCGCTAACACACTGCTTTCGTCTTCACTGTCATTTCTCAGTTTACTTTGGAGCCTAGTATTACGTTCTTCACACGCCATTATTGTCACAATATTTCACACGACAACACAGAAAAAAAACAATTGGAAGAGCAAAAATAAGAGAATACATTAACATAGAAAATAATATCTAGTTAATTGCAAGCGCAGCTGCGAAATACTTGGTGCAACTCTACATGCATGCTACAACTGTTGTACTGTACAACAATGAAAGACTACAACTACAAAGGAGATTCTCTCTACAATTACGCCCTAGCAATAAACAAAATCTACATTAATTACACAAACTACAAGAAAAAATCAGAAGATTCCAGTGAGGTATCCTTGGCTAAGGGTCGACATATGAAACGTCCTCTTAGAAAAATTTATACACGACTGTGCTTAAACTGAAACACAATATTTTTAGCGCAACGCAATCTGACTTACAAAAATCCCTACGAAAGAATGGCCTTGACTAACATTAACCTATACGTTTCACAAATCACTTACCTCAGAAAAATCTTCGTTACTCAAGCTACTGCAATACAGCGAGCGCCACTACTGCCAGCTAAATAAAAGATTCAAACTACTGAAGGCACTAACTACTGATAGGCATAGTTAGCAAATGAAAGATTTTAATAGAGAACAAACAATGTATTTACCTCACTAGTCATAATATATATATCAGTTCGTGACACCAATTCTTACAAATTTCAAAACTCTGCCATATGCCATATCTCTCCCCACGTCCACCACTGCTGGCGGCTCACCTCCAACTGCGCAACGCTACGCGCTGTTAGCATCCAGCTGCCGCTGCCCAACACTACAATGGCAGACAACAATGCAAACCACCCACAGACTGCACACGGCACAGCCAGTGATTTTTATACAGAGCGCTACATAGCGGCGGCGTTACCAATAAAAAAACCTAAACAGCCTACTTACATAACATATTTCTGTGAAATTATATATATGGCCATAATTATGTCCTATGATTGTACACTAGTGACAAATTTTTGTGCTTTACTTAGGGTCCATGTGGCAGTTGGTTCTGTGTAGCTGACCTTTCGTGACATGGGCTTTAGTTGGGGTAGAGTTTGATTGGAGTTATGCAAGTATGGGCTTATTTGTGAATTAACACCTCGGCGTTCAATAATGTACATATAGCTCTGCATTTTGGAACGATGTCGAGCTGAGAGTCACAGAAAAACACTGGCCTGCCTTAGACAGAGAGCAGCCTGGAAAGCCCCTGAGAGCTATAACACCAAGAATCGCTTCTCGGCTTTCGGCAAGATTCTGTGTGCAGCCTTTTTTTTTGGGGGGGGGGGGGGGTGAATCATGGTCCTTTATTTATGATAGTATTTAATCAAATTATCAACAGGTTTTACATTTTCGCATACACCGTATCATATACACCACACATGTTAATGATGTTGTGGTCTTCAGTCCTGAGACTCGTTTGATGCAGCTCTCCATGTTACTATATCCTGTGCAAGCTGCTTCATCTCCCAGTACCTACTGCAACCTACGTCCTTCTGAATCTGCTTAGTGTATTCGTCTCTTGGTCTCCCTCTACGATTTTTACCCTCCAATACTAAATCGGTGATCCCTTGATGAATCAGAATGTTTCCTTCCAACTGACCCCTTCTTCTGTTCACGTTCTGCCATAAACTCCTCCCCAGTCCTATTCAATACTATGTGATCTACCCATCTAATCTTCAGCATTCTTCTGTATCACCACACTTCGAAAGCTTCTATTCTCTTCTTGTCCAAACTATGTATCGTCCATGTTTCATTTCCATACATGCCTACACTCCAAACAAATACTTTCATTAACGACTTCCTGAGACTTAAATCTATACTCGATGTTAACAAATTTCCCTTCTTCAGAAACGATTTCCTTGCCATTGCCAGTCTACATTTTATATCCTCTCTGCTTCGACCATCATCAGTTATTGTGCTCCCCAAATAGCAAAACTTCTTTACTACTTTAAGTGTCTCATTTCCTATTCTAACTCCCTCAGCATCACCCGACTTAATTCGACTACATTCCATTATCCTTGTTTCGCTTTTGTTGATGTTCATCTTATATCCTCCTTTCAAGACACTGTCCATTCTGTTCAACTGCTCTTCCAAGTCCTTTGCTGTTTCTGACAAAAATACTATGTCATCGGCGAACCTCAAAGTTTTTATTTCTTCTCCATGGTTTTTAATACCTACCCCGAATTTTTCTATAGTTTCCTTCACTGCTTGCTCAATATGCAGATTAAATAACATTCGGGAGAGGCTACAACCCTGTCTCACTCAGTTGCCAACCACTGCTTCCCTTTCGTGTCCCTCGACTCTTTGTCTAAAATAATCATCACAATTTTGTGGTAAATCTAATAGTTATAAGAGGCGACCAAAAGGTTCCCGTCTGAGGGCGTGCCGCAGCGTATATGCAATGTAGGACGACTCCGAAGCGGGTATGTGAGCACTGACATGTAGGCAAGAGATTAATGTGGTTTTCGTATCTTTCTGCCGTTCATGACGGCAAATCCCGAAACCTGATACATGACGACGATATTAAGCAATGCGTTCAGAAGGGATCTACTTGCTGTGATCTCTCCCCATGAGATATCACGTAATCGGTCCCTTAAAAAAGACCTTGAGTGTCGACAACACCTGTCGCCCGAGGATGTGCAGCAGACACTTACCGACTTCTTCATGCAGCGGGACTTGCTGTTTTATTAAACGGGCATCTTTAACCTGGCGCTTCCTTGGGACGATTACATTAGTGCTCTAGACGATTTTGCCTTACTGGCATAACCGAGCCTGGTCTGTACGATCTGCGGAAGGGGTCTTTTTGATAGCCCCTTACAAACATATAAATACTGTGGCCAACTTCGAGGGGCTCTAGTTGGTCTCTTGAGAAATAGTCGTAGGACAAAAGTCCGTGTCTGGGAATGTTATAGAACGACACTACAGAGAATCGAAATTATAGATTCCGGCGCCTATCACTAGGGCACCCCTTTCGAGCAAACGTGTATTTGTACACTGACGGACCGTAGGTGGAGCATCTCGCATTGTTCCTTGTTGCTCAGCGATCGTGACTGATTGCCAGGATCGCCATTGGAGATGAAGGAGTTAGCTGCTGCGCAGAAAGGCTTTATCTTCTAGTCTCCTATGAATGCGACCTTCCGTTAGCATAGTGCATGACGCTTTCAAACATGGGTTTCCAACACGGTTTACGTCCCAATCGCTTTTTGCTGCTCGAGGTCGAAGAATGCTACAAATATTAAAATAACACTCGCAAAAATGTGCCAAGATTCTGCTACAGTAACAAAGGATTCTCTTTCTATCAGGTGTTTCACTCACTATCCAAGAGAAGAGAACAGGCGATTGTAGGACTTCGTTCTTTAGAGCCCTGCATAAAGACAGACAACCCTCAGCAATATGTCACAGAAAGAAACGAAATAGAAATACCGACTTCCCTCTCAGAAAGCGACAACAGTGCGCTGCAAAACCAAACAACAGAGGCCAAAAACACTACCTTTCAGTTTTCATCAGGCCGTAACAACATATGTAACTCACATAAACGATATGCTCCCGCACATTCCACCTCCCCCCCCCCCCCCCCCAACCCGCCCTCTCAGCCAGCAGATCTCATTACTGGTTCACTTATTCTTGTCAAATGTGTGTATGTTTGTACGTTTTAAGAAGTTATGGATAAATTTGTTTTAAAGACGAAAAGGGAACGATGTCCTAGTCCCAGGGAAATAAAAAATGTACAAACTCATTCAAAAGAAACAAAATTTGATACTAAAATTGATCATGAATTAAGCAAGGGGCGACTCAGTGACGTTCCGAGGTACGTGGGGGTCAAGCTGCACAAACCTCTCCACATCAGACAGCACAGCAGTGACCAAGAAATCACAGAGCCCACACTACCCATAGTCTGGTGACGATGCACGCACCTCGTCAGCCAGCGTGGATCCATACGGCTGCATGCAGAGTCGGCCCACAGTCACACCACGAGCTTCTCAACTATGGCTTTCCAGAGATTTTATTAAACACTAGCCACCAACAGACGGATTTCATGCAGATCAGTAAAGGAAAGTGAATTGAGAGATACAGTATTGCGATAGCAATTTTGCAGAGCACTGAAAACGATATAAGTTCGACGAAAAAAACTTACATATAACAGAAAAAATATACTACAGGATGGTAGTAGAGAATCTGAATGAACTCCAGGTTTACTGAATTTAATGTTCCTAACAGCCCCAAAACCTGAAGATTATTTATAATGAGATCCAGAAATGTGTGGCTAAATATTCCTTTTGATTGTCAAGCATAAGAAAGCCAGTGGAGACCGAATAGCATATACAGTGTGAAAAAATTATTAAGCCAACATTAGATGCTAGACATAGCACCAGTGAAGGTGTTGACATTCAGCATAAAAGAATAAACAGTCGATCTCTGTGTTATATTAAACCTACCCCAACGAAATAATAGAACAATTATCCCTCCTCACAGCACTGGCTGCTGCCAGAATTACGGCTCACACAAATGAGACCATATCAATAATTTGCTTTCAAATAAGAATTATGGATACAGTAGTCCGAGAACTCTATAGACCAGCATGCAAATCATTGCTGTCTGACATATTATGAACTGATGACTCAACTGTTACCAGAAAATTCCATAGCCATTGTTCACCCCGGCCTTCTATGGCGCAGGGTGCACCACAGCTTTTTAGCGTCTGTTTTGGATAGTGCCATTTTGCAGTGCACAGTATACGTTAACCACAGCCACATGCAAACAGTTTAGAAACTTTTGGATAGACCAATCGTACTTGGATACACTTTAATGCACCAATGCTTAACGCATCTGCCTAGTGAACAGGATACCCAGGTTCGAATCCTGGGCTTGGTTCAAATTTTCATTCATCGCTTCAGTAGATACACCGCAGCTGTTTGAGAATTGACAAGGTCTCTGGAACGATATAGTTTCATTTGATTAGAACACCTGTGCTTGGGCTAGATGATCAGTATGGTTTTAGAAAAGGTAAAGGCACGACAGAGGCAGCTCTGACGTTGCGGTTGGTAATGGAAGCAAGGATGAAGAAAAATCAAGACATATTCATAGGATCTGTCGACCTGGAAAAAGCTTTCGACAGTGTAAAATGGTGCAAGATGTTCGAAATTCTGAGAAAAATAGGGGTCAGCTAGAGGCAGACACAGGTAATATACAACATGCATGAGAGCCAAGACAGAATAATAGGAGTGGAGACCAACAACGAAGCACTCGGATTAAAAAGGGTGGATGGCACGGATGTAGTCTTTTGCCCCTACAGTTCAATCTGTGCATTGAAGAAGCAGTGATGGAAATAAAAAAGGTTCAAGCGTAGAGTTAGAATTCGAGGTCAAAGGATTTCAGTGATACGATTTGCTGGTGACATTGCAGTCCTGAGTGAAAGTGAAGAAGAATTGCATGATCTGCTGCATGGAATGAACAATCTAATGTGTACAGAATATAGATTGAGAGTAAATCAAAGATAGACGAAAGTAATGAGAAGCAGCAGAAATGAGAACAGCAAGAAACTAAACATCAGGACTGATGGTAACGAAGTAGATGGAATTAAGAAATTCTACTACCTATGCAGTAAAATAACCAACGACGGACGGAGCAAGGAGCACATCAAAAGCGGATTAGCAATGGCAAAAAGGGCATTCCTGGCCAAGAGGAGTCTACTAGTATCCAACATAGGCCTTAATTTGAGGAAGACATTTCTGAGAATGTATGTCTGGAGTAGAGCATTGTATGGTAATTAAACATGGACTATGGGGAAACTGGAACAAAAGAGAATCGAAGCATTTGAGATGTGGTGCTACAGACGAATGTTGAAAATTAGGTACACTGATAAGGTAAGGAATGAAGAGGCTCTGCACAGAACTGAAGAGGAAAGGAATATGTGGAAAATATTGATAAGTAGGAGGGACAGGATGATAGGACATCTGTTAAGACACGAAGGAATGACTTCCATGATAGTAGAGAGAGCTGTAGAGGGAAAAAACTGTAGGGGAAGACAGAGATTGGAATAGATGCTGAAAGTAAGGAACGATCGGCCACGAAATGGAAACCACAGTGGAAATCCGATGACGTTTTGCACGGATGTGTTGGGCAGTGTCTCTAGTATGCCCATCGATCGCTTTACGTCGTTCTTTTTAGTTCTGAACACACAGGGAGCACATAAAGACACCTAGAACAATAGTGTCTTCCGCCCAGTAGGAGGGCCTGGTGAGAAATTTCACCTGAAGCTATGCAGCCAACATTACATAACTGTCATGCGTTTTCTTCTTCAAGACAATTCTCATCCGGATTCTGCAAGGGCAATGAAGATGCTCCTGCATCGTTTTCAACTGTAAATGTTTGATTACCCACAATACAGCCCGTAATTGTCTCCCTCTGAGTTTCATCTCTGCTCACATGAACCGCTAGCTATGAAGACAATATTTTGGTACAGACAACGAGCTGTAGGCCAGCGTGGAGAATTGGCGGAAAGCACTGGCGGCTGTCTTCTATAACGATGGTTTTGGGAAGTTGGTACAACGCTGCGCCAAACGCCTAAGTCGTATCGGCGACTATGGAGATAAGTAGCTGGAAGTTGTAGCTAACTGTTGCAAATAAAACAGTTTTGATTTTCACTGTCGTTTCAATTTCGTGACCTATCGTTCCTTACTTTCCACAGTGTCCTCGTAAATAATTAAGGACCTAGGCTGCAAGTTCTTCTCTGAGATGAAGAGGCTGGCACAGGAGAGAAATTCGTGGCGCACCGCATCAAACCAGTCAGATGATTGATGACCCGAAAAGAAAAAAAAAGTGAAGAAAAGCCTAGGCTTTAGGCGGGATCCCCCAATTCATTCGATACTAAGGTGCTATTTCTTTAGAGAAGCCTGTGAAACGGCGTTCTATTTTAGGGAGTATACCAAGTGGGCTGAGCGTGAATGGGAATTTGGTTTGAGGGTAGAGGCGTGCTAGGGTAGTGAATGTAGTTGCACAAATCCACTACGCCAAGATGGTGTGATGATTAGCTCATCTGTCTAGTGAGCAGACGACTGAGGTTCGAATCCAACAATGGTTGAAAGTTTCATTTGCATCAGTCTGTATAGAAGCATCACAGGTGTTTCATATTTGAAAAGGTCTCTGGAATTATATAGCTTTTTGATTAAATCATTTGATTAAAGCATATATACCTGGGTTTCACGCAGGATCCCCCGTTTTGTTCAATGCTGAGGTGCTATTCCAATAAAAATGGAGATGTTGTTCAGGTTTTGATTTAATTCCAAGTGGTCTCAGGCATGAATGGGTATTTGGATTGAGGAGGGAGGTGTGGTTCAAAAATGGCTCTGAGCACTATGGGACTTAACATCTATGGTCATCAGTCCCCAAGAATTTAGAACTACTTCTACCTAACTAACCTAAGGACATCACACAACACCCAGTCATCGCGAGGCAGAGAAAATCCCTGACCCCGCCGGGAATCGAACCCGGGAGGAGGTGTGGTAGGATAGTCCATACTGTTGAACAAAGCCACTGTGTCAGAGCGGTGTATTTGTCAGCACGTCTGCCTAGTGAGCACGGGACGCAGGTTCCAATCATGGCCTTGGATCAAATTTTCATTCGGCGCCTCAGTATGCATACATACATCATCACGTCTGAGATTTGAGAAAGTCTCTGGAATCATATAGTTTCATTTCATTAATAAATTGTTCGTAGCCTGTTCTTAGAAATGACATACTATATGATGCTTCTGAAAAGTTACGAGATATCGTTATGACATATGTTGACCAACGGTTGTAAGAAGTTGACAGAATTAAAGACCTTCAATTAAAACTTGACAACAAATTAAACTGAGAATGACGTATCACCTAATTGCAGAAGCGAATAAACAAATCTTTGTTTGAAATGTGATTGTCATCAGATATGGGTACATAGTCCTGGTACTTTCCAATCAGAGTACAGTGGTATGTCATTAGAGATTCAAAAAATCTGTGACCCAGTCGACTGATAACTTGAAGAAGCCTGCGGTAGTTCATTTTCTGCATTGACAGGGGAACAACACAGCAACAACATATCCTGGGTTGGTGGAAATATACCGCAACAATGTACGCCCAAATCATGCAGTCGCTTCCACTGCACTCAAACAAAAATTCTGATCTACGAATGACGAAATTTCAGACCGTCTCTCTGTGATTAGAGGCGATATTGAAAAAACTAAAAATCTACCGTGGGGCAGGTTTCAACAACTTGTACGACATTTTGGATACGACAGGAGTTGCCAACCGCTGCGTTGTTGAACAGCTGACATCCATTCAACCCCGAGGCAGCAGGGAGACGTTTCACTTTTGTGAGACCAATTCATACGACTTCTTTATCCACTAAATCGACACTGACGAGAGCTGGGTAAATCACTATGACTCCGAGACCAACTACCAAAACATGTGGATTCATCACTGTCGAAAAGGGAGGAGGTTCAAACATTGGGCAACGCGATACAGAATTTTTGTTATCTTGTTGTTATGATGCTGTATAGCAAATAAGGGGCATATCGTAACAGGAACATATAAGTAATATCAAAATTTGCTGGCGAGGTTGCGGGTATACAATCCCACATAGCGCTTCTTTGGGCTACCAATTTTCCATCATAACCGCCCCCAGCCCCCTCCCTACCGGCGAATTAGCCTGACAAGGCATGAAGAAATTATCGCATGTTGAGCGTTTCCAAAATGTCAATGATAAGATTCATAAGGTGCGTAAATGAATGCTTTACAATCAAAGTTTCACCGTTGGGAAAATGAATCACATTTGAGGGTGAATGCATTACCATCGAATTTCATGGTCTTAGCGCAATTTCTTGGAGGTGACAATTAAATCTTTATGACTATCCTTCGTGTGAAACTCATTACCGAAATTTTAACTGCCTCCTTCATGTGACACCTACTTCTTTTGACGTTTAATTCAGTGAATCTTACGGACTTCGTTTGTACTGCTGTACTACAGCAGACGCTTAACGCAACACAGTGCTCTAACCATGCAAAGTGTTTTGTGGTTTAAACTGGAGACGTGCCTCGCATCCATTTGGCATCTGCCCCGCTTTTCCGGGACACCCCCGCACAGCACGCCGTGCCAGCCAGCACTTTGCAAATATAATTGCCGGGACGCCGGGCTCGGCCCATTTATTGTTTTTGCCGGCCATTGTGTCCCGGGCGGGGCCGGGACAAATTGCCGCCACGGCCCTACAAATCCTCTTATTTGCATATTGATGATTCAATCCTTTCCTGGCGCAGCGCTGCCTCCGTAAACCATTAATAATTGGCCGCACTGTTAACTGTTTAACCAGCCAGGTTACTATGGTAATTGAGCTTCCATTATCCGGCTTTTATACTAATCTTCGCCGGCATATTTACGGCATAGAGGAGCATAGGAGCCACCACATGTGTTAGGATGGACCGTTACCTCGGGAGTCCAACAACAAACGGCGAAATATTCGTGGTTGCGGTTGTTGGTAATGAAAATCGCATGACGATGGAAACTATGAATGATTTTGAATGCAATGAAGACGCTGTATGATGTGTGTATACCTCATTAAACTTACAGAGATTCTTTTTCCCTTGCAGCATTATGAATGCAATGATGACGCTGTATGATGTGTATATACATCAGTAAATTTACAGAGCACCTTTATCCCTTACATAGTTAAAATTTATTTTCCCTAAATTTGAAAAATGAAAGGTCAAAAACTATATTCATTTCCGAGAAATAATACACTTTCACTACAAAAAAATTATCTATCTGATTTTGAAAAATCAGTAACATGGGACACATGTGTCACACGAACCTAACTAGATCCATGTTTTAATGTAAACTGTTAATTTTATACTGATTTTATCAGGATAGCAATTATGGGAAAAAAGTATAACAAATCACTACCAAACACATTATCCTGACAATGAAAAACATGAAATGTCACACTCAATCTTACAATTTAGCTTTTCAAAATAGCTTCGATATACTACACACCAATATTATCTGCATTCTGTGAAGTTTTGCTGTGGCATTTATATCCTACGACATACAAGTTATGTACAGATTTGCAGAATTGTTGGGGTATGTAGTAACGTTTCAAAACTATGTCTACAAGATGTAAGAAAACACAAATAGCTACTTCTGACATTCTTGGAATGGAGAAAACGGTGATCTGATCAGATTTTCGTCAAGCAACTGCACTGTGCCCCCTATAAACACACGCCGACCAATTCGCTAACTCACAGCCTTTTATATGTAGGCTCCATAGTCCCTAGAATTTTTCTTCGGGTTACGAAAGCATCTCACTTCATGCTAGCACTAGTCAGAAATGAGATATATGAGTCCCAATGCTCAAAACTGCATATTACTTTTGTGAGACATTTACCCCATCAACGGCGAAGTGGTTACAGCGACACGTAAACGAAGTGCATTTCTGTGCCAGGCGTTGTATACCCGCAAAGATCACAGGTTCGGCCTATAGTAGCTTCCAACTAGAGAAAAATATAACGGAAATACACTCCTGGAAATTGAAATAAGAACACCGTGAATTCATTGTCCCAGGAAGGGGAAACTTTATTGACACATTCCTGGGGTCAGATACATCACATGATCACACTGACAGAACCACAGGCACATAGACACAGGCAACAGAGTATGCACAATGTCGGCACTAGTACAGTGTATATCCACCTTTTGCAGCAATGCAGGCTGCTATTCTCCCATGGAGACGATCGTAGAGATGCTGGATGTAGTCATGTGGAACGGCTTGCCATGCCATTTCCACCTGGTGCCTCAGCTGGACCAGCGTTCGTGCTGTACGCGCAGACCGCGTGAGACGACGCTTCATCCAGTCCCAAACATGCTCAATGGGGGACAGATCCGGAGACCTTGCTGGCCAGGGTGGTTGACTTACACCTTCTAGAGCACGTTGGGTGGCACGCGATACATGCGGACGTGCATTGTCCTGTTGGAACAGCAAGTTCCCTTGCCGGTCTAGGAATGGTAGAACGATGGGTTCGATGACGGTTTGGGTGTACCGTGCACTATTTAGTGTCCCCTCGACGATCGCCAGAGGTGTACGGCCAGTGTAGGAGATCGCTCCCCACACCATGTCGCCGGGTGTTGGCCCTGTGTGCCTCGGTCGTATGCAGTCCTGATTGTGGCGCTCACCTGCACGGCGCCAAACACGCATACGACCATCATTGGCACCAAGGCAGAAGGGACTCTCGTGGCTGAAGACGACACGTCTCCATTCGTCCCTCCATTCACGCCTGTCGCGACACCACTGGAGGCGGGCTGCACGATGTTGGGGCGTGAGCGGAAGACGGCGTAACGGTGTGCGGGACCGTAGCCCAGCTTCATGGAGACGGTTGCGAATGGTCCTCGCCGATACCCCAGGAGCAACAGTGTCCCTAATTTGCTGGGAAGTGGCGGTGCGGTCCCCTACGGCACTGCGTAGGATCCTACGGTCTTGGCGTGCATCCGTGCGTCGCTGCGGTCCGGTCTCAGGTCGACGGGCACGTGCACCTTCCGCCGACCACTGGCGACAACATCGATGTACTGTGGAGACCTCACGCCCCACGTGTTGAGCAATTCGGCGGTACGTCCACCCGGCCTCCCGCATGCCCACTATACGCCCTCACTCAAAGTCCGTCAGCTGCACATACGGTTCACGTCCACGCTGTCGCGGCATGCTACCAGTGTTAAAGACTGCGATGGAGCTCCGTATGCCACGGCAAACTGGCTGACACTGACGGCGGCGGTGCACAAATGCTGCGCAGCTAGCGCCATTCGACGGCCAACACCGCGGTTCCTGGTGTGTCCGCTGTGCCGTGCGTGTGATCATTGCTTGTACAGCCCTCTCGCAGTGTCCGGAGCAAGTATGGTGGGTCTGACACACCGGTGTGAATGTGTTCTTTTTTCCATTTCCAAGAGTGTATATAGAGAAAGGATTAACACATACCAGTTCAGGTAGTCTATTAACACGGCTGAGACTTAAGTGGTGGTCTCGTTGTACGCCATTGGTTAGATCTGGATCTGAGAATATCACTCGAGAAGCGCAAGACTCAATGATTTTCCAAGTGTCACATGTGACAGCGAGAGTGAATGTAATTCTTTCAAGGCAAAAACTCTTTTTGTAGCTTTTTAGTTCGTTGGCCCACATTTTTCACTCGTATCTCTTATAATATTTTGTCAAGAGTTCCAACAATCTAGTTAATGAATATTTTGATCAACAAAAAGTATTTATGTGCTAGTACCATGTGTAATGCTGTATAGTATCATTCATAATGAATGTAAAACGTAACTGCTACCTGTTGTTTCAATAGATGGGGACTCTTAATTTTATGCAGCAATTGAAAATCGTCTCAAGTTGCCTGTTTGTATTTGGCTACTCTTAGGAATTGCGAATGCCTTTAGTTTCTACCTATCCCCTTTAATAACATGAAACAGATTGTGAACATTTTGTGGGTAAGTACCCTACCAACTGACATACTCAAACAAGAATCACGACTCACAGATCTATTTCAGAGTGGATAAGGGGGGAGTGGCTGGTCATTTGATGATGATATCATTGAAAAGAGGGAGCGAGTTCATGACGTAAAGGGAAGGGAGGGTTGGATCGTGATGCGTTTATGTATGACCTTCGTGAGATTCACTTGATAGTTCAGGATTATTTTGTATCACGTTAGTAGGTTGTCCTCCTACTCACTTGGCCATTCATATGGGTTTGCTTTTTGGGCTTGGATTTTGTACTTGAAATTAACTTGCATTGTTAGAAGCCATGTTTTATTTATTGTGATTATTTTCATGTCTTCTTTTCTGTAGTTAGACTTATGATTATGTTCTCTGAAATGTTCAGCATGTGTTGACTAGTATGTCCTATATTTACAACCTGTCATTTGTTTTTATGTAATGTATCGAACGATCTACCTGTTTGCCCCAATTTCTTCCATAGGATGTGTTAAATGTATTTGGTACATACCTGCTTCCAAAAATAAGTGTAAAAGACATTAAACTGTCCAGACATGGCTACTGGAACATTTGAGACTCTCAAAAAACGCTGAAGTAGGTAAAACATGCACAAAAAAACACGAAGTCAGACAATTCCAGGCTAACACATTCAGTATGGTTCACAGATTTATCAAGTGAAGACATGAAGTCTGTATATGAGTCCGCAATCACTTTATTTTTAGCACTTTCATTTTCACAAGTCTGTCTTGATCACATAGAATTCTTTACACATAAATATTTATATGTACAACAGATCTGAACATGGCGATACGCCGAAACCGGTCATAAAGTGAAAAGAAATCTATGTGATCAAGAAGGACTTGTGAAAATATAGTTCACAGAGTTTAACCATAAATACAAGAATATCTTTCAGAATTTTCGATTAAAATTTACAAATCCATATAAGCTGAAAGACAATTTCGACATTCAACTTGATCAATTGTAACCACAATAGTAACTAACCTTATAGTAAGTATCATAGAACAGTCAATTGTAGTAATGAATACCAACACAAAAAAACAATCAGAATAGCATACAACAAAGAGTGCACGTTATATTTATGACGTCTTAAACTCAACGGCCATAAATAATTATAGATCACTGGTTTGTATTAACTTGCGATATAATCCCCATGTAACCAATCATAAAGTAACACATAAAGTTATTTGATATTCTGGCAGGAGATCTATAACCATTAAAATGGACAGCATGAAAATAGCCAGACAGCTAGCAACGACACCGAAGACGTATATAAAGCTCGTCAAGTTAAATTAAAAAACAAAAAATAGGTAAGATCAATCTTGCAACGACCATCCACAGAAATACTCATGTCAGCCTGCTTAGGTAGTCAGAAAAGCTGAAGTATTTCGTCTGAAACTGTTCCTGATCGGATTAAATTTTTTTCGGTGGTCCACTCACGAAGCAGTGAACGAAGTATACGACTGCAACGTGAAGCTGCCATCAGCCTGCCAGTAGCCTGACCCCTACGTCTGTACCACTTCCAGACGAGGTCTCTCCAGGTGCCGAATGTGTCTCCCATAAAAGGCTGAAATACGAGTAAATTGCTACGTTTCCGTCAAAGCTCTTGAATCACGTTCGCTAACAGTTTTGTGGTTAGTTAGACTCGAAGCCGCAAAGTGAGGAATTCACACTGAGTGCCATATGCAGACGCAATGCTGTTAAATCTGGCAGCTGGGGCATGCCACGTGCTCTAGCGTAATGTGATACCACTCTTTACTGGGGCTAAAACGTGCAAAGATAAAATAGAGCGAAGACTTCTACGAATAGCGTGTTCACTAGCCAATAAACGGACCTATGTCCTCACTTTACAGAACACCCAGAGAGCTAGGGAGCTCCCACTGCCTTACAATGATTTTTACAGTGCCAGATGGTGTGATAGTCTTAACAACCTTGCAATATCCAACAGTATGTGGCAATAGTTTATTGAAGATTTTCATAACTCCTTCTCTTTGGGTCCGAAAATTTTTAATAAAGATGATGTCTCACAAATGATGGTTACACCTCCCAACCTCTCTCCAATGAGCAAGATCAATATTACTCGTATTTTTAGCACACCTCCAATTTGCCTGGATGATTTAGAAACTGATCTAATCTGAAATGAACTCATTCAGAGACCACAGATGTTTTGAAGGCTGTCACCAAACAAACTAGCGAGTTATTGTACTAAGGTTCTTAGCAACAGCTGAATTGAAAGCGAAATTCAACTACGTTATGAATTTACTGCACTTAGTTTGAGAGTGACTTAGTTTGTGAATGAGCATGGAAAATAATCAGCGCAAATGTAAAATTACGGATAACTACTTCTTTGAAGGAAGGCTGCAGCTAACAGCGAATAGTGGGAAACTGAGATGTTACATTCCCAAAACAGAACTTCCTGAAATCTCTAGGCACAGAAGTGCGAATATTATTTTTAAAAAAAGAAGAAGAAGGAATGTTGAATAGCTCTTCCGGTTGCCACTCGTTTAAAATCTAAAATCCTTGATTTAAAGGTTGAATGAAGAAGACCACTAAAAATAAGAGAATTTAATCTTTTTAGATCTGCATTTGCTGTAGACCACGTGAGATGATCCCAAAATTTTTCAACAGATGTATAGATTCCTATATTTCTTCCAAGAAAATACCCAAAAATGGTAGGGACGATTGCTTGGGAAGACAAATTTGTCATAGAAAGTGTGACTTCCTTATTGAATTTGTAATCATAAATGAGGACACTGGCGGGAATCCTCGTTTCAACAACGTCTTTAACTGGATCCTGATCCTGTTTTTCCCTTAAATTTCTGAATAGCGGAGTTATTTCAGCTAATATCGTCGAAACCCATGCCCCAAAATCTGTATCCTGGAACACGATTGGATTAAGATGATCAACCTCAAAAATACAGTTCAATATGTTTACCGTCCGGTTACCTGATCCCCTTATATGCTTTTCTGAGAAGAGTAATGCAGAAACACAGCCAGCACAACGAGCAGTCCTACTAGTTTTAAAACGTCTTGCAACCATCCAATTTATGTCCGAGTTCTGAGTTTCCAACAAAAATGCGTTACGTTCAAGATAAAACTTCGTTTTCTCCAAGGCAGAAAGGACCACTAGCGATCCTAAATCCGAGATGGAATATTTCAGTTCTGCCAGAGGCAAAGCTCTAGGAGCATATGTGATTGGTCTTCCGTCACTGTTGTGTTCATAGAAGAGTGCAGCTACAGCCTCAAACTGGAGGCTAGGCTACTTGCCGCGACAGTCAATGTTAAGAAAGAAATTGTACTGATTTTTTGTAAAACAATTTAACGTTTATTATGTAATGGATATTATTGTTACTTTATTTAGAAGTGAAAGTAGTCAATGTTTGAGTATTTAAATATATTAAAACGAAAAATAATGTAGAATAAGCTGTAGAAAAACAGATGGACGGCTTCAGGAAAGGGAACTGCGCTAGTCAGTATCTGAGCAACGATGTTCGGCAAGCGGGAGACGCGGTCGGTGACGGGCAGAGGGTCAGTTCGGATTGAGACTCAAAAGCGGGCAGTCGGTCTTTAGGTAGCTAGGAAGTGGAACGACATAGAAAATCTCCCATTGTGTGGTATCAGGGGACTTAGTCACTGAGCGGTCAGCAGCCGCGCGTCTGGTGTGAACTTCAACTTTTCGCGTAGATAACGAGGTGGAAAATTGGACTTGTATTTTGCGATGAGATTGTGAATGATAGAACTGTGTCAAATGGATATGCTCTAGAGTGTAACTGTAACTCCAAATACGACCACTTTCACGATTAGTTTGCTTTATGAATAAACATTATTCTAACCAAATCGCTACTCTGTGGCCTACATCATTTATAGGCCATTAATTTAGCTCTCGATATTATTGTTGTTCTTATTATATGTTATATTAACTTTGTATGTTTCATACAATTTCACAGAGTAGCCATTAGACAGACAATTTAACCAAAGAGCCACAAGTGTATAATTTAGGGCGTGTAATGCGACATGTGCGGTTCAACCCCTAGACGAGTTTGAGCCAAGACATTTCGACGAACAGGAACCGCATGAGAGCCCGAAAATCTTTTTGATGTTAGCTCGGAAGCACCATAATCTACCACTAGCGTATAGCCCATACCATTCCTCTTGAGTACCTGAAAGATGGGTGAAGCATAGGGCGACACCGTCGGCAAGTAGCTTATTGATAATGTTGTGTAACTCTTCCATTATCGAAGAGATAAGCGACGCGGTTCTAGGCAAATGGGTATGCCATCGGTCAACTGAATCTGATACTGAATTTTATCAGTAACCCCTACATCTCAGTCAATATATACAGAAACTGATTACGTAATCTGTAAATCTTGTCAGGGAAACATTTAAAATGGAACTTGTTGCCAGAATAATTAATAACTAAGGCAGTCCTAACAGTAAGGTCACAACATAGCAAAACACTATCTCTTGCAATAACAAAACTGACTGGCCATGACAAACTCTGAATGCTCATGCTACCAAGCATCTGGCTAACAGCAGCATTGTCTTCTCATGGTATGACACTGCTGAATAACCAGTAGCAGTAGAGATAATTTACATATACCTTACACTGAGAATGCTCCATTGTGAACTGAACTGTTCTGCTCAAACTCTCCCAACAACTTCCCTGGCAACTGACACTGGACAAGTCGTCAGGACAACTGCCTCTGTACAACTGCTCTTTACAACTTGGTCTTTACAACCATTGACAAGGTGCAGGTTAAACTTTTACAACCATTTACTCAAACGAAAGTACAGGTCTAATATTACTTTTAACAATTAAGTCATAATTCCAGCTGACCATCGATTCTTTTTCTCGTAGCCGTCTGTTACCCTCATAGAGTCTTCGATCTTGGCCGCTCAAACTGCTACTGCCATCAACCACCATGAAATTACACTCTCTGCCACTCGAAGCGTAGATATAGCTTTTGGATTCTGCATGGTTGTTCTACAACATATAGAATACAGAACACATGTAAGTAACGTTACAATTAACAGCAATGAATATTCAATCAATACCATAAAAATTTTTGACTATTACACCAATAGCTTAAGGCGACAAAGCAACTGCGAGAACAAATAAGTTAAACACCACCTTCGCCCCATCGCAGAATATGGTTTATTCCTTCATCTTGTTACAAGACAGTGTTCTAACTAAGACCATAATCATCAAATGCAAATTAAAAATATGACCATCAAAGCTGCTTAAGGACCCATATTTACCAAGAATGTTTGACAAAATTCATCCCTGAAAAGTATGGCGAGAGTGCTCCACATGATGAGTTTGCAGACTATATACCTACTTCTTGGGGTGTGAGGTATTTATAAGTGGATAGTGTTCGCTATGGCTAAAACAGTACCGAAAATGTTTGCTCATGATGAATCCACTGAGATGGAACAGGCGATCACTGCCCATCCACAGTCTGTGAGTTTGTGAGCTGTCATTTCATATCATTTTAACATATACTTCTTCACAAATTATTGTTAAACTCTAAAAAAATATGCTACTTAAGAGAAATAGACACTGTAGCAGTAGTCTGAAAGAATAATAAGGAACTGACTGTAATCCAAAAGGTAAATAAAAGGTCAAATAATTGTCATAGCAACTAATTTCCTTCACACAAAAACTTCTAAGAAAAAATATTACAGCTGTGCATGTTGGTGTATTAGTTGACATATACTAGAAAACACATACTCTGAAATGAGAAGGTAGCAGTATTATTTTGCAATATTGCTTATTCTTTCATGTCAACAGAAAGAAAACCAAAGATAACAGTGTAATTATATTACTCAAATATATACATGTTGTTGTTAAACACATGAGTATCTACATGGAGACCACTTAACAAATCTGAAAATGATTATCTGAAAACATGGTTTTCTTTCATTTTCACTTTTGATATCCAAGTTAATAAATACGTTTTCAGCCCAAGTAAACTATTTGGGGCTGAATCATATATGTGCATGCTGTAAATGTGATAAATGCCAGTGGATTCATGTGCACTGCTCTGTATTACATTTAATTTAAAATAAAAGTAATAGAAATATCGCTATTCAGTATTATTAACATTATCATTACAAATGGGTATGCTGTATTTTATAGGCACTGTCTGTAAATACTGTAATCTAGTTGCGAATTTCATAATAGAAAAATCTGAATAAATATTGCTTGTAATGAATTCTTTGACTAGAATATATAACTGGTTCAAGATTTTCAATTCAGCTTAATCCAAAACGTAATTCTAATTGCTGATGTCATTATGACTGTTTCACTCAATAGTGTTAAATATATTTCCAAGTTCTGGACCCTACTTACACATATGTATATCTCTCAAATTTTCAAAAATCAACAACAATTAATGAATGCATTACTTTTATTTTTGTGATGATTATAAAATACCATCTACTGATACATTATTGAGCAGGCTTCAGTGTAGCCAAGATTATGGCAAAAGACATCAGATGCTGAATCCTTCTTACATGTCAGCACCTCTTTAAGAAACATGTTATTAATGAAGGTCAACAACAATATACCAGACTGTTGTATTTTGTGGTAGTCATAAAGTCTGCACTACAGGTGGTTAAAATATGCTGGCAGTGCTAATATCAGTGCTGTTACAATTCACAAATAAACAATTCTGGTATTTTTCATACAAATATATTTCTTGGAGGGTGTTTTGTTTTTAATAATGAAACTTATTTAGATTCATATTTGACAGTCTGGAAAATGATAGCCTCTTAATATCAGAAAGTGGAGCAAATAAAAACTTATCTCCCAATGAAAAAATAGCAGATAAACAGCTTCACTGGTAAATAGTAAAATAAAGTGTGTCACCAGTAACTTCCAAAGTAATCTGACAAATAAGAACAACAGCATCAAAAGTATGTAAAATAAATTAATATCAATTTGACACCAAGCCAAAAGTTACTGACGATATTCACCACTACTAATGTGACATATTTTTTCCTTGTATTTGTTAGTTCCATCATTCATATTATCCCTACCTATCATTTCATGTATCCATATTTTGTATAGTTACTAGTGACAGTTCGAACCACAAATATTAAGCCTACATTTTAATAAATCTGTGTCAGTGGCCTGGTACAAACAGACTTCAATAAATAAGAATATGATGTTTAATTATGTATTGTATCTGTTGTTCATGCTTTGTATGTAGCAAATTATATAAACATAAATGAAATAAAATAACTGAATAATGGGTTAATGTGATATAACTGATGTAGTTAAAATCGGCCTGGAAACATTTTGATTTATCACCCTCAATATAACATGCATTAATCTGAAAATCTTGTTCTCTGATAAGGAGAGTTTCCATAACAAATAGACAATTAAAGGGAAGTTATCAAAATCCAATCTAATCCATTATCAATACTATTTGTAGAATAATTACTTTAAATCAAGGTCATATGTTCTTGTTGTAGTTGTTGTGGTCTTCAGCCCTGAGACTGGTTTGATGCAGCTCTCCATGCTACTCTGTCCTGTGCAATCTTCTTCATCTCCCAGTACCTAATGCAACCTATATCCTTCTGAATCTGCTTAGTGTATTCATCTCTTGGTCTCCCTCTACGACTTTTACCCTCCACACTGCCCTCTAATACTAAACTGGTGATCCCTTGATGCCTCAGAACATGTCCTACCAACCGATCCCTTCCTCTGGTCAAGTTGTGCCACAAACTTCTCTTCTCCCCAATCCTATTCAATACTTCCTCATTAGTTATGTGACCTACCCATCTAATCTTCAGCATTCTTCTGTAGCACCACATTTCGAAAGCTTCTATTCTCTTCTTGTCCAAACTATTTATCGTCCATGTTTCACTTCCATACATGGCTACACTCCATACAAATACTTTCAGAAATGACTTCCTGACACTTAAATCTATACTCGATGTTAACAAATTTCTCTTCTTCAGAAACGCTTTCCTTGACATTGACAGTCTACATTTTATATCCTCTCTACTTCGACCATCAACAGTTATTTTGCTCCCCAAATAGCAAAATTCCTTTACTACTTTAAGTGTCTCATTTCCTAATCTAATTCCCTCAGCATCACCCGACTTTATTCGACTACATTCCATTATCCTCGTTTTGCTTTTGTTGATGTTCACCTTATACCCTCCTTTCAGGACACTGTCCATTCCGTTCAACTGCCCTTCCAGGTCCTTTGCTGTCTCTGACAGAATTACAATGTCATCGGCGAATCTCAAAGTTTTTATTTCTTCTCCATAGATTTTAATACCTACCCCGAATTATTCTTTTGTTTCCTTTACTGCTTCCTCTATATAGAGATTGAATAACATCGAGGAGAGGCTACAACCCTGTCTTACTCCCTTCCCAACAACTGCTTCCCTTTCATGTCCCTTGACTCTTATAACTGCCATCTGGTTTCTGTACAAATTGTAAATAGCCTTTCGCTCTCTGTATTTTACCCCTGCCACCTTTAGAATTTGGAAGAGAATATTCCTGTCAACATTCTCAAAAGCTATCCCTAAGTCTACAAATGCTAGAAACGTAGGCATGCCTTTCCTTAATCTTTCTTCTAAGATAAGTCGTAAGGTCAGTACGGAATCCAAACTGATCTTCCCCGAGGTCAGCCTCTACTAGTTTTTCCATTCGTCTGTAAAGAATTTGTGTTAGTATTTTCCAGCTGTGGCTTATTAAACTGATTGTTCGGTAATTTCCACATCTGTCAACAGCTGCTTTCTTAGGGATTGGAATTATTATATTCTTCTTGAAGTCTGCGGGTATTTCGCCTGTTCCATACATCTTGTTCACCAGATGGTAGAGTTTTGTCGGGACTGGCTCTCCCAAGGCTGTCAGTAGTTCTAATGGAATGTTGTCTACTCCGGGGTCCTTGTTTCGACTCAGGTCTTTCAATGCTCTGTCAAACTCTTCACACAGTATCGTATCTCCCATTTCATCTTCATCCACATCCTCTTCCATTTCCATAATATTGTCCTCAAGTACATCGCCCTTTTATAGACCCTCTATATACTCTTTCCACCTTCCTGCTTTCCGTTCTTTGCTTAGAACTGGGTTTCCATCTGAGCTCTTGATGTTCATACAAGTGGTTCTCTTATCTCCAAAGGTCTCTTTCATTTTCCTGTAGGCAGTATCTATCTTACCCCTAGTGAGATAAACCTCTACATCCTTACATTTGTCCTCTAGCCATCCCTGCTTAGCCATTTTGCACTTCCTGTCGATCTCATTTTTGAGAGGTTTGTATTCCTTTTTGCCTGCTTCATTTACTGCATTTTTATATTTTCTCCTTTCATCAATCTTTCAGTTTATCCAGGTCATATCTCCTTAAGTTCCCTCCATTTTGCAGTTTCTTCATTTTTAATCTACAGGTCATAACCAATAGATTGTGGTTAGAGTCCACATCTGCCCCTGGAAATGTCTTACAATTTAAAACCTGGTTTCTAAACCTCTGTCTTACCATTATATAATCTATCTGATACCTTTTAGTATCTCCAGGGTTCTTCCATGTATACAACCTTCTTTCGTCATTCTTAAACCAAGTATTAGCTATGGTTAAGTTGTGCTCAGTGCCAAATTCTACCAGGCGGGTTCCTCTTTCATTTCATAGCCCCAATCCATATTCAACTACTACGTTTCCTTCTCTCCCTTTTCCTACTACCGAATTCCAGTCACCCATTACTATTAAATTTTCGTCATCCTTCACTAACTGAATAATTTCCTTTATTTCGTCATACTTTTCTTCAATTTCTTCGTCATCTGCAGAGCTAGTTGGCATATAAACTTGTACTGCTGTAGTAGGTGTGGGCTTCGTATCTATCTTGGTCACAATAATGCATTCACTATGCTGTTTGCAGTAGCTTACCCACATTCCTATTTTCCTATTCATTATTAAACCTACTCCTGCATTACCCCTATTTGATTTTGTGTTGATAACCCTGTAGTCACCTGACCCGAAGTCTTGTTCCTCCTGCCACCGAACTTCACTAATTCCCACTATATCTAACTTCAACCTATCCATTTCCCCTTTTAAATTTTCTAACATACCTGCCCGATTAAGGGATCTGACATTCCACGCTCCGATCCATAGAACGCCAGTTTTCTTTCTGATGATAACGACATCCTCGTGAATAGTCCCCGCCTGGAGATCCGAATGGGGGACTATTTTACCTCCGGAATATTTTACCCAAGAGGACGTTATCATCATTTAATCATACAGTAAAGCTGCATGCCCTCGGGAAAAATTACGGCCGTAGTTTCCCCTTGCTTTCTGCCATTCGCAGTATCAGCACAGCAAGGCCGTTTTGGTTATTGTTACAAGGCCAGATCAGTCAATCATGCAGACTGTTGCCCTTGCAACTACTGAAAAGGCTGCCCCTCTTCAGGAACCACACGTGTGTCTGGCCTCTCAACAGATACCACTCCGTTGTGGTTGCACTTACGGTACGGCTATCTGTATCGCTGAGGCATGCAAGCCTCCCCACCAAGATCCATGGTTCATGGGGGGGCATATGTTCTTATATCACCAAAAATATACTTATGTTCTTATATCACTAAAAATATAAATTAATATTCACAAATTTGATAAACTGTTTAAACCATATTTCGTTAACATAATTACCTTAACTTTTAATAAGGATATGAAAAATGTCATAGAATCGCCAAAAACAAATCGTTTTTGTCATCATTACATTCCAATATTAAAAAGGAGTATTATATAATATACTGCAGTGAATCTCTATAGGACCACATGAGGTTTGTGAGCACAGGGATTTACGTTTTCATCTTTCCATCCATATTTAGGTTCCTTAAAATATTTTTATAATAACTAGAGGAAAATACTGCGATAGGTCCTTTAAAGGGATGGAGCTAACACTGTTCTCGATTGTGCTCTGCCTCCAATTGGCTGATCTTGAATATAACAATAGTCCTGGAAAAGATAGCCTCTTAATATCAGAAAGTGGAGCAAATGAAAAACTTAGGTCCAAATGAAAAAATAGCAGATAAATAGCTTCACTGGTAAATAGCAAAATAAGTTGTGTCTTCAGTAACTTCTGAAGTCATCTAAAAAATAAGAACAGCAGCATCAAAGGTATGTAAAGTTACTTAATATCAATTTGACACCAAACCAAAATTTACTGAAGATATTCACCACTACTAATGTGACACATTTTTTGTATTTGTTATTTTGTTCATTCGTATTATCCCTACCTATTATTTTGAATATCCTATATAGTAATTATCTTCTTTTCCTACTTCCTCAATCAATGAAAAGCTATAAAACTGTGTGATTTCAATAAATCTTGAACATCAAGATTGTTCAGTTGAATTATTGTATGCAAAGTCTCCTCATCTTCAGGATAAAGCTCTGTAGATTAATAAAACAATATGTAAATAGCTCCCTAATGTATCAATATTGTGCAATATAATAGGAACAGAATGTGGAGATCCTTGACAAACACCTACAATTGCTCAAGATATGATACATACAAAATAAAAAAAATCTAAATAGAAGAGTAATAAGAGAGTGCTACTCTTTTTTAATTACTCAATAGGACTGATAAATCCAAGAATAAATTTAAACCATCTAAAATAAAAAGTAAGGGCTGTAAAATTAGTAATTGAAGAAATTATAACTGGAAGTGAAGGAGGTAACCCCAGCTGGGGTTTCTTTGATGAACCTCCCCATTTCTTCATGTTCCACCACAGGTGCAGTGTTTCTTTGAAGTAGTATGTGACAAAAATTTCGATTTTTATCTCCAGGATGAGAGTAACTGTTACTCGTAAATGAATACTGAAGCTTACGAGCATTCGTAAGGGATGCTGTCGTGTTCACAACATACAACATGTTTCAGAACAGATAAATTAAATATTTGTGTCTGTTATTGAATCTGTGTATCCTGACACAATAGCAGTTGTTTTCAATAATGAAAACTATTGCTCCCAACGAACTTAAGTTATCTGTGTCTAATATTTACAAAAAATATAGCAATGTTTGTTGAAATTTCACCAAAATATTCATAAGAAAAAGTCGTAGCTTCAAAAAAGCCAAGCTGAGGCCACTTTATAGTTCCTACAGAGTTTAGTTACAAAGGACAGTTATTCAGGAGAAGGAGGAGATTAACGTTTAGCGTCCTGTCGACAATAAGGTCATTAGAGATGGAAAACAAGCTCAGATTAGGGGTGGGTGGGCGAGGAAATCAGCCATGCCCTTTCAAAGGAACCATCCCGCCATTTGCCTGAAGCGATTTAGGGAATTCACAGAAAACCTAAATCGTGATGGCCTGACACGGGTTTGGATCATCGACCTCCTGAATACGAATCCAATGTTGTAACCACTGTGCCACCTTGCTCGATCAGTTATTCATAAAGGAAGAGGAGTAGGAGGAGGAGGAGGACGAGGAGGAGAAGGAGAAGAAGAAGAAGAAGAAGAAGAAGACGGGCCAAACAAAAGAGTATAGTGGTAGTGAATACATTAAATCCAAAGAAAATGATAGTTTTATGAAAGTGGATGAATTGAGTCAATAGAGGAAGAGGAGGAGAAGGAGGAGATAATGATTATGTAGATTCAGAAAAGAGGTTTTCAGTGCTTTCTGCAGCACATACAAGACTTGAGCTTGCATTTTTTGCAGCTATGACTTTCTTTTGGAGACACTTCATAGAGATTTCAACAAAACCTTCTGAGACTTTTTAAAATCATTAAGCACGGTTTGTTTAAGGTTGTTGGTGGAAACAGTTTCCATTTTACAAAAGAATTGTTGTGGTGTCATGAAAATAATTCCAGATTTACCAGTAGTCTTCTGCAGTTTAGAACTCGCTATTATTCGTTCACCATTTTGCCATTATGTTTTATTTAACGTTATGTCTTTGTCATCTGTTTGTAACTTCTCATATTGCCTTCGCAACGAAAATACAGTACAGAGATTTTCACATTATACAGGCAGGCTATTTACAGCATGAAAGCTTGTTCAGAGTGTAACAAATTATGCATACATCAACAATTTATATTGCATTACAGATAAGCCTAACAAAATTATCGCACTGCTTTTTGTATCCATTGTTACTGTGAAATTGTATCAATTACCTCATGCTGCAGCGAAACTATATCCAAATGACAAGTGTTATAACAAATTACCTCTAGTTACAGAAAGCATTGTAAGATATTACCCCTGTTACGTGAAATTATAACATATTTCATGTAACTGCAATGAAAATGTAACACATCATGCTAGTGCGAAACTGTAACGAATTTTAACATATTACAGCTGAAATGTAAGAACCATCCCATGTTGCTCTGAAACTTAGAATAAAATTCTTCTATTACAGTAAAACTGTAACATGGCATATTGACTCATAGAGAATATGACATTGCAGTGCCTTTGTTGTTCAGATGTACAATGCAATATATCTTCCAACATGCATGCACAGTTATACAAGAATGGCACTGTGGCGAATACAACCGTTATGAAATACATGATATGTATTCGCAAAAGAACGCAAATACATCTCATGTGTTTCATAACCATGGGTTGCTGCAGTGCCTGTTCCTTTAGACATTCATGTATGTCCAAAGGAACAATGCATCATGCTTCTAAACAGTACAGGCACTGTAGTAACGTATTTATCCACCCAAACTGGGCAAGCGACTTTCAATTAAAATTTCTCCCCTGTGCAGCAACAATACATAATGGATGTACGAGTCTAGGTCATAGACATGGTTGATGACATATGGAAGTTTGCCTCTGGCTATGGGTCACTCTTGGATAGCCAAATGGTAAGGTGACCACTTCCAATAATTGAAGAATCTGGATTCAAGTTCCCATCTGCCACAAATATTCACTGTCATCATTGTGTTATACAGTTGGCTGTGAATACATTTCATGTGATTCATATAGGAGGGAAAAACCTGTAGGGTGAGTGAATATTGTGGATTTTATACTTAGTACAAGTGGTCATCTTGCATTGTGAACTTGGCACACTTGACCTACTTTTACTATGATCTCAGGATAAGCCCAGTGAGAGACTGTAAATTTACAACCATGCAGGTTGAAGTACTACTACCCTGGCAAGTGGCTTACTGTGTCACAATCCTGGTGAGTAAATAACATATTTACAGACTTGAAATACTTTTAGAGAAAGCTTTAAATGGCTGATGGAGTCAGTATATGCTCTAGGTATATCCTTGCTGGTTATTACCTGCTGGGTAACAATGTGGGAGAGTGCAGACCAGATGTAGTGTGATACACCTAGGTGGTTTACTCTTTTGGAATACTGCATTCCTGGTACGTGAAAAAATTCTCGAAATTCGTCGCAGAAGCTTCTTCTGGGTTGTTGTGTTGGTTGAGCTCTATAAGGGTTCACAGATTAATTCCATAATATCTGTACACAAATAGACATCACATGCTGGATGGCTAGGGAGTAGGGGTAAGAGGTAGAGGCTGGATTGGGGAGGAGAGAGGCGAAGGCAACAGTGGGGCTGTGGGTGAGGGCAGTAGTATGTGGTCAGAGGGTGGATGGGTGGGGGTTTTAGTAGTATACAGAAAGATGAGTAGGGGTAAGGGGTAATGGGATATGGGAAAATGGTAGGTGGTAGGGGTAAGAGACAGGGGCAAAGTGCCAGTGTGGAGGTATGCACAGTTTGGGGAGAGCTGGGGTAGGGATGAGGGTATGGGCAGGGGCAGGGACAAGAGCAGTGACACAGGCAGTGTGGTGGTCAGCCTGAGTGTGGGGGTAGTGATGAGGGTGAGGATGAGGGTGGGTTAATTGCAAGGATAAGGTGGTAAGGTGATAATGGATGAAGTGGATAGGGGAAAGAGGGTAGGTGTTCAAGATGGTAGGATATATGAGGGTACGTGGTGGTAAGGGGGAAGGGGGGAAGGGGGAAGGGGGGAAGGGGTGTGAGGGGGTAGCAGGTAAGTGGTAAGGGTTAAGAGGAGTAAGAAGATAGGGGGTAGGAGGTAAAGAAATAGACAGTAGGGTAAGAGGTGGGTTTAGGGGTAGGGGTAGAGTTGGGGCAGTGTGGGACTGATGGTATGAATAGAGGTGAGGGGTTTGTGAGTGCTACAGTACAGGTTGTAGGGGTAGGTGGTCAGTGTGTAGGGGAGGTAGATGTTAAGAGGTAGGGCATAGGAGGAATAGGGATAATAGGGTAGAAAGTAATGATGTAGGGTGTAAGTAGGTTAAGGGAATGGGGGGTAGGTATAGGGATAAGGGGCAAGGGTGAGAGTAGGAATGAGGAAAGGGTAGGAATAGGAGTAATATTAGGGGGTAGTGGTAAGGGTAAGGATAGAGGTAAGGGTAAGGATAGAGGTAAGGGTAAGATGTAGGGGGAGGGGCAGGGATAGATGTAAAGTAATTGTTGAAACATGCTGTTGCACTGATTTTAATCTTGGCAGTGAACTGTGATGTCAAGTGGAAACCAATGACTTTATTTTCCCACCATTTTAAACTTAGGTTCTGATTCTGTATTTACATTACATTACATTACATTAATACTTGTTCCATATATCATGAATATGACATTCTGTAATGATGTGGAACATGTCAATTTAGCATAAGTTCTACTTATACAATTTTTCTTTTTTACAGTTATTTATTCATACCTAAAAAATCGTCTGTTGAGCAGGAGTTGACATTCAAAAATTCTTTTAATTTGGTTTTAAATGTTGGTTGGGTATCTGTCAGACTTTTAATGCTATTTGGCAAATTACCAGAGTTTTTTGTGGCAGGGGCCTAACAACCACACTGGCTGTGTCAGTGAGCTGGGAAATCTGACAACCAAGCAGGCTGTACCAGTAACTCCAAGTCAACTATCTTGGACTGTTTTTATAGGACAGTGAACGACCTGACAACCACACAGACTGTGTCAGTATATTCAGGTGCCCCATACTGGGATACCATTTTGGATTATAATACCATGCAAGTATGCGAATACTGCTAGGTGTGCCATTAGATTTTCAACCTACAGGGTAATTACCCACCTTGCTTTTTTTAAAATTTCTCACTCATTTACAGTTAGGACAGGAACTCTACTTCCACAGTGACATAATAGGAATCGAGGGAAAACCCTGGCTACTTTGAAATTCTTACCAAATTTTTAAATTTACCACTTGTTTCAACACAGGGCAATTGGCGTCTGTTAGAAGAATAGGTGTGAGAAAGAAATCTGGGAAAAATGCATGAGATCATCTGTGATGCCATAATGGAAATGGAATATAGAGAGGGTGAAAATATACCAGCACTTCACTCTGCATCAGAACTGCCCTAGCTCTACTACTTCCAACAAGCCATCAGCAGTCTCTAAAGAAAGGCAAAGCTGTGATGTCATTGGACATATCAGTCGTTAGTTAAGTTTCTTCTCTTCTAATGAATGTAATAACAGCCCTCTCCTGGTAATTGATTGTCATATGTGTGTTAGCCAGTTGCAGTATAGTGTTGAAATTGTGACTGTAATAGGATTTCTTATTCCTGCACTCGTTTACTCCGACATGAGTGCCATTTTTATCAGTGCGAGACCAAATGCTTTTACCTATAGTATTTTCGCCAGCAAAACGCTCTATGGGTACATAACTACTTTGCAGTGATTTTCTGACCTTCCCCAAGTTACACTGTAAGAGAAAACATGGAGAAACAAAGGTAGGGAACTTTCTAGAAGCTGACTGTTTGGACTCTGTTACTCACTCCAACTGCCATCTAGTGGCAGCTTCAAACTGAGTAGGTCAGACTGTCCAGTATAGTCTGCTCCCTGTCGGAAGAATTTGCAACCTACGTGCAGAAGTGGATCTCCCAGGTCCTTTGTGCGCACAGGTAGGATTAGCCGTTGTAACGGCCGAGCAGGTAGCTAAGAGACCCCGTAGCGGACGGGCGTGTATGTCTTCCAGCTAAGCCAGGAGCAGCAGTTGGCGCGCTACCTGTGCGAGATTGTAAAGTTTAATGTAATAAACACTTATACCAAACAACTAGTTCCGTCTAGTTATTGTGAGTGGCAACAAGGGGAGGACAGTATGTCCTCTCGCACTATACATTCACAGTCCAATGTACCACCATGGGAGAAAGAGCCCGCGCGCACATTTTTTGGTCCTCCGGGCCGGATACAGTGTCCACGCGGAATTTACGTTCTCACAGACTTATTTTCCGGTATTTGTGAACTTCTAAAAAACACGTGTGAGCTGCGCACGTTGTCGGTTTCGTTGTTGACTGCTTTCGAGTGTCCCAAGACCTGTTCGGGACTTCGACAATAACAGCCATAACATCGGCGATCGGGGGCATATTTGTGAACATTTAATGCGTCTCTAATTCAAACGCGAGAGTTACAGAAACGCGTCGGTGCCAGCATCATCGGTGACGTCACGTCCTGCTCCCGCAGCCGGAGACTGCAGCGCCTGCCCCGCCAGCTGCTAGTGCGCGTGACGCCGCTGCTGTTCCAGTCCGCACTGCCTCGTATTGCCGCTGCAGCCTGGTGAGTGCAACTGTTGGCTTCCTGCTATCATCTTCCTAGACCTAAAATGGAGCCCTCAGGGAAAACAAAATTAGCCAAGCAGAGAGGTGTAGCAAAGGCCGCTCTCGCGCGCTTAGCGAGCTTTGTGCAGTCTGCAGACAGTGCCAGCATCGAAATGTTGGAATCAAAATTAAGTCGATTTACTCTGATTCAGACTGATTTTGAGTCGTCTCAAACACGGCTGGGTATTGAAGACGAACCAGCAGATCATAGTAAGGACAGGGCAGAATTCGAGGATTCGTGGGACTTTGTTGAATCCACTATCAATGGTTCAATGAAAAGGTACAGCCAGCTTCCGCAGCATTTGGGCTCGAATCCATCAGGCAGTGTCAGTTCTTTGAAACTACCCGCTATTAACTTGCCAAATTTTGAAGGTGACTACCTTAAGTGGTCACCATACGGGGATACGTTTTTGAGTCTCATTATGAATAACAATTCAATTGATGACGTTCAAAAACTTCATTACCTTAATTCGTCTTTGCGATGTGAAGCTAAAGACCTTTTGAAACATATACCCGCCACAGCAGGAAATCGTCCGATATTGGAAATCGTCCGATAGCCTGGGGACTTATTACGCAGAGGTATAATAACCCAAAAGTAATTGCAGCCAGACATGCTAAGGCTTTGTTGGCCTTGCCTACAGTCGTCCATGCCGCAGAAAACGATTATAGGCAACTAATTAATCACGTAAGCAGCAATTTAAGTCCTTAGAAGCTCTCAAACCTGATGTTCCACTCCATGAAGTTATCTTTTCGGAAGAGTTTCTGTCTAATATGCGACCCACGGATCGTCATGAGTGGGAGGTAAAGATGTCTGGGTCAACATTCACCACATTAAATCAACTAATAGATGTTTTGGAAACAAAATGTCAGGCCCTTGAGTTGATCATTTTCAGGGATAACACCTCAAGGGATTTGCAAGGAAATGCCAATAATTTAAATCAAACAAGATATGTGAGGAGGGCTCATCTTGCAAATGGTGATGCTGAGGAATTATGTCATTTTTGTACTGAACCTCATACTACCACTAAATAAAAAGGGTTTCAGGCACTAAATGTCGATGATCGGCGGGCATATGTGACAAAAAATAAGCTTTGTTTTTTGTGCATCCGCTCTGGTCATTTCTCGACAAAATGCAGGATTTCTCCTTTTAAGACTTGTAAAGGAAGGCACAACATACAGCTCCACAAGCCTGCTGAACCAAGGAAGAATAGTGAACCAGGAGGCCATTCCTTGGCCCATGAAGCTACGAACGGGAAGGCAATCATCCATTGCAATGTTTTGTTAGCAACAGCTGTTGTCAACATTAAAGACAGCATGGGTAGATAGCAAGTTTGCAGAGTTCTGTCACATAGTGTGAGTCAGCTATCCTTTATATCTAAGGGCATGGCAGAGAAATTAAAACTGGAACGAAGTAAACATTCGTTTCCTGTGGAGGGTATAAACAATGCCTTCGCAGCTGCAGTGTCTTACACTTGTGATGTTGAACTGTCGTCTAGGGTCAACGACTTTTGTTTCAGAACCACTTGTGCTATCGTAGATCATGCCACCAGTGACCTACCAGCGAGAATGATAGACACAAGTTCCTGGAGTGTCCCATGTAATCTTTCACTCTCTGACCCAGAATTCAACAAGCCTACCACAGTAGATTTAATTCTTGGTTCTGAGGTTTTCTTTGACGTTGTTTGTAAGGAAAGGCTGGTGAAACCAAGTCATCCCTCACTACTCGAAACAAAATTTGGCTAGATGTTGTCTGGTAGGATGCCTTCAGCTTCATGCAACATGCCTCATTCTACACTGACCTCGTGCTTTGTTAGACGTGACAATTTAGATGCCACGCTGCAAAAGTTTTGGGAGTTAGAGGAAATGTCTACGAAAACGATGAGTAAGCAGCATAAAATGTGTGAGGCTCACTTTCAGCACACATGGCACGAGATGAAGAAGGGAGATTTGTGGTTCGACTGCCAGTGAAACCTGACTGTAAATCCTTAGGGGAATCACGACAACAAGCCTCTCTGCGATTGACGCATCTTGAGAGGAGGTTTAAAAGGCAACTAAATGTGCAGAAGGAATATGCTGCATTCATGCATGAATATGTCGAACTGAGACACATGGAGATCTCTAAGTCTCAAGATATTATTGGTCCAAGGTGTTACCTTCCGCATCATGCTGTCTTCAAAGAATGCAGCTCCACTGCTAAGATGAGGGTAGTATTTTATGGTTCTGCTGCCACTTTTAATGGAGTATCTCTCAATGATATCTTTATGGTTGGTCCCACTGTCCAGCCAGATTTATTTTGCATTATTATAATATTTCGTTCCTTTCATGTGGCTCTGTCAGGTGACGTAGCAAAAATGTATAGCCAAGTGTCTCTACATCCTGATGATAGGAACTTCCAGAGAATTCTGTGGTGGGAATCACCATCTGAACTGATGCAAGAATATAGACTGTGTACACTCACTTACAGAACTGCTCCTGCTGCCTTTCTTGCTACCAGACGCCTTCAACATTAGCTCTCGAAAATCAAAACATGTTTCCAATGGCATCGCTGGCCTTGATGTCTAGCTTTTATGTGTATGACTACAGCTACAGAAGCTGAAGCTTGGGAACGTGAAATCCAGCTATCTCAACTACTTGCTTCTGGGGGGTTTCCACTGAGGAAATGGTGTTCCAATAGTCAGAAGGTCATGGAAAAGGTCCCTGTGCAGGACAGAGAAGCGTCTTTGCCTTGTCATCTTACTGGTGAACAAGCCATAAAAACGTTAGGAATATTTTGGCACCCTGCCTCCGACACTTTCCAGTGCCATTTGCAGCTGAAGAGTCTTTGGGTCTCAAAGGTTAGCAAATGCAGTGTCTGCAATAGCATCAATCTATGACCCGCTGGGGTTTCTGGGTCCAGCAGTCATAAGATGTAAATTGTTTTTGCAGTGCTTGTAGCAACTAAGCATTGATTGGGATGAAATTCTTCCATCCGACCTCACTGATGAATGGAATGCTGTTTGTGTGCAACTGCCTTCCCTAAATGGTATTCTGATTAACAGGAAGATCATCCCTTGCCCCCAGCATGTTAAATTAGAAATTCGTGTGTTTTGTGATGCTTCACAGTGGCATATGGTGCGTATGTATATGTCAGATTTGTTCTTCCCGATAACAGTGTATTGGTCTAATTGGCTGCAGCTAAATCTCGGGTTGCCCCTGTAAAACAACAGTCTCTTCCACGACTGGAATTATTGGTGCGCTGCTTCTTGCCTGTCTTATTCACAAGGTGTCCAATGCCTTAGGCATCAAAGGTAGTGGCGACATTCATTTGTGGACAGACTCCACAATAGTTCTCTGTCGGCTGCAGCGTAGTCCTTGTCACTGGAAAATCTTTGTTGCTAACAGAGTCTCTGAAATCCAGGAACTGAGTTCAGTTGCCAACTGGAGACATGTCAAATCAGATAATAATCCTGCTGACCACTTATCACGTAGTACTAATCCAGCTGCCTTGAGTTCACTTGTTCAGTGGTGGTCTGGCCCGTCATGGCTATCCACTTGCGACCTCGACTGCAACACTTGCACTCCACTTAGTGTAGAAGATGTGCCTGAGAGAAGGTGTACACGAGTATCCTCGATGTCGGTCATTAATCTTGATGATGAACTGCTGTGTAAATATCCATCATTCAAAAAGCTTACAGAGTTTTGGCATATGCACTGAGGTTTGCTAATAACACTAGGCTTCAGAAATCAGACAGGATAACTGAGCCACTCACTCCACAGGAATGCCAGAACACTATCAAAAGGGCATTTCGAGCAGCTCAACATAGTGAATATGGTAATGAGATCACTTTGTTGTTGGCCAGTTCCCCTTTTCCACATAATAGCAAATTAAGGGGTTTGCACCCGTTTGTTGATGCCAAAGGTATTTTAGGAGTGGTAGGGAGATTAATGAATGCTGGTGTACCATATGATGAGCGGCATCCTATTATCGTACAGCCTAAGCATCATTTGACATAAATTCTCATAATAGATGAACATGAAAATATGTTGCCCACTGGATCACAACTTTTGTTTGCTATGTTGTGTAGGAGGTTTTGGATCCCGAATGGGCATAACACCATCAAAGAAGTTATCAGGAAATGTTAAAAATGCTTTAGGCTTAAGTCCAAGACAGCAGTTCAACTCATAGGTCAGCTGCCTGCAGCTAGAGTAAACCAGTCTCATCCATTCCAGCACTGTGGAGTAGATTAAGCAGGCCCTATTGGTGTAAAGCATAGTGGAACATGGAGTAAAGTTGCCACCAAGGCTTATATTGCTTTATTCATTTGCATGGCAACCAAGGCCACTCACTTAGAATTAGTTAGTGACTTGGTAACAAGTTCATTTTTGGCCCCCCTCAGGAGATTCATTGCAAGAAGAGGGAAACCTTCTCAAATATACAGTGACAATGGCGCCACATTTGTAGGTGCAAACAATGAGCTTAAACGTTTTCTCTCTAATGATGCTACTGTTGAAGGTGTGGTGAATTTTTCGACATCAGAGGGAATCAGTTGGAGGTTCACTTCACCTCATGCCCCTCACTTTGGTGGACTCTGGGAGGCAGGAATCAAATGCTTGAAGTCGCATCTCAAACGTATCATCGGCAATGCAGTACTGACATTGGAAGAACTGACTACTGTGTTAATTCAGATAAGAAGCATGCTTGAATTCAACGCCATTGTGTCTTCTCTCTGATGACCTAGATTCTCCTGCTGCTCTCACTCCTGGTCATTTCCTAATTGGACAGCCCCTTTTTGCTCACCCTGAACCCTCTGCCCTCGAGGTTCCTGCCAACAGGTTGCACAGATGGCAACTTGTACAGCAGTTGCATCAGTCGTTTTGGAAGAGGTGGTCCACAGAATACATACATGACCTGCAGCAACGCAAAAAATGGACATCAGAAGGAGCATGGCAACCCCAGATCGGCGATCATATGCTGGTCAAGGAGGATAATTTGCCTCCCTTGGTGTGGAGGCTGGGTGTCATTGACCAGCTGTTTCCCAGTCCTGATAAGTGTGTGTGCATGGTGATGGAGAAAACTGATAATGGGCAGATTAAGAGGCCTGTAGCAAAATTGTGTCCCCTACCTAAGCAGTGAATCAGGTAAGTGTTCCCTCAGATCTGTATAGTGGTATATGATACAGGGCCACTGCCAAATTGCTATTTACTGGAATAACCTCATAATTCATAAAATCACTTTGGGAAGCTATGGATGTTTCTTGTGGACAAACTGACGTCAGTATTGATTTCATATTTTTATGCAGTATGATATTAGTACTTTGTTTTGTGTCCTGCATGTTAGTACCCATCATGTTTCACATGCAGCGTGACAGTAGTGTTTTGGTGATTTGGTGATTTGGTGATTTGGTGATTTGCGCATCTCAAATGTTAGTGTATTCATGTTTTATGTGCATTGATATTGTGCCTAGTTATATTTTTATTGCTTACTTATTTTGGTTTGTTGTTTGTTAAAATTTTAGTTACTTGTAAAATCAGAAAACTCATTTTAGAATGGGAGTATGTTTGGACTCTGCCACTTACTCCAACTGCCATCTAGTGGCAGCTTCAAACTGGCCAGGTCAGACTGTCCAGTATAGTCTGCTCCATGTCGGAAGAATTTGCGACCTACATGAAGATGTGGATCTCCTAGGTCCTTTGAGCGCACAGGCAGGATTAGCCGTTGTAACAGCTGAGCAGGTAGCTAAGAGACCCCATAGCAGACGGCCGTGTATGTCTTCCATCTAAGCCAGGAGCAGCAGTTGGCGCGCTGCTTGTGCAAGTTTGTAAAGTTTAATGTAATAAACACTTACACCAGACAACTTGTTCTGTATAGTTATTGTGAGTGGAAACAAGGGGAGGACAGTAAGCCCTCACGCACTATACATTCACACTCCAATGTGCCACCACATTAGAAGAGCCCGTGCGCACACTGATGATAAGAGTAAATCCGACACAGTCTTCATTGTGCATATTGGTGCGTCTGTGGGATATGTACACAGCCTGAAAAAAAAAGCGTAACACCCAGTTCACATGGACGAATGTGAATGTAACGTCGTGCACACACTCACACGCAATTCTGTGTTACAGGAAGAGCTTCTACCAGAGTGTATTATTGTTGTTTGTGCTTAGTGTTTTAACAGGCTTGGTAGGTTATACAGGGGGCATCAACAGCGTCAGAGGTTTAGTTGTCACTGTGAAGGACATGCAGATGGCACTTACATGTGTGAGACAGTGTTAGAAACAGCTGACGAACTATGAAAGGGAGACCTAATGTGCATCTGCACTTGACCAACTCGTCCAGTCGTGCAGTATCCAGATTTTCGGATGTGATAGTGACCTAATGTTGAAGTGCATGGAAACATAAGGGCAGACACACTCATCGTCAAGTTTCCAGTCGAGCATGTCTGACAACCACAAGGAAACGTTGCTCTAATTATGTACAAATCCCTTCATACTTGCTTCTGCCATACAAGAATAAGTAATGTACTCCCAGGAACATTCTGGGTCATTCTGCCTTATCGGTCAGAGACTACAACCAGATGGAGTACAGCCATTTGCAATCTAGTGTCAACACTACAAAGCAGAGGCTGCGTTTAGAGTGATCCTGTGACTGGTAAATGTCGACTACTGAAGAATGGTGCTGCAATGTGCCCAGCAAAGAATGGCTGTTCCGATGACCGTCGTTCGTGTGTTTGGTGGCAACCTGGGAGAATGTCTCTTTCTTCCAGTGTCTCAGTGTTTTGGAGACGCACAGCGGTGCTACTGCAAAGTGAAATGTTGTCACTCGTATCATCATTGTTTAGGGACCAGATAAGATTTCAGGTCATGGACAGTAGTCATTGACCTCACCTCTGATGGCACAACGGTATGTCACAGACGTTATGCATTGTTATATTTTACCTCAGTATTGTAGTGCCATTTTAAAAAATGATGGTGACCATCCACATATGGTAAGTGCGTCTATGAACTGACTGCAAGTATTCCCATAGCCAGGAATGTACTCATATCTGTCCTCTGATAGACTATGTGTGGGACCCACTTGGATGTCAACTCCATTCCAATGCAGGTATTCAGGATATGGAGGCGTTACAACAGTTATGAACCACCTTGTCCAACTTGCCTGAGGAAGGTAGACAATGGCTTTACGGCACCTTTCCCAGCCGAATGAGTCCATGCATCCAGGTCAGAGAGATACAGAGTCATACTGATACTGCCAGCTTCTATTCTAAATTTAACTCTGCTTTATGACTACTGAAATAACTTCACATTCCCCCTTCATCTTTGGAGTTTCAGTTCGTTTCCTTCATTCCTTCTGGGTGATCCACTTTTCTTTGTCAGGTAGTGTATATATGTGAAGAGCAGTTCATTACATGGTGCTAGAAACAGTAAGTTTAAAGGATGCCCACTGTTTCTTGACTATCCAAAAAATCTAAATCATCATTTCATTTGGGCCATTGTCGCGATTCAACGAGGGATCTGCCTTGTTTCTATGGGTTTGGTGGTGGTAGTGGCAGGGGGTGGCTAGACGCCCTTCTTATTGCCACCCCGAACCCCCCAGGATGGAATTAGTGTATCCCACCTGTCTGTGTAAGCCATGAAATAGTGTGAATGTTTTCAAATACCTGTGAGTAGTGTAACTGAGGCGGAACGTGGGGATCAGCCTAGTATTCACTAAACAGGATGCGGAAAATAGCCTAAAAACCACATCCAGGCTTGCCGACATACCCGCCCCCGTCGTTAACCTGCCATCCGGTGCTGGCGCGCCTACCTGAGTACAGGAAGCAGCGCATTAGCGCTCTCGGCTACCCTGGCGGGTATCAAAAAATCTAAATAGTGATTGTTAATCGTTTGGTTGACAATCTTTCACCCTATGAGGGGTAATTCCGTAGCTGTGAGCTTCCTATTGAAAAAATACTGTCTTCAACAATTTCTCCATGCCCTGAGTGCCAAGTCAATATAACCACAGAAACATGAAAAGAGGAGCAACTTTCCAAAACGCATTATGTCCACTGGTGGACAAAATTGATTTTGACATGAAATCCGGTATTGTATCACCCACTCTACTAACTCCTGTAATAAGATTGTTTCCAAACGCATTTTAACACCTTCAAAGAGAGCGCTGAAAAGTAGCAGATGCAACAAATACCATTTTGTCCTCTAATATGATTGAATCAAACTGCATTAAGCCCAACAGTTGCGTTTATTTTGTTTTATTGAGCTATGTTGGCTACAATGTAGGACTGGTGGACTAAAGCGAAACCCTTTAACTGACCAACAATGACTATTTAATGTTCGTTTTCAGTATTACAGAGTTGTTGTGTATAGACGTTTATCATTCTGCCCGTTAGACTTATGGATGGCAGACGTAAAAATGTTTTTCTGTTAAGTTGGTGAGTATTACAGTATTGGTGAAGCATACTATGCAAGACAGGTATCTCTGTACTCCTTTTGTGTAACAAATATGGCAGGTACAGAACCTACATTTTACATTTGGAAAGAAACGGAGGCAGGTAGAGGGTCACAAGAAATTTCTTCGGCCATTACCGATTACTTAAAGAAATTGACCATTGATGCGTCTATCACATTTCTCAGATTGTTCGCGGATGGATGTGCTGGCCAAAACAAAATCAGCACGTTATTCATGCAATTGCTTTCTGGTTATTCAAAGAATCTCCAGTGCATGTGACTGAGGCACTTCTCTGCTTTCTAGTTCGTGGACATTCCTTTTTACCTCCTGACAGAGTATTTGGACGAGTAGAAAAGAAACTTCGTAAAATTTCACAAACATTGAATCCAAACATGTACCAGGATGTTTATGCAGAAGCGTGAGAAACAAGGATTTTAGCGAAAGACTGGGAAATATTTGATTTCAAGGAACTAAGTACAATTTTGAGGCCTGTAGATGGGGTCAGTGATTTGAAAAGGATCCATTTGAAGAAGGAGAAAGGGTAACTGATGTGAAAATGAAAACACACATCATCTACTATTCTGATGATCCTTCAGAGCGCTTTTTGCCATTAGGTAGAAGTGGATACAGCTTGAGCGAAGTATCAAATATCTCCAAATTGTCATCACTGATGAGGTTGAAACAAGAAAAGAAATACGATGTGGAAAAACTACTAAGCCTCACATATGGAAACAACTGGAGAGAAAATAAAATACTTAAATTTTTCACTCAGACTATCGACATTCCATGTAACGAACTTATTGCCCAAGATACTATTTGTGATTGTTTAGCAGAGGAGCCTGTTTTGTGGAAAAATATTGTGAACTTTGTTATTGTAAGTGAAGCACATTTTGTTCTAGTTAAAATGTTTAATTGAGTGCTAAAATGTATATTCAAACAATAAAAAGTATTTTTACCATTTCTATGTCACTGAAAACTAATTAAAACGCACCACATCTAAAATAGCTTACATCAAAAGGCAGATTGTCCAGCAGACTCCAACCAAATGCATTTTGTCCATCACTAAAGTGCTCATAGCTTGAAAGTGTAAAAAGCAATTTCCTTGTATTGAACACATTTTGGTCAACAGCCCTACCTGAGTATGTGGTGTAAAGTTCGTAAAAATTAATCAAATATTTTTTGCGATATACGTTTTTCGCTTCTCCTGAAAAATTCACTTGTTGGGTCACAGTGCATTTTGAAAAGTAGCTCTTTACACATTACCCCTAGCTACTATCACAAGGAGAAAACACGCAACAGAAATCTAACTACCGGACGTCAGATCGACGAATCAGAGACTAATGTTCACTAAATGCTTCCGAGAAATTCTCCCTTACAACCTGTATGAGGTCAACGATCATAGGAGGAAGGATGGCAGGAAGGTTTGCACGTCGGGAAAAAGCATAAAGAATTAAATTGAAACGTTATTTGCAAAGTGGAGTGTATCCAAAAACTGTATTAAAATGAAATAAGCATAACATATAAATAGAAGAGTTGCGTAAGAACAAACAGTACTACTCATTACTATTCAGCGAGGATAAGGCTGTGTCAGGTTCAACATGGGCTCACATACGCTAACACAAGATGTGTGTCAGGCATTCACAGAATTACCAAAGATAATGTCTACCATTTTCTACCCAAAGTTGAGTCGTCAAAACTGGTTTGTGCGCCGCAGAAATATTATCAAACCCACAATGCATTAAGAGAATCGTGACCTTTAAAGAACAAGTTATTCTCCATCTAAATTTAGTTAAATGGTAGCAAAATTATCACTCGCAAGAACCATATAACGCTTATAACTCGAGAAATGTGAAATAATTTCCATCCTATATGATCATAGAGCGCGCAGAGGAGCAAGACAGCATACTCACCAGATCTAATTATTTAGCTGTACCAGGAGCCTCACCAGATCTAATCGTTTAGTGGTACCAGACACCTCTTACAGTCGGAAGACAGGAGAGACGACGCCTGTTTACTTATTCTCAAAAATTTTCCATCGTTTGAATGTCTGAAACTTGAATAAACGTGTCTCTCATGTATGGCTCTAATCCTACACAAATAGAGGTACGCGTTTTACGGTCTGTTACGGGGAGAATCCTGCAACCTCGAGCGCACTGTTCACAGGCATGCGTACCTTTGCACCGATGCATATGCCTCCTTGGCTCATCGTGCAACGGTTGTATGCGCCTAACGCGCACGGGAAGTCGCACTAGAGGTTCAAAAATTGGGTCAAATGGCTCTGAGCACTACGGGACTTAACTTCTGAGGTCATCAGTCCCCTAGAACTTAGAACTACATAAACCTAACTAACCTAAGGACATCACACACACCCATGCCCGAGGCAGGATTCGAACCTGCGACCGTAGTGGTCGCGCGGTTCCAGACTGTAGCGCCTAGAACCGCTCGGCCAACCCGGCCGGCTGCACTAGACAGGCGCAACTTCAGTAAGAAGAGCCAAGAAGGCGCATGCATCGGTAAGGAGTCACACATACCTCTGAACAGTGCGCACGAGGGTGAAGGAGTCTCACCGCAACAGACGGGGAGACAAGTGCCTCTAATTTCCTGTGGAGGAAGCACAGCCGCACGGCGACTAGCCACAAGGTGCCCGGATGTAAACTCACCATAAGAGAGCCAATCTCACGGGCACCCGTTACGAACATCCACGCAGATCTGTAATAAAGACTGGAAAGTTGTTCAGATCAGTCCAACACTCAAGAAAGGACATAGGAGTAACCCGCCGAATTACAGACTCCTACCACTATCGCCGAGCTGCAGTACTATTTAAGAACATGTACTGTGTTCGAACATTATGGGTTATCTCGAAGGTAACGATCTACTGACAACAGTCAGCACGTATTCAGAAAATACCGTACTTGTGAAACCCAACTAACTCTTTATTCGCACGAAGTAAATGAGCGATACCAACACGTGATCACAAATTGATTCCGTATTTCTACATTTGCAGAAGGCTTTAGACACTTCGTCACAGGAGGCTTCATCAGATTGCGTGAACATGGAGTATTGCTTCAGTTGTGTGACTGGATACATGATTTCCTCTCAGAAGGCTTACAGTAAGTAGTACTCGACGGAAAATGATAGAGTAAACAATAAGTTACTCCGAGGAAATGCTTTAGGCATGCTGCGGTTCCAAATCTACATAAATTATTTTGGAGATAACCTGAGTAGCCCACTTAGATGATTAGCAAATAATGCTACCATTTACCATCTGCTAAAATCATCAGAAGATCAAAACCAATATCAAAATGACTTGAACACGGTGTCTAAAAGGTAGAAAAACTGGCAACTGTTCCTCAATAAGGAAAAGAGTGTGGTCTCCCACATGAGCGAAAAAGAAATCCTTTAAATTTAGGTTACACCATAAACCACACAAACCTAACGGCTGTCAGTTCCAATAAATTCGTAGGAATTACACGTAAGTAACGTAAGTAGGAACGACCACATAGATAACGCTGTCTACCAAAGACTATGTTTCATAGGCAGAAGACTTAGAAGATACAACAGGTCCAGTAAAGCAGCTGCCTGCCCTACGCCAGTTCGTCCTCTGCTAGAGTACTGCTGCGCTGTATGTGATGCGTGTCCAATAGGACTGACGGAAGACATCGACAAGGTTGAAAGAACGACAGCTCGTTCTGTATTATCGTGTAGTAGAAAAGAGTCACGGATATGATCAGCTAGTTATGATGGCAATCATTAAAACGAAGGCGTTTTCAATTGTGATGAGACCTTTACACGATGTTTCTATTACCAGCTGTCTTTTCTGAATGAGAAAATATTTTATTTTGGCTAACCTACGCAGGGAGAAATGAGCATAATAATAAAATAAATCATAGCTCGTACAGAAACATTTAAGTGTTCATTTCTCTCATGCGCTGTTAGAGAGTGCGACGGTAGAGAACCAATCTGAAGATGGTTCGAATAATCCTCCACCAGGCGCTTAAGTGTGTATTGCGGACTAGTCCAAGGGGGGGGGGGGGTAGTTTTTGTTGACAGTCGATCGCTTACGAGATCTGAACTTGTATTAAGATACCTAGCCCAAACAAAGACAAGTATTCTTGGGTCAAAAGAAACCTTTACGTGTGGTTACTTAGTAGCTGTTGCGTGTAATTCATTGTGTTATCCCTAACAGTGACGTGTCTGAAGGATATTTAACTTCAAAGTGAAAATCAGAATTGAAGTTATTTCAAGTTGTTACGATAAATCAGCGATCATACTCATGAAGTTGTAGAGGTTAATCTATGCAATACATTACGTATCATTATTTACGTAGCAACGTTAGACTACGCAGAAAGAAGTAGAATTATCGCTTCAGTTGTTGTTATCCCGGTTTAAAAGTTGTACAAATACGAGTTTAATAGGAATCGGTCTTTGCACTCATTTCCAATTTGAGATGAATGTTAAAAATTATTAAAAGATTAGAGGCGGTTCCAGAGATATTGTACTGCGTTGGGAAAAAAAATCGTTGCTTGTAAGCATAGAGTAAATATCTCTGGAGTGATTATTGCGTTCTGTGCATGTTGTCAATATTAAACCAGGATTGTCACGTGTTTTCGGGACTTTGCTGTGCGTGTGTATTCTCCGCAGAGTTTGAAGTTTATAATATCAATAGTTTTTGTTGTGTTTTCACCGTTTGTTGATTGTGTAATAGCGATGGTGAATTACTCTTGTTGCTACGGATGAAAAGAAAAATATGTGAAAGGAGGGATAGTAACTTTTCATGGGTACTATGTTTAAAAGTTTGGAGATGCATTGTAATTAAGTTTTGCTTCTGGAGACCTATTTTTCTACGATTTTATGACTATATAATAAATATTACGGCTCGTACAAAAGCTTACAAACAATCGACTCCTCTCGTAAATTTTGTAATGGAACAGGAAAGGGAATGGTTAGTTGTTTCAGCAAGTGCAATCCTTGATGCATTTACCAGTGACTTCCCGATTATGTATATAGACTTGAAAGACGGGAGACAGATAAGTTCAATAGAGTGGGAGTCTGTAATTGTCTTCGTATTATATGTGTGTCCAAACCTTTTTGTTTAATGCAAATTTACAGTAGGAGACCATGTTAAGTGTGTCTAGGACATGGACAATGATTATGTGTGATTTATAGTTTAGTTTCCCGAAGGATGAACAACGAGTAAAGATGTGACTGCAGAAAATAAGGAGAAGTATTTTTGTCCCCACAAAATATTCCAAAGTATGTTCAAAACACTTAGAAGAGGAATGTTTAGACAGAGAAAAATTTGGACTTGTGTGGCTGAAGATAGATGCTATACCAACTATTTTTAATTTTCCACAGCACCTACTATTAATTTCTGCATTCAGCTTAAATACATTTTCTGCACGAATCAAATAAAAACAACACAATAGTGTAGCTAATCAAAGTACACATTCATCTTCTTTGGTGTATTTGGCCTTCAATTTATTTTCTTCACCATTTGATTAAGAAGCGTAAAATATTAGTAAACATGTCTCCAAAGTCTTTCATGTGTGTCACTTTCCACTTCCCTTAATGGTGTTATATGGGTTGACTGAAGCATGACCAACTGTATTTGCTGTACAGTACATTTATTCTCCGATCGCCCTTTTTCCCCCTTCTTACTCAGCCTACTATTTATTTAATGAACTGGGAGTAAGTACGTAAAATGCGTTAAAAACACTTCAAAGTGTCACCAGTAAGAAAAATTGTGCTTTAGGTCGCAAAAACGAGAAAATAAATACGCAGAAATAGCAGAAAAAATGACGAATTATCAGGGATATAATCGCTAATGTGTGGCATATTCGGTATTTTTTCGGAAACTTGCAAACGTACTAGCGTACTGAAAAGTCATTTTGCAAGACTATCACTGCAAAAATGTACGTCAGGCTCTGTAATACTATAAAGTGCCATATCATACCAAAAACTACCAAAAATCGAGTTCATCTGAACTGTGACACCTATCGCAAAGAAGCAGAATGCAATATCACTTGCCCTTAAAAGTTACGTAGCTGGTTTATTCCCGGTATCAAATGGATACTGTTAAAATGTCAGCGCAATATATTTAAATAGTCCACGACACGTACGAAAAGAATCCGTCTATACTATGGATCAAGTAACATTCGAAATATACACGGCGCTATACGGACAAACACACGACGTCCCGAGAACACGTGACCAGGCCGGCAATGCATGTTGACAACACAAAATTTGTTCTGCGCAAGTGAATGCTCACTCCAGAGATATTTACTCTATGCTTGTGAAGACAACTGCAAGCTGGACTTACGATTTAGCTTGACATAATATAAACAGGTATCGTATTGAAATAATTTTGCTGTCTTGTTTTAGACGATACGGAGATAATGTGTGTTGTCCCTGTATTGTGCTAGTCTCATCATTGCTGGTAGATAGCGATTTGATTGTCAGTGTCATTTAGATATTTCGGTGTATCTATCTGTGGTGTAGTACGAGGGCTATCCACAAAGTACATTACGTTTTGGAATTAAAAATATATAAAGTATTGGAATTTTTTTTATTATATACAGATGAAAGCCACACTTAAATACTACTTTTGTACATAGTTGCCATTTAAATTAAGGCACTTATCGTAGCGATGGACGAGCTTGGAAATTCATTCGTCGTAAATTCGGCCGCCGGCGTCTTCAACCACGTGGTTACCTCTTTTGGGACAGTAAAGGTGTGATTTTTGTGGATTTCCTGGAAAGAGGCACTACAATAAACTCTCAAAGGTATTGGCAAACTCTGCACAATCTCAGAAGAGCAATACAAATCAAGCGCAGGGGAAAGTTGGGCTCAAAGATCTTGCTGATTCACGATTACGCCCGGGCCCACGCCGCAAATTCCACTCGTGAAGTTATGGAATCTTTTAAGTGGGAGTTGTTTCCTCATTCGCCGCACAGTGCCGACCTGGCACCGAGCGGCTTCCACTTATTCCCAGCAATGAAGAAGTGGTTGGCTATGCAGCGTTTTGATGACGACGCACAGCTTCAACAAGAGGTAACCACGTGGTTGAAGGCGCAGGCGGCCGAATTTTACGACGAATGAATTTCCAAGCTCGTCCATCGCTACGATAAGTGCCTTAATTTAAATGGCAATTATGTACAGAAGTAGTATTTAAGTGTGGCTTTCATCTGTATATAATATAAAAATCCAATACTTTATTTATTTTTAATTCCAAAACATAATATACTTTGTGGGTAGCTCTCGTAGCATAGCTGTACGACCTCGAATTTTGCGCATAGTGAAAATGCTGTTTGTTATTATCTAGAATTTGAGTCTGCTGTCTGGTCAGTGTTTATTATCGCTGCAGTTGCTAATCACTAAAGGCTTGATGTGTCCTCAAATTGTTGTCTGAGAATGCAACTACTGTACAAGCTAGGCTTTAAGTGTTTGCCAGGCGCTCGGCTACTACTGGAATCTTATGTGATCGTATAGCGATCCACAGTCATAACATCGACTGCCAATACAGAAACTGAACCTATTCGTGCTGTAGTGGTCGACTGCTTCGCTCAAGCAATTTTGCGCGGCTGGAAGCCACACTACAGCGGCATCGCGACGTTGGTACAGTACGATCCCTTAAGTCGTTTTGAGTTAGATATTGAGTCCTACCAGTTGGGGAGCTACAGCCAACAGCAGCAGGAAGTGGTGTAACTGGATAGTAAGGTAGAGAGAAATTTCGGTGATAGGATATTTATTACCAGAGTCGACAGAAAACCATCGGTAAAAACAGTAGTTGAAATATACATGGCATCACAAGCAGAAGATGAAATATAGTAATTATTTGATGACACTGAATGGGTTATACTGTGTGTGAGGGGAGCGAAAGTCCAATAATCATATAAGATTAGAAAGCTGTAGTGGAGGAGGAAGCAGATTAAGAAGTGTGGGAGAATATGGGACATGGTAATTCAGAGAATAGAAAGCCTTTATCGCGTCTACAGTAAATTTCAGTTAGTAATAGAAAGTAAGTTGTCAAAAAACTAGGAAGTATAATTGGAAACAGTCTGGAACCTCAGGAAGATTCTATCTGGGTACAACGTATCGAGACAACCGTTCTGAAATCAGATGTTGGATTGTCGGGGGTGCACAGAAGCTGATTTAGATTCAGATGATAGTAAACTGATAATGAAGAGTAAGCTGAAGTTTGCCAATCGTCATGAAAAATCAACGTGGAGAGAAGTGAGATATGAAAGTGGGACACTCAAGTACTGAAAAAATGAAGTATTTTTAAAGTTCTCTAAGTCTGTTGCCATAATGAAGACAACTGTAGGTAGTTCAGTTGAAGGGGATTTAATATTTCTGGTACGGGCAATTGCAAAAGTTGGACAGACAAATATAGGTACAAGGAAGGTAAGAGCGAAGAAACCTTGCGTAACCAGAGAAATATTTCAATGGATGATCGATAGAGGAAAGTACAGAAAAACCACCAGCAGAAGATAGAAATACAGCAATGTAAGTCATTTAGGTATAAAATAAATAAGCAGCGCTTGGAAGCCACGTGAAACGACTCTGGAAAAAGTGTAAAGGAACAGAAAAGAGAAATACTCATCCTAAGGATATAACGAAGCAAGTATCAATGTTGTTTCCTTTCATCAGAATTTGTTTTCGTTTCATGATATGTCAACGAGTGTATTTAGTGGTGACGATGAGTTAGGTGTATGGCTACGACATCTAGTGGCACTGACGCAAATTAAAGAACTGTAATGCTGCGCGACAAAGCACGCTAAGAACTTTACTGCAAGATGCTGTTACCTAGCGCCAAAGACCGAATGTAGTTAAACTTATTTACTATTGTGTTTCCTATAATGGCGTCAATTAACAAAATGTTTAATACCGATATTACGTCATACTTAAAACAAACTTCTGATTCATGTCATAAAAAGCATTATACATTTAACGCGAGAGCAATAACTAAAAACAATTATCTTTGAGGTCGATTAGGCCGTCCCCCACTTGGACCCTCTACGACCTCATTCCTTTCCCCCATCTGCTCCTATTCCTCGGACATATCCGTATACTGTACACCTCCCACCGCCTTGATCCCCTCCACCCCCTGGTTGCTCCTCTCCTCTTCCATTCCCGCCCCCTGCCATGCCTTTACTGTTGTGTCCCCCTACCCTCCATCTCTACACCCTTCAGCTCCTTTTCCAAGGTGGGTTCCGGCAACTCCCCCTCCCAGATGATGCGCTCTCTTCCTCCATTTATCCCTCCTATCAACTCTGACACTAACTCCCCCTCCTTTCCTCTACCCTTTCCCTGAACTCCCTCTTCCCCCCTTCCATCCTGTTCTCTCCCCCCTAACTTCTCCCTACCTCCCTTCTCCCCCCCCCCCCACAATTCCTTTTTTATTCCCCTCCTCTGCCTTTCGCAACGTCCTGTCGCATCTGCGTGGGGGGGGGGGGGGAGGGATCTTATGGGTCCTTGTCCTCCATTGACTCCTTTCCCCCTTACCCCCCTTCGTTTTTCCTCTCCTTCCCCCTCCCCCCATTTCCTTACCCATCATCTCTCTAGGTTACCCCCATCTGCCCTCAGCTGTGGTATGTCATATTTGTACCAACTTATTAGTGAAGTGTTCAAGTGAATGTTCAGTGCTGTTTGTCTTTCCAAAGTGTTACGAACAGAAATCATGCTGTCGCTGGGTGTGAATTTTATGTCTCTTGCGAACAGAAACCAGACTATCTCCATGTTTTTTAATTGTCTGTCTATTATTTTACATGTCTTCTTCAAGTGTATTTTATTAGCATCATCAACCCTTTGTTCTATGTTTTAAGTTCCGCGATTTCCCGATTTTATCGCCTGTTTTTATTATTTATTATCTTCATCTTTTCAAAACAAATTCTGTAGTCTGAGTAGCGGCATACTAAGCTGCTGCCAGCCTGGCCACTTCTTGGGAATCGAAACTCAATTTTAAAAAAAGAGTCGATTAAGAGACCATCTAGAGGATTGGATTCCCTCCTTCGAAAACGACAGATTGCAGAGCCTGGGCTACCCTCAGGGTGGAAGCTCTGTCTTCGAAGCTTGTTGCTGTTGCTGTCTGTCTGTCTGTCCATCTGTCCATCTGTCCGCCCGAGCTGCCACCCGATGCTTGTTGCTGTAGCTGTTTGTCTGTCCGACCGTCCATCCACCTGCCTGCTTGCCGCCACCGCCGGAGGATTCTGGGCAGCCACCTTCTTGCCGACATCGTCCAGCCGCTGCCCGGAGAGATTCACCAGCTTGCTTTCATCGCTTGCCAGAGGGGCTGCCATCCCCTCGCTCTGCCGGTTCCTTCACCAGCCATCTTTCACTGCTCCCGCCGTTTCTCGTTTCTTGCCGCCGCCGCTACTGCCACTGTCACCATCACCTCCGTCGCCGTCTTTGCCCCCTCTTGCAGGCTGCCACCATGTTCCACCCCACCGCCTCTATTATTTCACCTCCCCCTCCGCTGCTCCAGCCACCATCACATTCCTGTCCTTCCTTCCCACCCTGTCCACCCCACTCCTGCACCGTTTTCGGTTGTAACTACCCCAAACTCTTCATCCCTTTTCACCATCGTCCCATCGCCATCTGCAGACTTCCAGCCGCTCCCTGCTCCGATAGCCTCCAACACAGCATGGATTTCGGCTGGCCATTCCACAGTCTATGTGCCACCAATGCCCTCTCCCTCTGCATGTCTGTCCCTCAGAGTGGTACTGCCCCTGCCATCTCCCACTGCAACCTATCCCCCAACCCAATCTCAACCCTGTCCTGGCTGTGAAACCTTCCAAGTGCCCTAATCTTGACCCCTCCCCCACAATCTCCTCAAGGCAAACCTCCGATCCCTGTGATCCACCCACCCTCCTGGACTTCACCCCGACCCCTACCCCTGCCACACCTTCCACCCACACCTTTGTCCTCGCCAATCCTCAGTTTCTTATTGCCTACACCCTCACCCTAGGCATCTGTAAATACTACTCCAATGCCCCTGTCTCCCTTCTTATTCCTCATAAGTACTCAGTCCTCATCAAATCCCCCAATTCTTCCTTCCACACTGATCTCCTCTCACGGTCCCACATATCTAATTTGGGCAATTAGCAACTGTCACCTCCTACCACACCCTGTCCTCTCCTGGTCAGCCTCAAGTCCCCAACGTCTGCTGACCTTCACTGCCATGATAAAGAAGCTTAGCCCCATGGTCAAGGAGGCTGAGGTGTTGGGGGAACTCAACTCCCAGCCCAACATTGAAATCCGATTGACCTGTCGCATCTTTAATGATGCCAGGCCAACTTATCTAATGTGGATATTCACTGAACCCTCCTCCTCCACTGACCGCCTTCTTACTGAGGGAGTCCTCATATACAATCGCCATCACAAAGTGTACCCCTCCCATTCATCAGTCAAATCATACCCTGTCAACACTGACTCACTTACCTATGTCTGCAAGAACCCCTCTACCTGTCCCCACTGCAAGGCTTCCCACTTCCTAAAGAACTGCCCCTACCTCACCTCTCCTCCTCCTGTAACACCTGTAATGAACCCATCCTACCTACTCCTAAAGTAAAACCTCCTCCAGTCACCCCTGAGCTCACCATCCCAGTCCGTCCTGTTGATGATCCCATCTACGCCAACAACTCGCTCAACCTTCCCGCTACTGCAATCATCCGTTTCATCACCATTGTGCTCCAAAACATCCACCCCATCCAATGCTCCCACACCCTTTCCCAAATCGCCCCTGCTGCTTGTTCCCTCTTCCATCTTACCACCTACGCCACCTACTCCCACAACCAGGCCCACTTCACCTTCAGCTCCCTCACCACCCTCTTCTAACTCTCCCCTCCCATGGTATGACAACACTACAGCATCCTGTAACACAATATCCACTCCCTGCCCACCCACTAACTCCTCTTCCTCCACACCCTCCATCAGCACTGTGTGGATGCCTTCATCCTAAATGAAACCTTCCTTCAACCTCGTATCTCTACCACCACAGCTCCTTACACCCTTCACTTCACTGATAATCCATACCATCTGGCACTTGGCTGAGTTGCTATAAGCCACCTCAAGCACCTTCCTTTTCGGCCCCAACCTCTCCTTAACAATCCTACAAAGCATCTCATCCTCAGCCTCTTCTTCCTGAACCTTGTCATCACCTGTGCCACCATTTATGTCTGCCGTCACACCCCCATCCCATACGATTTCCTGGCCCCCATTGACCACACCTTCTCCATCTACATGATTGCCACCGATCTCAATATCCACAGCTGTGCTGCTGCCGACCTTCAGTGGTGGCACCCTCCAGGGAGACCTGGTTCCCCTCCCATAGCACACCTGAACCAAATCCAACACCACTCCTGATGTGATCCTTGCCTCTCCCAACCTCCTTAGGTGCATCACTTCAGATGTTCTTCACCTCATTGGCTGTGACCATGCTCCCATTCTCCTTACTATGTCTAATAGTCACCATCCCCACCCCACTCCTCGCCATGACATCCCTCATAAACTTGTCCATGATTACTCCCATGCCAACTGGAATGCCTACCGGGACTCCATTCACACCCAGGTTGAAGGCCACGACCTTACCCTCCAATCTCCTGATGACATCTCCTGCACTGCTGCCTTACTGCCCCAGACCTTGTCTGTCGCCGTCGCCACCCATATCCCCCCAAAGCCATCCACCCTCACCACCCAGCCTGGCCCCCACAGGCTGTCCTCCTCCTTCGAGAATCCCGCCGCTTCTACCGCTCTTTTCTCCACACTTGTGACCAGGAGACACTTACCCACTGCTGGCAATTACAATGAGACATCCGCAACCTGCTTACTGCGAAGAAACACCGAACATGGTGCCAGACACGTACATAACTCAACACCACGCTCCCAATAATCTCTTCCAAGTATTGGTCTGCTTTCCACTGCCTTACTGCGAACCACCCCACCCCTAAGTACCCTCCCCTCCCCGCCCCACCCCTAAGTACCCTCACCTCCGTGATGACCACCCCTTTCCTGACAACCTCAGTAAGGCCAACCACTTTGCCTCTCACCCATCCGATGTTTTGTCCATCCCAGATGATCCCCAATTTCATTATTCCATCTTCCATGATGTCATCGACCGTACGAATACCTCTGTTCCTCCCCTTGCTCCTAGCTTCCAGTACTTAGACCACAAACCACAATCTGAACAGAACACTCCCATTACTACACGGATATCAGCATCACACTCCACACTAAATGCAACACTGCTCCTGGCTACAACCGTGATACCTACTGTCACTTCAAACACTGCCCTCCCTACTTTCTTCCAGTCCTTGCCACTCTCTACAACTTCATCTATGCCACTCGCTTCTACTGTGGAAAACCTTCCGTATCCTGATGTTCTCCAAACCCAACAAGCCTTCATCTGATGCCTCTTTCTATCATCCTATAAGGAATCCATCCTTACCTGACACATTCATCACCATTTCCACCGAAACCACCTCTTCCCCAACACCCAATGTGGCTTTCAACCTTCCTGCTCTGCCGCTGACCAACTCCTAGGCCTCACTCATCTCCTCTCCCTCCAGCTTAACTCCCGTCACTTCGCCATTTTTGTCTTCCTCGACCTTGAAAAGGCCTATGACCGTTTATGGCATCCCAGTCTCCTGTTTAAACTCCATACCTACGCCCTTCCTGTCAACTACATCCGTCTGATTGCCTCCTTCCTCTTCCGCCGCCCCTCCTATGTTACCATCCATAATGCTGATTCCCACACCTTCTACCCCTTTGCAGGTGTGCCCCAGGGCTCTGTCCTCTTCCCGATGCTCTACTTCCTGTGCACGGCAGATATGCCCCAACCCCTGCCCTCCAGTACACCTCCTGCAGTACGCCGATGACACCACATTCCTTGAAATCACTCCTACCCTCCAACAGTCCCAACGCCTTCTCCAGAAACACTGTGACCCTCTTGCTGCATGGTGTAACCAGTGGCTCCTTAAAATCAATCCTTCCATGACCCAGGCAATCATTGTAGGTCACTCCTTCTGGAAGGCTCCTGGATTTCTGCCTTACAATCTGCAGCCGTCCTGTCCACCTCTCCCCGACCCTCACCTACCTTCGCTCACCACTGACCGTCACCTCACCTTGATCTCTCACCTCCACTCCATCCAATCCAAAGCCCACAACCGCCTCTGACTCCTCAAACTCCTCTCTGGTCGGTTAAACCTCTCTCCCATCCTTCACACATACAAATCCTTAATCCGTATCATCCTCTGCTATGCCAGTCCTGTCTGGATATCCGCCCCCCCCCCCCAAATTTTATAAGTCCCTCCAGATGCTTTATCGCCATGCACTCCGCTTCAATTTCCGTATACGCTTCCCGTCACCCACATGGATCGTCTACGACCTGATTCCTTTCCCCCATCTGCTCCTATTTCCCGAACATGTCTGCATACTCTACACCTCCTGCTGTTTTGATTGTCATCATCCCCTGCTTGCTCCTCTCCTCTCCAACCCCCAACTTCTGCCCCAACTTCCTTTCCCTGGGCTCCCTCTTCCCCACTTCCATCCTGTTTTCACCCTGCCTAACCTCTCTCTGCCTCCCTTCTTCCCCCTTTCCCAAGTCCTTTTGTATTCCCCTCCTCTGCCTTTCCCCAATCCCTGTCACATCTGTCCAGCCAGCCCCCCCCCGCCCCCCACCCTCTTATGGGTCCTCGTCCTCTTTTGACTCCTTCCCCCCTCCCCCAGTCTGTTTTTTCCTCTCCTTCACCCCCTTTCTTACCCATCATCTGTCCAGATTCCCTCGTCTGCCCCGGCTATGGTATGTCATATTTGTGCCATCTTTTTAGTGCAGTGTTGAAGTGAGTGTTCAGTGTTGTTTACCTTTCCAAAGTGTTGCTAACAGAAATCATGCTGTGGCTGGGTGTGAATTTTATATCTCTTGTGAACAGAAACCAAAGTGTCGCCGTGTTTTTTAATTGTTTATTATTTTTCTGCTTCCTGTCATTTGTTTTATGTTTTTTTTATGTTTTAAGTACCACAATTTTCCGTGATTTTACCATTTAAGTCACCAATTTTATCGCCAGCTTTTATTATTTATTCTCTTGATCTATATGAAACAAATTCTGTAGGCTGAAGAGCGGCGTACTAAGTTGCTGCCAGCCTGCCCCCTTCGAAGAGAATCAAAACTCAATGAAGAAAGAAAAAAAAAAAAGATTAGGAGACGTACCACGGGACAATGGACACTGAGTGAGCTCGGCTTTTTCATTAGTCTTTCTGAAGGGTTCTGATAAAGTCGTTGTTCAGAACTAAAAGTCTGAGATTCATTGAAGGAATTACAACCTGTGAATGCGAGCGAACATATTTTATTGTGCCTCGGAAAACTATATGAAACTGCTACTAGAGGAGAAGACGCCTATATAAAAGTTGTAAGTCGTCAGAATCGAGTATTTTGGCTCACTTACTGCCAGTCATTACAAGACAGTATTGTAATGATGAAACGGACATCGGAATGTATCTGTTGAACGCAATCTGGTATTACGTAAAAAATGCTCGGCACCTTATATGAATGGTTAGCTGCTTTCTTGAGCCAAATGTTCACCTGATACAGGTTTTATGACACAGGTAAATTTAATGTTCACTGAAGCAACTGATGATTGAAGTCATTTTTGTGTTGTGAAAACTAGCGAACACGTTGTTAGGTAGCCATTAATCCTAGTTAAATCATTAGTTGATGTAGAGCCAGTGTGTCTGAAATATGTATATTTTTTGAATAATTATTCGCTCGTCCCAGGAATTCTGAGTTACGTGTTTTATTACGTAAATCATGAGTGAATTCCAGGTATTTGCTTCCAACGACTGAAGTTATTCCCGATATCCCATAGTTACTAAAGCCAGTTATTCAGTGTCAAGGCAGTAACTCCTAACGTGCAAATATACTACTAAGGAACCTTGATTATATTAATTCAGCTTACAACAGCAAAGCAATCATGTTGTTGTGAACTACGCCAAGAACTTCTTCTAAAGCTAATGTGTCAAATGATTTATCCATTAAACAGCATATCCACTGTGATGAATAGGACAGTAAAAGCCTCTCATTCCTCACGTGTGACGAAATTATGCGATTTTACAGTAGGGGAGACCAGGTATGGCAGTTTTGTTTTGTTTCAGGTCACCAACATAAATACTTGAACTTTTATTTAACTGACGTATAGTCTATATTTGTAAGAATGTTTATGAAAATGATTTATGGCTGCATAATTATTGTGATAAAATTAGCACTACCTTTTCTATTAACCGATCTTTGTGACTATCGTCCCCGGGATTGGAATGGTTGTCACAGAGATTGGTGTTGCTTGTCCCATGTTAATATTATGTGAAAAATACAAGTAGCCGAAGAAACAAAATCCTTCCTATCGTATATAAATTATATCAAGCAAAAGTGTCATTCAAGATTAAAGCCGGCCGAGGTGGCAGAGCGGTTCTAGGCGCTACAGTCTGGAACCGCGCGACCGCTACGGTCGTAGGTTCGAATCCATCCTCGGGCATGGATGTGTGTGATGTCCTTTGGTTAGTTAGGTTTAAGTAGTTCTAAGTTCTAGGTGACTGATGACCTCAGTAGTTACGTCCCATTGTGCTCAGAACCATTTGAACCATTTGAGCCAAGATTAAAACACAACTATCCTATTTACCACTAACAACACAAAGAGAAACAAAATAATTCTGATGATTGTACACAAAATATTCAGTAGTTCAACATAAGCAAGGAAAAAAGACTTAGAAACTAATATCATAGCCTACGCTGAAAACTGTTCATTGATAATAGTCTTAAAATAAAAACTGTTACGACTCTACTAATTTAATCTCAAACCTATTCTGGCAATTTTGACAAACGAGGTGGGCACCTCCTGACGTACATTTCTCATGTGCCCATTTCTTGCACTCTGCCCATTGTACCCAGATATCCCTTGATCTGTTTTTTTGTAAATGAATCAAGACGTACAATATAATTCAGTCATCGTCTTCACTGTCACAGCTTTCTGCTTTCTTTTGTTCTTTCTACTTCTTAGTTTAATTTTTCTTCATCTGAGATTAGACGCTTCTTTGCCAATACTGTAAGCTACTACGCCAATGCGTGATATTATATAATCCCACGCAGTATCTAGAACACTCCAAAAAAATCTCACAGCAATTCTCAGTCCCACTCACTTAAAATTCATATTAAAAGTTCCTCAGCTGCGAAAAGGCAAAAACTTAAAGTCCCAAAAACCAATCGCTAAGGTCGGGTTGAAATTTCAATATTCGGAATATGTCTAGAGGAAAATTCTGTAATGTTCACAGTTCAGAAACAGTTGTAAGTATTTGCTAGCGTCATACACGTAAATTTTATTGGTCCACCTTTACATACGTGAGAAAATTTCAACACTTTCGCGAAGCGACTGCTTTGTCGCGCATACAAAATTCATCACAACGACTGCCCCTGGCTCTGAGCACTACGGGACTTAACATATGAGGTCATCAGTCCCCTAGACCTTAGAACCACTTAAAGCTAACTCACCTAAGCACATCACACACATCCATGCCCGAGGTGGGATTCGAACCTGTGATGGTAGCAGTCGCGCAGTTCCGGACTGAAGCGCCTAGAACCGCTCGGCCACCAAAGCTGCCGACTGCCCCTGAACACCACCACAATCAGCCTGTTCGCTTCCCAGCGCCGCCAAAAACAGACTCTCCGCGCCAAGATGGCAGATGAAGAAGCTTGCACAGGATAGAGTAGCATGGAGAGCTGCATCAAACCAGTCTCAGGACTGAAAATCACAACAATATATATATATATATATATATATATATATATATATATATATATATATATATATATATATATATATATTAACATGATTCAAAACAAATAATCTTTTCCTTCTGGAACATATAAAAACTATATTGATATCGCTATACACATGTATTATATGTACATGAATTTGCATACTAATTTTCTCAGCTTTTCATCGCTCCTTCAGTTTTTCATTACATTCACTAGTTTTCTTGTAAACTCTGGTTGTATTTAATTTAAAACGAACATTCAGGATCGCTATACTATTTCTTTATTAATCGGTTTCTCCTAATGAACAAGCCATCCTCAGAATTTTCGGCCCTTTACAGATTTCTCATGATACCACGTGGTATTACGAGAAATCAGAGGAGCCGCCAGCACCAGCCACAGAGGGCCAAAAATTCTGAAGATGACTTGTACATAAGCGGTTAATACAAAGATATTATTGGGATCCCGACTGTTCTTTCTAGCTTAAATGTAACATCAGGTCGCTGCTCTCCATTGATCATGTTATCAAAAGTTATAATTGTATAGTGGAAAACGTTGTGTGTTGAGTATTGGCTATGGATATAAACAATAACCAAATGTACTCAAAATTTTACAATACTGATGCTATTTCCAGTTTCTCCTGACAAAGACAATTGTGGAAGTCGTCGAAAGTTCAAGGGTTTACCCTGAACTGTCGCGGCTAGAAATCCGAGAATGTTTTATGCAACAGAGTCGTTGTTCTGAGTTTACTATTTTGCTGTGGAGAATACACACCCCTATCTTTATTTCAAAACTGATACAGCTTATAACAATAATCTGGTAGATTTCTGCGAGATCTGTTTATGGACATTTTGTTTATAAAAATCGGTAAAAGCGTCGTCAATTTTTTTAAATTTTTTTCTTTCCACAAAATATTTAACGTAAAATAACTTCTAAACTATACATCGTCTCAAGGCCGCGTCTAAACCCCCGCACTCGTCAAAATTTTCTCCTTTTATTTGTAGCACCGGCTTCCAATATCTTAATGGGTACACCTTTTTATTGGGATACAGTATATTCAGCATTTAAGCTGGTCGCTCTGGCTAGTCACGGAGGCCTTATCCTCCATTCTTTGCCCCCAACAACCAGTTAGCAAGGGAATCTTTTCTTCCATTCTTTGCGCCTACAGACAGTTGGCATGGGAAATCCTGACCACATTATTCAGAGCATCCTGAACGTCTGCTTGTCGCCAACATTTCTCATACTTCCAGAATGACCCGACAGCGGAGGCACGAGGAGCGCCGACATCTAGCGGTGGAATTTCAAAGCACGTGCCGCTGTGGGTAGCTCAGTGGTCTATTACCACACATCCATTACTGTCAAATACAGGCTCGCACGGCTATGTATGTCCTTTAACCCATAACATACCGCTCTTCCAAAACCACATCTGTTCTTAAACTTTATGGGGACCTTTTTGGGGACAATATAGTCTTAGTACTCCATAATTAGCTCCAAATACTGCTGTAGGCTCTTAGATACATCCCATGTCTTAGAGCACAAAAATTCAAGAAAACGTTGTAAATAACTTATGTGGCAGCGCTTTCTACCCTGTTGTTGTTGTGGTCTTCAGTCCTGAGACTGGTTTGATGCAGCTCTCCATGCTACTCTATCCTGTGCAAGACTCTTCATCTCCCAGTACCTACTGCAACCTACATCCTTCTGAATCTGCTTAGTGTATTCGTCTCTTGGTCTCCCTCTACGATTTTTAACCTCCACGCTGCCCTCAAAAACTAAATTGGTGACCCCTTGATGCCTCAAAACATTTCCTACCTACCGATCCCTTCTTCTCGTCAAGTTGTGCCATAAACTTCTCTTCTCCCCGATCCAGTTCAATACCTACTCGTTAGTTATGTGATCTACCCATCTAATATTCAGCAGTCTTCTGTAGCACGACATTTCGAAAGCTTCTATTCTCTTCTTGTCCAAACTATTTATTGTCCATGTTACACTTCCATACACGGCTACACTCCATACAGATACTTTCAGAAATGACTTCCTGACACTTAAATCTATACTAGATGTTAACAGATTTCTCTTCTTCAGAGACGCTTTCCTTGCCATTGCCAGTCTACGTTTTATATCCTCTCTACTTCGACCATAATCAGTTATTTTGCTCCCCAAATAGCGAAACTCCGTTACTATTTTAAGTGTCTCATTTCCTATTCTAATTCCCTCAGCATCACCCGACTTAATTTGAATTCATTCCATTATCCTCGTTTTGCTTTTATTGATGTTCATCTTATACCCTCCTTCCAAGACACTGTCCATTCCGTTCAACTGCTCTTCCTTGGCTGTCTCTGACAGAATTACAATGTCATCGGCGAACCTCAAAGTTTTTATTTCTTCTCTCTGGATTTTAATACCTACTCCGAATTTTTCTTTTGTTTGTTTTACTGCTTGCTCGTTATACAGATTGAATAACATCGAGGACAAGCTACTCCCTTCCCAACCACTGCTTCCCTTTCATGTCCCTCGACTCTTATAACTGCCATCTGGCTTCTGTACAAATTGTAAATAGCCTTTCGCTCCCTGTATTTTACCCCTGCCACCTTTACAATTTTAAAGAGAGTATTCCAGTCAACATTGTCAAAAGCTTTCTCTAAGTCTACAAATGCTAGAAACGTAGGTTTGCCTTTCCTTAATGTTTCTTCTAAGATAAGTCGTAAGGTCAGTATTTCCTCGCGTGTTCCACCATTTCTACGGAATTCAAACTTATCTTCCCCGAGGTGGGCTTCTACTAGTTTTTCCATTCGTCTGTAAGGAATTCGTGTTAATATTTTGCAGCTGTGGCTTATTAGACTGATTGTTCGGTAATTTTCACATCTGTCAACACCTGCTTTCTTTGGGATTGGAATTATTATGTTCTTCTTGAAGTCTGAGGGTATTTCGCCTGCTTCATATATCATGCTCACCAGATGGTAATGTTTTGTCAGGGCTGGCTCTCCCAAGGCAGTCAGTAGTTCTAATGGAATGTTGTCTACTCCGGTGGCCTTGTTTCGACTCAGGTCTTTCAATGCTCTGTCAAACTCTTCACGCAGTATCGCATCTCCCATCTCATCCTCATCTACATCCTCCTCCATTTCCATAATATTGTCCTCAAGTATATCGCCCTTGTATAGACCCCCTATATACTCCTTCCACCTTTCTGTTTTCCCTTCTTTGCTTAGAACTGCGTTTCCATCTGAGCTCTTGATGTTCATACAAATGGTTCTCTTATCTCCAAAGGTCTCTAATTTTCCTGTAGGCAGTATCTATCTTACCCCTAGTGAGATAAACCTCTGCATCCTTACATTTGTCCTCTAGCCATCCCTGCTTAGCCATTTTGCACTTCCTGTCGATTTCATTTTTGAGAGGTTTGTATTCCTTTTTGCCTGCTTCATTTACTGCATTTTTATATTTTCTCCTTTCATCAATTAAATTCAATATTTCTTCTGTTACCCAAGGGTTTCTACTAGCCCTCGTCTTTTTACCTACTTGATCCTCTGCTGCCTTCACTACTTCATCCCTCAACGCTACCCATTCTTCTTCTACTGTATTTCTTTCCCCCATTACTGTCAATTGTTCCCTTATGCTCTCCCTGAAACTCTGTACAACTTCTTGTTCTTTCAGTTTATCCAGGTCCCATCTCCTTAAATTCGCACCTTTTTGCAGTTTCTTCAGTTTTAATCTACAGGTCATAACCAATAGATTGTGGTCAGAGTCCACATCTGCCCCTGGAAATGTATTACAATTTAAAACCTGGTTCCTAAATCTCTGTCTTACCATTATATAATCTATTTGATACCTTTTAGTATCTCCAGGGTTCTTCCATGTATACAGTCTTCTTTCTTGATTCTTAAACCAAGTGTTAGCTATGATTAAGTTGTGCTCAGTGCAAAATTCTACCAGGCGGGTTCCTCTTTCATTTCTTAGCCCCAATCCATATTCACCTATTACGTTTCCTTCTCTCCCTTTTCCTACTACCGAATTCCAGTCAGCCATGACTATTAAATTTTCGTCACCCTTCACTATCTGAATAATTTCTTTTATTTCGTCATACTTTTCTTCAATTTCTTCGTCATCTGCAGAGCTAGTTGGCATATAAACTTGTACTGCTGTAGTAGGTGTGGGCTTCGTATCTATCTTGGCCACAATAATGCGTTCACTATGCTGTTTGTAGTAGCTTACCCTCATTCCTATTTTCATATTCATTATTAAACCTAAACCTTTAATCTATTCATTTCCCTTTTCAAATTTTCTAACCTACCTGCCCGATTGAGTGATCTGACATTCCACGCTCCGATCCGTAGAACGCCAGTTTTCTTTCTCCTGATAACGACATCCTCTTGAGTAGTCCCGGCCCGGAGTTCCGAATGGGGGACTATTTTACCTCCGGAATATTTTACCCAAGAGGACGCCATCATCATTTAATCATACAGTAAAGCTGCATGCCCTCGGGAAAAATTACGGCCGTAGTTTCCCCTTGCTTTCAGCCGTTCGCAGTACCAGGCCGTTTTGGTTATTGTTACAAGGCCAGGTCAGTCAATCATTCAGACTGTTGCCCTTGCCACTACTGAAAAGGCTGCTGCCCCTCTTCAGGAACCACACGTTTGTCTGGCCTCTCAACAGATACCCCTCAGTCGTGGTTGCACCTACGGTACGGCTATCTCTATCGCTGAGGCACACAAGCCTCCCCACCAACGGCAAGGTCCATGGTTCATGGAGGAGGCCTCCTACCCTAAACATTCTAATTTGAGTGTTCTAACAACAAAATATATCCTAGTCACTAGTGCCTCTAATCGAGTGTTTGTGTGTGTATGTGTGTGTGTGTGTGTGTGTGTGTGTGTGTGTGTGTGTGTGTGTGCGCGCAAGTTACAGTTCGTCTGCCAGACAGAATAAACGAAGGAGAATCTGGTTTAAACGTAAGTGGTTACAGTTATTTAGTTGAAGTTCTTTACTTTGTAGTCTCTCTCTTTCTTTAACTCGCAAAACTTTCTAATTTTATCGTCGCAGATTTCTATGTATGATTTCCCACTACCTCTCGTTCCCTTCTTACGTGCCATCCTGGTTCGCTAGAATGATGCAGCTTTCGTCGTTGGGGCATATTAGGCTGTCCTGCCAACCAGTTTAAATGACGCTAACAAGAAAAAAAATCAGCCTATTAGTTTTCTGCGATTTACAAACGTGTGACCACTAGTGACCTGTTGGATCGAAGCCTACCCTCTCTGCCCTTCAGACCTGACACAAAGAAGACGAAATTTAAGGCTGAAACCTGATACAGATTAACAGATAATGGTGTTTGCAAGGATATCATGTGAAGTACGGACTTTTCATTTCGGCAGCAACAAATTGTACCATTCAGGAACAGAAAGGCATAAGTCACTGCAACTGTACTACTTGAAGACAAAGTTTCTCGCACCAAAAATGAAATCAAGATGTAGCCTAAAGAGTACTCAGAATTGGAAACAAGTGACTGGTGTCGTGAAAAAGTATCATCAAAACACTCTAATCATCTCCTTAAGAAAAAAATGCCATTGTTGTACTTAAGCTTACCGTCGAGGATTTTTCTAAAAAAGGAAGCTAATCCAGAGTAATCCATTAGCTAATGCTGTAGATGAATGTAATGAAACACCATTGATTGCACAAGCCCAAACCAGAATATCAATTATGCATAAATAAAACCCTTGAAGTACTGTGATATTAACTTTAAACTACTTTTTAAATTAAACTTCTCATCATCAAATGACTGGGTCTTTAATCAACAGTTGTAACCCCCCCCCCCTCAGGCAACAAAATTATTTTGGTGTGTGACCAAAACAAAGTTGCTTCAGCACCTACCTAATTATAAGAAATCACTAGGACCAATTTTCTCTCATATTCCATTCATCCCCTTCTTTATTTTCAAATTAATCACACATTAAGGGCTGCACAGTAATTACAGCTATTGCAACTTGTTGAGCAATAATTCTCCTCCTCTCTGCCAACTGCAGCTCATGACCTCTCAACTGATAAACGAGTACGAGTACAACAGAGCGTCAAGTTAACTGTTTATCTTTTTCTGCGTTTTCTTCTTATTATATTTGTTAAATTTCATATTTGGTTTTCTGTTTAAGAGGTTTCATCTTGCATTTTTGCAAGTGTAAATTTATTCACTCCGTACCTCAGTAGTTGCTCACTGAACAACCAGTTACATAGTTCATTAACGCATCAGCGTCCATTGGTGACACATCAGGATGGTAGCAAGTTGCATACCGACAATTATGTTTGATTTTAACGTTTATGTCTACAGTTGGTCTTCTTGCTACTGTCAGTAACCTTCATGCTATTGTCTCGAGGCACATAGGTGGTGGAAAAGCTGGATCTTCGGATGTGACACTTCAGGTGTCGCTTATTTTGCACACGTGCTCTGCTTTCGAGGCACCTCCTTGTGCACCCGACGCGGTGGACCCGCCCTCACAGCAGATTGAGTCGCCGGTGGTAAAGTGTAAGCGTCGCTCGAGGCGGAAGGCCATTGTGGAGACTGGCTGCCTGGCCCCGCCCGTTCACCCTGAGAGTGGACAGGTGGCTGCACCTTCAGCAATGTCCTGGCAGTCTTACGGGGGGAGGGGTTTACTATTTATTGGTTTCGTACCGCGTGCCGCGGAATCTGAATCCGCGCCAGACGTCATGGACGTCGAAGACCCATAGAGGTCTGAGGTCTCTGCACCATCGCGCCGAAAGCTGTGGCGGCGAGCACCTCCTGGCCCGCTTTTAGTGTGAGAGGGCCACAGTGGAACACGTGGTCCCAGCAGCCAGTAGCGGCGCCCCCGATAGCGTACTTAAGCGCCGGCCTCTCGTTCAGCCAGTCAGTCTAATCTCGTTTACGTCGGTTTAGACCTCGCTTTGTGTTAAACTGCTCACTTCCTGGTTCGTGTACGAGTGGACGTGTTTCTTTCCTTGTAACTCTGTTGTTCGGTCTTGTTGTATTCGTTCTGTCCTACGTCGGTCGTGTCCGTTTTATTCCTTTGTGTTGTTGTTCGTCGGCATCTCCGCCGGTCCCGCCGCCCCATCCGTCATTGCTCCCCCGCGACCGTCCTGGTCGCAGTTACAACAATTGGGAGCTCCAATTTTGGGCGCATTTTGGAGCTCCATATAGCGTTCAGGGCTGGAAAGAAAGGCAATGTACTCTCGGTCTGTCTACCAGGGGACGTCATCCGTGATGTGGAGGTGGCCTTGCCTGTGGCTATCGAGCGTTCAGGGTGTAGTCGTCTGCAAGTTATGGCTCTCGTCGGCACCAACGACGCATGTCGCATGTGTTCTGAGGGGATCCTCTGTTCGTACGTAGGCGAATGGCGGAGTTGATGAAGACTGCTGACCTCGCACGTGAGTTACAAGTAGAGCTCGCAAGTTGCACCACCGTTCTCAGAGTTGATTGGGGTCCTTTAGTTTGGAGCTGAGTGGAGGATCTCAAACAATGGTTTTGTCGACTGTCACGGTCTTGGCTGCAGATTTCCAGATCTGCATTGTCGTGTGAGGATGCACTACACAAAGGAGCAGCTGCTCGGATAGCACAGTAATTGTTGAAAGCACATGAGCGTTTATTAAGCTACGCAGTAGTTTCAGGTGCTCTGATTAACACTCTCCAGTCGATGTGCAGCAAGGGAAGCCAAACAGCGTTGAGAATAAAGGCACTTCCACTGTCCTAATTGTATCAGCAGACTGTCGAAGTATTCGTAATAAAGTTCCGGAATCACCAGGAAAGTTCTCGCGCAGCTATGATTACGAAAGTTAAGAAGTCAGTCATCAAGTCTGCTAGATATAGCAGATAAACAGTTACTAGCATCGTATTTAGACAGCGAATTGGGATCTCTTAGTTTCAGTAAGATGGATTTGAAGGAATTATGGGCCATATTTATGCAGATTGTAAATCATGGTCTGGAGTGAGATGTGCCTAGTAAGTGAATAAAGGATGGGAAAAAACCCACCATGGTTTAATAACGAAATTCGGAGGATGCTGAGGAAGCAGAGATTGTTGCACTCTCGGTTCAAAAGGGAACGCACGAATGTCGATACGCGAAGGCTGCTAGAGATTCGAGTGTCTGCAAAAAGATCTATGCACGAAGAACACAGTAGCTACCACATTCACATCTTAGCAAAAGAACTGGTAGAGAACCTGAGAAACCTCTGGTCTTGCGTAAAATCGCTAAGCGGGCTAAGGCTTCTATTCAAAATGTTCAAATGTGTGTGAATTCCGAAGGGACCAAACTGCTGAGATCATCGGCCCCTAGACTTCCACTCTACTTTAACTAACTTAACCTAACTTACGCTAAGGACAGCGCACACACCCATGCCCGAGAGGGGACTCAAAACCTCCGGCGGAAGGGGCCGCGGAATCCGCTACAGGGCGCCTCAAACCGCGCGGCCACTCCGCTCGGCGGTTTCTGTTCAGTTCTTTGTTGAGCAATTTGGTGTGGCACTTGAAGATAGCAAATCGATAACCGAAATTATAAATTTTACGTTCAAGAATTCGCTGACACAGAAGAATAGCACAAACACATCGTCATTTGAGCATCGCACAAACTCCCGTATGGACTACATAGTAATAAGCATCCCTGGTGTAGAGAAACAACTGAAAGATATGAAAGCAAATAAATTACCAGGTGCGGACGGAATCCCATTTCGATTTTACAGAGCGTACTTTACGGCATTGTCCCTTTACCTAGCTTGCATTTGTCATGAATCTCTCGCCCAGCACAAAGTCCCAAGCGACTGGAAAAAGCGCAGGTGACTCCAGTATATAAGAAGAGGAAAAGAACGGACACGAAAAATTACAGACCAATATCCTTAACTTCTGTCTGCTGCAGAACCCTTGAACATATTCTGAATTCGACTGTCATAAACTTTCTTGAGACTGAGAAATTTATTTCCACGAATCAGCATGGTTTTAAAAAGCATCACTCGTGCCAACCTCAACTTGCCCTTTTCTCTCATGATATATTGTGAACTATGAATGAAGGACAACAGGCAGATTCCATTTCTCTAGATATCCAGAAAGTATTTGACATAGTGCCCCACTGTATGCTGTTAACGAAGGTACGACCATATCAAATACGTTCACAGATATGTGAGTAGCTCGACGACCGCTTACATAATAGAACCCAGTATGTTGTCCTCGATGGCAAGTGTTCAACAGAGACAAGGGTACCGCCAGGAGTGCCCCAGAGATGTGTGAAGGGACCGGTGTTGTTCCCTACGTACATAAATGATTGGTAGACAGGGTGGGCAGCAATCAGCGGTTGTTTGCTGATGATGCTATGGTGTACGGTAAGGTGTAGAATTTGAGTGACTGTAGGGAGATACAAAACAAAATTGCTGGTTAGTGTGATGAATGGCAGCTAGCCCTAAATGTGGAAAAATATAAGCTGATGCAGCTGAGTAGGAAGATCAAACCTGTATCTCATTACTAACGTCCTGCTTGACACAGCGAAGTCGTTTAAATATCTGGGCGTAACGATCCACAGCAATACGAGATGGAACGAGAATGCGAGGACTGTGGTAGGGAAAGCGAATGGTGGACTTCGTTTTTTTGGGAGAATTTTAGGAAATAGTGGTTCACCTGTAAAGGAGACTGCAAATAGGACGCTGGTGCGACCTATTCTGGAGTACTGATCGAGTGTTTGGGGTCTGTACCACGTCGGATTGAAGGAAGACACCGAATCATTTCAGAGGCTGGTTGTTAGATTTGTTACCGGTAGGTTCGAACAACGCATAAGTGTCATGGGAATTCCTGGATGGGAGGCGACATTCTTTTCGAGAAACGCTATTGAGAAAATTTAGGGAACCGGCATTTGAAGCTCACTGCCACATACATACAATGCGCGTAAGGACCGCGAAAGTAAGGTACTGGCTCGTACAAAGACATATAGACAGTCATTTTGCCCTCGCTCTGTTTGCGAGTGGAATAGAAATTGAAGTGACTAGTAGTGGTACAGCCACATTCCGTATGTAGATGTGGATACAGATGTAGAGACTCTGACATCCTACAACTAAACGTATCTATACTGAGTTAACCTATCCAAAGTTCTTACGTCTAACAACAATATTGATGCTACCCCCCAAAATAAATAAGTACAAACACATCTCCTCATCAAAATTACCCCTGTTAATGGAAACTCCACCGTTTTCTTCAATCCCAATATGATCATAAAAATCCCTTGATATTCCACTGATAGAGCTACCAGTACCCACAGGAGCAGTCTCAGATACCTCTCCCACTTTGAGGTATATTATGGCTGTACCTTTTCAAGAAATTCATGCTTCGATTCATTCTTAGTCAAAAGGTCTACATCACTTATATGATCTTCCTGAACAGTATACATATTTGATCCCCACTGAATGGTTTAATCTCATCATTCCCTGCAAATATACTGCTTAGCATAATGATGCGTGCTCCTAACTCCATCTTCCAGTGCCCACTTCTGGAACCACTTGGTCCTGTCTACCCATTCAATAAAATCAAAGACACATTCCTCCTGGTTCTTCCAAGATTGAACAAATAAATGTGCATGTTCAACTTCATTCACAAGAATGTCATGAGACTTGACATCATTAGGATTTATTGTGTCACAAGCAGCTTTTACCATAAAATCGTTATTTGCAGCCAGATTCTGCAAACTGCATACACCCTCGACAGAAATATGAGAAACAGGTCCTACAGCCCACTCACGAAACCCATTTAATACAGGACTCTCAGCCTCACCAATGTCACTAGCGTACTTCCCCATCCAGAAAAACACTAGACACTTGATTCAGGCACTATTGCCTTCATATTATCTGCAGGCATTAAGACATTAGACTGAGTCACTGTTGCCTTTAGATTATCAACACTGACATCTGCTGAAACTAGTTCAATTGCAATTATGTTATTTCTGATGCCGGTCACACAGCCATTTTCAACATCTTCCTATGTTGTGCAGCTGATCCTGATTCATTAAGTATAGATGACAGAGCAATGCAATTTTCTTCACAACTCACAACTCTGCCAACTCTTTCATCAAATAATCCCCTTCGACTCCTCAATTTTCCACAGAAGTTTCTCATGTTTGCATTCTTCTTACTGTACTGCTTAAACCAAACTTCGATTAAACTTTCATTACCCGAAACTTCATCAATTCCACAAATTCTTTCTTACCTTGTGTCTTTACTTTTATTACCGTTATTAGTCCCACTGAAAAAAAAACTGCTTTGCCTATAATGAATTTTCCCATCTAATGGTGCTATGGTTTGCATTTTTCTTGTCCCAAAATAAATCACATTTCGAACAAATCTGTTCGAGTCGTCTGCTGTCATTTTGTTCTCCCCTTCTGCACCCATTTTCTTGCAGTTGCCTTGGTTCGTTTCTGCAATTATTCTTATTGTTGATTCCTATTTTCACCATTCACCCTCCCTCTGCTTCCTCTCCACTTCTCACCCAGGTGGCCTTCTCTGCTTTGACCCTGCTGGTTATTACCACAATTCCTGTTACTCCCTGCCATTGTGATGATTCATCTGATGGCTTCCTTCATTATTCCTCCTATAATTTGGCTTGTGGCACAGTGCCTGATCCATCCTTTCAATTAAATCTAAAAAAAATTCAATGAAATCAGTAGGACAGTGTATTAACTCCCATTGCAAACTTTCTGACAACCTCCTTCCTAAACTGGAGATTCCAGTAAATACCCTCCATGGTCTGTCTAAATGCACCAAGTTTCTTAGTTCTTCCTGGCAAAACTCCCTCATAGTATACCTACCCGCTCTTCCTCTCCCCCCCCCCTCTCCCCGCCGACTTTGTACACTTGACCGTTCAGAAAATAGAAAATCATTCTGCAACAGAATTTGCTTAGTTTTGCCCCAGTATGTATTTCGAACGATTTTTCAAACATCTCATATGAAGAAACTGATCAGAACATTGATATGCCCTTGTTTCGACAGAACCTTCAATCTCTTCACAAACTTAAGTTTACGTTCATCAGACATACCAGGAGTAAAACAATCTTTGCAAGCTGCATGGAAATCCACAGACGGTACTTAGTCTCACCTGAAAAAATTTCATCATTAGATGCCTGCATTACAGGCCACCCAACATTGCCAGAAACACAGTATAATTCTAGGTCGCTTAACCTATTATTCGCCTTCTCAGTTCCAAAATTATTCATTGCAACCATGTATTCCATCTCTTTCCTTAAACTGCCTGCCTGTGCTTTTCAGCTCACCTATTAACGAAGTTTTAGTTCTGTCATCGCCAGCCACAATCTTCTTATTCACTATTTACCCTGCTTCCCCGTCTCGGTCTGATCCCTCGAATTAGTCGCAACAGAATTAATTCTTGTCAGCAGAATCTCTCTAACTTATGAAGAAAAGTATACCTATAGCAACAAATGCAACCATTAGTAAGTGAAAAAAATGATGAAATTCGCGCGTAAAAAATTTATTTTGTTATTTTTTCGAACTTCCTTGCAATGAGTGTGAATCCTGAATCTTTCCTGAAGATACCTAAAGTTTTATGAATTTATTTGTAAAAGTATAGGCACTGGGAGTTAAAATGTCCTGTAATGCCTCTCTTGCCCCAAGTCGATCCGTTTGACGTCCTACACCCCTTAAAGTTTATACTTTCCAAAAAATATTTAACATCAAATAACTTCAAAACTATACATCGTCTCGATGGTGCGTCTAATCTCTTGCATATTTCATAATTTTCACCTTTTATTTGTGGTACTGATTTTCAGCATCTTAATGAGTATAGTTTTTATTGGGATGCCGTATATTCAGCATTTTAGTTGGCCCTTGAGCCAGCTATGGAGGCCTTTTCCTGCATTCTTTGCCCCCCAACAAGCAGTTAGCACGAGAAATCCCGACGACGTGTTTTCAGAGCATCGTGAACGCTACTGGTCACCAGGATTTCTCATACTTACAGAACGACGCAATAGCAGAGGCTCAAAGAGTGCCGACATCTAACAGCTGATCTTCAAAGATCGTGCTGGAGCCTCTGTGGGCAGTGTTGGTTGGCCCTGATGTGGTCAGTTACCTAATGGTATAGATGCGCGCTCTCGCAGCTATGTGTGTCTCTCGTTTAACCGATAACAAACAGTGCACGGAGAGTTGGCTCTCAAAGTTTATGGACACCTTTTCTGGGGCTCTATCCCATCAAGTTGTGTCCCATTACAGTAGTGCTAAGCAAAGGAAACAGAACGGTATCGTCGCAAGGACATATGTAGCATATAAAAATGAAGAGACATCAAGAGTGCAGGAGGTATTCCACCATTAAACGAAGGGGGAGAGTGGATAGGTGGAAAGAGTACATTGAAGGCATCAATGAGGGAAATGAGCTTCTCATGGTGTGACAGAAGCTAGAATGGAAGTTGGTATGGAGGGCATAAGGAATTTAATATTAGAGTCAGAGTTTAACAGAGCTTTGTTAGACTTGAGATAAAATAAGGCGGAAAGCATAGATCATTTCTCCGAAGGTTCTGAAACTATTGAGGCAAATGTCAATTAACGACTATTAAGTTGGTGTGTAGAATCTATGGTACTGGAGCCATACCGTTACACTTTCTGAAAAATATCATCAATATAATCCGGAAAATAGCGAGTCATATAAGTGCGAGAAGTATGGCAGAATTACCTTCACAATTCAGGGTGTAGGAAAAGGCGGGTGATGTACAATATACATAAGAAGCAAAAAGGAAGAATAAGAAAGGAAAACCAAGAACGAAGTGTCGTATAAAGAAGGTTGTAAAAAGATGATGCAGTATTTGTCCGTTGTTGCTCAGTCTCTATCGGAAAAGCAGTGACAGAAATAAAAGGCAGACTCATGAGTAGGATTAAAAGTAAGAAAAAATGAATATCAATGACAAGATTCACTGCTGACATTACCATCCTCAATGAATATGATGAAGAATTACAGGACACAGTGAATGGAGCGAAAATTCTACTGAGCACGGAATAAGGATAAAGAGTGAACCAAAGAAAGAGTAACGAAATGAGGACTAGCAGAAAGAGCTTAGCGGTAGGGTTATGAAAACTGATGATCATGAAACAGATAATGTAAAGGAAATCTGCTGCCTTCGAAGTAAAATAACACAGGACAGGCAAAGCAAGGAGTCCACCAAAAGCCTGCTAGAATTGGTAAAAAGGGCCAAAAGGAAACTAGCTATAGCAAGCATAGGTATTAATTTGAATTTATGATAAATTACGTTTGGAGCACAGACCTGTACGGTAGTGAGTCCAGCTCTGAGGCAAAATGGGAGAAGAAGGGAATCAAAGAGTTTGAGACGTGATGCTGTAGAAAAGTGCTGAAAACTTGGTGGTCTGATAAGAATGATGACGTTCTCTGCAGAATAGGGTAGAGAAGGTGCATGTTTTAGCGGCGCAGCTGGTTGACTGCTATGGGTGGTGATGCTGGCTGTGACAAGTATGGATGATTGCTGATCACCACTCTAACAAGGTCTGCATTGTTGTGATATTGAGCGTCGGGTAGTCGTCCGATGATTCATCTTGAAAGCGGTATTGTATTTACATTTTTCACATTTTCAATTAAGTAAACACGTTCGGCCATCTTAGCAATAGGTTAATCACAATTCAAGGCGACAATGACAAATACGTTTGACGTTTCGAGAAGAGTATTGGTTTACAAAAGTTTGCTTGTACTACGCGTAGAGATAATGGACCATCGCAGCGGTCGCAATTATTATCTAAATAAATTATACAGTTAATAAGTACTTTAAGCAAATAAAATAGTATTTGTAAAAAGATAAAATCAAAATGGGATCTCTTATTCGTGATTAATGAGTTAGTTTAAAATATAGTTATGAAGCCCATTTGCCTCTTCATCGTCATTTAACAGTTCCAGTTTCCCGGGTACTGGTAATGAGCCTCTTCCACTGCATCCTGTCCAAATACTCCTGTTCACGGAGAACATCACCCACTGTCCATCCTCTGGTCACTAGATCAGTCTTAATCCAGCCCATCCAAAGGGTTCGAGGTCTTACTTGTGATCTTTTCCCACCCACCTATCTTTCCAAATTTGTTTTGTCTCTTCTAGTTGGCTCCATTCTCATCATATGTCCATACCATCGAAGTCTAGGTGCGCCAACTCTATGTAAAAGGGATGTCTTTATTCCGGCTTCTTTCCTCACCTCCTCATTCCTTAACTTGTCCATCTTGGTCTTCTGGATGGTGGATCTATGAAATTTCATCTCTGATGCTTGCAGCCTTGATGATTTTCTTTTTGTGAGGGTACATGTTTCAGTACCATAGTTCAATATTGGTATGAAACAGCTATTAAACATCATCAGTTTGGCCGGTCTTGGAATCAAGTCATCCTATAAAAGTGATCTTACTTGTTGGTAGAATTCAGATCCTTTTTGCACTCCATTGGCGATTTCATTTCTGACCAAATTATCACTGGAGATTACTCTACCAAGGTAAGGAAAACTGTCCACACACTCTAGTTGGTGGTCTCCTAGTTTTACACTTACTGGTTGTTCATCTCTGTTGACTGCCATCACCACTGTCTTGGTATTGCTGATGTTGGGGCTACATTTCTGGAACTGAGCTTTTCAGTCATGGAGTCTGATCTGTATTACCTCTTCAGTTTCACCCCATATCATGATGTCATCAGCAAAGGCAGATGCATTCAGTTCACCTGACATCTCCTTGACGTTCTTCAATAGCATCCACAACAGTGATAATAGTAGTGGGGACAGTCCACTTCCTTGCTACAGTCTTTATGCAACATCTGAATTTTTCTTGTTAGTCTTTCAGGCACTTTCTTTTTCCTCAGGCATTCCCAGATCTTATCTCTTATAACAATATCATAGGCTTTTTCTATATCGAGGAATACAATGATCAGGTTCTTGCCGTTTCCCAATACTTTTCCGTCAACATGTGGGTGCTAAAAATTGGACCTTTTGATGATCTGTTACTTATGAAGCCATATTGTTCCTCCTCCAGCTGTGGTTTATGATAGTTCTCAGTCTATTTTCTACGATCTTCTCAAGTACTTTCAGCCCATGAGGCAACAGGGTTATTCCTCTATAGTTGGTGAGTTTCCGTCTCCTATCTTTCTTAAACGCGGGAATTATTACACCCTTGTTCCAATCCGCAGGTATTTTGTTATCTGCCCATATGACATAGAGTACTTGATGCAGCCAAGCCCCTTTGCCTGTGATACATAAATGTCTCTTTTTTATTAAAATTTTTCAAAAAGTGTAGTTTTAGCTCTAAATCGGTATGCTATGTCAGGAGCTGGTAAATAAATGTCTCTAACAATGCGTCATTCAAAAAATTTTGTATTTATGGCTACCCACAGCCTCCAGATGCTTAATATATTTAAACATGGTCCTTAGTACTTTGTAATGTGACTTTTATTTAATTGTGCGATTAGCTAATTTCGACTAGTTGTCAATGTCAAGCACCTATAAAACGAACATGGAAAAGCACTACCGTGTCTGCATACGTCGCCGTGTGTAAATAACACTTTACACACCTCACATTAAGATAAAACATTACTGCACAAATTTCTTACAACCACACGGTAAATGACAGCCCAGCCACGGTGTGACTATAAAAGATTTGTGCAGTAATGTTTAATCTTAATGAGAAGCGTGTAATGTGTTATTGAAACACGGCGATGTATGCAGTGTAGCTCTTTTCCGTGCTGGTTTTACAGATGCTTGACGAAGACAAGCAGTCGACATCAGTCAGTCACACGATTACATAAGAGTCACATTACAGTTTACTAACGACCATGATTACGTTTATTAAGATACACCATACATTCCTGTCCCATTAATACAGGGTGTTTCAAAAATGACCGGTATATTTGAAACGGCAATAAAAACTAAACGAGCAGCGATAGAAATACACCGTTTGTTGCAATATGCTTGGGACAACAGTACATTTCAGGTGGACAAACTTTCGAAATTACAGTAGTTACAATTTTCAACAACAGATGGCCTTGCAAGTGATGTGAAAGATACAGAAGACAACGCAGTCTGTGGGTGGGCCACTCTGTACGTCGTCTTTCTGCTGTAAGCGTGTCCTGTTCACAACGTGCAAGTGTGCTGTGGACAACATGGTTTATTCCTTAGAACAGAGGATTTTTCTGGTGTTGGAACTCCACCGCCTAGAACACAGTGTTGTTGCAACAAGACGAAGTTTTCAACGGAGGTTTAATGTAACCAAAGGACCGAAAAGCGATACAATAAAGGATCTGTTTGAAAAATTTCAACGGACTGGGAACGTGACGGATGAACGTGCTGGAAAGGTAGGGCGACTGCGTATGGCAACCACAGAGGGCAACGCGCAGCTAGTGCATCAGGTGATCCAACAGCGGCCTCGGGTTTCCGTTCGCCGTGTTGCAGCTGCGGTCCAAATGACGCCAACGTCGACGTATCGTCTCATGCGCCAGAGTTTACACCTCTATCCACACAAAATTCAAACGCGGCAACCCCTCAGCGCCGCTACCATTGCTGCACGAGAGACATTCGCTAACGATATAGTGCACAGGATTGATGACGGCGATATGCATGTGGCCAGCATTTGGTTTACTGACGAAGCTTATTTTTACCTGGACGGCTTCGTCAATAAACAGAACTGGCTCATATGGGGAACCGAAAAGCCCCACGTTGCAGTCCCATTGTCCCTGCATCCTCAAAAAGTACTGGTCTGGGCCGCCATTTCTTCCAAAGGAATCATTGGCCCATTTTTCAGATCCGAAACGATTACTGCATCACGCTATCTGGACATTCTTCGTGAATTTGTGGCGGTACAAACTGCAATAGACGACACTGCGAACACTACATGGTTTAAGCAAGATGGTGCCCGGCCACATCGCACGGCCGACGTCTTTAATTTCCTGAATGAATATTTCGATGATCGTGTGATTGCTTTGGGCTATCTGAAACATACAGGAAGCGGCGTGGATTGGCCTCCCTATTCGCCAGACATGAACCCCTGTGACTTCTTTCTGTGGGGACACTTGAAAGACCAGGTGTACCGCCAGAATCCAGAAACAATTGAACAGCTGAAGCAGTACATCTCATCTGCATGTGAAGCCATTCCGCCAGATACGTTGTCAAAGGTTTCGGATAATTTCATTCAGAGACTACGCCATATTATTGCTACGCATGGTGGATATGTGGAAAATATCGTACTATAGAGTTTCCCAGACCGCAGCGCCATCTGTTGTTGACAATTGTAACTACTGTAATTTCGAAAGTTTGTCTGCCTGAAGATGTACTGTTGTCCCAAGCATATTGCAACAAACGGTGTATTTCTATCGCTGCTCATTTAGTTTGTATTGCCGTTCCAAATATACCGGTCATTTTTGAAACAGCCTGTATGTACTGGCAAGAAGGGATACTGACTTGAGAATATATATGATAACTAGATTGAAAAATTCCACGTAGTGTCTCATGTATCCGCCTACTATTAAAACTAAAGACGGAAGACACAGAGCTTATACATTATGTCTGCATTTAAAATATTTTTATTCGCAAAGATACTATTTTCTCAACGTTGACTGGCGAACAGACACCAACACCGTGAAGCCGTTCCCTGGCTACCCCATGGAGATACCCCCACTGCTGCATACCTAGTGAAGGTGTAAGCAATTCCGTGTGGACTCAAGTGTTTGTGTCAATATAGGTGTAGTGTGGCAGGAGAGCTAGTTAACTATGTATTTTCGGAAAAAGGCTACAAAGCCACTGGTGAACGACTTTTCACCGTTTTACAGTAGCTAATTAGTGTGCTCGTGCAGTTACTCTTTCAGTTATATCAGGTTTACGTTGCTACTTTCCTGGACGTTCAGTGCTACAGATTTTTATTTTTTGGTATGTTTCCTTCATTTTTAATTTTATTCTAGAACAACAGATTTTAAGTGATTAAAAGTTTCAATTGTATTGATGTTCACAGTGAGATGTACCGGATTTGCCCATGAATGTGTTTAGCACAGTTATTGAACACAACTCTTCCACCCCATCTCTCTGATTCCCTCTGCCTCCCATCTCTGTCTGTCTAGCTCCTCTTCTCCATCCTCTCTGTCACAACCCATTTTGAAAACAGTACTGTTAAGTATTTTCTTCATTCCATAACAAACTGCTCAGAGGTGATGATACTGGAAGACAGTCAGTGCACTCTGTGACACAGACCAGCGTCAAGTGGCAGAAGTGTGCTGATGTGAACAACAGCCTACCATGAAGAAAGTGCATTACGTCTTTCTACACGTTGTGACAGCATCTGTTGAAGGTGTTCTACCATCCATTTGGTGGCTGTACTGATGATGTACTTGGTACTGTGTGGCATGTGCTAGACAGTGCACATTACCTAAGGCCACTAACTTGTTCCTGCTGCTCAGCAGAAAGCACAACAGCCCAGGAACAATCAACTTATGGCAGTGCTGTTTGCCACAACTGATGACGGTATACAGCAACAGTGTGTTGTCAGTGTGGTCAAACAGAATGATGGACAAAGACAGTGTTTGCCCTCTCAGGATGGTGATGCCAGGGCAGCTAGGTGGCACAAGCTTGAACCCTGGTCCAATACGTTCAGTCGCTGACAGCATAGAGCAGACACCCAGCAGACGGCCGACCATCAGAAGGCAGTAAGTTGGCAGCATTCCGGCTTATCAGAGGCAGCAGCCTGCAGCTAGTTAAGACAGAATTTGGTGATGAAAAGTTTATCGCTCTCTCAGGATGGTGATGCCAGGGCAGCTAGGTGGCACAAGCTTGAACCCTGGTCCAATACGTTCAGTCGCTGACAGCATAGAGCAGACACCCAGCAGACGGCCGACCATCAGAAGGCAGTAAGTTGGCAGCATTCCGGCTTATCAGAGGCAGCAGCCTGCAGCTAGTTAAGACAGAATTTGGTGATGAAAAGTTTATCGCTCTCTCAGGATGGTGATGCCAGGGCAGCTAGGTGGCACAAGCTTGAACCCTGGTCCAATAAGTTCAGTCGCTGACAGCATAGAGCAGACACCCAGCAGACGGCCGACCATCAGAAGGCAGTAAGTTGGCAGCATTCCGGCTTATCAGAGGCAGCAGCCTGCAGCTAGTTAAGACAGAATTTGGTGATGAAAAGTTTATCGCTCTCTCAGGATGGTGATGCCAGGGCAGCTAGGTGGCACAAGCTTGAACCCTGGTCCAATACGTTCAGTCGCTGACAGCATAGAGCAGGCACCCAGCAGACGGCCGACCATCAGAAGGCAGTAAGTTGGCAGCATTCCGGCTTATCAGAGGCAGCAGCCTGCAGCTAGTTAAGACAGAATTTGGTGATGAAAAGTTTATCGCTCTCTCAGGATGGTGATGCCAGGGCAGCTAGGTGGCACAAGCTTGAACCCTGGTCCAATACGTTCAGTCGCTGACAGCATAGAGCAGACACCCAGAAGACGGCCGACCATCAGAAGGCAGTAAGTTGGCAGCATTCCGGCTTATCAGAGGCAGCAGCCTGCAGCTAGTTAAGACAGAATTTGGTGATGAAAAGTTTATCGCTCTCTCAGGATGGTGATGCCAGGGCAGCTAGGTGGCACAAGCTTGAACCCTGGTCCAATACGTTCAGTCGCTGACAGCATAGAGCAGACACCCAGCAGACGGCCGACCATCAGAAGGCAGTAAGTTGGCAGCATTCCGGCTTATCAGAGGCAGCAGCCTGCAGCTAGTTAAGACAGAATTTGGTGATGAAAAGTTTATCGCTCTCTCAGGATGGTGCTGCCAGGGCAGCTAGGTGGCACAAGCTTGAACCCTGGTCCAATACGTTCAGTCGCTGACAGCATAGAGCAGACACCCAGCAGACGGCCGACCATCAGAAGGCAGTAAGTTGGCAGCATTCCGGCTTATCAGAGGCAGCAGCCTGCAGCTAGTTAAGACAGAATTTGGTGATGAAAAGTTTATCGCTCTCTCAGGATGGTGATGCCAGGGCAGCTAGGTGGCACAAGCTTGAACCCTGGTCCAATACGTTCAGTCGCTGACAGCATAGAGCAGACACCCAGCAGACGGCCGACCATCAGAAGGCAGTAAGTTGGCAGCATTCCGGCTTATCAGAGGCAGCAGCCTGCAGCTAGTTAAGACAGAATTTGGTGATGAAAAGTTTATCGCTCTCTCAGGATGGTGATGCCAGGGCAGCTAGGTGGCACAAGCTTGAACCCTGGTCCAATACGTTCAGTCGCTGACAGCATAGAGCAGACACCCAGCAGACGGCCGACCATCAGAGGGCAGTAAGTTGGCAGCATTCCGGCTTATCAGAGGCAGCAGCCTGCAGCTAGTTAAGACAGAATTTGGTGATGAAAAGTTTATCGCTCTCTCAGGATGGTGATGCCAGGGCAGCTAGGTGGCACAAGCTTGAACCCTGGTCCAATACGTTCAGTCGCTGACAGCATAGAGCAGGCACCCAGCAGACGGCCGACCATCAGAAGGCAGTAAGTTGGCAGCATTCCGGCTTATCAGAGGCAGCACCCTGCAGCTAGTTAAGACAGAATTTGGTGATGAAAAGTTTATCGCTCTCTCAGGATGGTGATGCCAGGGCAGCTAGGTGGCACAAGCTTGAACCCTGGTCCAATACGTTCAGTCGCTGACAGCATAGAGCAGACACCCAGCAGACGGCCGACCATCAGAAGGCAGTAAGTTGGCAGCATTCTGGCTTATCAGAGGCAGCAGCCTGCAGCTAGTTAAGACAGAATTTGGTGATGAAAAGTTTATCGCTCTCTCAGGATGGTGATGCCAGGGCAGCTAGGTGGCACAAGCTTGAACCCTGGTCCAATACGTTCAGTCGCTGACAGCATAGAGCAGACACCCAGCAGACGGCCGACCATCAGAAGGCAGTAAGTTGGCAGCATTCCGGCTTATCAGAGGCAGCAGCCTGCAGCTAGTTAAGACAGAATTTGGTGATGAAAAGTTTATCGCTCTCTCAGGATGGTGATGCCAGGGCAGCTAGGTGGCACAAGCTTGAACCCTGGTCCAATACGTTCAGTCGCTGACAGCATAGAGCAAACACCCAGCAGACGGCCGACCATCAGAGGGCAGTAAGTTGGCAGCATTCCGGCTTATCAGAGGCAGCAGTCTGCAGCTAGTTAAGACAGAATTTGGTGATGAAAAGTTTATCGCTCTCTCGGATGGTGATGCCAGGGCAGCTAGGTGGCACAAGCTTGAACCCTGGTCCAATACGTTCAGTCGCTGACAGCATAGAGCAGGCACCCAGCAGACGGCCGACCATCAGAAGGCAGTAAGTTGGCAGCATTCCGGCTTATCAGAGGCAGCAGCCTGCAGCTAGTTAAGACAGAATTTGGTGATGAAAAGTTTATCGCTCTCTCAGGATGGTGATGCCAGGGCAGCTAGGTGGCACAAGCTTGAACCCTGGTCCAATACGTTCAGTCGCTGACAGCATAGAGCAGACACCCAGCAGACGGCCGACCATCAGAAGGCAGTAAGTTGGCAGCATTCCGGCTTATCAGAGGCAGCAGCCTGCAGCTAGTTAAGACAGAATTTGGTGATGAAAAGTTTATCGCTCTCTCAGGATGGTGATGCCAGGGCAGCTAGGTGGCACAAGCTTGAACCCTGGTCCAATACGTTCAGTCGCTGACAGTATAGAGCAGACACCCAGCAGACGGCCGACCATCAGAAGGCAGTAAGTTGGCAGCATTCCGGCTTATCAGAGGCAGCAGCCTGCAGCTAGTTAAGACAGAATTTGGTGATGAAAAGTTTATCGCTCTCTCAGGATGGTGATGCCAGGGCAGCTAGGTGGCACAAGCTTGAACTCTGGTCCAATACGTTCAGTCGCTGACAGCATAGAGCAGACACCCAGCAGACGGCCGACCATCAGAAGGAAGTAAGTTGGCAGCATTCCGGCTTATCAGAGGCAGCAGCCTGCAGCTAGTTAAGACAGAATTTGGTGATGAAAAGTTTATCGCTCTCTCAGGATGGTGATGCCAGGGCAGCTAGGTGGCACAAGCTTGAACCCTGGTCCAATATGTTCAGTCGCTGACAGCATAGAGCAGACACCCAGCAGACGGCCGACCATCAGAAGGCAGTAAGTTGGCAGCATTCCGGCTTATCAGAGGCAGCAGCCTGCAGCTAGTTAAGACAGAATTTGGTGATGAAAAGTTTATCGCTCTCTCAGGATGGTGATGCCAGGGCAGCTAGGTGGCACAAGCTTGAACCCTGGTCCAATACGTTCAGTCGCTGACAGCATAGAGCAAACACCCAGCAGACGGCCGACCATCAGAAGGCAGTAAGTTGGCAGCATTCCGGCTTATCAGAGGCAGCAGCCTGCAGCTAGTTAAGACAGAATTTGGTGATGAAAAGTTTATCGCTCTCTCAGGATGGTGATGCCAGGGCAGCTAGGTGGCACAAGCTTGAACCCTGGTCCAATACGTTCAGTCGCTGACAGCATAGAGCAGGCACCCAGCAGACGGCCGACCATCAGAAGGCAGTAAGTTGGCAGCATTCCGGCTTATCAGAGGCAGCAGCCTGCAGCTAGTTAAGACAGAATTTGGTGATGAAAAGTTTATCGCTCTCTCAGGATGGTGATGCCAGGGCAGCTAGGTGGCACAAGCTTGAACCCTGGTCCAATACGTTCAGTCGCTGACAGCATAGAGCAGACACCCAGCAGACGGCCGACCATCAGAAGGCAGTAAGTTGGCAGCATTCCGGCTTATCAGAGGCAGCAGCCTGCAGCTAGTTAAGACAGAATTTGGTGATGAAAAGTTTATCGCTCTCTCAGGATGGTGATGCCAGGGCAGCTAGGTGGCACAAGCTTGAACCCTGGTCCAATACGTTCAGTCGCTGACAGCATAGAGCAGACACCCAGCAGACGGCCGACCATCAGAAGGCAGTAAGTTGGCAGCATTCCGGCTTATCAGAGGCAGCAGCCTGCAGCTAGTTAAGACAGAATTTGGTGATGAAAAGTTTATCGCTCTCTCAGGATGGTGATGCCAGGGCAGCTAGGTGGCACAAGCTTGAACCCTGGTCCAATACGTTCAGTCGCTGACAGCATAGAGCAAACACCCAGCAGACGGCCGACCATCAGAAGGCAGTAAGTTGGCAGCATTCCGGCTTATCAGAGGAAGCAGCCTGCAGCTGGTTAAGACAGAATTTGGTGATGAAAAGTTTATCGCTCTCTCAGGATGGTGATGCCAGGGCAGCTAGGTGGCACAAGCTTGAAACCTTGTCCAATACGTTCAGTCGCTGACAGCATAGAGCAGGCACCCAGCAGACGGCCGACCATCAGAAGGCAGTAAGTTGGCAGCATTCCGGCTTATCAGAGGCAGCAGCCTGCAGCTAGTTAAGACAGAATTTGGTGATGAAAAGTTTATCGCTCTCTCAGGATGGTGATGCCAGGGCAGCTTGGTGGCACAAGCTTGAACCCTGGTCCAATACGTTCAGTCGCTGACAGCATAGAGCAAACACCCAGCAGACAGCCGACCATCAGAAGGCAGTAAGTTGGCAGCATTCCGGCTTATCAGAGGCAGCAGCCTGCAGCTAGTTAAGACAGAATTTGGTGATGAAAAGTTTATCGCTCTCTCAGGATGGTGATGCCAGGGCAGCTAGGTGGCACAAGCTTGAACCCTGGTCCAATACGTTCAGTCGCTGACAGCATAGAGCAGACACCCAGCAGACGGCCGACCATCAGAAGGCAGTAAGTTGGCAGCATTCTGGCTTATCAGAGGCAGCAGCCTGCAGCTAGTTAAGACAGAATTTGGTGATGAAAAGTTTATTGCTCTCTCAGGATGGTGATGCCAGGGCAGCTAGGTGGCACAAGCTTGAACCCTGGTCCAATACGTTCAGTCGCTGACAGCATAGAGCAGACACCCAGCAGACGGCCGACCATCAGAAGGCAGTAAGTTGGCAGCATTCCGGCTTATCAGAGGCAGCAGCCTGCAGCTAGTTAAGACAGAATTTGGTGATGAAAAGTTTATCGCTCTCTCAGGATGGTGATGCCAGGGCAGCTAGGTGGCACAAGCTTGAACCCTGGTCCAATACGTTCAGTCGCTGACAGCATAGAGCAGACACCCAGCAGACGGCCGACCATCAGAAGGCAGTAAGTTGGCAGCATTCCGGCTTATCAGAGGCAGCAGCCTGCAGCTAGTTAAGACAGAATTTGGTGATGAAAAGTTTATCGCTCTCTCAGGATGGTGATGCCAGGGCAGCTAGGTGGCACAAGCTTGAACCCTGGTCCAATACGTTCAGTCGCTGACAGCATAGAGTAGACACCCAGCAGACGGCCGACCATCAGAAGGCAGTAAGTTGGCAGCATTCCGGCTTATCAGAGGCAGCAGCCTGCAGCTAGTTAAGACAGAATTTGGTGATGAAAAGTTTATCGCTCTCTCAGGATGGTGATGCCAGGGCAGCTAGGTGGCACAAGCTTGAACCCTGGTCCAATACGTTCAGTCGCTGACAGCATAGAGCAAACACCCAGCAGACGGCCGACCATCAGAAGGCAGTAAGTTGGCAGCATTCCGGCTTATCAGAGGCAGCAGCCTGCAGCTAGTTAAGACAGAATTTGGTGATGAAAAGTTTATCGCTCTCTCAGGATGGTGATGCCAGGGCAGCTAGGTAGCACAAGCTTGAACCCTGGTCCAATACGTTCAGTCGCTGACAGCACAGAGCAGACACCCAGCAGACGGCCGACCATCAGAGGGCAGTAAGTTGGCAGCATTCCGGCTTATCAGAGGCAGCAGCCTGCAGCTAGTTAAGACAATTTGGTGATGAAAAGTTTATCGCTCTCTCAGGATGGTGATGCCAGGGCAGCTAGGTGGCACTAGCTTGAACCCTGGTCCAATACGTTCAGTCGCTGACAGCATAGAGCAGACACCCAGCAGACGGCCGACCATCAGAAAGCAGTAAGTTGGCAGCATTCCGGCTTATCAGAGGCAGCAGCCTGCAGCTAGTTAAGACAGAATTTGGTGATGAAAAGTTTATCGCTCTCTCAGGATGGTGATGCCAGGGCAGCTAGGTGGCACAAGCTTGAACCCTGGTCCAATACGTTCAGTCGCTGACAGCATAGAGCAGACACCCAGCAGACGGCCGACCATCAGAAGGCAGTAAGTTGGCAGCATTCTGGCTTATCAGAGGCAGCAGCCTGCAGCTAGTTAAGACAGAATTTGGTGATGAAAAGTTTATCGCTCTCTCAGGATGGTGATGCCAGGGCAGCTAGGTGGCACAAGCTTGAACCCTGGTCCAATACGTTCAGTCGCTGACAGCATAGAGCAGGCACCCAGCAGACGGCCGACCATCAGAAGGCAGTAAGTTGGCAGCATTTCGGCTTATCAGAGGCAGCAGCCTGCAGCTAGTTAAGACAGAATTTGGTGATGAAAAGTTTATCGCTCTCTCAGGATGGTGATGCCAGGGCAGCTAGGTGGCACAAGCTTGAACCCTGGTCCAATACGTTCAGTCGCTGACAGCATAGAGCAGACACCCAGCAGACGGCCGACCATCAGAAGGCAGTAAGTTGGCAGCATTCCGGCTTATCAGAGGCAGCAGCCTGCAGCTAGTTAAGACAGAATTTGGTGATGAAAAGTTTATCGCTCTCTCGGATGGTGATGCCAGGGCAGCTAGGTGGCACAAGCTTGAACCCTGGTCCAATACGTTCAGTCGCTGACAGCATAGAGCAGACACCCAGCAGACGGCCGACCATCAGAAGGCAGTAAGTTCGCAGCATTCCGGCTTATCAGAGGCAGCAGCCTGCAGCTAGTTAAGACAGAATTTGGTGATGAAAAGTTTATCGCTCTCTCAGGATGGTGATGCCAGGGCAGCTAGGTGGCACAAGCTTGAACCCTGGTCCAATACGTTCAGTCGCTGACAGCATAGAGCAAACACCCAGCAGACGGCCGACCATCAGAAGGCAGTAAGTTGGCAGCATTCCGGCTTATCAGAGGCAGCAGCCTGCAGCTGGTTAAGACAGAATTTGGTGATGAAAAGTTTATCGCTCTCTCAGGATGGTGATGCCAGGGCAGCTAGGTGGCACAAGCTTGAACCCTGGTCCAATACGTTCAGTCGCTGACAGCATAGAGCAGGCACCCAGCAGACGGCCGACCATCAGAAGGCAGTAAGTTGGCAGCATTCCGGCTTATCAGAGGCAGCAGCCTGCAGCTAGTTAAGACAGAATTTGGTGATGAAAAGTTTATCGCTCTCTCAGGATGGTGATGCCAGGGAAGCTAGGTGGCACAAGCTTGAACCCTGGTCCAATACGTTCAGTCGCTGACAGCATAGAGCAGACACCCAGCAGACGGCCGACCATCAGAAGGCAGTAAGTTGGCAGCATTCCGGCTTATCAGAGGCAGCAGCCTGCAGCTAGTTAAGACAGAATTTGGTGATGAAAAGTTTATCGCTCTCTCAGGATGGTGATGCCAGGGCAGCTAGGTGGCACAAGCTTGAACCCTGGTCCAATACGTTCAGTCGCTGACAGCATAGAGCAGGCACCCAGCAGACGGCCGACCATCAGAAGGCAGTAAGTTGGCAGCATTCCGGCTTATCAGAGGCAGCAGCCTGCAGCTAGTTAAGACAGAATTTGGTGATGAAAAGTTTATCGCTCTCTCAGGATGGTGATGCCAGGGCAGCTAGGTGGCACAAGCTTGAACCCTGGTCCAATACGTTCAGTCGCTGACAGCATAGAGCAGACACCCAGCAGACGGCCGACCATCAGAAGGCAGTAAGTTGGCAGCATTCCGGCTTATCAGAGGCAGCAGCCTGCAGCTAGTTAAGACAGAATTTGGTGATGAAAAGTTTATCGCTCTCTCAGGATGGTGATGCCAGGGCAGCTAGGTGGCACAAGCTTGAACCCTGGTCCAATACGTTCAGTCGCTGACAGCATAGAGCAGACACCCAGCAGACGGCCGACCATCAGAAGGCAGTAAGTTGGCAGCATTCCGGCTTATCAGAGGCAGCAGCCTGCAGCTAGTTAAGACAGAATTTGGTGATGAAAAGTTTATCGCTCTCTCAGGATGGTGATGCCAGGGCAGCTAGGTGGCACAAGCTTGAACCCTGGTCCAATACGTTCAGTCGCTGACAGCATAGAGCATACACCCAGCAGACGGCCGACCATCAGAAGGCAGTAAGTTGGCAGCATTCCGGCTTATCAGAGGCAGCACCCTGCAGCTAGTTAAGACAGAATTTGGTGATGAAAAGTTTATCGCTCTCTCAGGATGGTGATGCCAGGGCAGCTAGGTGGCACAAGCTTGAACCCTGGTCCAATACGTTCAGTCGCTGACAGCATAGAGCAGACACCCAGCAGACGGCCGACCATCAGAAGGCAGTAAGTTGGCAGCATTCCGGCTTATCAGAGGCAGCAGCCTGCAGCTAGTTAAGACAGAATTTGGTGATGAAAAGTTTATCGCTCTCTCAGGATGGTGATGCCAGGGCAGCTAGGTGGCCCAAGCTTGAACCCTGGTCCAATACGTTCAGTCGCTGACAGCATAGAGCAGACACCCAGCAGACGGCCGACCATCAGAAGGCAGTAAGTTGGCAGCATTCCGGCTTATCAGAGGCAGCAGCCTGCAGCTAGTTAAGACAGAATTTGGTGATGAAAAGTTTATCGCTCTCTCAGGATGGTGATGCCAGGGCAGCTAGGTGGCACAAGCTTGAACCCTGGTCCAATATGTTCAGTCGCTGACAGCATAGAGCAGACACCCAGCAGACGGCCGACCATCAGAAGGCAGTAAGTTGGCAGCTTTCTGGCTTATCAGAGGCAGCAGCCTGCAGCTAGTTAAGACAGAATTTGGTGATGAAAAGTTTATCGCTCTCTCAGGATGGTGATGCCAGGGCAGCTAGGTGGCACATGCTTGAACCCTGGTCCAATACGTTCAGTCGCTGACAGCATAGAGCAGACAACCAGCAGACGGCCGACCATCAGAAGGCAGTAAGTTGGCAGCATTCCGGCTTATCAGAGGCAGCAGCCTGCAGCTAGTTAAGACAGAATTTGGTGATGAAAAGTTTATCGCTCTCTCAGGATGGTGATGCCAGGGCAGCTAGGTGGCACAAGCTTGAACCCTGGTCCAATACGTTCAGTCGCTGACAGCATAGAGCAGACACCCAGCAGACGGCCGACCATCAGAAGGCAGTAAGTTGGCAGCATTCCGGCTTATCAGAGGCAGCAGCCTGCAGCTAGTTAAGACAGAATTTGGTGATGAAAAGTTTATCGCTCTCTCAGGATGGTGATGCCAGGGCAGCTAGGTGGCACAAGCTTGAACCCTGGTCCAATACGTTCAGTCGCTGACAGCATAGAGCAGACACCCAGCAGACGGCCGACCATCAGAAGGCAGTAAGTTGGCAGCATTCCGGCTTATCAGAGGCAGCAGCCTGCAGCTAGTTAAGACAGAATTTGGTGATGAAAAGTTTATCGCTCTCTCAGGATGGTGATGCCAGGGCAGCTAGGTGGCACAAGCTTGAACCCTGGTCCAATACGTTCAGTCGCTGACAGCATAGAGCAAACACCCAGCAGACGGCCGACCATCAGAAGGCAGTAAGTTGGCAGCATTCCGGCTTATCAGAGGCAGCAGCCTGCAGCTAGTTAAGACAGAATTTGGTGATGAAAAGATTATCGCTCTCTCAGGATGGTGATGCCAGGGCAGCTAGGTGGCACAAGCTTGAACCCTGGTCCAATACGTTCAGTCGCTGACAGCATAGAGCAGACACCCAGCAGACGGCCGACCATCAGAAGGCAGTAAGTTGGCAGCATTCCGGCTTATCAGAGGCAGCAGCCTGCAGCTTGTTAAGACAGAATTTGGTGATGAAAAGTTTATCGCTCTCTCATGATGGTGATGCCAGGGCAGCTAGGTGGCACAAGCTTGAACCCTGGTCCAATACGTTCAGTCGCTGACAGCATAGAGCAGACACCCAGCAGACGGCCGACCATCAGAAGGCAGTAAGTTGGCAGCATTCCGGCTTATCAGAGGCAGCAGCCTGCAGCTAGTTAAGACAGAATTTGGTGATGAAATGTTTATCGCTCTCTCAGGATGGTGATGCCAGGGCAGCTAGGTGGCACAAGCTTGAACCCTGGTCCAATACGTTCAGTCGCTGACAGCATAGAGCAGACACCCAGCAGACGGCCGACCATCAGAAGGCAGTAAGTTGGCAGCATTCCGGCTTATCAGAGGCAGCAGCCTGCAGCTAGTTAAGACAGAATTTGGTGATGAAAAGTTTATCGCTCTCTCAGGATGGTGATGCCAGGGCAGCTAGGTGGCACAAGCTTGAACCCTGGTCCAATACGTTCAGTCGCTGACAGCATAGAGCAGACACCCAGCAGACGGCCGACCATCAGAAGGCAGTACGTTGGCAGCATTCTGGCTTATCAGAGGCAGCAGCCTGCAGCTAGTTAAGACAGAATTTGGTGACGAAAAGTTTATCGCTCTCTCAGGATGGTGATGCCAGGGCAGCTAGGTGGCACAAGCTTGAACCCTGGTCCAATACGTTCAGTCGCTGACAGCATAGAGCAGACACCCAGCAGACGGTCGACCATCAGAAGGCAGTAAGTTGGCAGCATTCCGGCTTATCAGAGGCAGCAGCCTGCAGCTAGTTAAGACAGAATTTGGTGATGAAAAGTTTATCGCTCTCTCAGGATGGTGATGCCAGGGCAGCTAGGTGGCACAAGCTTGAACCCTGGTCCAATACGTTCAGTCGCTGACAGCATAGAGCAGACACCCAGCAGACGGCCGACCATCAGAAGGCAGTAAGTTGGCAGCATTCCGGCTTATCAGAGGCAGCAGCCTGCAGCTAGTTAAGACAGAATTTGGTGATGAAAAGTTTATCGCTCTCTCAGGATGGTGATGCCAGGGCAGCTAGGTGGCACAAGCTTGAACCCTGGTCCAATACGTTCAGTCGCTGACAGCATAGAGCAGACACCCAGCAGACGGCCGACCATCAGAAGGCAGTAAGTTGGCAGCATTCCGGCTTATCAGAGGCAGCAGCCTGCAGCTAGTTAAGACAGAATTTGGTGATGAAAAGTTTATCGCTCTCTCAGGATGGTGATGCCAGGGCAGCTAGGTGGCACAAGCTTGAACCCTGGTCCAATACGTTCAGTCGCTGACAGCATAGAGCAGACACCCAGCAGACGGCCGACCATCAGAAGGCAGTAAGTTGGCAGCATTCCGGCTTATCAGAGGCAGCAGCCTGCAGCTAGTTAAGACAGAATTTGGTGATGAAAAGTTTATCGCTCTCTCAGGATGGTGATGCCAGGGCAGCTAGGTGGCACAAGCATGAACCCTGGTCCAATCCGTTCAGTCGCTGACAGCATAGAGCAGACACCCAGCAGACGGCCGACCATCAGAAGGCAGTAAGTTGGCCGCATTCCGGCTTATCAGAGGCAGCAGCCTGCAGCTAGTTAAGACAGAATTTGGTGATGAAAAGTTTATCGCTCTCTCAGGATGGTGATGCCAGGGCAGCTAGGTGGCACAAGCTTGAACCCTGGTCCAATACGTTCAGTCGCTGACAGCATAGAGCAAACACCCAGCAGACGGCCGACCATCAGAAGGCAGTAAGTTGGCAGCATTCCGGCTTATCAGAGGCAGCAGCCTGCAGCTAGTTAAGACAGAATTTGGTGATGAAAAGTTTATCGCTCTCTCAGGATGGTGATGCCAGGGCAGCTAGGTGGCACAAGCTTGAACCCTGGTCCAATACGTTCAGTCGCTGACAGCATAGAGGAGACACCCAGCAGACGGCCGACCATCAGAAGGCAGTAAGTTGGCAGCATTCCGGCTTATCAGAGGCAGCACCCTGCAGCTAGTTAAGACAGAATATGGTGATGAAAAGTTATATCGCTCTCTCAGGATGGTGATGCCAGGGCAGCTAGGTGGCACAAGCTTGAACCCTGGTCCAATACGTTCAGTCGCTGACAGCATAGAGCAAACACCCAGCAGACGGCCGACCATCAGAAGGCAGTAAGTTGGCAGCATTCCGGCTTATCAGAGGCAGCAGCCTGCAGCTAGTTAAGACAGAATTTGGTGATGAAAAGTTTATCGCTCTCTCAGGATGGTGATGCCAGGGCAGCTAGGTGGCACAAGCTTGAACCCTGGTCCAATACGTTCAGTCGCTGACAGCATAGAGCAGGCACCCAGCAGACGGCCGACCATCAGAAGGCAGTAAGTTGGCAGCATTCCGGCTTATCAGAGGCAGCAGCCTGCAGCTAGTTAAGACAGAATTTGGTGATGAAAAGTTTATCGCTCTCTCAGGATGGTGATGCCAGGGCAGCTAGGTGGCACAAGCTTGAACCCTGGTCCAATACGTTTAGTCGCTGACAGCATATAGCAAACACCCAGCAGACGGCCGACCATCAGAAGGCAGTAAGTTGGCAGCATTCTGGCTTATCAGAGGCAGCAGCCTGCAGCTAGTTAAGACAGAATTTGGTGATGAAAAGTTTATCGCTCTCTCAGGATGGTGATGCCAGGGCAGCTAGGTGGCACAAGCTTGAACCCTGGTCCAATACGTTCAGTCGCTGACAGCATAGAGCAGACACCCAGCAGACGGCCGACCATCAGAAGGCAGTAAGTTGGCAGCATTCCGGCTTATCAGAGGCAGCAGCCTGCAGCTAGTTAAGACAGAATTTGGTGATGAAAAGTTTATCGCTCTCTCAGGATGGTGATGCCAGGGCAGCTAGGTGGCACAAGCTTGAACCCTGGTCCAATACGTTCAGTCGCTGACAGCATAGAGCAAACACCCAGCAGACGGCCGACCATCAGAAGGCAGTAAGTTGGCAGCATTCCGGCTTATCAGAGGCAGCAGCCTGCAGCTAGTTAAGACAGAATTTGGTGATGAAAAGTTTATCGCTCTCTCAGGATGGTGATGCCAGGGCAGCTAGGTGGCACAAGCTTGAACCCTGGTCCAATACGTTCAGTCGCTGACAGCATAGAGCAGACACCCAGCAGACGGCCGACCATCAGAAGGCAGTAAGTTGGCAGCATTCCGGCTTATCAGAGGCATCACCCTGCAGCTAGTTAAGACAGAATTTGGTGATGAAAAGTTTATCGCTCTCTCAGGATGGTGATGCCAGGGCAGCTAGGTGGCACAAGCTTGAACCCTGGTCCAATACGTTCAGTCGCTGACAGCATAGAGCAAACACCCAGCAGACGGCCGACCATCAGAAGGCAGTAAGTTGGCAGCATTCCGGCTTATCAGAGGCAGCAGCCTGCAGCTAGTTAAGACAGAATTTGGTGATGAAAAGTTTATCGCTCTCTCAGGATGGTGATGCCAGGGCAGCTAGGTGGCACAAGCTTGAACCCTGGTCCAATACGTTCAGTCGCTGACAGCATAGAGCAGACACCCAGCAGACGGCCGACCATCAGAAGGCAGTAAGTTGGCAGCATTCCGGCTTATCAGACGCAGGAGCCTGCAGCTAGTTAAGACAGAATTTGGTGATGAAAAGTTTATCGCTCTCTCAGGATGGTGATGCCAGGGCAGCTAGGTGGCACAAGCTTTAACCCTGGTCCAATACGTTCAGTCTCTGACAGCATAGAGCAGACACCCAGCAGACGGCCGACCATCAGAAGGCAGTAAGTTGGCAGCATTCCGGCTTATCAGAGGCAGCAGCCTGCAGCTAGTTAAGACAGAATTTGGTGATGAAAAGTTTATCGCTCTCTCAGGATGGTGATGCCAGGGCAGCTAGGTGGCACAAGCTTGAACCCTGGTCCAATACGTTAGGTCGCTGACAGCATAGAGCAGACACCAAGCAGACGGCCGACCATCAGAAGGCAGTAAGTTGGCAGCATTCCGGCTTATCAGAGGCAGCACCCTGCAGCTAGTTAAGACAGAATTTGGTGATGAAAAGTTTATCGCTCTCTCAGGATGGTGATGCCAGGGCAGCTAGGTGGCACAAGCTTGAACCCTGGTCCAATACGTTCAGTCGCTGACAGCATAGAGCAAACACCCAGCAGACGGCCGACCATCAGAAGGCAGTAAGTTGGCAGCATTCCGGCTTATCAGAGGCAGCAGCCTGCAGCTAGTTAAGACAGAATTTGGTGATGAAAAGTTTATCGCTCTCTCAGGATGGTGATGCCAGGGCAGCTAGGTGGCACAAGCTTGAACCCTGGTCCAATACGTTCAGTCGCTGACAGCATAGAGCAGACACCCAGCAGACGGCCGACCATCAGAAGGCAGTAAGTTGGCAGCATTCCGGCTTATCAGAGGCAGCAGCCTGCAGCTAGTTAAGACAGAATTTGGTGATGAAAAGTTTATCGCTCTCTCAGGATGGTGATGCCAGGGCAGCTAGGTGGCACAAGCTTGAACCCTGGTCCAATACGTTCAGTCGCTGACAGCATAGAGCAGACACCCAGCAGACGGCCGACCATCAGAAGGCAGTAAGTTGGCAGCATTCCGGCTTATCAGAGGCAGCAGCCTGCAGCTAGTTAAGACAGAATTTGGTGATGAAAAGTTTATCGCTCTCTCAGGATGGTGATGCCAGGGCAGCTAGGTGGCACAAGCTTGAACCCTGGTCCAATACGTTCAGTCGCTGACAGCATAGAGCAGACACCCAGCAGACGGCCGACCATCAGAAGGCAGTAAGTTGGCAGCATTCCGGCTTATCAGAGGCAGCAGCCTGCAGCTAGTTAAGACAGAATTTGGTGATGAAAAGTTTATCGCTCTCTCAGGATGGTGATGCCAGGGCAGCTAGGTGGCACAATCTTGAACCCTGGTCCAATACGTTTAGTCGCTGACAGCATAGAGCAAACACCCAGCAGACGGCCGACCATCAGAAGCTAGTAAGTTGGCAGCATTCCGGCTTATCAGAGGCAGCAGCCTGCAGCTAGTTAAGACAGAATTTGGTGATGAAAAGTTTATCGCTCTCTCAGGATGGTGATGCCAGGGCAGCTAGGTGGCACAAGCTTGAACCCTGGTCCAATACGTTCAGTCGCTGACAGCATAGAGCAGACACCCAGCAGACGGCCGACCATCAGAAGGCAGTAAGTTGGCAGCATTCCGGCTTATCAGAGGCAGCAGCCTGCAGCTAGTTAAGACAGAATTTGGTGATGAAAAGTTTATCGCTCTCTCAGGATGGTGATGCCAGGGCAGCTAGGTGGCACAAGCTTGAACCCTGGTCCAATACGTTCAGTCGCTGACAGCATAGAGCAGACACCCAGCAGACGGCCGACCATCAGAAGGCAGTAAGTTGGCAGCATTCCGGCTTATCAGAGGCAGCACCCTGCAGCTAGTTAAGACAGAATTTGGTGATGAAAAGTGTATCGCTCTCTCAGGATGGTGATGCCAGGGCAGCTAGGTGGCACAAGCTTGAACCCTGGTCCAATACGTTCAGTCACTGACAGCATAGAGCAAACACCCAGCAGACGGCCGACCATCAGAAGGCAGTAAGTTGGCAGCATTCCGGCTTATCAGAGGCAGCAGCCTGCAGCTAGTTAAGACAGAATTTGGTGATGAAAAGTTTATCGCTCTCTCAGGATGGTGATGCCAGGGCAGCTAGGTGGCACAAGCTTGAACCCTGGTCCAATACGTTCAGTCGCTGACAGCACAGAGCAGGCACCCAGCAGACGGCCGACCATCAGAAGGCAGTAAGTTGGCAGCATTCCGGCTTATCAGAGGCAGCAGCCTGCAGCTAGTTAAGACAGAATTTGGTGATGAAAAGTTTATCGCTCTCTCAGGATGGTGATGCCAGGGCAGCTAGGTGGCACAAGCTTGAACCCTGGTCCAATACGTTCAGTCGCTGACAGCATAGAGCAGACACCCAGCAGACGGCCGACCATCAGAAGGCAGTAAGTTGGCAGCATTCCGGCTTATCAGAGGCAGCAGCCTGCAGCTAGTTAAGACAGAATTTGGTGATGAAAAGTTTATCGCTCTCTCAGGATGGTGATGCCAGGGCAGCTAGGTGGCACAAGCTTGAACCCTGGTCCAATACGTTAGGTCGCTGACAGCATAGAGCAGACACCAAGCAGACGGCCGACCATCAGAAGGCAGTAAGTTGGCAGCATTCCGGCTTATCAGAGGCAGCACCCTGCAGCTAGTTAAGACAGAATTTGGTGATGAAAAGTTTATCGCTCTCTCAGGATGGTGATGCCAGGGCAGCTAGGTGGCACAAGCTTGAACCCTGGTCCAATACGTTCAGTCGCTGACAGCATAGAGCAAACACCCAGCAGACGGCCGACCATCAGAAGGCAGTAAGTTGGCAGCATTCCGGCTTATCAGAGGCAGCACCCTGCAGCTAGTTAAGACAGAATTTGGTGATGAAAAGTTTATCGCTCTCTCAGGATGGTGATGCTAGGGCAGCTAGGTGGCACAAGCTTGAACCCTGGTCCAATACGTTCAGTCGCTGAAAGCATAGAGCAGACACCCAGCAGACGGCCGACCATCAGAAGGCAGTAAGTTGGCAGCATTCCGGCTTATCAGAGGCAGCAGCCTGCAGCTAGTTAAGACAGAATTTGGTGATGAAAAGTTTATCGCTCTCTCAGGATGGTGATGCCAGGGCAGCTAGGTGGCACAAGCTTGAACCCTGGTCCAATACGTTCAGTCGCTGACAGCATAGAGCAGACACCCAGCAGACGGCCGACCATCAGAGGGCAGTAAGTTGGCAGCATTCCGGCTTATCAGAGGCAGCAGCCTGCAGCTAGTTAAGACAGAATTTGGTGATGAAAAGTTTATCGCTCTCTCAGGATGGTGATGCCAGGGCAGCTAGGTGGCACAAGCTTGAACCCTGGTCCAATACGTTCAGTCGCTGACAGCATAGAGCAGACACCCAGCAGACGGCCGACCATCAGAAGGCAGTAAGTTGGCAGCATTCCGGCTTATCAGAGGCAGCAGCCTGCAGCTAGTTAAGACAGAATTTGGTGATGAAAAGTTTATCGCTCTCTCAGGATGGTGATGCCAGGGCAGCTAGGTGGCACAAGCTTGAACCCTGGTCCAATACGTTCAGTCGCTGACAGCATAGAGCAGACACCCAGCAGACGGCCGACCATCAGAAGGCAGTAAGTTGGCAGCATTCCGGCTTATCAGAGGCAGGAGCCTGCAGCTAGTTAAGACAGAATTTGGTGATGAAAAGTTTATCGCTCTCTCAGGATGGTGATGCCAGGGCAGCTAGGTGGCACAAGCTTTAACCCTGGTCCAATACGTTCAGTCTCTGACAGCATAGAGCAGACACCCAGCAGACGGCCGACCATCAGAAGGCAGTAAGTTGGCAGCATTCCGGCTTATCAGAGGCAGCAGCCTGCAGCTAGTTAAGACAGAATTTGGTGATGAAAAGTTTATCGCTCTCTCAGGATGGTGATGCCAGGGCAGCTAGGTGGCACAAGCTTGAACCCTGGTCCAATACGTTAGGTCGCTGACAGCATAGAGCAGACACCAAGCAGACGGCCGACCATCAGAAGGCAGTAAGTTGGCAGCATTCCGGCTTATCAGAGGCAGCACCCTGCAGCTAGTTAAGACAGAATTTGGTGATGAAAAGTTTATCGCTCTCTCAGGATGGTGATGCCAGGGCAGCTAGGTGGCACAAGCTTGAACCCTGGTCCAATACGTTCAGTCGCTGACAGCATAGAGCAAACACCCAGCAGACGGCCGACCATCAGAAGGCAGTAAGTTGGCAGCATTCCGGCTTATCAGAGGCAGCACCCTGCAGCTAGTTAAGACAGAATTTGGTGATGAATAGTTTATCGCTCTCTCAGGATGGTGATGCCAGGGCAGCTAGGTGGCACAAGCTTGAACCCTGGTCCAATACGTTCAGTCGCTGACAGCATAGAGCAGACACCCAGCAGACGGCCGACCATCAGAAGGCAGTAAGTTGGCAGCATTCCGGCTTATCAGAGGCAGCAGCCTGCAGCTAGTTAAGACAGAATTTGGTGATGAAAAGTTTATCGCTCTCTCAGGATGGTGATGCCAGGGCAGCTAGGTGGCACAAGCTTGAACCCTGGTCCAATACGTTCAGTCGCTGACAGCATAGAGGAGACACCCAGCAGACGGCCGACCATCAGAAGGCAATAAGTTGGCAGCATTCCGGCTTATCAGAGGCAGCACCCTGCAGCTAGTTAAGACAGAATATGGTGATGAAAAGTTTATCGCTCTCTCAGGATGGTGATGCCAGGGCAGCTAGGTGGCACAAGCTTGAACCCTGGTCCAATACGTTCAGTCGCTGACAGCATAGAGCAGACACCCAGCAGACGGCCGACCATCAGAAGGCAGTAAGTTGGCAGCATTCCGGCTTATCAGAGGCAGCAGCCTGCAGCTAGTTAAGACAGAATTTGGTGATGAAAAGTTTATCGCTCTCTCAGGATGGTGATGCCAGGGCAGCTAGGTGGCACAAGCTTGAACCCTGGTCCAATACGTTCAGTCGCTGACAGCATAGAGCAGACACCCAGCAGACGGCCGACCATCAGAAGGCAGTAAGTTGGCAGCATTCCGGCTTATCAGAGGCTGCACCCTGCAGCTAGTTAAGACAGAATTTGGTGATGAAAAGTGTATCGCTCTCTCAGGATGGTGATGCCAGGGCAGCTAGGTGGCACAAGCTTGAACCCTGGTCCAATACGTTCAGTCACTGACAGCATAGAGCAAACACCCAGCAGACGGCCGACCATCAGAAGGCAGTAAGTTGGCAGCATTCCGGCTTATCAGAGGCAGCAGCCTGCAGCTAGTTAAGACAGAATTTGGTGATGAAAAGTTTATCGCTCTCTCAGGATGGTGATGCCAGGGCAGCTAGGTGGCACAAGCTTGAACCCTGGTCCAATACGTTCAGTCGCTGACAGCACAGAGCAGGCACCCAGCAGACGGCCGACCATCAGAAGGCAGTAAGTTGGCAGCATTCCGGCTTATCAGAGGCAGCAGCCTGCAGCTAGTTAAGACAGAATTTGGTGATGAAAAGTTTATCGCTCTCTCAGGATGGTGATGCCAGGGCAGCTAGGTGGCACAAGCTTGAACCCTGGTCCAATACGTTCAGTCGCTGACAGCATAGAGCAAACACCCAGCAGACGGCCGACCATCAGAAGGCAGTAAGTTGGCAGCATTCCGGCTTATCAGAGGCAGCACCCTGCAGCTAGTTAAGACAGAATTTGGTGATGAAAAGTTTATCGCTCTCTCAGGATGGTGATGCTAGGGCAGCTAGGTGGCACAAGCTTGAACCCTGGTCCAATACGTTCAGTCGCTGAAAGCATAGAGCAGACACCCAGCAGACGGCCGACCATCAGAAGGCAGTAAGTTGGCAGCATTCCGGCTTATCAGAGGCAGCAGCCTGCAGCTAGTTAAGACAGAATTTGGTGATGAAAAGTTTATCGCTCTCTCAGGATGGTGATGCCAGGGCAGCTAGGTGGCACAAGCTTGAACCCTGGTCCAATACGTTCAGTCGCTGACAGCATAGAGCAGACACCCAGCAGACGGCCGACCATCAGAGGGCAGTAAGTTGGCAGCATTCCGGCTTATCAGAGGCAGCAGCCTGCAGCTAGTTAAGACAGAATTTGGTGATGAAAAGTTTATCGCTCTCTCAGGATGGTGATGCCAGGGCAGCTAGGTGGCACAAGCTTGAACCCTGGTCCAATACGTTCAGTCGCTGACAGCATAGAGCAGACACCCAGCAGACGGCCGACCATCAGAAGGCAGTAAGTTGGCAGCATTCCGGCTTATCAGAGGCAGCAGCCTGCAGCTAGTTAAGACAGAATTTGGTGATGAAAAGTTTATCGCTCTCTCAGGATGGTGATGCCAGGGCAGCTAGGTGGCACAAGCTTGAACCCTGGTCCAATACGTTCAGTCGCTGACAGCATAGAGCAGACACCCAGCAGACGGCCGACCATCAGAAGGCAGTAAGTTGGCAGCATTCTGGCTTATCAGAGGCAGCAGCCTGCAGCTAGTTAAGACATAATTTGGTGATGAAAAGTTTATCGCTCTCTCAGGATGGTGATGCCAGGGCAGCTAGGTGGCACAAGCTTGAACCCTGGTCCAATACGTTCAGTCGCTGACAGCATAGAGCAGACACCCAGCAGACGGCCGACCATCAGAAGGCAGTAAGTTGGCAGCATTCCGGCTTATCAGAGGCAGCAGCCTGCAGCTAGTT